>NC_140583.1:1002175952-1003379702 GCF_964204655.1 Triturus cristatus | reverse complement strand
CAATGGCCAAAATGAAACACACCAACAAGGAGCACAAGTCACACAACCCGCCAACATCACACCACTGAACGAGCATAGAAGTGAAAACCACGCTGCATTCATACAGGATGTGTACAAAGGCCAGTCGTTGGTGTTGTGGGATGTCTGCGACCGTGGTCATCATGGATGAGATGCCCAGCATGTGGCACATGGTCGAGTTCACTGTGTGTTATGGTGCCAAACGGCTGCTCCTCCCTCCCACGAGCCCCACACTTTTGTATGGTGAGCTGTTGTATCTCGTGCACTCGTACGGCATGCCATTGTAATGCCTATTTGCGCATGTCCTGCTACATTCCAACAACAACATCACAGTGCCGTTTGGAGGTGGTACATGCCACTTTACAACATCGACTGCTGCGGCTCCTGTAACAGGCCACACCATAACACAGAGACACACTTACCGCACTTCCTGTACACGGACATGTTCGTGACACCCCGTTCCCCTTGCCGGATAGGCACACCCCTCCACTGACCTGTGAACCCCAGACCAGCACACACCAGTTGTGCATGCAGGAGGATGCGTATGTAGCTACACATCCAGGCTCACTGCCAACACTGAGGTGACAGCACACTGTGATGTTGCAGGGCTCGTGCCTATCATGCTAAGACAATGACCACAGGGACACACTTACTAAGATATGGGTTTGGGGGGCATTGGCGGTCCTGGAGTTGTTGAGATGAGTCTTCTGGCCCTCATGGGTATCCCTGTATCATGCTCATTGACTTTATGGCACTTGTGGGTGTTCTGGTGTGGCTCTTGGCTGTGTTCCCTTTCATGGTGCAGGTAGTTGTCCTGCTTAACACAAGCAGAAAGCAGATGTAAAATCCCTGGTGCTAACGTGTCTTATCGCCAGAATTTGTTTTGCATTGCAATTAGTGTGAAAGTTGTGATGTGATTTTTTTCGTATGCAGGACAATATACGAACTGAGCAGTGTATCTCGTCAAGATCCAGCACCTGATGCACTATTCCCAATCAATATAAATACAATGAGATTTCTTAATAGATTTCGTGTGTACACTGTAGGTGCAGCCAATACCTCAGTGCAATACAATACAGGATTTTTTTTTTTAACAACATATTTTATTGATTTTATTAAACGAACAACCAGCACAGTTATCCAGAGATTATGGTGCAAGTACATCCCCCAGGGTACACATTGTGCTGATTTCCCGCCCCCAACCCCTAGTCCGCAAACATCAGACTCCCACATGCACCCCACCCACCCCGTGTCAACACGTAGTCCCATCCGGTTCCAGGATGACATCATTACTATTATCCTAATATGTTTGTACACAGTCACCCCACACCTTATATTTATCTCTCCTGTCTCAACAGGCGTTCTATGGGATCCCCTGAATCGTCTGGAGTAAGTTGTGGCAGGTCCACACCCCTGTATATGGCCCATTTCCCCCATATCCTCCCATGTTTCCGGGGGCAGCCACGTGCCACAAAGACCGCAATCTCCGCCATCATACATTGGTCCATGGCTTTCTTCCACTTGCCTAGACGGGGCGGGGAGGTCCCCTTCCAGCTCTGCGCTATATCCCGCTTCGCCAACACGAGCCACAGAAACAGTAAATGTCGTTTATATCTGTTCCCCCCGATGTCCTCGGTGCTATGTAGTAGTGTGAGTCTTGGCTCGAGTGGGAGCTCCCAGGCCAGAACGTTCCCCAAACACCCAAGGACCTTGCGCCAATAGGGTTGTATCACTACGCAGAGCCATACTGTATGTAAGAACGTGCCTTCGGTCGCGCCACAACGTAAACATATCGGGGACTGAATCATCCCCATTTTCCACAATCGCGTTCTAGTGTAGTAGACCCTGTGTAGGTATTTATATTGGATCAGGCGATATCTAGTGGAAACTGCTGTATAGCGAGGGCTCGCCAGTGCCTCCGCCCAATCATCATCAGTAAGGTCAGGGAGATCGGCCTGCCATCGCTCACGTGTGTTATGGAGATTGTGTTGCGCGCGTGTTGTAAGGGTTTGATAGATTTGTCGGATCTTATGAGGGCCTAGGTCCCCCGTCAAAAGGCGACTCTCTAGGGGGTGATATTCTGGTAGGGAACAATACAGGATTTTAGTATTTAGAATAAATCGCAAAGGTGCACCTCATGTCTTTTTGCACGGGAACGGCTACTCTCCATTTCATTATCAGCACTTTAACGGAAGTGAAGTTGAGATAAATCTAACATACTATTCAGAAGTTGGTGCAAACTACAGATATCACTAGTATTCTAGCGATAAGTGCCCCAAAATTTAACACCATGGTGGACTCCATCAAATAACAGTAATAAGAACAAAAAAGAGTCACACAGCAGTTAAGAGAACAACCAAAAACATTATTAATTTTTTTTTCAAACTTTATTTTTTATAATAATAAATATATAAACGATAAACTATTTTCAAACTTTATATTTTTATTAACATAAATGTAAACAATAAACTAATAAACAAAATGTAACAACAATAATACAAAACAACAAAGCAGAACACTCCTGTGGGAACCGCGGATGTCGACGACAGACCTGGAAAATCAAAAAGATTGTTTAAAAAAAACAACAACATGGTATTCTTAACAAAATACCACAAGAAACAAATCACAGATATATAAAATGTATACAGCTAACAAAATTTTATACGTTTAACTTACAAAAACTGTAAATGTTGCCGCTTTAAAATATTTACCGAATCTGAGGAAATTTTTTTGCAGAAAGCACCACGCCCACAACGTTTTTCATCAGTGGTGAAGAAATTTAGAATTTTTTCCAAGGGGCAAACAAAGACCAATGCCACCCTCTTCATTCGCAAGATTTGCCAAAGAGTTCTGTTACGAGGGGATCCTAACAAAAAATACTCGTGCGGGACAGCAAGTATGATGAAACACCTAAGGACCCTTCATCCAAACAATCTTGCACGGGAAGAGTGCAAACAGATGAGAAACACTCCTGTTCTGTATCTGTAAAAAAGAATCACAAATAAATGTATATTAATAACTTCCAAATTTATACTATTCCATTACTGTACAAACACATTTTATATAAAAACTGACTAAGAAACTATAGCCCTGAACCACAAGTGTGACGATCATTAAAACACTACATGCATAGTGCATACTACTTTGAAGCAGTTCATGCCATAAAGCCTACCTCACTAAAAGACTACATGCTAACTGACTAAATGATTACAGTACTATAAGGAGACATACTGGGTGAGTGACAGGGTGTTTGCTAGAAGAGTATGAATACTAAATAAAGAATTGAAGGTGTCAAAGACAACTGTGTAGGTGATTAGAGGCCTGCATCAATACTGCATAGCCATTAAAGCAGTCCATGTGCTAAGGCCTGGCCCACTGCATGACTACTTGGGTACTGACTGAATGATTAGAGTACAGCAAGTAGAGTGCCTAGGCAAATTTATAAGTGCTAGGCTTTTCGCACAGGGAATGGATTAGTACTTGGTACTGAATAAGTCACTAGAGGAGTGCAAAGGCAGTCACAAGTGCTGGACTGTATGGATACTGACTAGGAAATTGAAAGTGTGAAAGACAAGTGTCTAGGTGGTTAGAAGACTGCATGCATAGTGCATAGGGGTTTGAAGCAGTCCATGTGCTAAGGCCTGGCTCAGTGTATGAATACTTAGGCACTGACTGAATGATTAGAGTACTGCAAAGATAGTATCTTGGTGAAGTTATAAGTGTTTGGGTTTTAGCACAGTGAATGGATTAGTACATGGTGCTGAATGGGTCCCTAGAGGACTGCAAAGGGAGTGACAGGGTATTTCCTGGAAGTGTATGGATACTGACTAGGGAATTGAAGGTGAGAAAGACAATTGTGTAGGTGGTTAGAGGACTGCATGCATAGTGGATAAGGGTTTGAAGCAGTCCATATACTAAGGCCTGGGACACAGGATGAGTACTTGGGTACTGACTGAATGATTAGAGTACTGCAAGGAGAGTGCCTGGGTGAATTTATTAGGGTTTGGCGCAGTGAATGGATTAGTACATGATGCTGAATGGGTCACTAGAGGAGTGCAAATGGAGTGACAGGGTGTTTGCTGGAAGTGGACGGATACTGACTGGGGAATTGAAGGTGTGAAAGACAAGTGTGTCGGTGCTTAGAGGATTGCATGTATAGTGGATAGGGGTTTGAAGAAGTCCATATGCTAAGACCTGGCTCTGTGTATGAATACGTAGTCAGTGACTGAATCATTAGAGTACTGGAAAGAGAGTGTCTTGGTGAATTTATAAGTGTTTGGGTTTTGGCACAGTGAATGGATTAGTACATGCTATTGAATGGGTCTCTAGAGGACTGCAAAGGAAGTGACAGGATATTTCCTGGAAGTGTATGGATACTGACTAGGGAATTGAAGGTGTAAAAGACAAGTGTATAGTATGTTCGAACACTACATGCATACTGCATAGACATTTGAAGCAGTCTATTAGAAACTGACTAAATAATCAGACTACTTCTAGGACAGTGCTTAGATAAAACTTTTACATTTTCAGTTCTGCCACAGTGAACAGAATAGTACATGGTACTGCACCTTAGTGTCAAACCCTGACTCATTTTATCAATGCATAAGCAAAGACAAGCTTCTAATGCTACTAAAACTTGACAACATGAGAGGTTTTAAATTAGTTATCTGTCAGCAAATACACGATGTTACCAAATGCCTCTCTCACAGTGGTTCTCAAATGCACACAAACTCACAGTGTGATTCTAGACAAGCACCACTATCCCTAGGAGTTTACCAAAACTCATTCACTACAGTGGAAGTGGTAAGCGAACTGCACACAATCTTCATATTTCAGGACTGCACTTTTATGTCAAAGCCTGACTCATATAATCAAAGCATAAGCAAAGACTGGCTTCTAATACTACTAAAACTTCACAACATGACCGGTTTTAAAACAGGTATATGTCAGCAAATACACAATGTTACCAAATGCTTCTCTCACAATCCTAACCCAAATGCACACAGATTCACAGTGTGATTTTAGACAAGCAACACTATCCTAGGAGTTTACCAAAACTCATTCACTACTCTGGAAGAGTTAATGGTACTGCACACAATCTACATATTTAAGTACACCACATCATCGTCAAAGCATGACTCATTTAATCAACGCATAAGCAAAGACTGGATTCTAATCCGACTAAAACTTCACAACATGATACGTTTTAAAACAGTTATCTATCAGCAAATACATGATGTTACCAAATGCTTCTCTCACAGTGATCCCAAATACACACTAACTCACAGTGTGATTCTAGACAAGCACCACTATCCCTATGAGTTTACCAAAACTCATTCACTACAGTGCAAGTGGTAAGGGAACAGCACACAATCTACATATTTCACAACTGCAATTTACTGTCAATGCCTGACTCATATAATGAAAGCATAAGCCATAACTGTCTTCTAATGCTACTAAAACTTGACAACATAACATGTTTTACAACACTTATCTGTCAGCAAATACACGATGTTTCCAAGCACTTCTCTCACAGTGGTTCCCAAATGCACACAGACTCACAGTGTGATTCTAGACAAGCAACACTATCCTAGGAGTTTACCAAAACTCATTCACTACTCTGGAAGAGTTAATGGTACTGCACACAATCTACATATTTAAGTACACCACATCAGTGTCAAAGCATGACTCATTTAATCAACGCATAAGCAAAGACTGGATTCTAATCCTACTAAAACTTCACAACATGACACGTTTTAAAACAGTTATCTATCAGCAAATACATGATGTTACCAAATGCTTCTCTCACCGTGATCCCAAATGTACAAAGACTCACAGTGTGATTCTAGACAAGCACCACTATCCCTAGGAGTTTACCAAAACTCATTCACTACAGTGGAAGAGGTAAGGGAACTGCACACAATCTACATATTTCACGACTGCACTTTAATGTCAACGCCTGACTAATTTAATCAACAAATAAGCAAACACTGGATTCTAATGGTACTAAAACTTGACAACATGACAGGTTTCAAAACAGTTTTCTTTCAGCAAATACATGATGTTACCAAACACTTCTCTCACAGTGGTTCCCAAATGCACACAGACTCACAGTGTGATTCTAGACAAGCACCTCTATCCCTAGGAGTTTACCAAAACTCATTCACTACACTGGAAGTGATAAGGGAACTGCACACAATCTACATATTTCTCGACTGCACTTTAGTGTCAATGCCTGACTCATTTAATCAACACATAAGCAAAGACTGGCTTCTAATGCTACTATGCTACTAAAATTTGACAACATGACCGGTTTTAAAAGAGCTCTCTGTCAGAAAATACACGATGTTACCCAATCCTTCTCTCACAGTGGTTCCCAAATGCACACACACTCACAGTGTGATTCTAGACAACAACCACTATACAAAGGAGTTTACCAAAAATCATTCACTACTGTGGAAGAGGTAAGGGAACTGCACACAATCTACATATTTCAGGACTGCACTTTTGTGTCAAAGCCTCACTCATTTAATCAACGCATAAGCAAAGACTGGATTCTAATGCAACTAAAATTTGACAACATGACCGGTTTTAAAAGAGCTCTCTGTCAGAAAATACACAATGTTACCCAATCCTTCTCTCACAGTGGTTCCCAAATGCACACACAATCACAGTGTGATTCTAGACAAGCACCACTATCCCTTGCACTATACCAAAACACATTTCTTCATCTACAAGGAGTACTACATTTTACTGCAGAAACATAACTCATTTCACAAATTCATAAACAATGACTGGTTTCTAATTCTACCAAAATATAAAAACTGCATAGTTATCTGTCTCAAACACATGAAAAAAACAAATCCTTATCACAAAATGGTTTCCACATGCACACACACTGTCAATAAGATTGTAGAGAAAAAAAAGTACTCCCTACACTTTAGCAGGAAAAATACATTAGTCTGATTAAAATCAAAATAGTCTACATACATCCCCTCGCAATTAAATAACTCATCTTTCAAGTTGTTTTGTAGATTAAGAAGTATATCAGTCACTCACCATATTTTCTTTTACAGAATCTCTGCACTGTGCACCTCTCAGCAAAAGCAAAGAATGAATAAGTTTCCCTTTCATTTTCCACACATATACATGTAAACATCAAATCACAATCCTGCGCACATAAACTCAAAAGCAAACACACATTTCTATTGGTTAAACATTTCAACCCTATCCAACTGAAATACATTTCAACCCTTCCCTCATTCTGCCTTCTGCCTGTTACCATAGAAACAGCTCATGGAACACTGCACTGAGCTCACAGGTCACAAGTTCTTTACACAATGTTCCTACACAAGGCAGGAAGTGTGCTTGACTTTTCAACATATCAGCTTATCATATATAATGTTCCTTACAATCTGTTTTTGTTAACCAATAACAATCATACCTTTAAAAAACAAGAATATACACCCTACCTTTCAGTGTAGAAAGTTGTTATTCAACCAATGATTTCTTGTCGTTTTTCAAAAAACGTTGCCGTGGATCCGCGCACCCACCGCAAGAGAATCCGTGCATCCAACGCGATAGGATGCGCGCACCGTGCGCGCATTTCGCCGCTTTTTTTTTCTAAAACGGGGGGCCACAGGGAGTCCTTCTGGGACCCTCTAAGCAGATCTAGAGGGTCAGAGTATTTCCACTCTGCCCCCTTTATATCTTTTACAGACTTATTCCCCTTCCATCTTCAGCCTCGCTTCTACCAAGGCAGAAAATGGCCGCCAACAGTTCCTGGTTTCGAATGTAGAGAGACGCTCGACAGCCAATTAGCATTCAGCACGCAATCGTGAGGGTGCGCGCTCGGTTCAGGGAGGGTGCGCTTACGGTGCGGGTACGGTCCGCGGATCCTCCGCGGCCATAGATATCACTAACTTTTTTACCCTAATTTTCTCAGGAACTACTGAACAGATTCACACCATATATGCAAAAGGCACGAGTCCGAACTGAGGACTACCTCTTTGCCAAATTTGGTGTCATTCCATTCAGCGGTTCGGGCTGTAGCTGCGACAACAGATCCTGTGGGAAATTGCATGGGGAAAACGCGCTTTGGGACCCCCCTTTTTTCTCGCCCCCCACTTCACGGATCACTGCAAAACTTTCAGGGTAGGAGCGGAGCGGAGCTGGCCAAAAGTTTTGAGAATTTTGCGAAGATTCGTCAATCGGCGCCAAAGATATTCCCAATAGAATGTAGCGGATTTCCTATGGAAAATAGGTCCTAACTATAACTATCTACTGGCGACCGCCAGTAGATAATATGTATATTTATATATATATATATATTACCTACTGGCGGTCGCCAGTAGGTAGATATAGTTAGGACCTATTTTCCAAAGGAAATCCGCAACATTCTATTTGGAATAACTTTGGCGCTGATTGACGAATCTTCGCAAAATTTTCAAAACTTTTGGCCAGCTCCGGTCCGCTCCTATCCTGAAAGTTTATATATATATATATATATATATATATATATATATATATATATATATATATATATATATATATATATATATATATATATATATATATATATATATATATATATATATATATATATATCCAAACGAAGTTGACGCTGAGAAGGACGCCCTTCCTGGCGGACCGGGGCTTGTTAGTGGAGCGTCACCACCATTATATTCCACTGCCAAAACAGGACGAGGGGCCCACTCGAGAGTACATTGATTTTTGGAAACACTTCTTGTCAGCCAGGATTTATGGGGGAAATGTCCCCTGTACATGCCGGGAACTTTGAAAGAAACGACGGAGCAGAGAGTGTGTTTGGAGGAAATGAAAAGTCACTCTGAATGAAAACATGTGAGAAAGCAGTAACGGTGCCTTCAGAGTGCTATGAAAACATCGCAGTATTGCCCTACATGGAATTGGTTCGTTTTGAGGCAACATGTTATATTTTTAAAGAGGCTGGAGGTACCATGAAATTGCAAAAGGTGAAAATCTGTGACAAAAATCCATGATGGACATGTTGGAGCGCAAATGATGCATTATGGGTATTGCAGTCTAAGCAATCAAAATGAATGTGAAAATATCCTTTGTGATGCCAACTAATGGGAAATATTGTGCATATATACAAGTAAAACAATGCTACTTGACTGCAGTTTACCCAATTAAGGACTACTATAGTCTAAATTAATATATATGTGCTGAGTCGCTTTTTACAGTCCATCTTCACTGTTTACAACTATGGATTTAAAAGGTGAACAACTGGCCTAATCACATGATGCATATGATTAAGACCGAGTGCGGTCGAAACGCGTAATGCAAAAACCCTCTGCGAATTAAAGAGAAGTTGTTTTAAATCTACCGGCTGGTGGGCTTGTTTATCCTCGGACGTGGGGATTTTTTCGTTTGGAATATAATGGTGGTGACGCTCCACTAACAAGCCCCGGTCCGCCAGGAAGGGCGTCCTTCTCAGCGTCAACTTCGTTTGGATTTATATGTAAAGGGCGCCCACCGGCTGTAAAGTGAAGACGGGAACAATGGCAAGAGGTGAGGCCACTGCCAAAACAGGACGAGGGGCCCACTCGAGAGTACATTGATTTTTGGAAACACTTCTTGTCAGCCAGGATTTATGGGGGAAATGTCCCCTGTACATGCCGGGAACTTTGAAAGAAACGACGGAGCAGAGAGTGTGTTTGGAGGAAATGAAAAGTCACTCTGAATGAAAACATGTGAGAAAGCAGTAACGGTGCCTTCAGAGTGCTATGAAAACATCGCAGTATTGCCCTACATGGAATTGGTTCGTTTTGAGGCAACATGTTATATTTTTAAAGAGGCTGGAGGTACCATGAAATTGCAAAAGGTGAAAATCTGTGACAAAAATCCATGATGGACATGTTGGAGCGCAAATGATGCATTATGGGTATTGCAGTCTAAGCAATCAAAATGAATGTGAAAATATCCTTTGTGATGCCAACTAATGGGAAATATTGTGCATATATACAAGTAAAACAATGCTACTTGACTGCAGTTTACCCAATTAAGGACTACTATAGTCTAAATTAATATATATGTGCTGAGTCGCTTTTTACAGTCCATCTTCACTGTTTACAACTATGGATTTAAAAGGTGAACAACTGGCCTAATCACATGATGCATATGATTAAGACCGAGTGCGGTCGAAACGCGTAATGCAAAAACCCTCTGCGAATTAAAGAGAAGTTGTTTTAAATCTACCGGCTGGTGGGCTTGTTTATCCTCGGACGTGGGGATTTTTTCGTTTGGAATATAATGGTGGTGACGCTCCACTAACAAGCCCCGGTCCGCCAGGAAGGGCGTCCTTCTCAGCGTCAACTTCGTTTGGATTTATATGTAAAGGGCGCCCACCGGCTGTAAAGTGAAGACGGGAACATTGGCAAGAGGTGAGGCCACTGCCAAAACAGGACGAGGGGCCCACTCGAGAGTACACTGATTTTTGGAAACACTTCTTTTCAGCCAGGATTTATGGGGGAAATGTCCCCTGTACATGCCGGGAACTTTGAAAGAAACGACGGAGCAGAGAGTGTGTTTGGAGGAAATGAAAAGTCACTCTGAATGAAAACATGTGAGAAAGCAGTAACGGTGCCTTCAGAGTGCTATGAAAACATCGCAGTATTGCCCTACATGGAATTGGTTCGTTTTGAGGCAACATGTTATATTTTTAAAGAGGCTGGAGGTACCATGAAATTGCAAAAGGTGAAAATCTGTGACAAAAATCCATGATGGACATGTTGGAGCGCAAATGATGCATTATGGGTATTGCAGTCTAAGCAATCAAAATGAATGTGAAAATATCCTTTGTGATGCCAACTAATGGGAAATATTGTGCATATATACAAGTAAAACAATGCTACTTGACTGCAGTTTACCCAATTAAGGACTACTATAGTCTAAATTAATATATATGTGCTGAGTCGCTTTTTACAGTCCATCTTCACTGTTTACAACTATGGATTTAAAAGGTGAACAACTGGCCTAATCACATGATGCATATGATTAAGACCGAGTGCGGTCGAAACGCGTAATGCAAAAACCCTCTGTGAATTAAAGAGAAGTTGTTTTAAATCTACCGGCTGGTGGGCTTGTTTATCCTCGGACGTGGGGATTTTTTCGTTTGGAATATAATGGTGGTGACGCTCCACTAACAAGCCCCGGTCCGCCAGGAAGGGCGTCCTTCTCAGCGTCAACTTCGTTTGGATTTATATGTAAAGGGCGCCCACCGGCTGTAAAGTGAAGACGGGAACAATGGCAAGAGGTGAGGCCACTGCCAAAACAGGACGAGGGGCCCACTCGAGAGTACATTGATTTTTGGAAACACTTCTTTTCAGCCAGGATTTATGGGGGAAATGTCCCCTGTACATGCCGGGAACTTTGAAAGAAACGACGGAGCAGAGAGTGTGTTTGGAGGAAATGAAAAGTCACTCTGAATGAAAACATGTGAGAATGAGAAAGCAGTAACGGTGCCTTCAGAGTGCTATGAAAACATCGCAGTATTGCCCTACATGGAATTGGTTCGTTTTGAGGCAACATGTTATATTTTTAAAGAGGCTGGAGGTACCATGAAATTGCAAAAGGTGAAAATTTGTGACAAAAATCCATGATGGACATGTTGGAGCGCAAATGATGCATTATGGGTATTGCAGTCTAAGCAATCAAAATGAATGTGAAAATATCCTTTGTGATGCCAACTAATGGGAAATATTGTGCATATATACAAGTAAAACAATGCTACTTGACTGCAGTTTACCCAATTAAGGACTACTATAGTCTAAATTAATATATATGTGCTGAGTCGCTTTTTACAGTCCATCTTCACTGTTTACAACTATGGATTTAAAAGGTGAACAACTGGCCTAATCACATGATGCATATGATTAAGACCGAGTGCGGTCGAAACGCGTAATGCAAAAACCCTCTGCGAATTAAAGAGAAGTTGTTTTAAATCTACCGGCTGGTGGGCTTGTTTATCCTCGGACGTGGGGATTTTTTCGTTTGGAATATATATATATATATATATTCTCCTCTCCGATGTCCACCTTGGCGTATGCAGCACTCTTAGTGACGGGTGCAAGTAAAAAATGGAGGTGGGCCGTTTAAAATATCAAATCTCCTGTGTCCTGAAAACACACACAGCACTCACGGGGTTCATTTAGTCCATTTATTAGCGAGGACGCGTTTCGGCTTTCTGCCTTCTTTCAGCTCGCATGAAATCAAACAACAGATGTATGACGGTACTATTTAAAGTCATAGTTGGTTTTTGATTGGACGCTGTGAATGAGAGGGAAAGAGGGATTGGTTAGTCTCGTATCCATGTCCTTGATCCCTCCGCTGTTATTGCGGGAAATATACAATCCATGTTTCTGAAGTGATTTAACATTAGAAATTCTCAAAGACTAATGCAGTTTTTACTTATTGTACCACAATGGGACACTTCAGATATATACAGGTCGTCCAAGAATTACCTTTCTCCTCTCTTCAGAGCTGTAATGTAGAGTACCTTATCACGTTGTTTCGGTGACACTCTTGGAAATACCCCTCATCAACCACCAGGCTCTATGGCACCCCGCGCAGGAGTCAGTAAATATCCAGATCTCCACCAGTCTGAATGACTGGCGACTATGTCAACGCTAGTGCCTCAGATGCCATTGTGGCGGTGCAGGACACCAACAACATTCTCCGCTCCGATGTCCACCTTGGCGTATGCAGCACTCTTAGTGACGGGTGCCAGTCAAAATTAGAGGTGGGTCCATTTAAAATATCAAAGCTCCTGTGTCCTGGTCCAAGGTGGACATCAGAGCGGAGAATGTTGTTGGCGTCCTTCAGAGTGAAAAGGCGAACAGCAGAGGACGAAAGAATTACGAGGGATACGAAATGGACACCACAGCAAAAATGGATGTTGCTTATGCTAACGTAAAATATTACACGTTTCCACAGACGGCTCTTTTAGCATAAGCTAAGACATTTTCTTATGCTTTTAAAGGGGTACGATAAACATCATGGATGTCAATTAACATCATTTCACAAATTTCTCGTTCCATTGCTGAATGGGCATTTGCATTTTGGACATTCGTTTTAGATGATAAACAAGTAGTACAAGTGGAAATACAGAGGGAACAAAGCATTGGCCCACATTGAATACATAAACAACAAGAGAAAAGAATTGCAATAATTATGAATAAGGCCAACAATATTTTCAGACCCCATACAGAAAATATGTTCCAGAACCATCCAGCCCAAGTCCATGTTCCTGAATCTTGATGTATCTCAGTGGCTATTTTATGCATTTTGGAAATAGCATCATAAACAGAAGGGGCGTGATAAGGGATGAACACGCAACAGCTACTCCCGATAATGCAACATGCTCCACCATGATCAGCTAAGATTACATCTAAAACCATTCCATTTTGCAAAGTCACAATTCTTGTAATTTGGAGTTCTTCTGTAATATTTCCAAGAGCCATTGCTGTTTGATTAGTCGCAGCCTCTCTACACGGGTCAAGCGTCTAATTTTCCTGCTGTTCAAAGCTGCATCAACAAAGAAAAAGAGCACCAAATTAAAGGCAACCTATTGCTGTAATGCAGTGTCAGTTTGATCCACTTCATCATTATTTATAGTTCTTTTGAATCCTTTCAAGGAAATGTCATTAAATAATTTTTGATCTTTATGATAAGATGCAGGTGCTAAGAACACAGGAGGAAGCAAGAAGGATACATAGCATATTCATAACCATCCAATTGGTAGATGATAGTAACCGTTACTTCCACAAATGAAATAAGTGTTGTGTGAGGGTAGAAAACTGCTATTGTTCATTCCAATGATATTCAATACTGTAGTACAGTCACTTTTTCCCACTGGGATACTACCAAAACTGCTCACACAAAGATTTTCTTGGGCTGTAGTAACAGCGATAACAGGAGGCCCGTTACCCTTGGCCGTTCGAGTGTTGGGGAAAACATAACTTGTGGAGGAATCTCCTTTGCGATACTCCTCCATTTCCCATACAGTTCCTTTGGCTTGTGGGTCCCCTTCCTCATCCTCAACCTTATTGAGTTTCGCATTAAGTCCTCCTACATCAGCTAGAGTAATATTACTGATTTCAGAGGCCCACAACAGTGCAAACCAGGCTCTACAGGAGCCATTATGAGAAAATGGCAAGGGAATGAAAGACGTTCCTCCCTTCTTCTGATGGGCTGGCATCATTCCACATACCCAGCAGTTGGTAGTGTTCGTAGCGTTATGAGTATGATGCAGCATTTGTATGAAAGTGTTATTGAGATATGACATTTGGTGCTTCTTTTCATGATAGGGAAGAGTGAAATAATAATGTTCGGTGGGGACAGGAGTAGTATCAGTTAGTAAGTTTCGAGCCGGAGTTACTTCCTCCACAACCCACATTATCACAGCAAGGATGACAGCAGTCAAAGTTAGTCCAATAACGAACATTGTGCATTTGCTACAGACTTTTGCAGCATTCGATTTATTCTCCTCAGGCATGTTCATCTCGTTGGCAGACAACAAAACAGATGGTGCCCGAAGGTCCTGGGTAGGCGCTGGTTTCTTCACTAACGTTGAGACGAGTAGTTACTAAAAGGCTACCCCCTTTGTAGTCAGTCTTTAACCACCCAGGACAGTGGCTCAAACAGTCTCTTTCTGCGATAAAGTATCTTTCTTCCTGTATTGAGGCAGGTATCTAGATGCACCAGGAATCGTGTGGTCCGGGAAGACTTCCTCAGGTCCTTCGGGTGATGCAGCTCGTCCTTTCTCGGTGACCAGGATGTCGCGGTGATCTTTCAACGCAGCTGGGCTCACGAGGGCATGTGGAACCTTTCGACAATGGGTGGCATGCACCCAGTTCTTCCGGTTGGTCACTCGCACTGCAGTTCTGGTAGCCAGGAGAAACTGCTCTGGAACATTCCACTGAGGTGCCAAGGAACTGGTCCGTTGAAACTATTTAGTCAACACGAAATCGTCAGGCCGCAGATCATGGCCCTCACCCTGCGGCCTGTCTGGAAGAGCTTCCCGCACCTGCTGATAAATAGAAGACAAGCTGTCAGTTAACTGGGACAAATAGTCACTCATCAACACATGGGGTATATCATGTATATGGCCAAGCTTAGGAATCCCCAAATATTCATGGGCCTTCCGAAGAATATTTCATGTGGCGTAAGGCCAGATCATGTATGTGGTATTGATCTGATTGAAAGCAAGGCTAGGGGCAGTGCATCAGGCCATTTCAAAGATGTGGAAGCCTGCATTTTAGCCAATTTCACTTTCAGGGTGGAGTTATAACGCTCCACCAGGCCTGCTGATTGTGGGTGAAAAGTGGCATGAAATTTCTGCTTAATCCCCAACCCTTTCATGACATATTCTACAACTTGCCCAATGAAATGAGGTCCGTTGTCACTCCATAAGACTCAACAAATGCCGAGTCGAGGAAAGAACTCCTTTAGGAGAACTTTCGCTGACGTGAGAGCTGTATTATCCTTCGTAGCATAAGCCTCCACCCATTTACAGAAGGCACAAACCACTACTAGGACATATTTTAGATTATTAGAGCGCTCAAACTGAATGTAGTCCATTTGCAGGACCTCAAAAGGTGCAGTTGGTGTCGCAAACCCTCCTGTTGGAGTTTGCTTTCCCTATCCAGGATTATACTGGAGACAGACCAGACAAGACTGGACTATCTTTTTAGCAGTGTTGGCAATATTAGGATGATCCCAAACTTGCATAAGTTGTTTTGCCATTGAGGATGCACCAACATGTGCCGGCCCATGTGCCATGTGAATCAAAGGGTATAAGTATGCTGTGGGTAACTTCCATTTGGTCATATCTTTATTCCTCCAGCAGCCCTCATCATCCAGTGTTCCCTCATTAGACCATTGGTCTAGTTTGTCAGCGGAGGCAGATTGTTGCATGTCCAGCACCTCTTGCCTGGCATCATGTCAACGTTCAGCTTATGATTTCACCACATACGTGTATGTGGTACTTCGCTGCATCACGGTCTCACGGGCTGTGTGATCCGCAAAGGCGTTACTTGCTCCTATTTTATCATTCACTTTCTTGTGTGCACTACATTTAACAATTGCCACTTTCTGAGGATAGGTTAGGGCAGTAGGAAGATTATGCACTAATTCTCCATGTACTATCGGTGTCCCATGTGAGGTGAGGAAGCCCCTTTCTTTCCACAAGCGACCAAAATGGTGTGCCACCCCGAAAGCGTACTGGCTGTCTGTAAAAATGTTAACAAGTAAGTCTGTACTAAGCTCACATGCTCTTGTCAGTGCAATCAGTTCGGCTGCTTGGGCCGACTTCTGTGAGATGCGAGCTGTCTCAACTACTGTCTGAAGTGTTGTAATAGCATAGGCGGCCGATGTAGTGCCATCAGGCAACTTCAAACACGGGCCATCAACCCATAGCTCCCCTTCAACACTGGAAAGAGGTGCATGCATCATGTAGGTCAACGTGACCCTTTATTTGCTGTTCAGTGAGGAATATACAATCATGCAAATCTTGCGACTGAGACTGAGTAGCTGAGAATGGTAATGGTGTAGCAGGGTTTAATGTCAAACATCTTTTCAATGTGATATGAGGGGCCAAAAGTGTCAATTCATATCCTGTCAAATGAGCACTAGTCAAATGCTGTGTTTTCATTTGATTTAGCAAAGCATCAACTGAATGGGGTACTAACACAAGCAGTTTGTGTGACAAAACTATTCCTTCACTCTGACGTATAGATACAGCCATTGCTGCCACTGCTCTGAAACATCCAGGCAGCGTGCGAGCAACTTGATCAAGGACAGCTGAGAAATATGCACAAGGACGTTGTTTATCACCGTGTGTATGTGTTAAGACTGAGAGGGCACAACCTTACCTCTCGTGTACGTGGAGTGCGAAAGTCTTGGTGTAGTCTGGAGTTCCTAATATTGGTGCAGAGCAAAGGGCTTGACGTACTTGTTGGAAGGCATTCTGACATTCAATAGTCCATGGGAGGGGCATCAGAGTGTCTTTAGTTAAAAGGGCCAACAAAGGTTTAAAAATGTGCGAAAAACTGGGGCTCCACTGCCTAAAAGAAGTGAGGCCAATCAGTGCACGGACATCCCTTCTGAGTACGGGGCACAGGAGTACCTAAAATACTCTGAATGCGGTCTGGTGTGAGTGCACGTCCCTCCTTAGACAGGAGGTGACCTAAATAGGTAACCTGCTGTCTACAATATTGCAATTTCTTTAGCGAGACTTTGTGATTATGAGAGGCAAGAAATGATAACAATAACAGTAATCCTTCTTCACACTGCTCAGGAGTATCTGCAGCTAACAAGATGTCGTCGACGTACTGGATAAGGGCCACCCCTTTTGGTACAGGAAAGGAATCAAGCTGCCTTTTTATTGCCTGACTGTAAATGCTAGGACTCTCTGTATGGCCCTGCGGAGCTCTGCAGAACCAGAAGGATCTATTTTTCATGGTGAACCCAAACAAATAACGGCTTTCAGGGTGAATGGTGTGAGAAGTTGGCCTGGTATATGATGTTCACTAGTTAAAGTGACCACCTTGTACCATGCCAAGCAACCCTTATGGTGTGGTTGTAAGTCAACCTTTTCGGACTAGCTGCCCTAGTGGTAGCGTAGGCTAAGCAGTCTTTGAGGCTAAACTCGTGAAGCGTGTTAAGCAGGCTGTTTTACCAAATGTAACCCCCTTTTATACCAATGAAAGGACACCACACAGATATATATTCAAAATATATATGTATTTATTTCTCAAAGTAACCCCTAGACTCTTTATGAGCACAGGAGCACAAATCGTTAAACAAGAATACGTTAGAATACACAGAAGTTGCACTTTATATGGATAGGCCCTGGTGGCCACTCAAACCATATACTAAAATAGTGGTATAAGTACCACGAACAGAAAAGGGAAATGGCCTAGGGCCTCTAGAATCACTGGGCCTACAAGTAGCTAACTTCAGTTAGTGACCAGGAGGTCCACGGGTTGCGTGTGCAGAGCAAATAGTCACACGCGGGCTCCCATAGGTTTTCAATGGGTGCGTAAAAGTTACAAAGTTACTGCAAAGAGGATCTTCCAGATGGACTATGAACTCAAGATTGTAAACACAGACACTAGAGATGATACTCTACACTTGGGCACCGGAGTGCCAGCTTTACCTCACCCACAGGAAGCGGGTGCATAGGTCTCGAAGTGCGTCGGGTTTCTTCTATCTGTTCAATGGAGCCTGAAGACAAAGATGCTGCAGGCGATCGGTCCGGAAGAGATGCGGTGGATCCAAGGGTGGATCGGAGTTGTAGAAGACCTGTAAGCAGAGGGGACAGTGTTCACAGTCACTAGCCAGTGACCAGCGTGGCACCAGGTGGGTACCAGGCGATGTCGGGTGCAAACAGGAAGGAAGGTGTAGCTTGTCTCTGCAGCCACGTGGTCCCTGAAGGTCGACGACGTCCAGGAGTCGATTCACGAGCTGTCCCACGCAGGCTCTCGCTGTCGGCGGTGTCGGCGAATTGATCAAAGCAAACAAGCCTTGGCAAAAGCAATTGTTGTGGAAAACGAAATAAGCTGATGGTTCTGACCAGCAAGGTCAGAGGGACTGCTCCTTTGGAGGGGAGCAAGGGCCAGTCTGGAGCAACCAGACCAGCGGTGTAGTTCTTGAAGTTCGTCGCCAAGATGGCCACTAGCCAGTGGGCCAGAAACCGGTTAGGCGCGTCGAGTGGCAAAATGCAGAAGGGCCCCACGCAGATCGTGGAGATGCTGGAGGGCTCACCTTTGGTGCAGATGCTGCTCGGGTGTTGGGCTTCTCAGATCCCAAAGCACAACTTGGAGGGAGCCTCGGTTGTTGCGCTTGCAGCTTGTCGTGGTCTTTTCAAGATGGCTGGCTCCACGTGTCTCGGTGCCTCCACGGGTTCCTCTTTTTCAGGGACTGTGGATCGGGCGGTGAGAGGTCTGGAGGTCCAGGTCTTGTCAGTCTCTGGGCTCGGGCTCCAGCGGGAGGCGGCGGCAAAGCAGACGTTGATTCGCTGGATGGTGCTTGCGTTAGCAAGGTGGTCACTCCCTGACAACAGGGGAGATTGGCTTCAGTCCTCTGTGCGGCAGAGCATCGAAGTTCCCGTCTTCTTCTCGTAGTTAAGTTGATTCCAGGATGTCTGAAGTCTTAGGACACAGCTCCTACCTTTAAGCGGATTCTAGGGGCCGGACTACCTGCTAGGTCCCTCCCTAAGGGTGGGACCAGGAAGGGGGGTAGTTACACCCCCAATCCTTTGTCCAGCTCGCCCCAGGCCCGGGACTGGTGTGCCCCACGACCGGATTGAACTGGCATATGCACCGAGGCTCCTTGTGAGCCTCAGGCATGTCTGGTTTCTTTCAAGCCCTACCTGACCAATACACAAAATCCTGTCTGGGGTGGTGCACGCACCTCCCCTGGCAGGAAACCCTTTGTCCACACCTCCCAAGCTGGAAGGACTCCCAGCAGCAGGAGGGCAGACTTGTGTCTGTGGTGGCAGCATCCATTTTGTGGAGCTGAGGCTATGTCTGATTTTACCCGGGTTTCAGGTACTGTACATGTCGTGTCCCTCTAGAAGGGTGGAATGCTAACCCCGTCGCCAGAATTGGCGAGGGGTTAGTATTCCAATTCGTATGACACCTTACTCGACATGTTTTGATAAAGCCAAACCAAAGTTAGCATTTAACCGCGAGGTTCATAATGCACTTAAGAGTATATGGTATGACGATATCTGGAAACAGTAGAAGGAAGTTGTTCCGACCACTGCAGACAGGCTCAGCTTATGCCAGAGCACCATCTCACATGGAACCAAGCACTCTGCCTTCAGGATTGTTAAGGCCTGCCATAGGAGTGACTTATAGGTTAACATGTGTCCGATTTAAGGTTAGGTATAGGTATACTACACCTAAGTAAGAGGTGGTTACACCAACTTACCCCAGCAGAGTGATCAGCCAGTTGTGTCAAATTTGTTAGGCCAAGCCTGGGGTGGCATAATACATGCTTCAGCCCCTGGCAGGCCTTAGATACACCAATGCCCTGGGTACCTAGTGTACACTGGTACAGGGGCTCACAGGGTGATCCACTTCCAATTGGTTATGCACCTAGGGTGCATAGTATGAATTTAGTAGAGAGAACAGCAGGCTGGGGGTCTGATTGGCAGGCCCACAGCCTCAATATGTCAAAAACCAGTGAAGCAAAAAGCAAAAATTTGGGGTGACCATAGGATAGCAGACCCTACTCTCCTACACATGGGTATTGAGAAGAAGGCATTCTTCAAATCAATCACTGAAAATGTAGTGGCAGTGGGAGGGACCATAGTGAGAAGTGTTGTGATATCAGAAACTATCGGATATTGGGGCACTACAATTGTATTAACCTCTCGCAAATCAATAATGAATCTGTAAATTTTTAGTGTCAGTATCTTTTTTCAGAATAGGAAGGATAGGGCTATTGCAAGTATTATAGGGGACTTCTTCCACTACCCCCACTTTGATCAAATCCTGAACAATGTGTGTTAATGCTTCTTCACCTTCTCGAGATATTTTATATTGGGGCAGACGAGGCAATGAAACACCCTCCTTTACTTGGGTATGCACAGGTGGAATAACCATTTGACCCACATCAGTATCTGATCTAGTCCACAAAGTACTAGGTAAGGACGCCAGAGCGACATCCTCATTGATAAGACAAGATCTCTCAACCATTGGATAATTGTCATTCAAAATAACACACACACCTTCCGGAGATCAACGTATTGTAGCACGAAAATATTTAAGCATATCGATACCCACAATGTTGTCCGGCGTGTTAGGGGAAAGCAAAAAGGGACATGCTGCGGTGAATTTGTCAAGTCTGAATTCAAGTGGCTGTGAAAGCGGGCTAGGTGTAGGTGTTCCATCAAACCCCAACAATGTTATCATTGTGTCGTACAGGGGAGCCCTAGGAACTAATCTTTTAGACAGAGCACTACGGGTAGCCCCTGTGTCAACCAGACACCGATCAGTAGTTCCCAAGACATTTGCGTCAACATAAGGACCCATTTGATCTACTGGCACCTCAACCGATCCCTTACCCCATCCTTGGCATCCCTATGCGTAATCAGAATCTGCAAGTGCATCAGCAGAATAATCAGACATTTGATATTGATTTTGTCTATCAAAAGTATTAGAGTAATTTGGTCCTTGTTCAACTGCCTCAAACCTAAGACAAGCTCCTGTACCTCCCCTGTTTCCTGAATTCCCTGGTTGTCCTCTCAAACTTCCCCTTCCCCGCTAGTACTGCTGACCTCGAAAAAGGGGGCACTCAGAACGCCAATGCCCAGTCTCTTTACAATAAGCACACTTATCAGGGGCTAAATTTGCTCAAGGAAGAGGGTGCACTCCAGGTGTATATATTGCACGTCTGCCTCTTCCACCTCCTCTAAATGGTGGACCATATACAAGAGCCAACATAACTTTTGTCTTTAAATCTTTAACCTTCTTATCCTCCCTGCCTTTCGCTTCCTGTTGCTCATAATATTGGGCCATAGTCAAAAGGGAAACTGGGGAAGACGTGGTCCAAGAACTCTTGCTAGCCTTTAAATGACTAGCTATCTCCGGTAACATATTAGCAACAAATTTGTCGACAAACAAATGCTTACCCGTATCATCAGCCAATGACTGACCACTAAAATCATAGAATGTTTCCTCAAATCTTGAAAAGAAATCAGAAACTAACTCATCCTTTTTCTGTTTACAGGACGCTAACGTAGTCCAATCTATTTTCTTAGGGGGTATTAGAGTCTTTAACTTAGTTACAATAGCTTTAGGAAGATCTAATATCTCCTTCTGAGGTTTCTGCGCGGGCTCCCTTTCCACATCTATTTCTTCTAAATGCTCCCAGGTATCACCATATGCTACATTGTCATCTATTTTACGTATTGTTCTCCACATATCAGGGGGCAAAATAAGCCCAAAGAACATATCAATATCTGGCAAGGTCATAGTGCAGGAGCTGATGGCTCCTTCCACCTCCTCATAAAAGGGGGCAGGATTTTTCCTGGGGTCGGGCAAAGCAGCCTTAAGAGCCATAACATCTGCTCTACTCCAAGGAGTGTAAATCCAATTATATATAAAATATCCCTTTGCATCATCCGAAGTTTTATCATCATCTGTTCCCGCACCCTTCGGAGGAACATACAAGGGTGGAGCTTCACACATTGGTTTCATAGTAATTGCACTACTACCGGGTTCAATCTCATCCACCGGAGCATCTACTTTCTGTGCTTGGGATTGAACTGCTTCTACAACTTAATGTTTTTGTTGGAGCGCAAAAACCTTGGTAACGGGGAAAGCAAAACCCTTACCAGTATCCTCCCTGCGTCACAGACCCAAAGTCACACTAAACTCATTCACACGAGCAGTCATTGGTGGGGCCCATAACACCAACACTCACATTAACCATTACAAAATATACATCAATACCCCTTCCACCTACAGATCTCAATCCTGAATCATCAAGGTACTCCTCCCACGTGGTCAATGGACCAAATAGTTGGATTGGTTGATGGTGATCTAGAACCAGCTAAAACACATTTCAAGATTGAGATCTCACCTTTTTTTAATAAACCACAAACTCAATTCTTGTTAATCAATATCTGTTTATCTAAATTTTCTCAAAAGTTAGGTTTGCATTGAAAGTTAATATCAAATTTCGAGTAAATCGCAGAACATCATATTTACCTAATCTGAAGTCCTCTAAATCAAATAGGTCTGCATACTCCAATCTGTCGTCATTCGTCTAAAGTTCAGAGTCTTCTGCTCAGTACGCTACAGTCTCAAAGAATCGGTAAAGACCAGAGACGTGCAAGTATCTGTCAGTGCCCATAAGATTAGGAAAAGTTTGCAGTCATCAGGTAATTGGACAGCATCCAGACCATCTAGGATTCAGGAAACACAGCAGTCACCCTAAGTAGTAGAGTTCGCGTAGCGTCACCGTCGTCGTTGTCATCGGAAAGCGCAATGGCATTAGCATCCCTCTCTATTCTACCACGTAATTTTATAATAAAATCAAAGTAAAAAGTTACATTTCGATAATTTCGTATGGTCGTGATTGGTTGGTTGAGATCGTCCGATGGGGTTTAGCACAGTTTGAGGGGTGAGATCAGGAGTTCAGTCCATACTGGTTTTTTGTGAATGTTCATTGTCTTGTCACTTGGCTGTCATCCCAACGTGGCCTTGCCTTGGTACAGTGGGATATGGGTCATGAAAGGCCGTAGACGTCTTTGTCGCTCATGCGCGGTTCGTTCCGCGCCTCGTGGGACAATGGCCACTTCGTCGTGTCGCGTCGGCGGCCATTTTAGAATTTAGGCCCAAACGCCAACTTAAGCGATCCAAACACAAAAGAGTAATTAATGCATAGAAATAATACATCTAATGTTAACCCCTTACTAATCCCTCTATGTGTTTGTATTTATCTAGCGTATAGCAACATTTAAAGCATTTATATTCACCCTTTTGGTCCTCCTCTCGGGCAACATTACAGGACATTATAGAACAACATATATCATACAGTATTCTATTTATTACATATACTACTGTTAGTATGCGTACAGTTTTTACTCATAAAAGTTATTTAGCCATGCAATATGCAATCCCACGTGTAATTGGGATATTAGTAATGTTGGTTTAGTATTCATGCAAATTCATTTAATAACATTATAATTAATGGATTATTCAATTAGTGACCTCATGCAGAATAGGGGGGGGGAGTATACAAAATGTTGTACTACCCGCTCCATCAATCCCCCCTTTGGTGATTTTATCACCACACCATTAAAATTTTGTTTCAATTTGTCAAGAAAGTGAAATGAATTCCTTTTAGTTAGTTTACATCCCTGTTTTCCCAATTTCTTCTCTTCTAGCCGTTTTATACATGCTTTCCTTCACCTCTTCTAATTCTACTTCTTCAAATTCCCTCTCTTGTCTCTTATTCTGCCTTCTTTTCAAATTTTCTCTCTTTAACGTTTTCTGTATTTTCTTTCTTTTATGACACAAACAAACTAATCTCAGAATTAATACTATAAAAATCACACAGGTTAATGGAAATGAGATCCTACCTATAAAGGTACCACCTAAGTTTAAAAAGAAATCCTTCATAGAAGAAAGTTTCTTCCCAATCTTTTCCCAAACACTTTCAACCTCCAGTGGTGTAATTTCCTCATGCAATTCAGTTATATTGTTAATGTAGATTTTCAGATCTTTACTTTCGTCAGGAATGTAAGTACAACAATGCTGAACTTTCAGCATTCCGCAGACTCCACCCTCTTTTGCCAATAATACATCAAGGGCAAGTCGATTTTGCATTACCATAGCACGCATGGCAACCATTTCAATATTTACCAATAAAAATCCTCCAGTGGTGCTTGTTGACAAGCTATCCACCACTGTTGATAGTTTTCTAATTTTGTGTGCATTCAGAGATATTCCCACTGCTGGTATCAATGCTCCAAAGATGCCTCCTACAATTTCTGACCAAGATTCTCTCTTTCTACGAGCTAATAAACTACCTAACTTATGTACACCATCTTCTCCTCTTCCCATGTGGGATATCTTTGGAAAGACGAGACCTACATAACATGTGCCATACCAATGGTCTGGCAAACGATAATATGCCTTGTTCCCGCAGATAAAATATCATCCAGGAAAAACTAGATCATTTCCTCCTTTAAATCCCCATCCACCCATGATTCGATATGTATCATGGCACTCACTGTTACCTACAAAATAATTATCATATGCAGTTTGATTTCTTCTAATACACAACTTCCCTTTCTGAGGCCAATCTAAAGCCATGGTTGGACTAGCTTCTCCCTTCAAATGTTTTTGCATTTCAACATCCCAACTGTCTTTTCCTCTTTTCTCTCAGATGCTTTCTTTTGCATTTTTAGTCTCCTCTCTTCAACCATATCCAAGAACGTCTTTTCTTCTTTCTTTAAACTGCAAGTCAAATCATTTCTAAAAATATATTCTAATGTTAGTTCCTTAGTTTCTAAGAAAAATTCACCTAACACCTTTGCAGGTTTTACTTTATTTAACTTATTAATCGCAGGTACTTGTGAAAATATATTATCTACATCTGAGAAATAGTATTCTAACCTCCCTATTTGGTAAAACAGACTAGCTATTACACTACATGTTATTCCATATGTTACTGGGAGGTGATGGTAAGTCACTCCCTCCGATACAGATGCAGGTAACTGCATACAAACGTAGCAATCCCTCACATCCATTGTCTTTACATATTTGTACAAAAGTTTTGAAGACAATTTGTCAGAGAAATCATTTATAGACCTGTCTTTATGTAGATAGTTTCTATCTATTCTAGTCGGATATACTTTCTGAACCTTCTCTATATTAGTTTTATTCTCACTATTTCCTTCTATTGTGTCTATTGTACCTTAAATGAAATCAGCAATGCTAACACACTCCTAAGAAGCATTAATAATCCTGTACAACAACACGTTTTAAACCACCTCTTTAAAAATACACATTTAGCTTTTCTACTTTCTGTGTTTGCCATTTTCGCAAAATGATCAGTGTCTTTTGACTTTGCCTCTTCTACTTCACAACTAGTTTTGTCTAACCCAAGGCTCTAAGCACCTACTTGGTTCTATCTGTTATGTCTTTTCCAGTATTCTATTTTCTTTCCATTAGCAGCACTTTTGTCTCGTTCAGTTTGGCATTTGATCATCTTTCACTTTTCTCTCGTAATCTTGATACAGAACTTCGTGAACATCCGTTTCTTCTCCAATATCGGACAATATAACTCTCAGGATTTCCGATTCTTCGTCTTCTTCAACCACTTCCGGTACAGTCACCTCTGGATTTTCTTGGCTGTCCGCCTCTTCGTTTATTTCAGGCAGGGCCACATACGACCATTCTGGCGACTTATACTTCTGGTTGGGCTTTCTCGTTCTTTTGTTTTCCTCTGCTGTTGTTATTTTCTCATTTTTTGACTTTTCATGACTTGATACTTCATTCACCTGCTCTGCTCTTGGTGAATTCACTCGTGTCAGTCGATATCTTAATCTCTTTATCTTATTAGGCCAGATTTCATCTCTTGCTGGTCTTTTCGATGTATTTCCTTTATCATTCGTTTCAGCTCTCCATGCTCTTTTTCTCAGGACTCGACTTTCTCGTACTTCCTCATCACTTTCCTCTGATTTTGTTTCCACTTGCTTTTTACTTTCAGTCATTCCTCTTTCCACCACTTCTTTTATTCTCCCTACTTCTGTCCCTCCTCGTGTTTCTTGCACAATATCTTCCTGCTGACTAACTGTCCCTTCTTCTAACTGGATGTTAGAATTCCCTACAACTCCTCGGGGGTCTTCCGCAAGAATCTTTCCCTCACTTTCTGTATCTGGCACCTGTTCATCTATTTTTGTTGCTTCAGGTGGAATTTCTCTCCATTTTTCATCAGGAACTTCCTTTTCAATAACTCCTTTGATTGTCTCTTCACTGTTTTTCTCTTTTCCTGAGCATACCGGTGTTTGTTCAGTCTCTGAGTAAGAGCTGGTATCAGAAATCTGTAATCTTCTTCTCAAGGGAATATTTTCTGGGGCAACGATCGAGCTTGGTTCTGACTCCCCCCTTTCAAGATTTTCTCTTGTTCTTACTTCTTCAGTATCCGATTCAGAGCTACTTTCTGACTCATCATAATATTCTCGTTCTTGATTATCCACTGGATTTGGGATTCTCAGCGTGTGACTAGCATGAATCCAGTTCTTGATCCCAGCACACTTCACAGCTGGGGTTGTAGTCAAAATCACTTGTCGTGGTTTTCCCCAACATGGGACTAGACAGTTTCTTCTTCTGTGTACTTTGATTCTCACCCAGTCTCCTGGGCTCAGATCCTGAGCTTGCTTCTTTTCAAGGGTGGTGGCATCCGCTCCAACCTGATGAAACACAGAATGAACTGCGTCAGCCAGCCCCTTACAGTAATCCAACACCAAGTCATCAGATATAGGCAACAGCTTGTTGACTTGTATGAATACATGGCGCATTGCTCTTCCCATGATTATCTCATGTGGACTCAAACCTGTGGTTCTATCTGGAATTGATCTAATAGTCATGAGTACCAGAGGCAAGACATCAGGCCATTTCAAACCTGTGGCTAAACACATTTTTCCCAATCATTTTTTAATAGTGCCATTCATTTGTTCCACCACACCAGAAGCCTCTGGGCGATAGGCACAATGTAGTTTCTGTTGTACATTTGATGCTTCACAAATCAATTTCATGATCTCATTATGGAAATGCTTTCCTCTCTGATTCAATTGTAACTGGGAACCCGAATCTAGGGATGAATTCCCTTAAAAGCAGTTTTGCTACAGTAATTCCATCACTCCTTCTCGTGGGATATGCTTCTACCCATCTGGAAAACAAGCAGACCATTACTAGAACATACCTCAACCGATTACAGGGCAGCATTTCAATGAAATAAATCTGCATTCTGGTGAAAGGCCCTCCTTCTCGACCTATCGTTCCTAGGCTTAGCACTGTTTTTCTTCCTGGATTGAACTGCTGACATATAAGGCATCTTTGACAAAGGCTCTCAGCTACAAGTCTAAATTTTGCATTGTACCACGTTTGCTTGAAGGACTGAATCATCGCGTCTCTCCCTATGTGTCCCTGTCCATGATACATCCGTGCCATGGCAGATATCATGCTATCAGGCATGACTGGTCTTCCATCTCGATAAACCCACACATGATCTGTTTCCCTTGGTGCACATCCTGCTTTTACCCACTGTCTCATTTCTTCATCTCCTGCCTCTTCCTGCAATTGCCTCACTTCTTCCCAGGTACCCACAATGTTAGTAAACATTAGAGGTAAAGAATTCATTTCCCTCTCTTAAGCCCTGTTCACTGAGTTCTGATTGCGAGCACAATATTGGGCCATATCATTGGCATATTTATTTCCAACCGCGATATAATCAGCGGTTTGCACATGAGCAGCACACTTCACAACAGCCAATTGCTTTGGCAGCTGTATCGCCTCAAGCAATTTCCAAACCACTTCAGCATTCTTTATAGGAGTTCCACTTGAAGTCAGAAATCCTCTCTGCAGCCATATCTGGCCAAAATCATGCACAACACCAACACCATACTCACTATCAGTTATAACAGTCACTCTCACATTCTTTCAAATCTTGCATGCTCTAGGTAAAGCTATCAGTTCAGCAACCTGGGCTGATTTTATTCCCTTCAGGTAAGATGCTTCCATTACTGCTGCAACTGTGCATACTACATATGCTGCACTCAGATTTCCTTCGTCTGTTCTCAAACATGACCCATCTACAAACATCACAAAGTCACTCTCAGACAAAGGTACATCCTTTATATCAGGACGTGGTTTGGTACAGAAATCCAATACATCCAAACAATCATGATCCACTTCGTCCCTAACTTTAACATTTTCAGCATCAGGCTGCAGCGTTGAGGGATTCACATTCAAGCATCTCGCAAGGCTCACATTCGTTGCAGCTAATGTGACTTTCTCATACTTAGTCAGCCGACTATGTGTCATGAATTGAGTGCGACTCCTTGTTAAAAGGATTGCCACATCATGAGGTACATACACTCGTACCGGATATCCCATCACAATTCCCTCACTCTGTTCCATACTCTTACAAGTAGCAGTTACTGCTTTCAAGCAACCTGGCAAGGCTACAGCTACAGGGTCTAGCATAGCTGAAAAGTATGCAATCGGTCTTCTCAATTTCCCATGTTTCTGTGCACATCCATTCCTCTCACTACAGTACAACTCGAACTCCTTCTCATAATCAGGCATTCCTAACGCTGGCGCTTCACACAAACTGTCTCTCAATTTCTTGAATGCTGCTAATTCTTCCCTATCTAAGTTAATGGGATCTCTCCCATCACTTCTCATCAGACGTACCAAAGGTTTTGCGATCAGGGAAAAGTTACTTATCCACTGCCGACAATATCCAACCATTCCAAGAAACATCCTCACTTCTCTTTGAGTCATTGGAGCTCTCATTCCTTTTATTATGCTGATTCTGTCTGTTGTTATTTTCCTCAATCCCTTTTAAATTTTGTGACCCAAATATTGTACTTCTTTCTGACAAAATTGCAGTTTTGATGGCGACACTTTAAGCCCTCCATCTGCCAAATGATTTAACAATGCTATGGTGTCCATTACACAGGCTTCTCGAGTTTTCGATGCCACAAGCAGGTCATCGATATATTGAACTAGCACTGAATTCTCGGGCATTTCTAAATTTTCCAAAGACTTTTTAAATATCGAGGGGCTTTCTGTATACCCCAGCGGGATTCGGCACCAAGCCAAAATACGTTCGCCAAAACGGAATGCAAAAATTTGCTGACTATCATGGTGCAACGGGATGGAAAAGAAAGCGTGACATAAGTCAATTACTGTGTACCATTCTGCATCATGAGGAATCTGATACAAAATCACAGATGGATTTGGTACAATAGGACAGCACGACACAACAATTTTGTTTATCTTTCTCAAATCCTGCACTATCCTGAACTTTCCATTAGGCTTTTTCAGTCCCATAATTGGTGTATTACATGGACTACTCATTATTTCTCTCAAAATTCCTTGTTTAATCATTTTCTCAATTATTGGGGTAACTCCTTCAACTATCTCTGGTGTTAATTTATATTGAGAAACATTTGGGTAGCTTATTCCTTCCTTTACAGTTACTTTTACGGGATCCACATTTCTCATCAATCCCACATCCTCTCCTGGAAAATCCCACACCTCTGCTTTCACTGTCTGTTTCAATTCTTTTGGTAATTCGTCAGGGTTGAATACAGCATAGGCTTCAGTAATCTCGGTTTCCATAGTAGCCATAGTCATCTTATACAGTACGTCTTCATCAGGGGTCTCAAATGCTATACCATCAGGGGTACAAAATATGGTGCAATTCATTTTGCACAACAGGTCTCGTCCTAATAGGTTTACAGGACTTGAAACGCACACGACAAAGCGGTGTATTTCGGAAAATTTCCCTATATAGACTTTTACTGGTTCTGTGAGATACGTTTTGATTTGCCTGTTGGATACTCCAACCACTTGGATTGTTTCCTCTGAGAGACGAAGATTCTTAACATCAGCTGACCTAACAGTTGATCGAGTAGCACCAGTATCTACTAGGAAAGTAATATTTTCATCATTTACCTTTCCATCCACAAAAGTGCCTGTCTGGTCTACTTCTAGAGTTGCGCCAAGTACGCACTCTTCTTCCTCCCTTCGGCACCGTCAATAACCTTCTTCTGACTCACTCTCATCACGTTGTAGCCAATACTGCGAAATAGCGCTAGCACGCGGCAGCTTAGTTACCTGTTCTTCGTTGTAGAATCCTGTCTCATTACTGTATTTCTGTGAATTTACGCTCTGTGGAATAGGCGGTTTTGGCACCTGATTCTGTTGGGTAACAACCTGCTGCTGTCGCTGCGGTTGACCACTCACCTCTTTCTGTACCTGAGGATTCAATGATGCATTATTACCATTAGTATTCGGGGAAATTTACACTCGGATTTCCAGTGCCCTATTCTTCCGCAATTATGACATGGCCATTTCTTTTAGGCTTCTTCAATATTAAACTGTCCCTTTCCTTTTCCAGTATTAAATCTAGGTTTTGGTCCTGCATTATTTGCTTGTTCAATCAGCTGAGCTTCCTGTCTTTCTGCTACTTTTACTTGTACCCACATAGCCATTACTTTTAATTTACGCTGCTTGGCCTCAATTTCATCACTAAAATACTTTGCATGTCTCAATACTTCATCTATTTTCTTGTTTTGCCAATCCACTGTATGTTGCTTAATCATTTCACTAATTTCAGGACGTAGTCCATCTACAAATCTGTATACAAAATGACTTAAATCCTTTTCGCTCAAATTTTGGTCACCACTAAATTGCTTAAAGGCAAGAATTAACCTTTCGTAATATGCATGTACTGACTCCTTAGCTTCTTGATGAATTCGATCTATTTTTACCCAATCGGTCTCTTTGGGAGGTACTTTGTTTTTCAAAAAGGCGATTGCTTGATCATATTTTTTCATCACCTCTGGATAAGGGGCACCTGTCTTTGGATCTCTTGGGTATTCTTTTGTAGGCCAGTCTATCACTATTTTGCACTCTGTCCATAAATCTGCTGGTACTGTTATGTCAAATAGGCTATTTAAATCAATCCACAAAACTTTTGATAATTTTACAAATCTGTCCACTTGTCTATACCACTCGACTGGCTTCTCGCGTAGTCGAGGGAAATCATTCGTAAATGACAAAATATCTTGCCTAGTCCACGGAACATGTACATATCCTCCTCCTGGAATTTCTCTCATAGGGCATTCTGTCACTGTCTTTTCTTTTTCTCTTACGTGGAAAGCTGCAAACATTTTTTCTGAGGCATCATCTCGTTTTCTAAACCACCTACTTCTCCATTTATCCACATCTCCCCATTTTCTCAACAAAATGATTATGTCTTAAATCTGGATTATTCGTCCTGTGGTGTTCAAATTCTCAATATCTTTCTCAGTAAAATCTACTCGATATGGTTTTTGTAAAGCCTTTACCTTTTCAATGTCTATACCCATTTCATTTGCTATTTCCTTTAATCTTTCATGTAGATTCTTTGCTCTCCAAGTTATACTTTTGCACAAAAAGAGTAATTCTTCATCCTGGTAAGATTTTAATTTTTCTGTGGGGATAGTGCCCTACTATTAATTCTTCCACAACCATCCTTAATTTGGCCACATCTATAGATCTATAGATTGAGATTCTCTGTCTTTTCTCTGTAAACTCCTTAACCATTCACTTAATTATGGTTTTTCCTCACTGCTTCTTTCTGAGTCTCTTGGGGTTTCTGATATGGAATCTGTAGTCATTATCAATTTCTCAACTAAACCTGGATTTGCTACCAGATTTTTAGGCGTACTCTGTTCTGAGGTACTTACTGTTTGTCTCCATGGGTTCTCTTCTGAATTTATCCTACGTCTCTCTGTCTGTTTATTACTGTTATAAGGGACCGTTAAACAGTGTTCATTATCTTTCTGTTTATCAAAAACAGGCATTACTGGGTCTATGGTTACGGGAACAGTTACGGCTTCTAAGTTTTTAGTCAACTCCCTAATCTTTTTGGTTAATTCTAGGGTCGTATTTGCTAATTCTGCTGAATTTTCACTACTTACCTTACTATCCTGTTTTCTCTCTATTTCTATGAAAATATTACTTTTCCCTAATTATTGGAGTACTGGTTCAGTCTTAATGCTTCTCAAAGTCTCTCTCATTGGGGCACTTGGTGTTAACATGTCAGAATCTGGTTGATACGGGGTGGATTTTTATAAAACATGTTGTCAAGAACATCATCGTCTGATTCATTTACTCCATACCCTCCTGATTCTAAATTATGTCTATTTTCCGTACATTTTTTACCACTAACATCTTCAACATGTCTCACAGGAAACAAACCATCAGCCATACTTGCACTTCGCCATCTCCTCATTCTGTCATCATGATTTTCTTGTCCATGTGATCTACCAAACATGTACCTATACCTTCCGCCACTCTTCTGTTTTTCTCTGTCATGCATCTCATCTTCCCATTCCGTCAATGCTTCAAACTGTGTTGGTCTAGGTCTCGGTTCTACATTCATCATTCTCTCTCTTAAATTTCTCAAAACCGCTAAATTAAATGAACCATGCTCTGGAAATGCTAAAACTCCATCATCTTTCGTGTACTTCGCCCAATTGTCCAACCAAATACATGTATGATATCCATACTTCGCAACCATAAAGGATGCAGGTGATTTCGTTGGGGGAAGCAACTGTCCCTCTCTAGTCTTTATCGGTTTGTCCTTTTTAAACAAGTTCTTAATTTTCCCAAACCAGGACTTTTTCTCTTTTTCTGGTGGATCGTAATACATCATTTTTGTCTTCCGTGTATCGCTAGTTTTTTCCTACGACTATTCTGTTGTTTCAACCAATCGTAGTGCGACTCACACTAACGCACCAATCAGGAGCGTCTATGTCACTTCTGCAATTCTCCAATCCCAGCGTGTCTCACACTTACGCACCAATCAGCAGCGTCTACGTCACCCTGTAATTCTCCACTCCTAGCGCGGCATACACTAACAAATCAATCAGGGGCGTGTACCTTTCTTACTGACTAGCCAATCTCAGTGCGGTCTTTCTGAGGTCAGCTTTTCTCGCTGTCGCAGCTCCTGCTCCTGCTGACCCCTCCTTTACAAAATTTATCAGTAACTTTTTCTTACGTTCTTTTGACTTATAATTTTGTTAGTAACGACATAAAAACACCACCATTGTCCGCTTCGTTAACCAAAGAACAGTAAATTACCTTTTTCACAAGAATTCCGTCTTTCCTGAGAGCAGCGCTTACCTCTGCCCTACTACGGAATCGTTACTTCCGTTGATAAAGTAGCACATCCCTCTACTTCACCCTTTTTAGCAAGCATTAGCTAACCGTTTCTCCAGAATTAAGACACCTAGTTGGAGACATAATGCTCCTGAGAAATAAAACCAGAGTTTCACAATTAACCTGAATGCCTTTTCATTCACGCACTTTCACACGGAAAATGTAGTACATTCACACAGAATTCTGTCTTTCCCGAGAACAGCGAACAGTCTGTCCTACTACAGAATTATGACACACGTTAATGAAGTAGCACTTCCCTCTACTTCATCCTTCTAACAAGCTTAGGGAACACCCATTACCTTTCCAGTGATAAGCGTTATCAGAGCTCCTTTTGGACTCCTGGTACTTAAGACCAAAATTTCATGGATGACCTTCGCTACAATACACTTCTCTCATACAGGAAATGTCCCTAATTGTAACACACGATGATGTTACCGAATCGAACCCAGACAATGCATCGTGCAACTCCAATCGTCACACATTTTCCCTGCGTACCTACAGGGCAACAACAATTCCGTCTTTCCCGAGAACAGTGCTTACCTCTGTTCTACTACGGAACCGTTACAAACTTTCGACTTCCTACATCCCAGAAGCCGTCAAACAACATAAAACTCGGCACGACTCAACATAGAGTGTTAATACATAAACCAATACCAATCAATAATCAATAAGCAATTTACAAGCAATAATCACCAAACCAAAACAATATAACCATCAACCTGCTACCAGAAAAACTGTTGGAGTGCAAAAACCTTGGTAATGGGGAAAGCAAAACCCTTACCGGTATCCTCCCTGCGTCACAGACCCAAAGTCACACTAAACTCATTCACACGAGCAGTCATTGGTGGGGCCCATAACACCAACACTCACACTAACCATTGACCAGTCTGCACACAGTTGGAGGGATGAGCGGTTCGAGCGCTCAACATGTGGGGGGGAACACCTTATAACCTACAGGGAAAGAAAAGTTAATTTACAAAATATACATCAATACCCCTTCCACCTACAGATCTCAATCCTGAATCATCAAGGTACTCCTCCCAAGTGGTCAATGGACCAAATAGTTGAATTGGTTGATGGTGATCTAGAACCAGCTAAAACACATTTCAAGATTTAGATCTCACCTTTTTTTAATAAACCACAAACTCACTTCTTGTTAATCAATATCTGTTTATCTAAATTTTTTCAAAAGTTAGGTTTGCATTGAAAGTTTATATCAAATTTCGAGTAAATCGCAAAACATCATATTTACCTAATCTGGCTATCTGAAGTCCTCTAAATCAAATAGGTCTGCATACTCAGATCTGTCGTCATTCGTCTAAAGTTCAGAGTCTTCTGCTCAGCACGCTACAGTCTCAAAGAATCTGTAAAGACCAGAGACGTGCAAGCATCTGTCAGTGCCCATAAGATTAGGAAAAGTTTGCAGTCATTAGGTAATTGGGCAGACCATCTAGGATTCAGGAAACACAGCAGTCACCCTAAGTAGTAGAGTTCGCGTAGCGTCACTGTCGTCGTTGTTGTCATCGGAAAGCGCAATGGCATTAGCATCCCTCTTTATTCTACCACGTATTTTTATAATAAAATCAAAGTCAAAAGTTACATTTTGATAATTTCGTACGGTCGTTGAGATCGTCCGATGGGGTTTAGCACAGTTTGAGGGGTGAGGTCACGAGTTCAGTCCATATTGGTTTTTTGTGAATGTTCATTGTCTTGTCACTTAGCTGTCGTCCCACCGTGGCTTTACCTTGGTACAGTGGGATATAGGTCATGAAGAGGCCGTAGATGTCTTTGTCGCTCATGCACGGTTCGCTACGCGCCTCGTGGGACAATGGCCATTTCGTCGCATCGGCGGCCCAAACGCCAACTTAAGCGAAACAAACACAAAAGAGTAATTAATGCATATAAATAATAAATCTAATGTTAACCCCTTACTAATCCCTCTATGTGCTTGTATTTATCTAGCGTATAGCAACATTTAAAGCATTTATATTCACCCTTTTGGTCGTCCTCTCGAGCAACATTACAGGACATTATAGAGCAACATATATCATACAGTATTCTATTTATTACATTTACTTCTGTTAGTATGCGTACGGTTTTAGTCATAAAAGTTATTTAGCCATGCAATATGCAATCCCACGTGTAATTGGGATATTAGTAATGTTGGTTTAGTGTTCATGCAAACTCATTTAATAATATTATAATTAATGGATTATTCAATTAGTGACCTCATGCAGAATAGGGGGGTATACAAAATGTTATACTACCCGCTCCATCTTCTAGCTAATTCTTGCTCCTTTCGTAAACGCAATGTTTCATCTCCTATTTTAACCACTCGTCTAATCATATCAGGTAAGTCCGAAAAAGGAAAGTCCCATCTGTTAGTCGTTTATAATCAGTATTTATATCACCTGGCTCTAGTTTTTTAGAAATTTGTTGCCAATCAAATATCACCTCCCAAGCAAATGTTTCCTCAAAATAAAATTGCTCTATATCTTGCCACTGTTGAACCATAGCTACGAGGATCGGTGCAGTGTTATGCCGACTAGCTTCCTCTCTAGCACCGGTTTTTAATTTATCCTTTTCTGCTTTAGTCAAAGTAGAGCGAGCCTGCCGCCCACCTTGCTTATCTTTATCTTTTTCTTCTGAAGACAAATGCTCCTCGTCAGAAACCTCATCTTCAGGGGCACTGGGAGTAGGAAATTTATACAGGGGTGGTTGTCCTTCTAATAGGATGCAATCATCCTGAGGCGTATTAAGTAGTGGATAGATAGGGCACCTAATAGGATACTGGCCATTTACCTCTAATCGATGCTCTCTATTTTCCTTAACTATTTTGTCCTTCATTTCTTTAGCTTTTAATTCCAACGCTTTTTGATATATCGTTTTTAGCTGCTCTTTTTCTGATATAGCTTCTGCTCTCTTCACTCTCTCTCGCACTTCTACATCACCCAGGAGTCCCTGCGAGCCCAATTCGTTTCACCTGGGCTGCTCTCCCTGCTGGACCAGCCCCCCCGCTCATCACCCCTTTTGTTCTACTTAAGGAGGCCACAGAGGCACAGCGCGGGAGCGCGCCGGGAGAAGCCCGGGACAAGGGCGGGACCGTCTGTGGCCGTCCGGGGCTGGACAAGGCTGGGCTGGGCCACCCCTCTGATATCTGCTTTAGGAGGTGCACGGGTAGCAAGTATTGTGAGTGTATTGGATTGTTAGCTGAAGGACTCCTTCTCTAGGCGCAGTTAGTGGCTTAACTATCTTTGCTGAGGTCTCTATGCCAATGTCTACCTGATCTGGTAGGGGCTTGAGGGGGGTAGGCGGGGCGGGCACTGGTTGTGTTTCTGGGACTATGGACCAATTTATTACCCGGGTTGTTACGGTTATTGAGAAAGAAATCGCCATGACGGAACGGCGTCTTTCTCGGGAACCTCTGACCGGTAAACGCTCATCGTTGGCCTCTCTGGCATTAGTTCCCTCCCCAGTACACCCAACTGACCCTCTAGTTAATGTTTCTCCTGTTCATGCATCTGATCCCTTAGTTAATGTTTTACTAGACCCTGACCACCCACGGGTTGTTGCGATTAGGGCTAGCCTGGACCGGCTAGAGAGTTTGTCTGCTGCGGTTTCGCTGGGAGGTGAGAGCGCCCTGCCAGAGCCACGGCCGATTGGGAAATCTGCGCCTTTGCTCCCTGTTGCTACCCCACCTCGTCAGGAGGATTCCACCGCCCCTTCTGTGCCCTTACCACTGGCAGAAAATGGCCAAGTTTTTAGCAAAAGGAAACGACTGGCTAGTCCACGTAAGGGCAGTTACTTAAAACCTTTTAAGAAACCCAGGAGAGTTGGGAGTAGGGTGGGTTGGTCCCATAAGGGCGCAGGGGTGGGTGTTGGTTATCCACAGGAGCTTAAAGGGGGAGCAGTTACTGGTGCTATTGTAGAGAAGACATGTGTGGATCTGATGTCCGATCCTCCTGAATCTGCCGACGGCCCCCCTACCGAGACCCCATTAATCACCCAGCTCGAAAAAATTATGAAATCATTGTTGATCCCGGTTCTAGAGAGAGTGAAGGGGCTAACAGAGCGACTGGACAGATTCGAGCAAGTCACTCTTGATCATTTTTTCTCCCTAAAATCTCTCATTAAACTCCACTCTAGAATTAGGGAGGATGTCTCAGTAGGGAATTTTGCTCCTCGAGAGTCACCTACTGCCCCAATAAGTCTAACTAACACATGTGGGGCAGTGCAGGGGGTGGTCGAGGTAAATAGCCCTGTGGTGCAAACTGTGGCCTCCTCTGGAGCCATCCCAAAGTTCGGGACAACCACAGTGGGGGTACCGGCGCAATCTAACGCAGCACTGGGTAGCATTGTCTATCCAGTGACGATTGCGAGGTCTACGGGCCCAAGCACAAGCGGTACCGCTACGACTAAAAAATCTAGCGATAGTAATTGTACTGGTACAACTAATACCAAATCTGGCAAAATAACCCCAACTTCCATCTTACAACCAAGAAATGCTCCAAGCATTTTTCCTGTCCTCAATGTCAACTTACCCCCAGACTGCCAGCCCTTTGTGACAGTACTTACTGGGGTTCCCGTGCTAAAGCCAGGTAAACATGAGTCATATGCCGAACTTAAGAATAAAACCCTATTCTGGCTAAAGGAAAACAAACCTCTCCCTAGCTCATTGGGTGGTCGGGTTATCCATGTGAGGAGGGTTAGCTGGTTAGGCACCCGGCCCAAAGACATAATGGGGGACTGTATTATAGTTAATTTTGAAGACCCTAGGGTAGCCAGCTATGTTTGTAGTTTCAACAATAGTGAGGGCGGTATGGGCCCCAACACAGAAATTGGTACGCGTGATCTTAGTTTTTTTAATCCCTATGTAGCTCCCGCCCGGCCTGCTAGAATCGCTAGTTGGGAGGGATGGATTGGCAAACAAACTCCTCAAAATCTCCCCCAATTCAGCCTGTTTCGTCAAAATCCATGCCCATTTCCCACTTGGTCCTGGCAGGATTGTTGACAAAATAGTTACCAACCTCCCATGAAGTCACCTGCTGTACTTGAGGAGGAGGAGAGCTGTGTTTTAGATTGTAAAGGGGTAGTTTTGGGGCCACCCTGTTATAACTTATCTTCTTTTGAGGGTAGTGCTGTGTCCCATATTGTGGAGTCAACAGGTTATTCAAATCCCGATGAGTCCGCCCTCGAAGCCCCTAACCAGCTGAAACCAGTAAGTGATGTACCAACTAACTCTGGATTTCAGGATAGTCTATCCGTGCAGAGGTTTTCCTCTGCGCAGGTTGCAGTTGATGATGAGGTCCTGAAGATTGTCAGCTGGAATATAGCGGGTATTTCTCGCAACCTGGACATACCGGAATGGAACTCTTTTATTGAGTCATTCGGGATATGCTTATTTCAGGAAACCTGGTGTCTGGAACCACGATACAAGGTTGGTTACACCACCTATTTTGTACCTGCAACCCCTACGTCCGCTGGGAGAGGTCGACCTTCAGGTGGTCTATTAATTTGGGTAAGCATCTTATTGGGGTATCAGATTAGGTGTATAGAAACTAAGTCCCCAGATTTGCAGAGACTAGTAGTCAGAGGGTCTTCTGGGGGGCGTACTTTAGAGATTTTTAATATCTATGTTAGATCCCCGAGGGGGGGCGCGCCCTCATTGACCCTACTGGGCTTAGAGGATGCACTCAGATCCTGTAGGTCAGCAACGTATATTATGATAGCAGGGGACTTTAACTGCACCTTTGAACCCCTAGCCGAGGATGACATATTAGGCTCTCAAGAAGAAGATGTTAGGAGAGGCATTCCACCCCTGTTAATACCACCTATTAAGAGCTGGACCCAAAGTGCTATCCATTTAAATGCCCTAACCCTGGAATATGGTGTGAGGGCAGTAAATGGACGGTCAAAGTCGGACTCCTGTGGGGCCCACACCTTCAATAGGGTAGGTCATTCATCTCGAATTGACTATATCCTGCTGAATTTCAAGCTCTGGGGGCATTTGTTGGATATGGCAGTCCTCCCTTCGTCTGACAGCGATCATAATCCGCTGTCTTTGTCACTGTCCCCAATGTGGACGGTTGGGGAGAAACTGCAAGCCACCCAGGCGTGGAAGTCAACAAGCGATGTTTGTCCCTCGAATTGCGGTAGGCGCCTAAAATGGAAAAATGTAGCTTTCGATGAGGGCAAGATTGTGGCAATAAGATCAATCATGGCTAACGCCTTGTCCAGACTAGATTCCCTTGTGACGAATGTTCATGAGATTTCCACTCTGTTTAGCCATACTACCAAAGCATTAGGTGACCTCTTCACTGTGCTAAATCCAGGTTATAGGGCCAACAAGATGGGGCGCCCTAAGGGTAACCCTGGTTGGTATTCTGCTCCCTGCAGAAGTGCGAAAAGGGACTTAATCAATGCAGTTAAACTTAAGGATACCGAATTGATTAGTACAGCCAGGAAGTTGTACAGGGGTGCTATTGGTAAGGCGAAGAAAGAGTGGGAAAATCAGTTCTGGTGTGATCTAAAACTGGCAAGTGCTGGGAGGGACTCGAAGGGCTTTTGGGATCTAATTAGAACCAGGGACAAACCCATAGATTCCCTTATAACATGCAATATACCTGAGGCGTCATGGTTTGACCATTTTTCCAACCTTTATACTGTGGCTACGGGGGTTGGGGTAGATCCAGCTGAAACTTTTTCGGTTGATTTTTTCGGGCTGAGTGAGGACCTCCTGTTTACAGGGAAGGAAGTAGAGGTTGCGATTTCGTGTCTTGTCCCAAATAAAGCTGCGGGGCCGGATGGGCTACCCGGGGATTTGATCCGTATTAATATATTAGAATGGGGAAAGCTCATTGCATCATTACTTAATGCAAGTTTTTATGATGCACCTCTCCCAGACTCCTGGATGGGCGCTGAGGTCGTCCCGATTTTCAAAAAAGGGAGTCAGGACGACCCAGCTAATTATCGCCCTATAAGCCTACTGGATTCATCGCAAAAGGTGGCAGGAAAGGTGGTTTTAGGGAGGATGCTCCAGTGGGTAGAGGAGAATAGGATACTTTCTGATTTCCAGGCGGGCTTTAGGTCAGGTACTGGGACCATTGAGCAGTCATTCCGTCTGCTGTTGTTATACTGGAAGGTGGTTGTGCTGGGCAAAGGCAGTCTGTATCTTGCCTTTATAGATTTACGGACTGCCTTTGACCTAGTGCCCCGCAGCCGCCTATGGAGGGTGTTGTCAGATTTAGGTATGCCACCGTACTTATTATCTTTGATAATTAAGTTCCATGCAGAAAACTTTGCACAGGTTCGGTGGGGCAATCGGGGCCAAAAAACTGCCCGAATAACTGTAAATAGAGGTGTCCGTCAGGGCTGTGTTTTAGCCCCCACTCTGTTTTCATTGTACGTCAATGGAGTGGTGGAGCATCTCTTACAAAATCCTTCAGATGCTCCATCCCTGGCGGGCAGGAGAATACCCACTCTATTATTTGCAGACAACACCCTCTTGATCTCCAAGACCCCAGTTGGACTGCAGAGCCTCCTTGATAGGTTCCAAACTTTTTGTAATTTGAGGGGATTAGAAATTAACACGGGAAAGACCAAATATTTGGTCTTGAATCCCCCCAAAAAAAGGGGTAGGCCACCTGCACTGAACTCAGTGTCCCTAGAAAGAGTCAAGGAGTTTGACTATTTAGGAATCCGCCTCTCTGACACCATGAGGTGGAATTGTCATCTCCACAAAATGCTGTTAAGTCATAAAAGGGTGGTGGGGGCACTGCTCAAAGAACAACGGTCCTCCACCCTCCACCCTCAAACTGATTGCCCCAGTACTTGACATCTACAAGGCAAGAGGGGTGAGTGCGGCGCTTTACGGAGCAGAGCTTTGGGGGGCGCAGAATGTGGATCAGTTGACCCGTTCAGAAAATAAGTTTTTGAAGGATTTAATGGGCCTACCTTATAGTACCCCCACCCTTCCCTTACTCCTTGACATGGGCTGCTGTCCTATTAAAGACCAGGCAAGGTTGAGCCCTCTACTCCTCTGGGCCCGCATATGGAGAGTTCCGGAGCTTGTTAGTTATGCGGAGGGGCTAAATGAGGTTTTATCAATGCCTGGTTGGCATAAAATAGGATGGTTGAGGGATGTTAAGCGGTTGCTGGGCGAGTTGGGTCTTGGAGGGGCCGCACCATCCAAGTCTGTCCTGAAAAAACTGTACTGGAAATGGGTAATGGATTCCAGAAACTCTATGTAGATGTTCTGCTGAATTCCTATTAGTAAAGGAGGTGGCACTACTTGAGCCTTATCTCGATATCATTTCAAAATTTAGAGATAGGGCTTTATATTTTAAATTTAGGATAGGTGTGCTGCCTGTGTGTGAGTTGACCGCAGGATGGAAGGTACCAGCACAGACTACTCCTTTCTGCCCTTTCTGTGCGACCAGGATTGAGTCGGTTTCCCACCTTTTATTTGAATGTCCTGCATATAAAGCTCCTCGCCTCAGGTGGCTGAAACCCCTATGTAAAGAGCTAGGCACAAGACAATGTAGTGAGGCTCTCCGTATTTTAAAATCCGACACACGCCCTTTATTCGCCTGTGGTATGGCGAAGTTCTTAAATTGGGCATGGTCGATCAGATCAAAAAGGCTTTTGTATGTTGTTTAATTATGGTTTTAAAAATTTGAATTTTTATGTAATTTATCTATGCCATTCGTATCTTGAACCTGCATAATTGTTTTCGTATGAATTGGCCTTTTATTTTCTTTTTAAAAATAGATGTATTGTATTGCTTTTCAGATATGTTTTATATCGAAATAAAGCCAACTTTGACTGACTGACTGGCAATCCCACGTGTAATTGGAATATTAGTAATGTTGGTTTAGTATTCATGCAAACTCATTTAATAATATTATAATTAATGGATTATTCAATTAGTGACCTCATGCAGAATAGGGGGTATACAAAATGTTGTACTACCCGCTCCATCATTTTCTAGCTAATTCTTGCTCCTTTCGTAAACGCAATGTTTCATCTCCTATTTTAACCACTCGTCTAATCATATCAGGTAAGTCCGAAAAAGGGAAAGTCCCATCTGTTAGTCGTTTATAATCAGTATTTATATCACCTGGCTCTAGTTTTTTAGAAATTTGTTGCCAATCAAATATCACCTCCCAAGCAAATGTTTCTACAAAATAAAATTGCTCTATATCTTGCCACTGTTGAACCATAGCTACGAGGATCGGTGCAGTGTTATGCCGACTAGCTTCCTCTCTAGCACCGGTTTTTAATTTATCCTTTTCTGCTTTAGTCAAAGTAGAGCGAGCCTGCCGCCCACCTTGCTTATCTTTATCTTTTTCTTCTGAAGACAAATGCTCCTCGTCAGAAACCTCATCCTCAGGGGCACTGGGAGTAGGAAATGTATACAGGAGTGGTTGTCCTTCTAATAGGATGCAATCATCCTGAGGCGTATTAAGTAGTGGATAGATAGGGCACCTAATAGGATACTGGCCATTTACCTCTAATCGATGCTCTCTATTTTCCTTAACTATTTCGTCCTTCATTTCTTTAGCTTTTAATTCCAACGCTTTTTGATATATCGTTTTTAGCTGCTCTTTTTCTGATATAGCTTCTGCTCTCTTCACTCTCTCTCGCACTTCTTTATCCCACATACATACACAATCAAACATATCCTGTCTACTCTTTTCTTTTAAATACACACTGCTCTACATATTGAACCTTTTTAAAATCGAATGACACCTTCACTGGTCATTTGTTCCATAATGAGCCGTACATTATGGGACAAATACCATATTTAATATACATTTCTCTATTAGAGGTCCCTTTCGGAGGAGCCGGCAGACTTTGCTCTAGTGTATTCTTGGTACCACGAGAACAGCAACACCACTTACGGAGTGTGCTGAAAACAGGCATATTTTTCCAAGTATATGTAAAATATTACTACTCCAAATAAATATTCCAAAAAGGAGAAAAATCTTCACATTACTTGCCTTCAGTCTTTCCAAAGAATGAATACCAAATCCAAACCAAAAACCAAGCCAAACAAATCAAGGGTGCTGCTTCAGTGACCTTACCAAACAGAAGTCTCCAACTCCCACCTGCCGATCCCTGGTCGACCTAATGGTCACTGCAGAATTACGCCAAAGAAAGCCCCAGTCAAGACCGGCCACCACCCTGAGGGTCAAATCGGGAAAACCAGAGAAGTCACGTCAGCCTGCAAAGACAAGGGTCTCCTCATGCAGTGCGCATCCTCAGAAATATTTTGATCCTCCGTCGAGACCACTCCTTCGGACGGCTGCATCTCCGATGGGGCCCCGCGTGCTGGGCGCCAATTGTGGAAATGTACCCAAAAGTGAGCACACTGGTGAGGGTCACCCTCTGGTCCACGGGTCCAAAGACTAACAAAAGAGAAATCGGCACTGGAGGTGGAGTAAATAAAAAGTTTATTAATCACTCATGAGCGGGACCAAGTCCACACAACACTCTCAAGTGTTGTAGGAGGAGGTACACTGGATTCACAAACCATCGTCCTTTTATACAGTTTTGTTGCAATGCAAGCATGTGAACAGAAATGGATAGAACAAGTTTAGAAATAGCTACCAGCAAACAAGGGCAGATGGATAACCATTTGGTCAGCAAATAGTAGGGGGAGCATGAATGCTTATGGCAGCAGTAAACAGTCAACAGTTAACATCTGAGACCAGTCGCACTGGCAGCTACAAACCCCCAGCACGTACATTGCTTAGCCATGTCAGGAGGTCAACTAAAATAGATGACACAAGCAGAGTGAAAAGATGAACAGCAGAAGATGAAAGAATTACGAAGGAAACAAAATGGACACCACAGCCAAAATGGCTGTTGCTTATGCTAACGTAAAATATTACACATTTCCACAATTACAGCTGCTAAACTTCTCAAGATAAGCACTTTTTCATGTATTTTTGCACTTTTAAAGCACTCAACACTTTATTGTGGTGTAAATGGATCGATAGTCGCAACAGAAATTAATTTGTGTAAATATAAATATATTTAAATGGAATGTTGGTGAGCAGTTTCTTTAAAAAGAGATAGGATATAACACGTACATGCATGTGGCATTCAATTAGTCTCTTTATGAAGTTGACTAATTTAAATGTATTGCAAACCAATGAGTAATCTTAATTGCATATATATTTCCGTTGATGATTGATTGGTAGTAACAACATCTACACAGCTTGAACAGAATGTGGTCGGAATGTTACACAATGAAAATCATGGTATGCTGCCTATGTCTATATATCACGGGGTCTAAGGGGTTAAATAGGACGCCATCATTTGCAGCGGGTCATGTGATCAAGGCCGTGTGACTATGGTTGAAATGCACTGTGCACAATATAATTTAATGGACTAAAACAACATTAAAAATATTTGCAACGCACCTTGGAGGAGTCTGTGCCTACTTTGTTTGGGAAGTGTGATCATTTAGATTGTTACTACATATATGTTAATATATGTATATACGTATATATATATATATAATTACCTACTGGCAGTCGCCAGTAGGTAGTTATAGTTAGGACCTATTGTCTATAGGAAATCCGCAACATTCTATTCCCCATAACTTTGGCGCCGATTGAGGAATTTTTGCGAAATTTTCAATACGTTTGGCCAGCTCCGGTCCGCTCCTATCCTGTAAGTCTCGGGATGATTCGTGTAGCGGGGGCCGAGAAAAAAGGAGGGGCTCAAAACGTGTTTTCCCCATGCAATTTCCCATAGGACCTTTAGCCACAGCTACAGACTGAACTGCTGAATGGAATTACACCAAATTTGGCAAAGAGGTAGTCCTTAGTTCAGACTCGTGCCTTTTGCTTAAATAGTGCAAATCCGTTGAATGAATGAATGAATGAATGAATGAATGAATGAATGAAAGAAAATTTATAAACGCGCAACTAAGCCCGAAGGCATCAAGGCCCCGTTCAGTAGTTCCAGAGAAAATGACATTTAAAAGTACATATATATCTATGGCCTCGGAGGGTCCGCGTACCCTAAGCGCAGCCTAAGCGCAGCCTAAGCGCACCCTGCTCTGCACAAGCTGTATTTTAATTGGCTGTCAACACTCTGAATCAGGAAGTGTTGGCAGCCATCTTGTGCCTCGGTAGAACCGAGGCACAAGAAACCCCCCAAAAAACTTCGTAAAAAGCGAAAAGGGGGCAGGGTAGAAACACCCTGACCCCCTAGGCCCCAAAAAATTGTTTGTTTTTTCCCCCAAAAAAACGGGAGGATGCGCGCTGGATGCGCGCATCCTGCCGATAAAAAAATAATTGGTATTTAGCCCCCGGGGGGGCCAAATCCCGGGAGCAATAGATTATATGTACAGGGGGGCCCAGAGGGTCCCCCCAGCCCCAGTGACTGTCACCCCCCGGGGCTTTATTAAATTATGTACGTGGTCCCCCGGGGCTTCTAACAGATGTGGGGGGGGCGCGCAGCCCCCCTCCTGGAGCCTTGTACAGGCCCTGGGGACCGCAACCCCCCAGGGCCGGCTCCTGCAGTGTCCCGAGGTGCCCACCCCCGGGACACTGCTGTTTGCAATGGCAGGGCGGGAGCCTCGCGGCTCCCACTCTGCCATTGCAAACTGCTTTGCTTCATTGAAGCGAGAGCAGGGAAACCGGCTCTCGCTTCAATGAAGCAAAGCAGATTGCTCTTCCATATGGAGAGCAGCATGTTAGCTGCTCCCCATGTGGAAAAGCAATGCCGGCTCCCGCAGGAGGCGGGGAGCCGTCTGGGACCGTGAAGGGATTGGGGACCCCCCACGGTCCCCAACGAGAGGCCAGGCCCTGGTGGATTGGGCTACGCAGCCCCCTCCATAAAAATATTTTAAAAGTTGGCCATGCCCTGGGGGATGGGGTCCCCAGGGTCCGGAATTGGTCACGGGAGGGGGGCCACGCGGCCCCCTTCCCATAATTTTTTTTTTTTAATTTTTATTTGAGGGTCAGGCACAAAAAAGTAAAAGGAAGGGGGGCCACACAGCCTGCCTTTAAAAAAAAAAGACGCGATCGTCCCCTCACAAGCACACTCTGCAAACGTGCCATGTGGCACGTTTTAAATTGGGGAATTAATTCCCCTTCAATACTGGGGGTCCCTGGGGGCCAACTAGACCACCAGGTACCTCCAGTAAGCGCCACAGGGCTTTGTTGCAGAGAGGTGCTCCAGGCCATGCCCCTTTTTACACCTCTCTGCAACGCAGCCTTGTGGCGCTTACTGGAGGTACCTGGTGGGCTAGTTGGACCCCAGGGACACTCAGGATTCAAAGGGACTTAATCCTCCAACTTAAAATGCACCACGGGGCGCGTTTGCACAGTGGTGAAGGTAGGGGGCGGGGCCTGAGGTGATATGTGTGCAAACATGCCCTGTGGCACGTTTTAAGTTGGGGAATTAATTCCTCTTCAATCCAGAGGTCCCCTGGGGGCCAACTAGCCCACCAGGTACCTCCAGCAAGCGCCTCGGAGTTGTGTTGCAAAGAGATCACTGATGACATCTCAAATGACATCACTGATGACATCACTGATGACATCATCCCCGTGACAATCAGATACACCTCATCATACACTAGTATAACCTTTCATCACTCATTGTAAAATACAGAGTGCCAGATTTAAAACCATTGATACACCAATACAAGTTTCTAAACACCCACTCAGTGATTCCTAGATCTATACACACATCTAATCACTCACCTATAGATTCACTCATACATGCTGTCAATGATCAATAGAACACTATCAAATATACTTATACACCTATATCGACATTACACACCAGCACACATCCTAATCACTTGTGAAGTCATCCTACTCACTTATGCAAACAATGGATCATACTTACTTTTACTTAGCTATACACTTATAAAAACACCACTTCATCTATTCAAGTATACAGTTATCCATACAGTCACTCATACAATCACTGAGTCTTATGTACACTTATTTATATACAACAACTGACACATACACTGGCTTTTATTTTTCTAGTTTGTTGGACATGTACCATTGAGACATATATTTGCTCATCACCACACCCATAAAGATATTCACTCACCCTAACAACTGTTATAACATGTAGTTTTAACTTCATATACCTACTGAATCAACTATTCACACATCTTTGGGCTGTCACACACCCTCCACCGAACCACACACACATTCACTCTCCCATACAAATACTCAGTTAACTAATCAATAACTAATATAGACTTTCACGTAGCTAGTAACCAACTGGTGCAGCAGTTTACACAACTGACAAAGTGATACAGATATTCACACAGTTTAGTCACTATCCAATATATTTAGTGAGACACTATAAATTAGTCAAGTAAACAGTCAATCACACTGCTACTAAATCCTCTATCCAGATATTTATATTTATATATCCACTCATTCTTCAATGCAGATTGCTATACATATAATACATATTTAAATAACGAACCAAACCACATTCACTCGATGATGTTATCAGTGATGTCATTTGAGATGTCATCAGTGATGTCACTGACCATGTCATGAATGATGTAATATGTGACATCATCAGCAGTGGATTGCGTGCGTGCGAGATGTTGTTAGTACAACTAACTATATCGGAGGAATTTCAATGGTGTTGTACGAGTGAAATGTCCAGCTAACTAGAACACCCTTAAAACCTATGGTTTTTTCAGTGAATATATATATATATATATATATATATATATATATATATATATATAATAGAATGTTGCGGATTTCCTATGGAAACACGGTCCTAACTATAACTATCTACTGGCGACCGCCAGTAGATAATATATATATATATATATATATCAAACTCCACTCTCCCCCACCGTTGCGAGGAAGTGAGCACACACGGGACTCCAGGCAGACTGCAAATTTCTTTCTTTAATTAGGCGTAAGCATGACGCGTTTCGTTTAATGATAATCTTCCTCAGATGCCGCCAAAGAAAAAGCCAGTGCTTCTCCCGCCATCTTTTAAACAGGATACCTCGCTCCAATTGGTTAGGCATCCCTGGTGTGCGAGCAGTGGGAAAGGCGCAAACCCAGGGCTGGATTCACGCGGAGCAGGCATCGTTCGTCAGTACTGGCCCCAGTGGGCGGTGTCCGCTCCCATCTCCCCAATGCACACCGAGTCCTCTCAAGTCGGCAGATTTGCAGTTCGCCTTCTCCCTCACCCTGCCACTTTGTTTCCCAAAAGGAGCTCGTGCTTGTCCCCTGAGTAGGCGGCAAGCTCCCGCACGAAGTCGTGGTTCACTATATAGTGGCTGAGCTGGTTACAGGTAAGCGGGTGTCCAGGCGCTACCACAGAGCCTGCAGTATGTCCAAAGGTTGCCACCAGAATCGCAGGACTCAGTTAGGGTGGGCGCTCATTGGGATGCTCGTGGCTGCATCCCCAAACATCAAACTCCACTCTCCCCCACCGTTGCGAGGAAGTGAGAACACACGGGACTCCAGGCAGACTGCAAATTTCTTTCTTTAATTAGGCGTAAGCATGACGCGTTTCGTTTAATGATAAACTTCCTCAGATGCCGCCAAAGAAAAAGCCAGTGCTTCTCCCGCCATCTTTTAAACAGGATACCTCGCTCCAATTGGTTAGGCATCCCTGGTGTGTGAGCAGTGGGAAAGGCGCAAACCCAGGGCTGGATTCACGCGGAGCAGGCATCGTTCGTCAGTACTGGCCCCAGTGGGCGGTATCCGCTCCCATCTCCCCAATGCACACCGAGTCCTCTCAAGTCGGCGGATTTGCAGTTCGCCTTCTCCCTCACCCTGCCGCTTTGTTTCCCAAAAGGAGCTCGTGCTTGTCCCTTGAGTAGGCGGCAAGCTCCCGCACGAAGTCGTGGTTCACTAAAATAGGTCCTAACTATAACTACACAATGGCGACTGCCAGTAGGTAATATATATATATATATATATATTCACTGAAAAAACCATAGGTTTCACACATGTTATAGATAGCGGAAATTTTACTGATAAAAAACCAGTGAAATTCCCCCGTTATAGTTAGTGTAGGCAACTATAACTCACGCGACCGCAATCCTCTGCTGATGCTAATACTGTATTTAGACACTTATTTGCCCATGTCTTCTTCCATACATTTTTAGCTATACATATATTTCAAATATTTTTTTTTCATAAAGACACATATGTCATCAGCAGAAGATTGCGGTCGCGTGAGTTATAGTTGCCTACACTAACTATAACGGGGGAATTTCACTGGTTTTTTATCAGTAAAATTTCCGCTAACTATAACATGTGTGAAACCTATGGTTTTTTCAGTGAATTTGCAAGGTTTTTTAAATGCTAATTCCTAACTATAACGTGTGTGAAACCTATGGTTTTTTCAGTGAATTTGTACGGTTTTTTAAATGCTAAGTTACTTTACGCCATTCGGGGCGTGCGCGCCCACTTAACGCAGTTCGTTCCGTGCGTGCACAGTAAGCACGCGGTGCGCTTCGCGCACCGCGCGCCCACTTTACGCAGTTAGTGCCGTGCACGCACGGTGGGCACGCGGTGCGCTACGCGCACCGCGTGCCCACGTTACGCTAGATGGGCCATGTACGCACGATGCGCTTCGCGCACCGTGCGCACATGGAGGACATATGATGCACTTCGTTTTGAAAGGTAATATTTTAATTTTTCGTAATTTTTATAAGCCATGCACAAATGGTGCCCTTCGGGCACCATTTGCACACGGGGTGGAGAGAGTGTTGTTAATTTTTTCTTTTATTATTTTTGTTTAAAATATTGTGGTTTTTCACAGCTCAAAAAAACCCTGCACATTTGGTGGCCTGCGGCCACCAAAAGCACAGGGGGTGGGGAGAGTGTGGATAGTGTTTTTTTTTTTTATATTTTTTACCGTACGCGTACGGTAAGTGTAATCGGCGAAATTAGCGAAAAAATAAAAATTGCATTTTTGGCCTTGGGGGGTCTTTGGGGACTCCCTCTACATGGCTATGTGTGTGGGAGCTGTCTAAACAGCCCCTTTATATGTTTATTGGTTTTATTTAACAACCTAGCTCTCAGTGCGAGAGAGAAAATGGCGGCCGCCGCTTCCTGGTTTCGGCTGTTTCGAATGTTTACTAAGATCTAAGAGCCAATCAGAATCGCGCTCGCGCACGCCACCGTACGCGTACGGTAAGCTTACGGTAAGCGTACCGTAAGCTGGCTCAGATATATATATTGATTTAAAGGCTATTTTCTCAGAATCTACTGAACAGATTTACACCAAACCTACAAAAGGCACTTCCTTGACCTGAGGACTACCTCTCTGCCAAATTTCTAGTAATTCTGTTCAGCCGTTCGGGCTGTAGCCCTGTCTAAAGGTCCTATGGAAAAATGCATGGGAAAAACGCGTTTTGGGACCCCCCTTTTATCTCAGCCCCCGCTTGACGAATCCCCCCGAGACTTTCAGGGTAGGAGCGGAGCGGAGCGCACCACCTATTTTGAGAAATTCGCGAGGATTCGTCGACCGGCGCCAAAGTTATTCAAAATAGAATGTTGCGGATTTCCTATGGAAAAGGGGTCCTAACTATAACTACCTACTGGCGACCGCCAGTAGGTAATATATATATATATATATATATATATATATATATATATATATATATATATATATATATATATATATATATATATATATATACATACATACATACATACATACATACATACATACATACATATATATATATATATATTACCTACTGGCAGTCGCCATTTTGTAGTTATAGTTAGGACCTATTTTCCATAGGAAATCCGCAACATTCTATTTGGAATACCGTTGGCGTTGATTGATGAATCTTCGTGAAATTTTCCAAACTGTTGGCCAGCTCCGGTCTGCTCCTATCCTGAAATTTTCACGGTGATTCGTCAAGCGGGGGCCGAGAAAAAAGGGGGGTCCCAAAACGCGTTTTCTCAATGCATTTTCCCATAGCCCGAAGTGCTGAACGGAATTACACCAAATTTGGCAAAGAGGTAGTCCTCAGTTCAGACTTGTGCTTTTTGCTTAAATGGTGTAAATCCATTCAGTAGTTCCTGAGAAAATCAAAAGTAAAATCACATATATGTCTGGGCGGAGCCTAACCACACATCTCATCGTGAGATCTGATTGGCTGTCAGCACTTCATCCAAGAAGTGTTGGCAGCCATCGTGGGACCAATATACATGATAGCACCTCATTAAAAAGCATTGCAGTTAATAGAAGGTTTTAAGACTTTAGTTACATTATAAATCATTTGTTGATGGTACCATACTCATTTTAGGAATTGTGGTGTGTTCTAAAGTGATTTTACCATGTGAAAAAGCCTTCTGCTGTGATATCATGAACCATGTTTGAGAGAAAACTATTTTCTCATGCTTTTCCCACAGAGGTTTGGGAGGTGATCTATAAGCTAAACTGAGAGCATATTTTCTGTAAATTCACATTATCTTTCTCAGTCATGTGAGAATGAAGTCTGACATTCTCAGTAAAACATGTACATCCAACAAGGGCAGAGACTGTCAGTTGATTCCTTTGTGTTCTACTGCAGCTTCCCAGTGTGTTCTAAAGAACAACTAGAGCGCTAACAGTCCTACTTATGACAAACGTATGGCACACCTGAAGCCATCTTGGTTGGAATAAAGTGGTAACTCTTAAAACATTTAATTTAAAAAGGAACAAAATGAGGGGGTTCATTTTGCCATAGAAAGTATGATTAGTGCTGCAGAAAGAAATATTAGGGCACATTTTGAGTGACTTCTCAAATCCTCTTCTATTTCATTAAAAAATTCTGAGATGCAGACTGAAACATGCACTTTCAATACCAGCAGCAGACTTCCCTGGTGAGCAGTAGCTTTACTACAGTGATCTAATAAGCAACTAGAGTGCTAACATTCTGAATTTATGGCAAATGTGTGACACATCTGAATGCCTTCTTGATGGAATCAAAGTAAAAAACTGAAAGTATTTCCTACTGAGGAGACTGTAGTAAATGCGGAAATTAGGAAACATCATAACAAATAAGTCTCCCAAAATGGCCACCAGAGACAAAAGAGCCCAAATGTAGCCCAAATATCACCCAGATGTAGCCCAAGTATAGCCCAATGACAGAATGTCCCAGAGTGTTCGAACGAACAACCGGAGCGCTAACAGTCTTACTTATGACAAAAGTATGGCACACCTGAAGCCATCTTGATTGGAATAAAGTGGTAACACTTAAAACATTTAATTTACAAAGGAACAAAATGAGGGGGTTCATTTTGCCATAGAAATTATGATTAGTTCTGCAGAAAGAAAAATTAGGGCACATTTTGACTTCTCAAATCCTCTTCTATTTCATAAAAAAATGCTGACATGCAGACTGAAACATGCACTTTGAATACCAGCAGCAGACTTCCCTGGTGAGCAGTAGTTTTACTACAGTGATCTAATGAGCAACTAGAGTGCTAACATTCAGAATTTATGGCAAATGTGTGACACATCTTAATGCCTTCTTGATGGAAACAAAATAAAAAACTGAAAGTATTCAGACTGAGGAGACTACAGTAAATGAGGAAATTAGGAAACTTCATAACAAATAAATCTCCCAAGATGGCCACCAGAGACAAAAGAGCCCAAATGTAGCCCAAATATCACCCAGATGTAGCCCAAGTATAGCCCAATGACAGAAGTGTGCAAAACACTTATTTTGTGTGTATTTGCAGTTTTATATAGTGCAGACTTGTCGGGTATTGGAATGCTTTACATGAGCATTGGTTACATCACACAAGATCAAATTCATTTTGGTTGTAGAAAGGGGAGATTAAGTGATTTGACCAGAATCACAGAATGTTGAACTGAAGCAGAAACTCCAATCTGGTTCCCCAGTTGCAAAGTCTGCAGCGCTGGAAGTAACACCACATCCTCTCCCCTAGGTGCAACATTTAATCAAGTGGTCAACTGGATAAAAAAACTTAAAGATTACAAATAATTTAAAAGTTCTTTGTCGCTATTTGAAAAATCAGAAAATATGTCCTCATTTTAGTTTTTTAGAGCACTAACCATAATTTTGATGCCAATAAGACCCTCTCATATATGTAATTTCTAAAGGAAATACTCTAGGTATTACAGTTTTGATTACATCAAGATGACGTCAGGCGTTCCACACTTTTGTAATAAATATAGAATGTTAGCAATCTAGTTGTTCATTGGGATACTGTTGAGAGGCAGAGGCCAGGGGCACGGACTCTGAAAATTGAAGGCTGGTAGGAGAGTGCAGATGCAACAATTTGACCACACTGGGCAGGCAGGAACGGCAGCGGCAGCACAACAGACTATGGAGGTCAGTAGAAATGGGGGCAGGGGCAACAAACCAACTATACGGGACTGGCAAGAGAGGCTGTGGCAATATAATAGACCATTGTGGGCAGAAGGAAGAGGCAGTGGTAGTACAACCATACATGCCAACAGACCCGTTTCAGCCAGGAAACGTCCAATGTTTTTAAGCTCAAATGGGCTTTTTTGATCTGTCTCCTGTCTACAATCTCCTCTTTTTCAATTTAACTCAAAGGGGAAAATCAATACCCCAGTTTTTTTTCAAAATCTCCCTCTTACCAAGTTCAAAATGTTCGCAAGTGTAGTACATTGGATCATGGTAGGCAGGAGGAAATGGGGTAGGGACATGGACTGGGATAACAGAGGGCAGGAGGGACATGGAGAGGTGCACCAAACTGACCCTACAGGGCAGGCATTATGGTTTGCAGCAGCACAATACACCACACAGCGCATGCGGGACGGGAGTGCAGCACAACAATCCATAGAAAGCAATAGGGAGGGGACAGGACCATGCACATGGACAACAGAGAACAGAGGGGAAAGAGGCAATGGTAGCTTGCTGACCATAATGGACAGACAGGAGAGAAAGCTGCAGCATAACAGACGATAAAGGGCAGGAGGGACGGATCAGTGGCATTACAATGGAACAGACAAGCCAGGAGGGAGGGAATAGGGGTCTGCACATGGAAACAGAGGGCTGGGGGCAAGGGGGCGGGGCAGGAGCAGCAAGATGACCATGGAGGTCAGGCAGGATGGGCACTAGAAACAAGACACACCATGGAGAGCAACAATGAGACTATGATGGCATACACACAGCCCATGGAGGGAAGGTGGGAGGGGGTCAGGGGCAGCTAGCTGACCACACAGGGAAGGTGGGAGGGGCCATGGCAGCACAGAAGACCATGCATGGCAAGCGTGAGGGTTAGTGGCAGCACAATGGCTATGATGGGCAAGAAGGAGGGTGCAGGGGCATGCACAAAGGACCATGGGGGATAGAAGGGAGGGTCAGGACCTGGGCACAGACAAGAGAGTTCAGGGGAAGGGGCCTCACAACAGACTGCGCGGGGCAGGCAGGAGGAGTAGTTGTAGCACAACAGACCAGGGAGGGCAGAAGGGTGTGGCAGTAAAATGGACCATGGAGGACAGGAGGAAGGGGATAGGGGCATGGCATGTGGACAGGCAGGGTGGAGGTGGCAGGGACAGGTTACAGTCATCTGACAATGCTAGGCAGGTGGGAGGGGAGTGGCAGCTCAACAGAACACTCAGAGTAGATAGGAGTGGCAGGTCCATGGAACATGGTGGGCAAAAAGGATGGAGCAGGGGCATGCACAAAGAAATCGGAGGGCAGGGGGAAGGAGAATAGGGGCAGCAATCTAAGCACAGAGGCTAAGCAGGAGGTCAATGATGGGCCATAGAATTAGGCAATGGAGGGCAGGAGGAGTGGACTGGTACATCATGCTAAATGGAGGGCAGTGGCAGCACATCAGACCATGCATGGCAGGAGGGAGGAGGCTAGTCCATGGATTCTGATAACAGAGGATAGGGAGGAGGTGGATGGGGCAGCAAGCTAACTGTTCAGAGAAAGTGAGTATTAGGAACTTTATTGTTTTTGAAATGTGTGTCTGTGCGAACTACTTAAAATATGAACAAGTATGCAGCATAATCTCACTTTTATTCAGGAAGAAGAGGACGTTTGTGACTGTGACTCCGGGCTCACATGGCAGAAACACCCCCTGACCCTCCACCCCATCACAAAATGTAATGCCCGTGAAAAGGGTAGGTGGACGCAGTGTTATATAGAACATAGTCCTGAGAGCACGATTGAAAATGAAAATTAGATATAGTATATGGTATAAACTATGCACCAAAAAGTGTGATATAAGATGAACCGGGGCGTGAAATATAGTATGCAATACATTGTGCGCAATGACAGATTCATTGGAGAGCGCGAGATAGCACAGGCACTAGCGCGTGCTATGCGATATGCGCCTTGGAGTGTAATATGCACAGGGCAGTGTTGTGTAACCTAACTAGTCTCTAAAGTTGTAATATAAAATATGTGCTGGGGAGTGTAACATTGCATATGCACTGTGACAAAGATATGGATCCCAGATTGTAATATGTATGGCATAGCGCTGTGCGTTATAACATAGGCATCGAGGAAGGCACGTTAGATGGGGCAATATAACCCATGCGAAGGCAAGTGTGGCATGACATTTTCACGGGGTGGTGTTACAGTGCACATGGGCTAGAGAGTGTCATAGCATACTCACTAGCTGGTGGAATACAACACAGAGGTGTGAGGCACTCAGTGGGCACTGGTGGGTGTAACACAGCATTGGGCTCAGCCAGGAGCACGCTGTGACTCTCAAGTGAGGTTCGTCTCCTTTCCAGAGAGTAAAATAAAAAGTATTACACATCTGGCGGTGGATGTGTATTTTATTAACCGTGAGGGGGGTTTCTTGCATAGTTTTGGCGAATTTTTGTCGAATCCCCTTTGAATGGCTTGGTGTGCGTGTATATTAAATGTGCCCGTCAATAGCTACCCATGTTTGTATAAATAAACGACAAGGGTGTCTAATTGGAGAGTACGGTAGGGCGTCAGACACGTCAGAGCTTCACTAGCGGTGTAAATACATTCCATGTGGTTTCATTCTATGCATAGTCGCCTTTTAATGAATATCACGCAAATCGTCATGGTGATAGGTACATACGGTTTGTCCAGCATGTCCTAGGTGTTTCTCTAAATATATATATTTTTTAAATAATAAAAAACAAAGGCCTGCCCCGGGGGATGGGGTCCCCGGGGCCATAAGTGGCCTGAGGAGGGGGGCAACGTAGCCCCCTCCTAAAGAATTAAAAAACAAAAAAAGGCCATGACCCGGGGGTTGGGGTCCCCGGGGCCGATTAAGGCCTTGGGAGGGCCAAATTAATTTTTTTCAACAAAAAAATTAGGGTGCAGGCCCTGGGGGATGGGGTCCCCAGGGCCAGTAAATTAGAAAAAGAAGGGGGGCCACACAGCCCTCCTTCTTAAAAAAATAAAATAAATAAAAGACCGGCATCGCACCGGAGGCCATGCCCCCTCCTTGCAGCACTCTGCAAACGTGCCCCCTGGCCAGTTGTAAGTTGGGGAATTAATTCCCCTTCAATACTGAGGGTCCCTGAGGGCCAACTAGCCCAACAGGTATCTCCAGTATGCGCCAGGGAGCTGCGTTGCAGACAGGTGTTCTGAGGACACGCCCCTTTTTACACCTCTATGCAATGCAGCTCTGTGGCGCTTACTGGAGGTACCTAGTGGGCTAGTTTGACCCTAGGGACCCTTAGGATTCAAGGGGACTTAATCTCTCAACTCAGAACGGCCACAGGGCGCGTTTACACAGTGGTGAAGGGAGGGGACGGGGCCTGAGCTGATGTGTGCAAACACGCCCTGTGGCGCGTTTTAAGTTGGGGAAATAATTCCCTTTCAATCCTGAGGGACCCTGGGGGCCAACTAGCCCACCAGGTGCTTCCAGTAAGCGTCACTGCTCTGCGTTGCAGAGAGGTGGTGCAGGTCGTGCCCCTTTTTACACCTCTCTGCAATGGCGCTTACTGGACGTACCTAGTGGGCTATTTTGCCCCTAGGGATCCTCAGGATTCAAGGGGACTTAATCTCCCAACTTAAAAAATGGCCACAGGGCGTGTTTACACAGTGGGGAAGGGAGGGGACGGGGCCTGAGGTGACGTGTGCAAACCTGCCCTATGGCACGTTTTAAGTTGGGGAAATAATTCCCCTTCAATCCTGAGGGCCCCTGGGGGCCAACTAGCCCACCAGGTGCTTCCAGTAAGCGCCACTGCGCTGCGTTGCAGAGAGGTGGTCTAGGCCGTGCCCCTTTTTACATCTCACTGCAACGCAGCTCTGTGGCGCTTACTGGAGGTACCTAGGGGTCTAGTTGGACCCTAGGGGCCCTCAGGATTCAAGGGGACTTAATCTCCCAACTTAAAATGGCCACAGGGCGTGTTTACACAGTGGGGAAGTGAGGGGACGGGGCCTGAGGTGACGTGTGCAAACACGTTCTGTGGCGCGTTTTAAGAGGTAGTTTTAATCCCCTGCCCTATTATATACTAGGGGCTTACAGAGGAGGTCATGCTGATCACAGGGGGACCCCAACGCATAGTGTTCCCTAGTGTATGTAGGCGTTTTCACTGTATTCTGAGTGTCTTTTAACATAGTACTGGCTCTAGGACTGGTTAGTCAGACTCAGTTACCCCCAGTATCCGTCTGAAAAAGTTGGGGGTACAGGATGATTTTGCAACAAGGCTTCTTTCTGCTCCTTGTTTGTTCTTTCTGCACGTTATGCTTCTTCCTGCACTTTTCTTCGTCTTTGAGGACTTCTGTTGCTTCTTTCTGCATTTCTTTTTTTTCTTTCTGTGCGTTTTTTCTTCTTTCTTCACATGTCCCGTCTCTGTAGGCATAGTTAGAAATTAGCATTTAAAAAACCTTTGAAATTCACTGAAAAAAACATAGGTTTCAGGCACGTTATAGTTAGGAATTAGCATTTAAAAAACCTTAGAAATTCACTGAAAAAACCATAGGTTTCAGGGGCGTTATAGTTAGCTGGACTTTTCACTCGTACAAAACCATTGAAATTCCCCCGTTATAGTTAGTTCAGCTAACTATAACTCGCGCGCCCGCAATGCACTGCTGATGACGTCACATATTACATCACTAATGACATGGTCAGTGACATCACTCATGACATCACTGATGACATCTCAAATGACATCACTGATGACATCATCCTTGTGATAGAGTGGCAGACCTCCTCTCCCCCTAATATAACCTTTGATACACACATTCAAAAATAGAAACTAAAATTTTCTAAACAATGGACATACCAATATCAGTTACAACAACCTATTCAGTAATTCTAAGATCCACATACACATCCACTCATTCACCAACAGTCCTATACAGTCACTCATACATGTACTCACTCATCATATGTACTCATACACCTATACATCCTGTTGCACAACGCCACTCATCCATAGAGTTACTCACACACATAGTCACTCATGCTAATAAAGAATCAAACATCCATTTACTTGCATATACAGTTATACACACACCACCACACTTACTTCTACAGAAACTTACACATACTTAGTCTTTTAAACAATCACTTATAGAAACACATACTTATTCATACAGGAACTCTTTCAATCTCTCACTCTCACATATACTCACTTATATACACCAATAGTCACATATACTAGTTTAAAACATATGTAGTTACTCATAAAGTCACTATTGAGACAGTCATTCACTCACTAACACACCCATGCACACACTCATCCACCCATAGTCTTCAACACATACAAACAGTGAGTCACTCATTCATACAGACACTCATACTGATACTCAAAAAACCAACTAATAACCTATATAGACACTCATGTAGCTACTCACCAACCCATGCAGCCACTGATACACAAAGTGAGAGACTGATACAGATATTAACATATTTAAACATTACTCACTAAGCCATGTATTCACCAAGATACACTTAATCAGTCAGTTATACAATCAATTTTTCAAAAACAAATCATCCATTTAGACACTTATATACCCATTTATTCTTCCATCGACCTTGAGATATACATATATAAAACATATGTAATTTTCTGAAAAACACACATTCACTGGATGATGTCATCAGTGATGTCATCAGTGATGTCATTTGAGATGTCATCAGTGATGTCATGAGTGATGTCACTGACCATGTCATGAGTGATGTAATATGTGACGTCATCAGCAGTGCATTGCGGGCGCGCGAGTTATAACTATAATGGGGGAATTTCAATGGTTTTGTACGATTGAAAAGTCCAGCTAACTATAACGCCCCTGAAACCTATGGTTTTTTCAGTGAATTTATATATATATATATATATATATATATATATATATATATATATATATATATATATTCCCATGCGACGGCCCACACTTCTGAGCCCTGGATGAGGGGCACACCGAGAGATATATATTTTATACATTTATTTCAGCCACATCACAAAAGAAACACCTGACAGATGCGTTTCGGCTACACGCCTTCGTCAACGTCGGTGGGGTAAACGTAAATCATAATCTTTAAACATATACATGAACATAGAGAAGGGAAAGCAATTCATTCAGAGTGAGCATTGTAAGTGAAAAGGGGTTGCATCAAAATCAAAGCATACATCAAAGTCTCCATAGCGGCCATATTAGAATATTATTTACACTGTGCATTACATTGATATGTTTATGGCATTTACTGTGATTGCCCCATTCTCCCTTTAGGACATTATACGTTTGAACTATTTATGATAGTACTCCATTCTGTACAATTTAATTTTCCTCATAGTTCATATAATGCATAACAATTTGGAATCTTATTCATGTGTTGATTCCTCTCATACTTCTACAACACAGTTCCTATATATATGTATAAATATAAGAGCCTCTTCTCTGTTTGCATATCATGCCCTAATGGGCAAAATCATTGCTCACTTCAAGCAGAGAATTACTGTGTTACATTCATAAATGATCAATTATACAGTGGTTCCTAAGGTGACATAGAATTTCATACATGCCCTTTCGGCACAGTTCTGTATTTGTTGTAAAACTTCAAAACCCCTTTGCATAACATATTTCCATGGCCCTCATGTGATTAAAACCAGGCTAAAAACGACATACATATCAAAATGGTATAAAACGATAAAAATAAAGTTAATCAAATGTACAAATACATTGATATATCATAAGATGTGCAAATGTCAATTGACAGCTTCACGTTAATATACTACGTATTGCATTTGATCAAAACTACAGTACAATGATAATGATCCAAGACAAAGTGCTACTTATGCAAAAAAGTGCTGACATGCTAAAGTTTGACCTAAAGTGCTGTGCTTAATGTGTTCCCAAAGCTATTTAGTGTATGAAGTCGAAATTATTTTTTTCAACATAAATTTATAAATAAAGCAGCTGTAGGGGATATATACAGAATATTAAACCCAAGTTAGCCTTATTATAGGGACCCAATATTGTCAGGCGACAGAGCCATATTATGTCGTCATATGTGGGTCAGCATTCCAAAAAAAAAAGTAATAAATATATATATAAATAAAATAAGGGATGGTCAGGAAACTAGTATATAGTATACGCATATATGGGAAACTCATATATGGGAAAACAGCAGTAATAGTGGACCATATGTAGATACTAAATATTTTACAGATAGTTTTATAGATCCTCGCTTAAGTTCAAACCCAAAGAGGACTTAGTATCTAATTCTAAAATGTATTTGGGCTCCAATTGTCGAAGCATTTTTTCATTATTGCCATCTCTTTTGTTTATCTGTGCTGCATCTATTACAAAGTATCTGAGGCAATTCAAATTATTGTTGTGTTCAGACTTGAAATGCCTCGCTACTGGACAAGATGGATCAGAATTAAATATTGCACGTAGGTGCTGTAGGATTTTGGTATAGATTTTCAGTTTGGTGCTGCCTATGTAGCGTAGGCCGCAGCTGCATTGTAGCACTTGTACAGCGTGGTCTGTTCTGCACGTGTACAGCCCCTGAAGCTCAATGCCATCTGTGGAAAAGACAGTATTGTAGGAGGTGGTATTGGTTCCAAATTTACATGCGCGGCATGTGCTGCATTTAAAAAAAAAAACACTTTGGTGCCAACCAACTGATTTCGTTATCTGTTTCAGGACTTGTTTTGACCAGATCGTTTTGCATAGAATAGGCTTTGCAAAATGTAAATATGGGTTCTAAAGGGAGCACTTGTTTGAGGGTAGCATTGGTTAGAATAATGGGCCATTGCTGATTTACTATGGCCCTGATGTTTTTTGCCTGCTTACTGTAGGTGTTAATCAATCTAGTTTGAGATTTATCAGTAGTCGCTTGTGTGTTTGTGTCTACTAATGTTTCCTCCACCTTCATTCCCCGGTTAGGATTTAGTAACAAGCTCCTGTCCTTCTGTTGCCTTCTTAATTGCTGTATACAATTTCCTAGGATCATATCCTCTTTCAATAAATCTCAATTTAGCCTCTTGTTGGTATTTGACCTGGTCCCTTTCTGTGCTACAGGCTCTATGTATACTGAGAAAGTCTCCATATGGGATACTCGTGATGGTATGTTAGGGATGAAAGCTTTTTGCGTATAAAATGTAATTTCCAGCGGTTGGTTTTCTAAAAAGGTGTGTTTCTATTTTGCCTTCCTCTATGTACACAATAATATCAAGGAAATTGGTGGTTTTGACATCAATAAGTGCTGTCAACTCTAAATTCAGATTGTTAACATTGATTTTCTTAACAAAACTGTTTTGCTGTGCCTCTCCATATTACAAACACATCGTTGATGTAACGCCACCATTGCACAACATGTGTCATCCAGTCATCATTGTGTTCTACCTTGAGGACATGCTCCTCCCACCAGCCTACATGTAAACATGCATAGCTGGGGGAGAAGCATGCCCCCATTGCTACTTCTCTTTCTCTCAACTGTTGGAAGATGATGTTATCAAACATGAAAACATTATTGTGTAAACACCAATATATCATATTAAGAAGCATTTGAATGTGACCGTACATTTCAATCGGTGTTTTACCAAGGTAATAATCAACAGCTTTCAGTCCATCACAGTGTACAATACTGGTGTATAGGGCAGAAATGTCCATGGTTAGAAAGATAAAATCACTGGACCATATTTGTTCACTAATTTTGTGCAAAAAATCTGAGGTATCACGAATATATGTTGGGAGGTTAGTTACAAAATCTTGCAGTTAATAGTCCACATATCTGTATGTGTTCTCGAATAGGCCTTTTTTGGTGGTGGGTCTTCTAGGCATTGGTGTCTCATTCTTGTGCACCTTTGGTACAAAGTATATCGTATGCATAGTGGGGAAATCATTATTTAAAAATGTAAATTCCTCTTTCGAATTCAGACCATCTCTCTTCAAAAGCGTCAGATCATCTTTGTAGTTCTTACTCATCTTTTTCACTTGTGCAATGTTAATGTTTTGTAACATGCTGCCTCGTTCAAGTGCCTATATGCTTCCTTTTTGTAATCACGTTTCTTCCATATCACAACATTGACCCCCCTTGTCTGATTTGTTTATTACAATTGCTGAATTATTCTTCAATTTTGTCATAAGCTTAAAATATTCCTTAGTTTGAATGTTGGGGGTATTCGAGTGTGATTTGGTCTTTCTGGAATGCGGTCATGGAAGATATCGATCGCATCTTGAGGCATAATGAGCACAAATGTTGATGGTGGCTTAAAAGGACTATGGCCTGATTTGGTAAGATTTATCCCCTCTGACCTGGCCAGGGCTTGTGTGTTGGAAGTATCATAACTAGTACTGTTATTTTCTTTGGTTAGATCACGCAATGTTCTGAGTAAAGGAATATCCCTTGATGGTAACTCAGTAAGACTGGTTTGACTGTTTGGTTGTGTTTCTTTGCTAGTGTCTTCACTGTGTTTTTTGATGGTATAGTATTTAGTCAGCTTTAGTTTTCTACTGAATTTATATACATCCATTCGTGTTTGGTGGTAGCTAAAGTTGCTTTCCGGACAATACGGTAGGCCAAGGTCCAGTAGCTGTTGTTCCGCCTGAGTAAGTTGTATGTCAGTGAGGTTGATTACAGTTTTATCTGTATAGGCTAGCGTTTTTTCCATCTCTGGTTTTGTTGCCTTCGTCCTCTTGCGCTTGAGGCATTTTCGTCTTTTGCACCTTCTGGCATTCCTCCTTTGTTTTGTAATCCGTTTGGATTCCTCGGTCGTAAGGATTGTTTTCGCTCCCTTCTTGAAAAATCCACTTCTTCTGCCAGTGTCAAGTGGCCTAGGTCTGCTTGTCGGTCTAACCCAGCTGACCCCCAATCTTCTGATTCTGTTTCACTGGGGACCGTGCTGGCACCAGATGTGGATATATTGGTTTCGCTGCCTGTCACATTCGATTCCTTTAGCCCTCCTGCTATTTTGTTAACGCCCATCTGCCTACGTAGGTTATCAAATTTGCACGCAAATGTAAATATTTGGGCAAGTTCATAGTCGTTTTTGTCACATGCATATTTAAATGCCTTTCTGGTTTTGAACACCTCTTCTTGTTTTCTCAATCCGTCTTTCATTTCTTTTTTTGCTTTTGTACATTTGTCGAGGAATGCTTTATTATATGAATGTTACGATTTACTCAGTTCTGTGTTAATGCGTGTAATTTCAGTCATGTTTTTTTCACGATCTATTCTTGCATATTTTTTCAGGAGGCACACCAACCACATTGACGCATCTAAGTTGCCTTTTGCCCAATCATTTTATTAGAAGCGGATTGGGATTCTCAAAACTTGGCGCCAACATAATACGCAAGCCTCTTGGGATTCTTCCAGCTTCATGGTATTTTTTCTAGCGATTATTGATTTCTCACCACTTTGTCAGTTCGCGTTTGCTATTTTTTTCCAAAGGTCATAGGAGTTTTTTAACATCATTTTTCAAGGTTTGATCATTTTTGTTCATGTTGCTGCCCCCTTCAGTTATTTTCGGCAGGTTTAAAAATAACTCATGACATGGGCATCCGCAGAAATTTTTCCAGGGGGGGCTAACCTGGCAAATGAAGGGGCGTGGCTAATGTTAATCAATAGGGGCGGGGCTAAAATGGCAGACAATCAGGATCGGGTAATGCTCAGGCCAAGCTGAGAAAAAAAAGTAGTGAATTCTGCATTTGAAACTGGACAACAATTAGAGCACACATGAACCCTAAAATTACCCCCTGGCCTCTTAAAACTCATACATTCCCTGATCCCTAAACTTGTCCCCCTGGCACCCCAAAACCCATAACCCATACCCGCCCTCACCCCTAAAATTGTCCCCCTGGCACCCCAAAACCCATACCCACCATGAACCCTAAAATGTCCCCCCCTTGCACCCCAAAACCCATACCCACCCTGAAACCTAAAATTACCCCCCCGGCACTCCAAAACCCATACCTGCCCTGAACCCTAAAATGTCCCCCCCTTGTATCCCAAAACCCATACCCACCCTGAACTATAAAATTACACCCCTGGTACCCCAAAACCCATACCCATACTGAACCCTAAAATTACCCCCGGCACACCCATACCCCCCAGGAACCCTAAAATTACCCCCTGGCACCCCAAAACCCATACCCACCAGGACCCTAAAATGACCCCCTGGTACCCCAAAACCCATACCCCCCATGAACCCTAACATTATCCCCCTGGCACCCCAAAACCCATACCCACCCTGAACCTTAAAATTACCCCTGCCCCTCAAAACCCATACCCGCCCTGAACCCTAAAATTACCCCCCTTGCCCCTTAAAACCCATACCCGCCCTGAACCCTAAAATCACCCCCCTAGTACCCCAAAACCCATACCCACCCTGAACCCTAAAATTATCCCCTGGCACCCCAAAACCCATACCCACACTGCACCCTAAAATTACCCCCTGGCACACCAACACCCATACCCGCCTGGAACCCTAAAATTACCCCCTGGCACCCCAATCCCTAACCCACCCTGAACCCTAAAATTACTCCCTGGCTGCAAATTCAGGATGGTAAGTGTAAAAATTCAGGACAAAGGGTCAAAATTCAGGACGAAAATTCAGGACAAAAGGTACGTTTTACAGAAACATCAGAGGAAGTTGCGCGATAGTATAAAAGTAAGTAAATAGACAACCACTTAAATACAAGTCAAAATAAGTTTATATCAAGTTGAGGCAATCGTGCACTTCACGGTTTTTTGGTATGCGCACAGCTTTGAGCAACTGTGCAGGTCTTTTTGAGGTATTTCATATGATAATAATCTATTTATATGGTTACTGCACTGGGTTAGCCAGTCTGATGTTTTGTTTACAACTCATGGTCTTGAGCAGACATGTATGGTGCAAGAAGTGCTCAGGAAGATCTGCTCGGATAGACTTTGTTACCAGCATCTCATATCTGAGTGCCATTGTGAAATGTAAAAGCGGCACGCAGGTGAACTAAAGGGAGGATTGCTGTGATGACCCCACTGTAGGGAACGCATTATGGGTGTTTCAGCAAGTGGAACTTAAAATATGGAATCTGACTTTGCTTATGGGGGCTTCGCAGAGAGTTGCACTAGCTAACGGAAGTCACAATGGTGCTTTTCCCTGCAGGTTTCTTAAAGAAGGCACTGTCAATACACTATTACATAGTTTATTTTTGACACCTTGCCTATTGTTACAAACACAGTATACATCTCAAGCCCAGCTTATGGCACTATGAGGCTCTCCCTAAAACCTTACACCCAAGACAAAGCATGCAAACATTTACAATTACTAGTGTAACATTCAAGTAGTAGTTGGGTGTCACTCAAAATGTTGTATGTATGATGTATCAAATACAGAATAGTAATACATAGGCAAGGGAGTAGCCAGAAAATTGAAATACCTCCCACTTTGAACTAAAGCTCTTATGGCACCAAGAAAGGAAAGTAAGTCATCATAACCCTCCCCAGAAGAGATATATTGTCCAGGGATCTAGTCATTCATCCTTCCATCAAACCCCTGACAGCTACCATTTCAAATGTACTTTCTGTTATCTATTAGTGTTTTCATCTACCATTCAGTCTTTCACCATTCATTCTGTTCTTCCAACTGTGTTCCCATCCATATCCAAACCATTTGCAAACCTATCCAACGTCTATTTGTCCATCCATCATTTCACTCATCCATCTACCCTTTCACCCAATCCATCCATCATCCATCCACGCTTTCACCGAATCCATCCTTTCACTCATCCATCCTTTCACTCATCCATCCATTCTTCCACCAATCCATCCATTCACTCTCATCCATCCAACCATTTACCCTTTCACTTATTAATTCATCAATACATCCATCATTTCTCTCATCCATCCACTCATTCACTCGCCCATCACCCACCCTTTCACTCATCAATCCATCCTTTTACTGATCTATCTTTCATAGTTGGTGGTGTGAAGGGTGGGAAACCCCGCGGACAGCGCACACGTGCACACTACTGTTCTTTCACATCCCCTACTGCTCACCTTTCCAATCCCAATCCAGGTGAAAAGAGCACAGAACATGAGGCGCTGCACAATACAGTGAAGACCACTCGTGTTGCGTCTCATAAAATCAAGGGCTTCAGCTGTATTGAACGTGCCACCATCACCCTCTGGGCCCATACCACTCCCGGTACCTTGGAGATGAGATTGGCAGTGTTTCTCAGGGACTCTTCTGCTCGGCTGCGGTATTGTAATGCAGCCTTCCGAGGTTGCAGGACGGCAGTGGAGATAGCGCTGCTCCTCCTTCATGGCCCGAGTTTCGGCGCTCAAACACCAGTATTGTGAGTGCAGGAGTGCGAGCTTTCAAGCCTCGTCACGATCGGCTGGATCGGCCACACACTTAGACCTAGAGCAGGTTGTTAGCCGGGCAGCTTCGTTTACGAGCGGCCTTGCAAGGGGGTGTTCTTTAGTGGTGATGGCAATTTTGCATACAGAGGGATGGTGCCTCCAAGTGTCACTCAACTCTAGGACTGTTTAATGCTGTGGCTCCCCTGACTGGGGGGCGCACTGAAGGACACACACACTGCCATTACGTTTATAGGGAGGGGACACTCTGTCGTGCTAACTTGAAATCAGGTTCTCCCAAGCAAAGCGCTCCACACACTGTGAAAAATAACAACTAGTTGAAGACGCATTCGCGCCCCCCTGGGAATGCAGCCATGGACTCCCTGGGGGGCGCGCCCCACCGTTTGAATACCTCTGTTTTAAGCTAAGGACTATAGAGGTTCCAGGGTGGGAAGTATGCCTCAGCAGCCCAGACTGGCCATTGTAATTCTGTATGTGATAATGAGCCACAGACAGAATGACAATGGGCGGGAGGGGCTGCGAGGAGGAGTGCGAGGCCTCTGGCAGGGAACAGCTCTGCTCCCTGCAGGGCCCAGAATTACAGACAAACAGCGTCTGTAAAAGCAAGGGCGTCTGCAGGGGGGGGCAAAGAGGGGCACTCCAGGGGGGGCAAGCGCCCCTCCTTGCCCCCCCCCTGCTGACGCCCATGACTCATGAGCTGCTAGTTTCCGTTCGCGTATCGCGTCTTCGGACATTGCACCGCAATATGTATATATATGCAGAGGGAGACAATAAACAACATTTACTGCCTTACCTGTTTGGGTCCGTCTCTCTCTGTTCGCCGAAAGGAAATACGGGGAGATTGGAAGAATATATATATATATATATATATATATAGATTAATATATATATGTATGTATATATATATTCACTGAAAAAACCATAGGTTTCACACATGTTATAGTTAGCTGGACATTTTACTGATAAAAAACCAATGAAATTCCCCCGTTATAGTTACTGCAGGTAACTATAACTCACGCGACCGCAATCCTCTGCTGATGCTAATACTGTATTTAGACACTTATTTGCCCATGTCTTCTTCCATTAAATTTTAGCTTTACATATATTACAAATATTTTTTTTTCATAAAGACACATATGTCATCAGCAGAAGATTGCGGTCGCGTGAGTTATAGTTGCCTGCAGTAACTATAACGGGGGAATTTCATTGGTTTTTTATCAGTAAAATGTCCAGCTAACTATAACATGTGTGAAACCTATGGTTTTTTCAGTGAATTTGCAAGGTTATTTAAATGCTAAGTTACTTTACGCCATTCGTGGCGTGCGCGCCCAGTTAACGCAGTTCGTTCCGTGCGCGCATGGTGCGCTTCGCGCACCGTGCGCGCACAGTGAGCACGCGGTGCGCTTTGCGCACCGCGCGCCCACTTTATGCAGTTAGTGCCGTGCACGCACAGTGGTCACGCGGTGCGCTGCGCGCACCGCGTGCCCACGTTAAGCGGGATGGGCCATGAACGCACGATGCGCTTCGCGCACCGTGCGCACATGGGGGACATATTTTGCGCATCTTTGTGAAATGTATTCTTTGTTAACTTCTTAGATGTTATATGCCATGCACAAATGGTGCACTTCGGGCACCATTTGCACACGGGGAGTGGGGAGAATGTGGATATTTTATTTTTTTTACAATTTTTTACCGTACGCGTACGGTAAGCGTAATCGTCGATTTTCCGAAAAAAAAAATTTTTTTTTTTTTGGGCTTGGGGGTGGTTTGGGGACCCCTGTATCAATGCTGGGTGGTTAGGATCTCATGAAACTGCCTCTTTACACATTTTGGGGGTTCGTTTTTGCTGCCCAACTCAGGAAGCGAGAGAGAAAATGGCGGCCGCCGCTTCCTGGTTTCAACCAATTCGAATGTTTACTAAGATCTAAGAGCCAATCAGAATCGCGCTCGCGCACGCCACCGTACGCGTACGGTAAGCTTACGGTAAGCGCACGGTAAGCGCAGCGTAAGCTGCCACAGATATATATATTGATTTAAAGGCTATTTTCTCAGAATCTACTGAACAGATTTACACCAAACCTACAAAAGGCACTTCCTTGACCTGGGGACTACCTCTCTGCCAAGTTTCATTAAATTCTGTTCAGCCGTTCGGGCTGTAGCCCTGTCTAAAGGTCCTATGGAAAAATGCATGGGAAAAACGCGTTTTGGGACCCCCCTTTTATCTCAGCCCCCGCTTGACGAATCCCCCCAAGACTTTCAGGGTAGGAGCGGAGCGTAGCGCCCCACCTATTTTGAAAAATTCGCGAGGATTCGTCGACCGGCGCCAAAGTTATTCAAAATAGAATGTTGCAGATTTCCTATGGAAACGTGGTCCTAACTATAACTACCTACTGGCGACCACCAGTAGGTAATATATATATATTTCCAAAACGAAATTCCACTCGCGCTCTCAGAGTCTCCTGATGCAGATAGAACCAGACTTCGTTCAATCAAATCGGGGGTTTATTTTAATCATAAACCCGCCGTGACACGTTTCGCCACCGTAGCGGCTTGTTCACACAGCGTTTGTAAACACAGGATGCCATTACATACATTTCCCAATTATTGAAAATAGTAAAAGGACTTCCAAATATGCAACAACAGTTTCTGCAACATGGGCGCCATTTTGTAAATACAGCAATAGCCCAGTTCACCCTCAATGTAATCGTTGCTTCATGTAGTATTCTACGTGTATGTTGTAAACATTGTTCGAATTGTTAAATACATGCCACATATCATTACTCCATTAATTTGGATTCCCAGCATAGTGCTTGATTTTCTATCGAATACATGGGCCCGTCGTTCACTTACATGGAATTATGGTCTTTGTAGTACCAAACCCTCTTGATCGCAACCGTATATCAGAATGCATATAATGCTAATATAATATATTATATATTATGTACTGATAAGAGTGAACTTATACTGACTTCCCACCAATGATTCATTTTATATGTTCACGAAGTCTATGACATTATGGAATTGACTCTACCATGTGATCACCCACTAACAAGGGTAAAAGAATGGAAATAGGGCCCCGACGACGCTCAATTATGATGCTACGTGACCGTAGAGATTATATTATTTGTACTAGAATATAATATAGTAGCATTATATGCATTCTGATATACGGTTGCGATCAGCTCAGGTCAGCTCCTGTCTTGAAAGTTTCGGGGTGAATTGTCTAGCGGGGGCCGAGACAAATGGGGGGTCCCAAAACACGTTTTCTCCATGTTAATTTCCATAGGAGTTTTGGAACAGGCTACAGCCCGAACTGCTGTACGGAATTGCACCAAATTTAGCAAAAAGGGAGCTCTTGGTTCAGAGAGCGCCCCTTTTTGAAATGGTGTAAATCTGTTCAGTAGTTTTTGAGAAATTAAAAAAATAATAATGTATATATCTGAGCACCAAGGAGGATTTGCGAACCCTCCCGAGCACGAGCTTCATTCTGATTGGCTGCCAACACTCCAAACCAGAATGTGTTGGCAGCCATCTTGTGACTTGGTAATCGAGTCACAAGAATACAGTAGAAAAAAGATTAAAAAAACAAGAAAAGGGGGCAGGGTAGAAACACCCTGACCCCCTAGGCCTGCTCAGGGGGTCCCACAAGGACTCCCAGGGCCCAAAAAAGCATTTAAAAAATGGCCGAATTCATGCTGGGTGCGTGAATCGGGACCAGAAAATAATAAAAAAAACAAAGCACGGACTCCCGCGCTTTGTTTTCTATCAGCCCCTGGGTGGGCCAGGTCCCAGGGCAATGTCCAATTATGAAGCGGGGCCTGCGGGGCCCCCACAGCCCCGGGTACTGCCACCTATCCGGGGCTAAAATAATCAAATAAAATGGGGGGCTCCTGCCCCCACGCTGCCCGAGGGACCACCACCTCCCTGGGGCATTTTTACATTTTGGGTGCGGGGCCTGGCGGGCCCCCCAAACTCCCGGGACCGCCACCTCCATGGGGCCAAAATATTAAAAGAGCTTGGGGGGCTTCTGCCCCCATGCTGTTCCGGGAAACACCACCTCCCCTGGGTATTTTTTTATTTTGGGTGGGGGGGCCTTGTGGGCCCCCCCACACTGCCCCAGAGACCACCACCTCCTCGGGGCATACACAAATTAGAATATGGGGGTCTGTTGTGGACCCCCAGGGACTACCACCTCCCCGGGACTTTGCAAATGTTGGGAGGGGTGAGGCGCGGCCCCCGTCCTGGAGCCCTCCTTCGGGCCCTGGGGACCGTCACCCTCCAGGGCCGGCTCCTGCAATGTCCCAGGGTGCCCAACCCTAGGTCATTGCCATTTGCAATGGCAGGGCGAGAACATGGCTTCCGCCCTGCCATAGCAAACGATGCTTTGGTTCTTGGAAACGAGAGCAGGAAACCTGCTCTTGCTTCTAAGATGCAAAGCAGAATTGCTTTTGGACAAAGGGAGCTGCATGTTAGCAGCTATCCTTGCCCAAAAGCAATGCCCCCTCCTGCAGGAAGCAGGGATCCGGCAGGGACCGTGGGGGCATTGAGGCTCCTCCCACAGTCCCCAACTTGAGGTGCAGCCCCATGGGATGGGGTCCCCGGGACCAGAATTGGCCTAGGGAAGGGGGGGGGCACACTGCCGCCCTCCCTTTGCAATTAAAAAAATAATAAAATAAATCAGGCCAAGCCCTGGGGGTACGGGTCCCCAGGGCCAAAATTGGCCTCATGAGAGGGGCCACGCGGTTCCTCTCCCGCAAAATAAACAGGCTGGCCAGGCCCCAGGGAATAGGGTCCCCTGAGCCAAAAAAATCCTCAGGAGGGTGGCCTCATGGCCCCACTCCTTTATATATATATATATATATATATATATATATATATATATATATATATATATATATATATATATATATATTATCTACTGGCGGTCACCAGTAGATAGTTATAGTTAGGACCGTGTTTCCATAGGAAATCCGCAACATTCTATTTGGAATAACTTTGGCGCCGGTTGACAAATCCTCGCGAAATTTTCAAAACTAATGGGGCGCTACGCTCCGCTCCTACCCTGAAAGTCTCGGGGGGATTCGTCAAGCGGGGGCTGAGAAAAAAGGGGGGTCCCAAAACGCGTTTTCCCCATGCATTTTCCCATAGGACCTTTAGTCCGAGCTACAGCCCGAACGGCTGAACAGAATTACTTGAAAATTGGCAGAGAGGTAGTCCTCAGGTCAGAGATGTGCCTTTTGCAGGTCTGGTGTAAATCTGTTCAGTAGGTCCTGAGAAAATAGCATTTAAATCAATATATATATCTGTAAGCGCGCTCCGTGCGCTTACGGTAAGCTTATCGTACGCGTACGGTGCCGTGCGCGAGCTCAATTCTGATTGGTGGTTACATGACTGTAAACATTCGAATCGGTCGAAATCAGAAAGTGTCGGCCGCCATTTTATGTCTCTCACTCTGAAAAACTAAGGTGGATAACGTGAAAAGGGGGCAACGAAGAGAGTTGCAGACCCCCTAGCGTTTGTGAGGGGGTCCAGGAAGGACCAAAAAGTACGAAAAATACAATTAATAATTTTTTAAAAAAATCGTGGAGTGCGCGTACGGTAAGCTTACCGTACGCGTACGGTAAAAAAAAAGAATAAAAAAAAAAAGAATTAACAATCACATTTAATATATAAATCTAAGGACCCCCAAGGGAGAAAAAAACAATTGATATTTTGAAAAAAAAATGGCGAGGCGTGCACGGCACGAAATGCTCAACGTGGGGGCTCGGTGCGCGAAGCGCACCGTGCGCGCAGGGTGTGTGCACGGTGAAAAACCAGAAAAAAAAATTAAAAATAAATACATAACTTAGCATTTAAAAAACCGTACAAATTCACTGAAAAAACCATAGGTTTCACACACGTTATAGTTAGGAATTAGCATTTAAAAAACCTTGCAAATTCACTTAAAAAACCATAGGTTTCACACAAGTTATAGTTAGCTGTACATTTCACACGTAAAAAACCAATGAAATTCCACATTATAGTTAGATCAGGTAACTATAACTTGCGCGACCGCAATCCACAATGTGTCATTTCAGATGTCATCATTGATGTCATGAGTGATGTCACTGACCATGTCATGAGTGATGTAATATGTGACGTCATCAGCAGTTTATTGTGGGCGCGCAAGTTATAGTTACCTGATCTAACTATAACGTGGAATTTCATTGGTTTTTTACGTGTGAAATGTACAGCTAACTATAACTTGTGTGAAACCTATGGTTTTTTAAGTGAATATATATATATACATACATAAAAATAAAGATATGGCCATGCCCCAGGGGATGGGATCCCGGGGCCAAAATCGGCCTTGGGAGGGCAGCCGCACGGCCCCCTTCCCATTTTTTTTATTTAAAACAAAACGTAAAATATGCAAAGGCCCTGAGGGATGGGGTTCCCAGGGCCCATAAAATATTATGAGAAGGGGGGCCACACAGCCCCCTTCTAAGAAACAAAGAAAAGAAACCCGTCATCTCGCCAGAGGCCATGCCCCCTCCCTGCAGAACACTGCAAATGCGCCTCCTGGCGCTGTGGGGTGTTGGGGGATTAAGTCACCCTAGGTCCTTAAGAGTCCTTAGGGGCCAACTAGTCCACCAGTTATTTCCAGTAAGCCCCACACAGTGGGATTGCTGAGAGGTGGTCCAAGGCCAAGCCCCTTTTTACACCACTCTGCAAACGCGCCTCTTGACGCACTGCTGGTGGGGTGATGAGGTTGTCTTGTGTCCTGAGGACCTCAGGACTAAAGTGGACTTCATCCCCCGAGCAGCAGTGCGCCAGGAAGCACGTTTGCAGAGTGGTGTAAAAAGAGGGCATGGCCTTGGTCCACTCTCAGCAATCCATCTGTGTGGGGCTTACTAGAGATAACAGGAGGCCTAGTTGGCCCCCAGGGACCCTCAGGAGGCAAGGGGACTTCATCTCCCAATCAAGAGCGTGCCAGGAGAGGTGTTTGCAGAGTGGTGGAGAAAGGGGGCATGGCCTGTGTTCACCCCTCAGTATTCCCACTGTGTGGGACTTACTGGAGGTAACAGGTAAGCTAGCTGGCTCCTAAGGACCCCCACAAGTGAAGGGGACTTCATCTCCCAACCAAGAGTGTGCCAGGAGGTGCTTTTGCATAGTGGTGGCCAAAGGGGGTGTGGCCTGCTATGAGAACTTAGCAATCCTGTTTTGTGGGACTTGCTGGAGATAATAGGAGGGGTAGTTGGCCCCCAAAGATGTCCTTGGGAGCTGACTACCCTTCCTGTTACCTCCAGTAAGTCCCACACAGTGGGATTGCTAACTGGTCTTCGGAGGCCACGGCTCCCTTTCTCCACCACTCTGCAAATGTGCCTCCTGGCTCACTACGGATTGGGGAATGAAGTCCACTTTACTCCTGAGGGACTTTGGCGGCCAAGTAGCCCTCCTTGTACCTCCTGTAAGTCCTATGCAGCAGAATTCCTGAGCGCTGGTTGGAGGCCCAGCCCCCTTCCTCCACCACTCTGCAAGCGCGACTACCAGTTAAAGAAGCATTTGTAATGTAATAGGTCTCGCATTTGCAAGCGCTGAAGCTATTAGCGTTGTAAATCTGATAAGTGTTTTATTAATGTTTCTTGGAGTGGTGTGAATGTAGGTTGTGTGTAGTGGAATTATGTGGTATGTTGTGCAGTGAAAATATGTGGATAGAAAGTATGTGGTATTTAGTGTATAGGAATTATGCAGAGAGGGATTATGTGTTATGGAGAGTAATTATGAGGTATGGTAATCTGTGTTGTGGAGTGATAACCTCAGGTCTAGTCATCCTCATTTCCATAGAAGCTAAACTATGAACTCAATGAGACAAAAAAAAAGAAATCACTGAGGAGCACTTCTGGACCTAGTCAGAGGTATGCACCAACTTTCGCACAATTATACATTTTCTGCATTAGCCACACAATTGAGCATCTGCTCTCTAATCTGCAGATTTGAACAAAAAAAGCCTTGTTTCTAGCTCAAATGGCTCAAACGTTACAAAAATGCAGCAACAAGTGTTACAGCGTGGTGGAAGGTCCTTTGTAAATCCAGAATGGTCGCCTGTTACTTATTACTAAATGTGAGTGTTAAATTGGTACTAATGGTGTGCAAACCACTCATGCTTCTTTCTGCACCTCTCTTGCCTCTTTCTGCATTTCTGCTGCTTCTTTCTGCACCTTTCTTTCCTTTTCTGTACTTCTCTTGCATCTTTCTGCACATCTCTTCTACTTTCTGCACCTCTTTTGCCTCTTTCTGCCCCTCTGTTGCCTCTTTCTGCACCTCAATTGCTTCTTTCTACACCCCTCTTGTGTGTATCTGTACCTCTCTTGCCTCTTTCTCCTCCCACTTCCCCCTTTCAGCATCTCTGTTTCCTCTTTCTCCACCCCTCCTCCCCCTTTCTGTATCTCTGTTGCTTTTTCTGCGCTTCTCTTGCCTCTTTCTGTCCCTCTGTCCCTCCTTTCTGCAACCCTTCTGCTCTCCTCTTGTCTCTTCCTGCACCTGTGTTGCTTCTTTCTGCACTTCTTTAGTTTCTTTCTGCACCTTTCTTGCTTCTTTCTGCACCCCTTGTGCCTCTTTCTGCTCCCTTCTTCCCTCTTTGTGCACCTCTCTTGCCTCTTTCTGTATATCTCTTGCCTCTTTCTGTACCCCTCTAGCCTCTTCCAGCATCTATTTTGCTTGTTTCTGCTCTTCTTTTGCCTCTTTCTGCAGTTCTCTTCCCCCTTCTGCACCCCTGTTGCTTCTTTTCACTTCTCTTGCCTATTTCTGCACTTCTGCTCCTTCATTCTGCACTTCCCATGCTTCTCTGCACCTGTCTTCCTTTTTCTGCACCTCTCTTCCCTCTTTCTGCACCTCTCTTGCCTCTTTCTGCATCTCACTTGCCTCTTTCTACACTTTTGTTGCTTCTTTCTACACATCTGTTGCTTCTTTCAGTAAATCTCTTGCCTCTTTCTGCATTTCTCTTGCCTGTTTCTGCACCTCACTTACTTCTTTCTGCACCCCTCTTGCCTCTTTCGGCACCCCTCTTCCCTCTTTTTGCACCCTTCTTCCCCTTTCCTGCATGCCTCTTGATTCCTTCTGCACTGCTCTTGCCTCTTTCTGCACCCCTCTTGCCTCCTTCTGTACCTCAGTTGTTTCTTACTGCACTGCTCTTGCTTCTTTCTGCACCTCACTTGCACATTTCTGCACCCTTCTTGCCTCTCTCTGCACCCCTCTTGCCTCCTTCTGTGCCTCTGTTGGTTCTTTCTGCACTGCTCTTGCTTCTTTCTGCACCTTTGTTGCCTGTTTCTGCAACTCTCTTGCCTCTTTCTGTACTTCTCTTACCTCTTTCTGCACCTCTGTTGCTTCTTTTTGCACATCTCTCTCCTCTTTCTGCACCCCCATGCCTCTTTCTGCACCTCTGTTGCTTCTTTCTGTACTTCTATTGCCTCTCTCTGCACCTCTCTTGCTCCTTTCTGCACCTGTGTTGTTTCCTTCTGCACCACTGTTGTCTTTTTCTGAAAATGTATTTCCTCTTTCTGCACCGCTCTTGCTTCTTTCTGCACTTCTCTTGCTTCTTTCTGCCTCTCTGTTGCTTCTTTCTGTACCCTTCTTCCCTTTTTTGCATCCCTCTTTTCTCTTTCTGCACCTCTCTTGCCTCTTTCTGTACCCCTGTTCCCTCTTTCTGCACCTTTCATGCCTGTTTCTGTACCTCTCTTCCTCTTTCTGTACCTCTCTTGGTTCTTTCTGCACTTCTCTTGCTCTTTCTGCACCCTTCGTGCCTCTTTTAGCACCTCTGTTGTTTCTTTCTGCACTTCTTTTCCTACTTTCTGCTGCCCTACTGCCTCTTTCTGTACCTCTCTTGCCTCTTTGTGCATCTCTCCAAACTTTTTGTGCACCTCTCTTGCCTCTTTTTCCACTTCTGTTGGTTCTTTCTGCACTGCTCTTGCTTCTTTCTGCACATTACTTGTCTCTTTGTGCACTTCTCTTGCTTCTTTCTGCACCCCTCCTGCCTCTTTCTGTACATCTTTTCCATTTTTCTGCACCTCTGTTGCTTCTTTCTGTACTTCTGTTGCCTCTTTCTACACCCCTCTTGCCTCTTTTGCACATCTGTTGCTTCTTTCTGCACCCTTCTTGCTTCTTTCTGAACCTTTCCTCCCTCTTTGTGCAACTCTCTTGCCTTTTTCTACACCTCTCTTCCCTCTTTCTGCACCACTCCTGCCTCTTTCTGCACCTCTGCTGCTTCTTTCTGCACTTCTCTTGCTTCTTTCTGTACTTCTCTTGCTTCTTTCTGCACCCCTCTTGCCTCTTTCTGTACCACTTTTGCTTCTTTGTGACCTCTCTTAGTTCTTTCTGCACTGCTCTTGCTTCTTTTTCCACCTCTGTAGCAGATTTCTCCATCCCTCATGCCTCTTTCTGTACCCCTCTTCCCTCTTTCTGCACCTCCCTTGCTCTGTCTGCACACCTGTCCCCTCTTTCTGCACCCCTTTTGCTTGTTTCTGCAACTCTCTTGCCTCTTTCTGCAGTTTTCTTGCCTCCTTCAGGACCTCACTTGCCTCTTTCAGCACTTCTCTAGCTTCTTTCTGCACCCTTCTGCCTTTTTTCTGCACATCTCTTGCCTCTTTCCGCACCTCTCTTGCCTCATTCTGCACATCTCTTGGTTCTTTCTGCACTTCTCTCTCCTCTGTCTGCACCTATATTGCCTCTTTCTGAACCTCTGTTGCTCCTTTCTGTACTTCTATTGCCTCTCTCTGTACCTCTCTTGCTTCTTTCTGCACCCCTGTTGTCTCTTTCTGCACCACTGTTGTCTCTTTCTGCACTTGTCTTTCCTCTTTCTGCACCGCTCTTGCTTCTTTCTGCACTTCTCTTGCTTTTTTCTGCACCTCTTTTGCCTCTTTCTGCATCCCTGTTCCCTCTTTCTGTACCTTTCCTGCCTGTTTCTGTACCTCTCTTTCCTCTTTATGTACCTGTGTTGGTTCTTTCTGTACTTCTCTTGCTCTTTCTACACCCTTCGCGCCTCTTTTAGCACCTCTGTTGCTTCTTTCTGCACTTCTCTTCCTTCTTTCTGCAACCCTCCTGCCTCTTTCTGTACCTCTCTTGCCTCTTTGTGCACCTCTCCCAACTTTTTCTGGACCTCTCTTGACTCTTTTTGCACCTCTGTTGGTTCTTTCTGCACTGCTCTTGCTTCTTTCTGCACATCACTTGCCTCTTTCTGCACTTCTCTTGCTTCTTTCAACACCTCTGTTGCTTCTTTCTGCACTTCTTTTGCCTCATTCTGCACCCCTCTTGCCTCTTTCTGCACATCTGTTGTGTCTTTCTGTACCCTTCTTGCCTGTTTCTGCACCTTTCTTCCCTCTTTGTGCAACTCTCTTGCCTCTTTCTACATGTCTCTTCCCTCTTTCTGAACCCCTCTTGCCGCTTTCTCCACCTCTGTTGCTTCTTTCTGTACTTCTCTTGCTTTATTCTGTACTTCTCTTGCTTCTTTATGCACCCCTCTTGCGTCTTTCTGTATCCCTTTTGCTTCTTTGTGACCTCTCCTGCCTCTTTCTGCACCTCTCTTGCGTTTTTATGCAGTTCTATTGTCTCTTTCTGCACCTCTTTTGCTTCTTTCTGTACTTTTCTTGCCTCTTTCTACACCCCTCTTGCCTCTTTCTGCACCTCTGTTGGTTCTTTCTGCACTGCTCTTCTTTCTTTTTGCACCTCTGTAGCAAATTTCTGCATCCCTCTTGCCTCTTTCTGTACCCCTCTTCCCTCTATCTTTACCCCTTTTGACTGTTTCTGTAACTCTCTTGCCTCTTTCTGCAGTTCTCGTGCCTCCTTCTGCACCTCACTTGCCTCTTTCTGCACTTCTCTTGCTTCTTTCTGCACCCTTCTTCCCTTTTTCTGCACATCTCTTGACTCTTTCTGCACCTCTCTTGCCTCATTCTGCAAATCTCTTGGTTCTTTCTGCACTTCCCTTGCCTTTTTGTGCACCCCTCTTGCCTCTTTGAGTACCTCTTTTGCTTCTTTTTGCACTTCAATCTTTTCTTTCTGTGCCCCTCTTGCCTTTTCCTGCACCTCTGTTGCTTCTTTCTGCACCCCTGTTGTCTGTTTCTGCACCGCTGTTGTCTCTTTCTGCACTTCTTTTTCCTCTTTATGCACCACTCTTGCTTCTTTCTGCACTTCTCTTGCTTCTTTCTGCCCCCTCTTGTTCTTCTTTCTGTACCCTTCTTCCCTTTTTTGCATCCCTCTTTTCTCTTTCTGCACCTCTCTTGTCTGTTTCTGCAACCCTGTTCCCTCTTTCTGCACCTTTCCTGCCTGTTTCTGTACCTCTCTTGCTTCTTTCTGTATCTCTGTTGGTTCTTTCTGTACCTCTCTTGCCTCTTTGTGCCCCTCTCCTAACTTTTTCTGCACACATCTTGCCTCTTTTTGCACTTCTGTTGGTTCTTTCTGCACTGCTCTTGCTTCTTTCTGCACATTACTTGCCTCTTTCTGCACTTCTCTTGCTTCTTTCTGCACTTCTTTTGCCTCTTTCTGTACCCCTCTTGCTTCTTTCTACGCATCTGTTGCTTCTTTCTGTACCCTTTTTGCCTGTTTCTGCACCTTTCCTCCCTCTTTGTGTAACTCTCTTGCCTCTTTCTACACGTCTCTCCCGTCTTTCTGAACCCCTCTTGCCTCTTTCTGCACCTCTGTTGCTTCTTTCTGCACCCTTCTTGCTTCTTTCTGCACCTTTCTTCCCTCTTTGTGCAACTCTCTTGTCTCTTTCTACAACTCTCTTGTCTCTTTCTGCACCCCTCTTGCCTCTTTCTGCACCTCTGTTGGTTCTTTCTGCACTGCTCTTGCTTCTTTCTGCACCTCTGACTTAGTGGTAGTTTTAATCCCCCTGCCATATTATGTACTAGGGCCTTACAAGGGAGGTTGTGCCAATCACAAGGGTACCCCAACCCATAGTGTACCCTAGTGTATGTAGGTGTTTTCACTGTATTCTAAGTGTCTTTCAGCATAGCACTGCCTCTTTCTGCACCCCTCTTGCCTCCTTCTGTACCTCAGCTGTTTCTTACTGCACTGTTCTTGCTTCTTTCTGCATCTCTCTTGTTAATTTCTGTACCCCTCTTGCCTCTTTCTGCACCCCTCTTGCCTCCCTCTGCACCGCTGTTGGTTCTTTCTGCACTGCTGTTTCTTCTTTCTGACCCTCTTTTGCCTGTTCCTGTAACTCTCTTGCCTCTTTCTGCCCTTTTCTTACCTCCTTCTGCACATCTGTTGCTTCTGTTTTGCGCTTCTCTTCCTCTTTCTGCACCCCTCTTGTCTTTCTGCACCTCTGTTGCTTCTTTCTGCACTTCTCTTGCTTCTTTCTGTACTTCTCTTGCTTCTTTCTTCACCCCTCTTGCTTCTTTCTGTACCCCTTTTGCTTCTTTGTGCACCTCTCCTGCCTATTTCTACACCTCTCTTGCCTCTTTCTGCGCCTCTTCTGCTTCTTTCTGCACTTTTCTTGCTTCTTTCTGTACCCCTCTTTCTGCACCTCTATTGGTTCCTTCTGCACTGCTCTTGCTTCTTTTTACACCTCAGTAGCACATTTCTGGATCCCTCTTGCCTCTTTCTGTACCCCTATTCCCTCTCTCTGCACCTCCCTTGCCTCTGTTTGCACACCTGTTCATTCTTTCTGCACCCCTTTTTCCTGTTTCTGCAACTCTCTTGCCTCTTTCTGCAGTTCTCTTGCCTCCTTCTGCACCTCACATGCCCCTTTCTGAACTTCTCTAGCTTCTTTCTGCACACTTCTGCCCTTTTACTGCACTTGACTCATTCTGCATATCTCTTGGTTCTTTCTGCACTGCTCTTGCCTCTTCCTGTACCCCTCTTGCCTCTTTGAGCACCTCTTTTGATTCTTTCTGCACTTCTCTCTCCTCTTTCTGCACCACTCTTGCCTCTTTCTGCACCTCTGTGGCTTCTTTCTGCACTTCTATTACCTCTCTCTGCACCTCTCTTGCTTCTTTCTGCAACTCTGTTGTCTCTTTCTGCACCACTGTTGTCTCTTTCTGCACTTGCCTTTCCTCTTTCTGTACCGCTCTTGCTTCTTTCCGCACTTCTCTTGCTTCTTTTTTGCCCCTCTCTTGCTTCTTGCTGCACCCTTCTTCCCTTTTTGCATCCCTCCTTTCTCTTTCTGCACCTCTCTTGCCTCTTTCTGCACCCCTCTTCCCTCTTTCTGCACCTTTCCTGCTTGTTTCTGTAACTCTCTTTCCTCTTTCTGTTCCTCTGTTGGTTCTTTCTGCACTTCTCTTGCTCTTTCTGTACCCTTTGCGCCTCTTTTAGCACCTCTGTTGCTTCTTTCTGCACTTCTCTTCCTTCTTTCTGCACCCCTCCTGACTCTTTCTGTACTTCTCTTGCCTCTTTGTGCACCTCTCCAAACATTTTCTGCACCTCTCTTGCCTCTTTTTGCACCTCTGTTGGTTCTTTCTGCTCTTCTCTTGCTTCTTTCAACACCTCTGTTGCTTCTTTCTGCAATTCTCTTGCCTTTTCTGCACTTCTCCTCCTTCTTTATGTACCTCTCTTGCCTCTTTCTGCACATATGTTTCTTCTTTCTGCACTTCTGTTGCCTCTTTCTGCACCCATCTTTCCTCTTTCTGCACATCTGGTGCTTCTTTCTGCACTTCTCTTGCTTCTTTCTGCACCCCTCTTGCCTCTTTCTGTACCTCTGTTGGGTCTTACTGCACTGCTCTTGCTTCTTTCTGCACCTCTGACTTAGAGGTAGTTTTAATCCCCCTACCCTATTATGTACTAGGGCTTTACAGGGGAGTTCATGCCAATCACAGGGGTACCCCAACCCATAGTGTACCCTAGTGTATGTAGGTGTTTTCACTGTATTCTAAGTGTCTTTCAGCATAGCACTGGCTCCAGGCCTGGTTAGTCAGATCAGTTACCACCAGTACCAGTCAGCAAAAGGTTGGGGATGCAGGATGACTTTGCAACAAGGCCTCTCTCTGCACTTCTGTTGGTTCTTTCTGCATATCTTGTACTTCTTTCTGCACTTTTCTTCATCTTTTTGGACTTCTGTTGCCTCTTTCTGCATTTCTCTTGCTTCTTCTTATGCCTTTTTTCTTCTTTCTGCATATATCCTACCTCTATAGGCATCGTTAGAAATTAGCATTTAAAAAACCTTTGAAATTAACTGAAAAAAACATAGGGTTCAGGGACGTTATGGTTAGAAATTAGCATTTAAAAAACCCTTGAAATCCTCTACAAAAACCATAGATTTCAGGGATGTTATAGGTAGAAATTAGCTTTTAAAAAACTTCTGAAATTCACTGAAAAAACCATAGGTTTCAGGGACATTATAGTTAAAAATTAGCATTTAAAAAACCTTAGAAATTCACTGAAAAAAACACAGGTTTCAGGGACGTTATAGTTAGTTGGACATTTCACTCGTACAAAACCAGAGAAATTTGGCCGTTATAGTTAGTTGAGTTAACTATAACTTGCGCCCCCGCAATGCACTGCTGATGACGTCACATATTACATTATTCTTGACATGGTCAGTGACATCACTGATGACATAACTGATGACATCTCAAATGACATCACTGATGACATCTCAAATGACATCATCCAGTGACTGTGTGTTTCTGTAAAGTTGAAATACGTTTTATATATAGTTATGCTTATAACTGGGGCATAATTTGACGAAACTTCACTAAACACTCCTAAGAAAGTCTCATGCACCTCAGTTCCTTCCGCCAACTGTTTGGGGTTATCTGTCAAGCGGGTTGAGAAAAAGTAGAGATCCCTAAATGCATTTTTCCAATTATTTTTCCATATGAAAATTGAACAGTGATACTGCAAATATTGCTGAAGTACACCAAATTTGCCTGAAAGGTAGATCTTTGTTTAAAAAGCTTTTTATGATTTGGTGTAAATCTGTTAATAGTTTTTGAGAAATTAATGCTCAGAGTTTATAGATATGTCATGCCTTGGAGGACCCACTGAGCTAGAAGTTTCTGAGATAAGATCTGATTGGCTACCACTACATCAATTGCTCCCCTATCTCCTTGTTTTTGTGTTTTTGTGTCTCCGTAATTGTAATCTCTTCACTGCAGAAGATCTACACACACAAACCATTCTCTCCGTCTCTTGTCTCTCCGTAAACATGGATGGAAGAAGCCATCCATATTGGATAACCATTAACAAGGTTGGGATATGGGCTCCTATCAGGAACCCGTGAATAATCTATCATTAGTGCAGTGCAACCATGTGCCTCCTAGCTGTATATAGTAGTGATTATTGTTTCATATATAGCTGTCTTAAATACTGTCACTATAAGACCAAACTGTGTATTCTTATTATTAAAATCGCCCTCAACAGAGTCCGCAGATACAATTATTGCTGCCCATACACTTGTCATTTAATAACTGTTTTAAACAAATAGCTACTAAGTATGGGCCAAGTATCCTTATTCTTTTTTCGTTTCCCCATTCCTGCTTTTATTGTATACTTGTTTTTCTAATGATGACTATATGGTTTTCATGATTATAATTGTTATGGCGTATATTGAAAACAATAAAATGACGATGATGAGGATGATGATGAGGATGATGATGATGGTGATGATGATGATGATAATGATGATGATGACACTGTCTCTTATTGTATTGTGGAAAATGCTTATGTGCTGCAGCTCATTCTGTTCTTCTTTATTCACCAGGAGAACTCCCCATACTTTGGCGCATGAAGGTAAATTGCAAAGTCTCATATTTGGGTTGTAAATGTAAAGGCGTTGTACCTTGCGCTGTATGGCAGGTCTATCTTATAATAAATCATAGTTTTACAATCAACTGTGCTAGTTGCACCCTGAGTACCTTGGTGCTACTGTTCTGAGCCCTCTTCTTTCACAGACCGCTCCCTTCAGTGTGCAAATATGAAAGCACTCTTTCTTATCCTCTTGACCATGTTTTCAACCCCCCTCTTTATTCACTACATCTTTCGACCGCCATTTTCACGCCACCACAACTGAGCCTAAATATCCTGTCGACCTTATTTGAGCTTCATTATATGCTATGGCACTTATAATACTGCGGCCGGGATTTCCGTCATGTTTGTGATGGAGTTCCTGTTCACCAAATTCTAGATCAGGTCCATGGTACTGTAGTGACACAATCTGAAATCTTTCTCTTTAGCCTGCCACACTCAGACCACAATTATAGTGCTTTATTGTTTTGTGATCCCCATACAAGCCACCATTAACACTGGGATCGCAATTAGAAGTGAAGAGTTTACTGCACACTGTGTGCAATAAAGTCTGCACTCCTGGAGTTTCCACCCATTAACCCCTTCAGTGCCCATGACGAGCTGGACTCGTCATGGGCCGCGGTGGCGCTGTGCCCATGACGAGTCCAGCTCGTCATAGACCCCGCCCGCTAATGCAACGGCCGGCACTGGGCGGGGAAAGGGGCGGGCACTGAAGGGGTTAAAGTGTGAAAGGTCAAAACTGCTGAAATGTAACTGGTGAAAAAGGACTAGTAAATATTAAGACTTGCCGATTTTGGTACAAAAAACACCTAAGTCGCGCTGTTCTCCCTTGTTAGGGGGAAAATCATGTAATACATATTATTTATTGCACTCTATAAATTCCACTGCCCAGGGTATAGGATTTTCTCTCTCTGCATGCTAATCACTTGAAACTGCTCATCGGCGAGATATAGATAGGGGTTGTTGTCAGCTTTGCTTTTGATCAGGAGCAGGGAATTCCTGTGGAGATCACTGATATCAATTCAGAGTGATGGCGGGCACCAGATGTGTCAGAGCCTTTAGATGAATCTGGAATGTCTCTTAGACTCTTTTAAATGGAAGAAAGATGCGCAAATGAGTTCCTAAGTTTGGAGCCTTTAATATGGAGAGCACTTTACCTGAACCTCTTGTATTTAGTCCGAAAGATGATGGCAGATCTTGGGAGTTTAACCTGATACAGCCAGTTAGCTTGTCTTTCTGTAAGACCTCAGGGTAAGCGAGACACGATCAATCCGAACAAGGCTGAAGGCAGCACAATGGAGTTAAATTGTGTTGTTCTTTCAGTAGGCCCTTCAGAGATGGGGTGATGAGATCAGAGTGGTGCAGCCAGGGTTCCAGTCAGGCTCAGCGTAGATTGCAGAGGGTTTTTGATGGCTGTCAGCAGAGCGCCGATGATATTGCAAAGTGCATTCTGTGTTTGGCCACATCTTGGAGAAAAAGTGTCATCATTATGTAGCTGTTGGAAGACAATCTTTGTAACTTTTTTGTTTTAACTTCTGGGAGCAGCGTTATATTGGAATAATAGTTAAACAGCATATTTACAGCTGTCAGTAGAAGTAACGTAATGTTGCTCTGATATTCCGCTAAGTAGACAGGAAAGCTTGCAGGTTTAGCTAGTGCGCCTAGTAAAATTTCAGTATTTGTGTTATATGGTTTCCTGTGCTCCTTAATGTCAATGGCACTACCTTTTGCAGACACAAGAGGTTCACTGAAGTACACTGGCCCAATGAGAGGGGTGGGTCCTTTGAAGCAAAGAGAAGAAAAGTGTATTTTTGCTGTGAGATATTGTAGATTGGGAACACAATACAGCAAGATCATTTCAAAGACATGTTCCAAGTGAAATTATGAGATGTTCCTCCTAGAGTTATCTAAGGTTTATGTTCATATTGCTGGCACTATTATAGCCTTATAGCCCGCCGTAGCGGGCTATACCGGCTGTTAAAGGCCCGCTGCAGCGTTAAAGGCCCGAGCCGAAGGCGAGGGACTTTAACAAAGCAGAGGGACTTTAAAAGCCGGTATAGCCCTGCTACGAAGGGCTATAAGGCTATTAGAACATTCTGCCACTAGAGGGCAGAATGTTCTAACAAAACAAAGCCTTCAGGGAGTGCGAGGGGATTGAAATCCCCTCAGGCTCCCTGAAGTCTTTGTTCACAGCCAGAGCTGTGAACAAAGACACATTGGAATGTTGGTGCTCCGGGCTTATACCAGCCATTATAAGCCCGGAGCGCTCCATTGTTTTCAATGGAGCTCCCAACGTTCCAATGTTCTAATACAATTTAAGTTAAATAGCCTCAGTATTTTCCTTTGGGGCATATTTACTAATATGTCACACAGCACTGCAAGTCACCCTGCTATATGACAAGGAAAGGGCAGGAATGCGCAGTATTTAACATAATACGGCGCATTCCTTCCTTTTCCTATCACTGGCGCATAAAGTACTGCCTAGTGCCAACGCAGGCAGTTTTGCACCGTGGTGCAAGGGTGCCTGCTGTGTAAGCAGGATTGTTTTTGTGCAGGAATGGGCACCTTCCTGCACAAAAAACAATCTCCTGAGGCATTGCCCTCTTTCTATGTGTGCTGCAGAATGTGGCTCAAGTAGAAAGAGGAAGTAAGGGGGAGAAATACGCAAGGGCGAGTGCACAGGAGGGCTCGCAGACTGGCCGCTGAGGTCTAAATAACCCACTGTATTTTCCATTGACCGCTTTTGATGCATTGAAAGTTCAACCGCATTTGGTCAGGCTTCTTTGTGATATATCTGTGTATGATTTACAGACTTCAAAGGCACATTACTGGAAAGTGAGACAATAAAAGTCAAGAACATCCATAAGGAAATACTTGTGGCCCTTCCGGAGCCATCTGAAGCAAACCCAAGGCCAGTGTTCTACTCCAGCTCATTGGAAGAAACCGTCATAGGTATGAACTCTTTACATGCCCTTTTACCTCACTACATGATTCAACCGTGACAATTTCCATGGTAATTGGTGTTTGTTCAGTTTTTTTCAATGCTTCTTAATTTGGCAGTTGTCCTCTGGTAGATTTTAATTTTTGGCTCACACCTAAAATATCAAACTTAGAAAATTTCTAAGACAGAGCCAGGTGTTAGATATAAAACGAATGTATTTCCCAGGATCGATGGAGCACTTGACAAATTACATTGTTGCTGTCACAAGCACATTTCTAACATGAGAAAAAGTACCGTATTGTATTTTGAGGTCAGACTGAGTCTGTATTTCAGTAAACATGATGTGTGGGTGAAGTGAGACATTTAATTGATGTTGTTTGCAAGGTTTCGACGTTTTCACACTTAACGTTAGTAGGCATGCGTCTCCCAAGGCGTGACTACTGACATGTCCTTTTCATATGTCTCGAGACGTTAAGAGGAAACCCGGAAGCAGGGGGAGTAAACCAGCACCGTCAGATGAGCACTAGGCTTGGGCAGAATTTCAATTACGCCAGAGTAATCAGAATAATTTTGGTAATTTCGCTTTACTCTTTAAAGCAAACTTATCCAAAATTGCACGACTACTCCCGCTGGCGTAAGTAAAAGTAATTTTGATGAAAAAAGTCCTACAGCAAGTGCACATGTAGCGAGCGTGAGTGGTTGCTCGTGCTCATGATTTGTGTTTTGCTGTATTTAGTGCTATATCTTAGCGCAAAATGCATCCTGGCATCTATTTTTTAATCAAGGGTGTCTTTTGCGTTAAGAAAATAGTGTTAAATGCCGGTAGTAAGTTGGGGAAAATGCCACCTCAAAAGCACATCTCTATTCTTGTTCTGTTTCACTTAGTGCTATTTCTCGAAGTTAAATGGATCCCAGCGCCCTTTTGGGATGCAAGGGGTTATTTTTGCACTAAGAAATAGTGCTAAACAGAGAAATACTCTTCTTGTGTAATTTCATGTAATATAGTGAAATTCTTAGGTAATTCCGCATGATTATGCTACACTGAATTACGTCCCCCTTCCCTGAGGACCAAAAAGGCTGCTGTCCTCTGCTACCCTGTGCAGCAATCAAAATTCAGATTGTGATGCGTCGTTCATATTCCTAATAGTAAGGCAAATCTCTGCAAGCTTAATGTGGTAAATATTTGCAAGCTTAATATTGTGTCAGTGGTTTCTAAGAGAGTGCAATGGTGTAGGGGCAGCTATCCATCACACATATGGTGCACCATGCAGTGGCATAGCTAGATTACCATTGACCTTAGTGTAAACAAAGTAAGTGGGCCCCCTGACTAGGGTGACATCTCAGTCTGTCAGCTTCCCTCACCATTTCTCAACTTTCTTTGGCAGAATCTACATTATCAAAACTCACTGCCATTCTCACACATACACACACTATTGCATTTCCACTCCCTGCACTGCATTTCTTTCAAGCTCGAGCCATGACCTTTAAAGGTATTGCCAAAGCTAATAAGTTTGACCCTTGTAAAGTGTATGCACACAAAGACATAGCATGCAGGCACCTTATACTCACACTGCTGCCCTTGTATATGCACGTACCTCTTGCTGCACAAACACAGGCATATGCCTCACTCTGCACTCACACAGTCTCAATGTTCAACCCCTAGGCCACTTACAATGCATTCACAAAAGACAATGTTAATCCTGTATTCACACAGGCACATCCCTCACAATGCCCTCACATAACATTGTGGCTATCCTGCACCCAAACAATCCACTGCTCACACACAGGTACACCGGTCACTCAGAAGGAGCAGAGTTTGGACAGATGGCGGCAGAGAAGACACAGGTTGAGTATCTGTGCATCAGTCCACTAGTGTAATTCAACGTTCTTGACATAAGCTACGCTGAAGCCTGAATGTGCACTGAGATTTATGTAATCCCCGATATGCCACACTTTGACCAGTGCAGCTGCCGATGTGAGTCTGATCTTCGTGGACTTTTGCGGGAAAGAGTGTTGGCAACAAAAACAATTTTTACTTGCCTTCTAGAAAATAAGGTGGTGGTTTTCTTTGTAGTGGAAAGGAAGAAAGAAAGAAAGAAAGAAAGAAAGAAAGAAAGAAAGAAAGAAAGAAAGAAAGAAAGAAAGAAAGAAAGAAAGAAAGAAAGAAAGAAAGAAAACTATATGGCAATTCAGGGCCCGATTATGATGTTGTAGGGAAGGCCTCCGAATTGGATTTGGCTTTTACAGATCCGATTCTTAGTGCTTGTTTCTGACTGAATCGTACAAAGGTCCAAACGACCAAGTTCGAGGCGAAGATCGCGTACGTGTTGACCGAATTGTCTCAGGATGCAAACCGCTCCGTATGACTCCTTTGTAGCTGAATCATGCCACGCAATGGAGTAGAATTCCAACCGAGCGAGTACGATGCACGATTCGGACAGCAGCTTCGCCTCGGTCTCAGCGGGACGAAAGAGCGGTCCGAAGCGCACTTCAGGGGGCCGTAGCAGGCCCCCCTTCACCCGAGACCCTCCAAATCTGTCACAGGGGTGTGCCTATTGGTCCCCCCAATCCAGGCATGCACAGTGTGGTGGTCACCATGGGGTGCCTTCCACAGGGTGTACACTTTTCCCCACCCCTTTTCCGCTCTGAGAGCCTGTGTACATGCCTGTACACGGGCTCCCATAGAGTTCAATGGGAGTCCGAGCGAACCGAGTCCGTAAGCATAAGGCAGCATCGTACTCACTCGTTTGTACTCCCGGAGCATGTTTAGCTCGGAAAGCCCTCTGGATCAAAGTCGTACGGAGGGCTTTCCTAGCGAGATCGTAATGGGGCCCTTAATGTGAAGGGCACGTGCTTCAATAAAATCTTAAAAAGTAAAGCTTCATGCTGGTCTGCCATCTTGTAACACTAAATAAATATTATATTGAGATTATGCAGAATACAGCTTCAAGATGGAGCATGGCTTTGAAGCTTACAGCAGTGATGCCTATGTCTCTGCATAAACAAGTTGTGGTGCAGCAACATTGGCAGCAGATCTGCTGCTATTGTCATTCCTCTGTTTTAGTCTTTATTTGTCTATCAAAAGATAGTCATAAAAGTACAGTCATATTAAGATAAAACATATTTTTGTAAATAGGTGCAATCAAATTGGTAAAATCATTTCTTTTCTTGTATTAAAAACCATAACAACCAAATTCATATTAGTACATCACCAATGAATCAAGAGATTAAAAATACTCAATTAGCACTAGTCTGCATTTGGAGGTGAGCTGTTGGGGGATAAACAAAAGGAAATATCTCCGAGGTCAGATTTCTCTGGATTAAAAAAACACAGAGTAAGCAGGCAAAATACTGTTACTCAGACGGCCTGACATCTTAAAGACCAGCGGTTGCCTACTAGGTAGAGCCAAACATTGGCAACAAAGCCAATAGCTGAAGAGGTCTGATGCACTGCCTAATTGAATATATGCTGGTCTGAAGAGCTGAACTAATATGTGAATGACACTGTCTGATGAATAACTGAAGTGGGATTACCTAAAGTCTATTTTCACTAAGCAAGATTATATATTATTATAGAGAAAACATGAGGCTGGTAACACAGTTGGTTATGTTATGTTATGTTAGCATGTTTTGTATAGCGCACAGCTGCCTCAGCAAAGAGGCGTCATAGCGCTGAAGCAGAACATAGAGGCTGGAGATCAGAAGAAGGCACTAGGCTGTGGGGAAGAGATGAGTTTTAATAGCTCTGTGAAAGGCCATGTAGTTCTCCGTGGTACGAATGGAAGATGGCAGAGCATTCCAAAGCTTGGCAGCCAATAAACGGAAAGAGCACCCGCCCGTGGCCTCCTCATATGAGGCACAGTTGCCACATGTTGTCCGGTTGTGCGAAGTTGGCGCGTAGGGGAGTAAGGTGACAACAGATTGGACAAGATGGCAGGAGAGGGAGATTTCAAGATATTTAATGCAGTGCAGAGGACCTTAAATTCCACTCGGTTGACAACAGAAAGCCAGTGCAACCGACGGATAGCCCTAGAGGTGGGGCAGGTTCTGGGGAAACCCAGCAGGGTTCTAGTCGCCGCATTTTGAACTTGCTGTAATCTCAGGGTTTCGGGCTTGTTGACCCCTAAGTACAGTGCATTAGCATAATCCAGTCTTGATAAAATGGAGGCCTGGATGATCATTTGCCTGACGGATGGGTCAAAATACTCAAGCAACGGTTAAAGCCCCTAAAGTATGCCAAGCAGGTCCCTGCAACTTTCTCGGTTTGAAACTGAAAGCTGAGGTCCGAATCAACCCAGACTCCAAGATCTTTCACCACCTGTTTAGGAGTAGGTGCCCAGCCTAATATGGCCGGCCACCACCAATCCCCCCACAGCTCTTGATGATTTCCCACCAGCAGGACCTCTGACTTGCTGGGGTTTAGTTGGAGACAGTTGGCAGTCATCCACTCGGCGACAGCTGTGAGATCTTCCTGAAACTTCAATGCTGCACCCCCGTGTTGTCTGAGAGAGCTGTGTATCATCAGCATATGATACAATGGTAAGCCCTCTGCTCCTCGCCAGGACCGCCAGAGGTTGGACATAAAGATTAAAAAGCATGGGGCTCAACGCGGAGCCCTGCGGGACCCCTTGTTTGTTGGCATGGAATGTGGAGGCAAACGGAGGGGCTATGACCTGGAAGGTCCTATTTGAGAGAAAGGAAGCAAACCAGGCCAGGGCCGAGCCCACAACACCTGCCTCCTTTAGCCTGCGTAACAGGATCTGATGAGAGACTGTATCAAATGCAGCATTGAGATCTAAAAGAATCAGAGCCGACGTAGGTCCCTCATCTAGAGCGAGCCTGAGATGCTCGATCACAGCCAGTAGAGCAGACTCCGTACTGTGGCCTGAGCGGAAGCCGTTCTGAGAGATGTCCAGGTAGTTGTTTTCTTCCAAAAATCTGGTAAGAATGGAGTTGACGTAAGTCTCAGTGATCTTAGCGATCCACGGGAGAAGAGAGATCAGGCGATAGTTTACCAATTTGGCAGCGTCCAGGGTAGGTTTCTTGAGCAGAGGAACCACCCTTGCTTGCTTCCAAGTGTTAGTAACAGTCTCACTGGACAACGTTTTATTAATCACCTGGCTCAGAGGTGACAAGAGAGAAGGTAGACCTAAAACACACAGAACTAGAGCAGAGGGAGCAGGAGTGCAGGGGGTCCTTGGCCTCCCACACATACGAAATACAGCACTTGTCAATAGCATCACCATCTTTCCGGGAAGACATGGAAAAAATGTGGTACTGCAGTGTAATCGAGTGCAAGCCTCTTTCAAAGATATGGAATAATATGCTACTGCAGGGCAAGTCAGTTCAAGCTTCCTTCAAAGACATGGACCAAATGTGCTACTGCTGGGAAAGTGCAAATTTCACTCAAAGACATGGAAAATATGTAGCACTGAAGGCCAGTGGGAGTTTCCTTCAAAGACATGGAACAAGCGTGGAATTGCAGGGCCACTGCAAGCTTCCTTTGAAGACGTGAACAAGTGTAATACTAGGCACCACCATTTATCTCCTCCCTTGGGTGCAGCAAGCAGCATTTCAGATATGGTAAAAGTGTAAGGAACAGCACTGGAGTGTATGAGTGCAAGCTGGATGCACATGCATAGCAAGATGTACACACATAAAACAGGTAAAGCACCAGGTGGGAATACAGGCTTCCCTCACACCCATAGAACACATACTGATCCGGTTAGAAACAATACAAGCTTCCCTCACATGCAAAGAAGATCGACAGCATCCACAGCTGCGGTACCCGCCTGTTTATAAATGCACACACAACCTCCCCTCACGCACACAATGTGCAGCATTTGACAACTGGGTAAGTTCCTCTCACACTCAGCACATTTACAATATGGTCATCAGTAATGCAAGCTAAGATATCCTCACATACAAAATAGGGGTCACATTCTCAGAAGCATCTAAGTTTATTACAGGCACAAAATACACAGTGTGGGTGAGACACTGAAGGCTTGAGCCAGATCCTAGGCTCTGGTTCAGCTTAATGTCCTTTTGAGCCCTCAAGCCCAAAATGAGCTTAGCTTTTTTGAGGCTTCTGCCTATTACCCACACTCTAACCTCATGCAAAAAGTATGAAAAAATCCATTAAACTGTGATGTCAAACAGGGGCGAGAAAGGGGTACGAATCTAATGGCCAAATTACACAATGTGAGGGGAAAAAAACCAGGGATCAATACCGGCATGGCCACTTGACCAAATAGTTTGATCCTAGGCAATTATTTTATTTTATTATGCCTCCATTTTTCTTCTTTAGTACAAATGAGAAAACCTTGGAATACATGAGGATATGCTCAGTGCAAAAACCTCTTGTGTTAAACGTAATTGACTATAAAGTCGCTCCATGTAAAATAAGAATATAGCCCAAATATAGGGTGCACATGACAAATTACTTTCTCCTTGGTCCACTAATGGTACGGTTGTCAGGAGTGGGGGGGGGGGGGAAGGTATGCATGTTTCTAAAAACTATCACTTTTAATAAATGCCTTCAATACTGTGATCTAATCTGATGTACTAAGGAGAAACACTTGACAAGGAAATATATTTTTTAATTTTGAAGACACGTCATATTTTTACATAATGTTTGTTGCACGATTTCCATGCCAAATGTTCTCATGGCTCAGCTCGTCCCTGGGTTCCTAGAGCTGAGACAGGCACTTAGAGCAAAGACTGGCTTTTAACTTGGCTTTCCGTATTCATTTGTTGGTCTGCTCATCTCTACTACAGTATTTTGTATCAGAGTTACTCAAGTTCTCCCTTTCTCTGTATTCCTCCCTGGGAGTTACATCTTGTTTTCCCAGATTCTGTCCAGTTTCCATGTGTCACAGAAGGATAACAATTCCTTCTTCTGGTTTTTATGAGGAAGAACTGTGCATTAGCGACCCCAGCAAGTTGTTTAAATTTACCTGTGCATTATTAGCATAAAATAAAACAAACATCACTCAAATCATTCATTTTCTCAGTTCCAGCACTCTGTTTTGAATAAGTCTTTGATCTTTTGCTAACATCCATCATTTTCCCTACACCTGTCAGGTTGAATGCAGTGATTAGTGTGACAGTCTTGTCTTCAGAAACCATCCAGCAGCATGGGCATAACATCTTCTTTGACCTCTGCTGGCATCAAGCAGCCAGGGCCATATGGCGCACTCTGCATTTACAAAAGTGAGCATGCATACAGCCATTCAGTTTCTGTGCAATGAGACCTTCTCATTGTCCCCAAAGGTACAGCAGTAGATTTGCTACTCAGAGTCTGACTCCTGCAGATTAGGGAATCAGATGGAGCTAGCAGCAAGCTCCCAGTGCTGTTAGAGCTCCTGAGGCCCTAGTAGGCAGTAGTGCTTGAGCAATATTAGGAGGTGCTGCCATTAATTGTAACGTCATTGAAATCACAAACATTCTTAAAAATCCAAGCATCACACAAAGCACAAGTGTCTCAAATGGGCCACACCCATTGTGCAGGAGAGTGGTAAAGGTGTAATATGTAGCTAGTGTTGCATTTAGGAGCACATTGTCACAAATATATTACATAAGCATGGTGTAGTAGCCACTATCATTTACAGACACCACATTTTCCATTGAAATGACCACTAAATTTGCACAGACATAGAATTTTACTGATGAAACTATGTGGAACACAAAAGATAATGTGTGACAAAAGTGCTTCATTTGTGCTTTTCTGTTTCTTTAGTTTGAAATATTTGAAGTTCGTTTATAGGTATTTAAATTTAGTTGTATGTTAGAAGAAAACACCATCTTGCAGCTTTTCTGCTCACACCAGCACACCACCAGGACCCACACTGCCTACAGCCAGAAGAAGCAGTCTAACGCTATTCAATAACAAAACTATGGTGCAGTGGAACAGTGTCATTGTAGAAGAATTGTGACTTTGTGGATAAATATGGACTACTACAAACCTAGCCAAATTTTCTTCCGGAGGGCAAATGGCGAAGATGGATGGGACAAGGAGACCTGTACTCACCATTTTCCCAGGAGGGCAATGGGCCCTGGCTTAGACTGATTATATCATACACTACCTTAGTACTAGAAGTAGAATCTGCTAATATCAGATAGATAACAATGATTGTTACTTATACTGCAAGTAACCACATTTTTGCCCTTGGATCTTTTATGTACAGCATTGTGTTGTTTGTGTAGAAGTAAAAGTACTTTGTCTCTCCTGTCAAAGCATTGGCTGAACATTGAGGTCTGAGTTTCTACGCCATGCCATCTCTCTGAGTAAGCATTAGACTTCCCAACTTCACTATCCTGAGAATCAAGTGCTAAAGGGGTGCATTGAGTGTTCAGGTTTGGGTTTCATATTAAGGTAAAGCTCCAGGACACCAATAGTAACAGACTCTTGTTTTGCAATCTGAATCTCGTAACCCACGTCTGCTCTAGGACTCTGGAAAAAGTTTAATTTAATTCCACAAAGTCCAGGCAAGGGCTAGTGAGGTAAGTAGTGTATCATATGGTGTGGTTGTGGGACCTCACCGTGTAATACGCTCATGATATCGCTTTGCGCCCAGTCAGTCTCGTTTGTAAAACTTTTACCTCAACCCTATGTATGTGTGGCTTTGAGCAGTCAGGCTTAAACAATGGAACCTGTGCAAAGCATTCAGAAGTAGGAAAACATTCATCAAATATGAAAGTTCCACAACACAAAATAAATACAACACCAATTTATAAACATAGCTCTTATTTCTATGAATTTATACACACCAAAATGAACAAAATCTGCTAGAGAGTTCTGGAAATGTGAATTAGTAAGTAAATTGTAAATCACACCTTTTCACTGAAAATGTGGACAAGCATTGGTAAATACCGCCGTTAGCAGTGACTTTGTAATCTTTGTAAAACGTTTACAAAGTTGTGTTTGGGTACTCCAGCCACATTGGGTGGCCAACTCTGTCAGGAAGCAGGTCAAGGGGGCAGTGAGGAATTGTAGAACAGTTACACTGTCATAAAAACAGTCGCCAGTCCATTTCCAAACACTGTGGACAAATTGCCATAGACATCAATGGAGTGGTCCTGATGCAAGGAATACAGAATTCTGAAAATGCTGTAGCATGCTAAGGATGCTGTGTGGTCGATGGGAGGCTACCTGTGGTGACTCCTTGGTCCACTTCCTTTTGCTGAGACTTTGGCCACAGGGGTCGAAGTCCGAAGAAGCCCTGGTGGGACCAGCAAAAGCCCTGTTTCCACTGGACTACTGGTCTCTGGCCACAATGAAACCAGGTGGACAGCTTCAGCTTTTTTAAAAAAAAAATAGATCTTTATTGACATTTGAAACAATCATACAATATCCGCATATATCATTCCGTAGTCATACAGTTGGGATTCCTGAAGCTCCGTGAACACCAGGTAGGTGAATTGAATACATTCCATACAGTTGTAATGTCCCTCCCTTCAGGAACTAGGTCCCATAATCATGCATGCTACCTTGATGCATTCTAACCCCAAGGAGCTTCATGGGTTATGTCCCAGCACTTGCGCGCACCTGTGTCAACAACATTAATCGCCAAACCCCCTCCACCCTCAACTAAACCCCCCCTTTATCCATGTCTGGTGTGCATCTCATGTTATTAACCTCCATCTCTGCCCTTACAGTGCATGTCCACCATTTCCCAGCCTATTCCTGCTTATCGGCCTCTCCCTCTACCCCAGTTCTCTCCGGCCCACTTGCTATCAGTGCAGTCCCCCAGCTTCCTCCCGTTCTTCCCTGTTCGCCTCCTCACTTGACAGCTCCTCCAACATCACCCTCCATGCCTGCAGATCATCCTCTAACTTTTCATCATATCGTGTCTGCTGCATACGGATCACCTCGGCAGTTGCCCATTCCTTCATATCCCGTACCCATTGCGGCACCCTGGACGACCGGCGGCTCAACCATGAGATGGCTATCCAGCGTTTCGCCAGCACTAAGCCCAAGAGGACAAATTTCCTACTAAGATTTTTATTTTTGGGTCAGGCAGTAAATGAAGCAGTACCACCCAAACCTCTCCTGCTATTTCCCACCCGGTCGCTCCCCTCAACGCAGTCAGAACTTCCGTCCAGTATATTTGAAACTCCGGGCAGGACCAGGTCATATGAATGAATATGGCTTCCGTCTCACCACATCTGAGACATTGCCCTGAGCACTCTGGGTAAATCCTGTGTAACATCTTAGGGGTCAGGTATGTCTGGTGCACATAGTTGAACTGAATCAACTTGAACCTTGTATTCGCGCTCACCTGCTTGAACCCTTCATGAATCATTGCCCAATCCCTCTCCGTGATAGGACCCTCCGTCAGAGCCTCCCACGTCGCCTGGACTGGTAGTACCCCGACCACCCCATCATCCCGAATTGCCCGGTACAGATGAGAGACCAGTCTTCTCCCCTTGGCCATTGCAATCAGGGTCTGTAACACCCTGGAGACAGGGGTTCCTCAGGGAACATAGGCCACAGCTCTCTCGCCACCTGTGCTATCCTCCCATACTGTAGGAACTGTCCTTGACCTAGTGAAAAAGAGTCTGTCGCCTGTTCGCGCGTAATATATTGTTTGTTATTGTATAAGTCCGCCATGGTCAGGCAACCCCCCTCTCGCCATTTGTGCACCGACATAGACGCGGAAATCTATTGAAAGGGTCTAACGACCTATATGGGCATGTCCGGGGCATAGGGGCCCTTTTCAGTACTTTCCAGATTACCAGCTCCCATATCCCTGCCACATGTCGAACTATATAGGGGCTTTCCAGAGGCACCTGTGCTCCCTTCATTAGAAGCTCTGGCAGTGTTCTATTTCCAAAGGTCTTTGCCAGCAGGGCCTTCTCCCAATTGTCATCCCCATCCAACCAATGCACAGCGTGCTTTAGATGTGAGGCTGCATATTAAAACTCAAGGCACGGGACTTCCAAGCCCCCGTTCCACCAGGTTTTCTGCAGAGTGGCCAGACTGGCCCATTTACGTCTGGGTCCCCATAGTAGGTCTGTGAGTAGTCTATCCAATGATATAAAGAAATGCCTAGGGATCCTAAAAAAAGAGTGCTGCATCTCGTACAGACATCTAGGTAGGACAACCATTTTAATTAGATCAATCCCCCCCATTAATGAGAGAGGCAACTCCCGCCAGACGTGCACCGATCCTTGTAATCACTCCACCACTGTATCTATGTTGAGCGCCAAATATTGGTCAGCCGTCTCCGCCAATCGAATCCCCAGATATCGGGGTGCAGTCCTTGCCCAAGGGAGCCCCACCTCCGACAGTTCCCCATCTGGGAGTGAAGCCAATCGTCCCAGCGGGACCAGTTTAGATTTCCCTACATTGATCTGTAGTCCCGACACACACCCAAATGTATCCAGTGCATCCAACAGAGTCGGCATCACCCGGACAGGGTCTTGAACATACACTAATGTGTTATCCGCATACATGCACATCACTTGGTTAGTCTCGCCTAATATAATCCCAAATGCCTCCATCTCTCTCCGCAGACTCGCTGCCAGTGGCTCCATCGCCATAGCAAATAACAGTGGCGATAAGGGGCAGCACTGTCTAGTGCCACGCTGCAATCTAAAGGCCCGGGATACTAATCTCCCCACTCTGATCCTGGCACTGGGCTCCGGATATAACAACTGCACCCACTTCAAGAATCGTGCCCCCACCCCCATTATCCTCAGCACTTCCCACATATATACCCACCTCATGGAATCAAACGCTTGTTCGATATCTAACCGAGCCAAGGCACACTCCTCCTGTTGAAGTACTGGTGCGTGCCACACATGGGCCAACCGCCTAATATTATGAGCCGTACTACACCTAGGAATAAACCCCGCCTGATCAGGGTGAATTATGCGTTGCATATATGGTTGTAATCGTGCCGCCATGATGCCGCTGAGGACTTTCATTGCAATGTTCAACAATTATATGGGTCTGTATGATCCCGGGAGATGGTCGTCCCTATCCGCCTTGAGAAGCATAACCACTATTGCTTCATTCATGGAGGGCGGGAGTCCCCGACTTTAGAATGCCTCATTATACACCGCAAGGAGGCGGTCTACCAATGTGGGTGAAAATTTCTTATAAAACTTGGCTGGAAGACTGTCGCTCCCGGGGATCTTCGCAGCTTTCAGGGATTTAATACCCCCTAATATCTCCTTCGAGATCAGGGTATTGAGCAGTTGGCTGGTCTCATTATTTAGGCAAGGCAGGTTCAGGGCAGTGAGGAGACCTATCATCTCGTCTAGGACCGAGGTCGGGCGTCCTGCGTATACGCCAGCTAGATGGTCCGCCAAAGTGTCTAAAATCATCTGCTGGCTATATATCATGCGGCCATCAGCGGTCGTCATCTGCACAATAGGGGCCACCAGTGAATCATTGCAAATCAATATAGCGAGCAGTGCCCCCGAACGATCTCCTTCCAAGTGTAATCGTTGTCAGTAAGCTGTGTAATGGAACTTTTCAAGTCTATGCAACGTCGCAAGCAGGTTCTCCCATGCCTCCTGCCACTCATTCAATCAGTCAGGGGCCTCTGGTAGCCTCGCCTCCAACTCAGCCAGTCTTTTCTCTAGTACCTGAATATCCCTCTTGAGCTGCCTCTGTACCCCATATGTCGTGCTAAGGCAAAACCCCCGTAACATCACTTTCATCGCTTCCCATTCTATACCCCTCGAGGACGCGGTTCCCCAATTTCTTGCAAAATAATTAGAGCTCTCTCGCTGCAGCTTCCCTGCAAAGGGCGGGTCAATGAGTGCCTCTGTCTGAAGCCGCCACATGGGGGTCACCGCCCTGGGTCTGGCAGTACCCAGGGTCAAAAGCAGTGGGGAGTGATCCGAGATATGCCTCGGTAGATACACTACGTCCTCTACTCCAGGCATCAGTGTCAGCGACAGGAGGAACTGGTCCAGTCTGCTAAATGTATTTGCCACGGGGGTGTGGCAAGAAAACACCCTAGCATCCGGGTGCTTGACCCTCCATGCATCCAAAAGTCCCATTCCCCTCATTACATCTATCAAAGCCCCGGTCATGCCAGGCTTAGTATTCGCCCTATGGGGTTCACGGTCCAGTGTCCCGTCCATTACACAATTAACATCCCTGAAAAGACTATATCCCCACCCAGGTAGGGGGACGCCATAGAAAAAACTATGAGCGTCTGAATTAGGGGCATACACATTAATAAAACACATCTCCTGACCATCCAGCCTGCCTTGTAGGATTGCATAGCGACCCTCAGGATCCAACACGTGGTGCAGATGCTGAAAGGGTGTCCCGGGGGCCACAAGATTAATGCCCCATGCATATCCTGAGAATGAAGTGGCATATAACTGCCCTCGCCACCTGCGTCTAATCTCTGAACTTCCACAATAACCATGTTGCATAAACAAAACAACCAGAACACCCAAACCCCCTCCCCTCCCACTGTGCAGTGCAATAGGCCTATCCCTCCCACCATCATAGCGAGTGAACAGTGCTTTCCCCCACCCTAAACCATCCCCCTCAGGATTCTTCACCAATGCATTAAGGTTCTGGAGCAATACCCACCAAGACAATACCCATGCCAAAACCTGCTGAGTCAGGTGCTGAACAGGACCATTCATATAAGTGCCATTTAAGTGACTAGGCCCCTGCTCCGGTGCGAGGGCAATGCCTCCAGCTCCTGAACCAGGACCCATGACAATGAGGAGCGTGACCCCCCCCCACCCGCGGCACATAAGCATAATGTGTCCCTTGCCCAATGTCATAAAGATAGAAAAAATGAATTTACAGACATTTTTGCAATGATTACTTAAAGTCACTTATCTGCGTGTTCAGAACCCTGAGCCAGCACTCCCATCCCCTCCTTAAGGTTCAGTCAATATTTGTGTCCGGAATAACCTCCGACACGTTCAGTTCAGAGTCCGGTGACCCTTCCACCACCTGCAAGGTGCTGTCCTCATACACTTGAATCCTTCCAGAGTTACTTGTGTCTCTTGGCTGCTGCCCTCCAGATCTTCTGCGTTGCCATCCCGGTCGATACATGGAGTTCACGGGTGGTTCTGATTGCGTCTGGTGCTGCCGTCGAGACCCTCAATCTCCTGTGGTATCCATCCATTCCGATGCCTCTTCTGTTGAACCGAAGAACAACCAGCGCCAGACTGACCGTAGCGGGCACTGGGCGTTTCCCCGGTGGGTCGCCATGGTGGAGCCGTTTTTGGGCCTCCGGGGGCGTTTTTGTGTTACCGGGAGCCTGCAATATCGGCCCCGGTACCAAAATCGGCCGAAACTGGCAATTGCAAACAGCTCAGCTGCACCCCCTCAGCCCCCCCAGGGTGGGCAGCCGAGCAGTTTGCCAGGGCCGGTTTTGGTTACCAGTCCGGCCCTGAGAACAACGCTCTGCCTTTGTGCTCAATTCTGAGCTTGGCCCAATAAAGGAGACTATATTTCATCACGGCTTCCTCATACATCTCGTCACTGCCAGAAATGTGCGTCGTTGGTCCTGCACTCTCTGTATAGTCTGGGAAAATTGCAATGTAATGGGGGCATCACATTGCAATTTTAATGCATAATGTAGATTCGGCTTAGTACGGATGGATTGCAGGAGCATATTGCGGTCCCGATAGTTGAGGAATCTTGCTATGATGGCTCTCGGTGGCACCCCTGGGCACGGGGGAGGGACCAGTGCCCTATGGGCCCTCTCAATATTAAAGAACTGGGATGGTTTGCCTGGAGCTAGCACTTTTGTTATCCAGTCCTCCAGAAACCGTTCCGCAGAGGGCCCCTCCGCACAGGATGTATGACGTTAAAAGGCATACATTTACATCGCGGTACATTACATCGCGGTTTTGACAACGCAAGTCGTTACAACGACTTGCGTTGGAGGGCGCTGGACTTAGGAGTAGTATAATTTACTATTCCAACTCCAGTCTATGTACAGTAGGGAAGGTGTTGGATAGTAAAGTATACTATTCCTTGTCCTAGAGCGCCATCTAGCGCAAGTCGTTGTAACGACTTGCGTTGTAAAAACCGCGATGTAATGGCATCGCGATGTAATCCCCGTGTTGTAAACGATGTTTCCCCTCCGCACATTATGGAAAACCCACAAATCTTAGGTTATTCCATCGTGAGCGCCCCTCCTGGTCTTCAGCATGCTCATCCAGCTTGATAGTCTTCCTCTGCAGAGCTATGACGTGTCCCGCAGGGATTTGACTTCTATCTGAAGGGCATCAACATTTTGTTCTATCGTGGTGACCCTATCTGAGACCTTACGCAAGTCACAGCACAGGAGGTTAACATCGATCGCTACTGCATCGATCCTGGTCACCATCTCATCCCTTGCGGTCCTCACTGCCACCAGAATGTCATTCGGGGAGGGATCCTACTATTGCTCACCAGCCCCCCCTCCACTTCTCCATCATTCAGCGGGTTCCGATGCTCAGAGCCGTGGGGAAGGGGCTGCATATAGTTCGACATCTTATTGGACTGCGCTCTACTTTCTTGGCCCTTCACCATGTTGAGTAAAACTGTCCAGCCGCCTCAGGGCTGATCAATACTTATAGGTCCCAAGATGCCTTCCACTCTCAGCAGTCCAGTGCCTCTGCCGCACAGATCCTCACCCGGGACCCTTATGAAGAGTTCAGCTGTTTGTTCTGGCTGCAGACACCTCCCGACCGCGTCCAAGAGCCTCGGACCACCACAGATCAGTCCACCTTTCCTTCCCCACCACTGGGCCTCCACCTCTCTCTGTAGCCAGGCGTTTTGACGGTGGGTGCGCTGACTGTCTTCCACCCTCTCACCAGGCCACAGAGGTGCCAAGATTGATCTCAGGCACCTCCACCGGAAACCACTGGCCGACCGGCCGGATAAAATATGCATGCCCTTTCGAAACAGCCACTGCAGGGCAAGAGCAACGACCCCCCTACCTGCAGCTCCTCAGCGTGCAGCACATGTATATAGTTCACGTCTCTCGGAGCCTCGCCTTCAGCGCCCTCACCAACAATACTGTGCCAACTCCCTGTTGCCTGACCACAGGTCGTCGGCGTAGTTACTGGGAGCGATCAGGACGATTCTTGCCTGGATACACAAACTATTCACTGTATTGGGACCATTCAATGTCCCTGACCGCAGCCCCCACTTCCGTGACTCAGAAGGCCCTAAATCCTAGGCCAGCTCCTCTACATGCATTGTCCTGGCTGGTGGGGCTTCTCAGCACTGTGAAATGTCTCAGGGGCGCCCCACAGTACAGAAATGCTCTATTCGTTGGCATGGCAGAGTACCTTTTTACACGCCTGCAGGTGCTTCAAAACGCTGCAGCCAAACTGGTGTGTAATAAAAGCAGACTGAGCTCAGCATCAACATGCATGAAAGATCTCCACTGGTTACCCATTCGACAAAGAGCAGTGTTCAAGCTACTCAGTCATACACACAAAGCTCTGATCAATGTGGCCCTAGAATTCTACAGAATAAAATTGAATTCTACATCCCCACAAGGAGTCTATGTTCACTCCATCAAGCGCTGGCCAGGACAAAGCGTATAAAGAAAGTGAGAGCAGGAGGACGCTCATTCTCATATCCGGCACCAAAAAATGGAACGAACTCCCCCAAGACTTCGACCTCATGACTGACTATCTAGCTTTCAGGAAAAAGCTTAAGACTCATTTGTTTCCTAAGGCCTAATATCCAACAGATCTTGTGACCTGACTGGCTGCCCCTCCAAAATCTCTCGCTACATAGCGCCGTGATATCCTTTGGGATGAGTGTCGCACTCTATAAATAAGTAAATAAATAAAGGCAGTCGAATCTGGGACTCCAGGCCCCTCCCGCTAATGTAGAACGCCAGTTTATGGGCTAGGCGTGGGTGATCTAACGCGCACTGGCACCGGCAGGGCCTCTCAGCCGGCTTACGCTCACCTCACGTATAATCTATCACTGCCTCTCCTATTTACGGCCGTAGCTACTCCGCAGTCCGCTCTGCATTCCGTGACCATCAGTTTCCAGCCTCTGACCTCCGAGGCTGTCGCCGCGATATCTCCGGTCTACCGATGTGTTCCGGCTGCGGAGGCCTCCCGATTCAGATTCCCAGCACAGATCACCAGCGCCTCCGCGTCCTGCAAGATGGTGGCCCCGCCTTGGGTCCGCTCTGAGTTCCAACTTTCCTCTTGCCCGTTTGCTTGCGCCCCGAGGGGTGATTCTGGCTCAGGGGAGACACTGAAGGATTTTTGCCGCGATGGGATGGAGCTTTGAGCCGCATGTCCTACTCGGCCATCTCGTCAGCCACGCCCCCCCCACGTACAACTTCAGCTTGTTGGGGTCCTGTAGCTAGGAAAAGGCTGTCAGACAATTGACCTTTGGAGTCTCTTCCTCTTTCTAGGGCTCAGGAGCAACCTTTCCTGGAGCCAGGCACCACAGGCACATTCCTCTCTTTGCTAGCTTGAGGAACTTCAGGTGTAGTCCAGTGTTCAGTGCAGCCTCTTGTCACATCGATGGAAGAGCATGGCTGGCCTTCTTCGTTCATTTCTCCAGTCCAGATGTCATCTGAGGTCAGAGTGCCATATTTATGCTCAGAATGTGCCCTCAGGGGACCTAGATAATGGCCTACAAATACCCTTCCTTCCTTTCTTTTTTTTTTTGTTCAGCCGCTGGAGCAGGCTAAGAGCTTCCCATTACGCCAGAGGCTTTTTTTTTTTTTTAGTGTAAGGACAATCATCACCCATGACACGCTGACGTCATTACATTGAAAGTGAAATGAGCCGATTGGCTCATTGGAAAAAAAAGGTCTGTTTTCAGTGGGAAAATGCACTGTGTCTAAGTTGTGTTTTGGACCGTTTCTTATTGCGGGCACTTGGTCTACCCACACAAGTGAGGTATAATTTGTATCGGGGGACTTGGGGAATGCTGTGTGGAAGGAAGTGTGTGGCTGCAGCAGATTACAGAAGTTTCCATCACAGAAATGTGAGGAAAATGTGTTTTTATAGTCAATGTTTGAGGTTTGCAAGGGATTCTGGGTAATAAAACATGGTCAGAGTCACACAAGTCAGCCCACCTTGGATAGCCCTAGGTTAGCTAGGTTTCCCTAGGTGCTGACTGAGCTAGAGTCCAAAATCTAATGGAACAACAATGGTAGAACAAGTGCTATTAACAAGTGTCCTGGCTAAGGGAGGCTTCCCCTGTGTGGCCAGGTATACGTGCTCCGACCGGCCCCCGTCCTCCGGCCTGTTACACCACTAAGGGCCCGGCACAGGGCTCCTGGGTACTGGATCCTGGGTCATGAGTTCTGGGGCCTGGGTACTGGGGCCTGGGTCATGGGCCCTGATGCCTGGGACTTGCGTCTTGGGGCCTGGGTCCTCTGCCTTTGTCCTGGCCCATCTGATCCTCTGCTTCACCTGCGTTTTAAGGTGCCCTTGGACCCTGGGTCAGAGCTCCGTCAGTGCCCCTCTCTCAGCCCTGTGCTTGAGGCCAAGCTGGGGCTCCAGGCACCCAGGGGCAGGGTCCCCTGAGCCAGGCCATCTGGTTGTATGCAATGCTTTCCTACAGGGCGACCAGATCGCTGGGCTGCCCAGAAGTCCTGGAGAAGAGCTAATTTGCTTCCTTGAGCCCAGCCAGGGTGCCAGGAGGCCAGGTGAGTCCGCACTTTTGGTCTCCTCTATCACTTGGTGCACACGGATTACTAGAAAGGGGTTATTCTTTCTCTAGATCACTCGAGGTCTGACGGTTCTCAGCCAGTGACCAAATGGTCCATGTCCGGGCCCCCGGTGGGCCCTGGTGTGGGGGGCCCCCTCATCCTAGTCTCCATCCACCCGCCTGCAGCGTGGCAGATCACCTGGCACAGGGTCCCATTGACCTGGGGAGGCCTCCCCTGTGCGGCAGGGTCCAGGAGCTCTGACCAGGCCCCAGAGCCCCACCCGCCCTGCACCAGGCCCTCCCACCCTGGGCTCCATCCTCCAGCCTGCAGCACTTTCAAGGGCCTGGGACAGAGGTCCTTTGGGCCCTGGGAGGCTTCCCCTGCCTGGCTGGATTCAGAAGTTCCAACTGGAGTGCTTATGGGCGCTGGAGAGGGGCCCCCTGTCCTGCGTCACCACATGTCTAAGCACCCAGGATCGGGTCCCGGGGGCCTGGGGAGGCCTGTCCTGTGTGCCCACGTCCATGAGCTCTGGCCAGGCCCTGGGGACCCACTGGGCACCGTCCTCCAGCCTGCCACACCACCAAGGTCCTGGGACGGGGGTCCATCGGGTCCAGGGAGGCTTCTCCTGCTTCACCAGTTTAGGAAGCTCTGACTGGAGCCCCAGCGTCCCTGTGGTCGGGTCCCCCCATCCTGGACCCTGACCGGGGGTCTGCTGAATGTCCAAGCACCCGGGATGGGGTCCCGAGGTGGACTCCCTGGAGCGTTCAGGTCAAGGAGCTCCGATCAGGCCCGTGGTCCACCCTGGGCTCCGTTCTTCAACCTGCTGCATCATCAAGGGCCCGGGACAGGGCTTCATCGGGCCCTGGGTGGCTTCCCCTGCTTGGCTGAGTCCAGAAGCTCTGACCGGGGCCCAGGGGTATGGGAGACATCCACTGCGCGCCTGGGTCCAGGAGCTCTGAGTGGGTCCCAGGGCCCTTCCCAACCCTCGGGTGGGCACTCCTGCCCTGGGATCTGTCCTCTGGCCTGCTGCACTGCCAAGTTCCTGGGACAGGGGATCATCAGGCCAGTGGAGGCTTCCCCAACTTGGCTGGGTTCAGAAGCTCCAACCGGGGCACCGGAGGTTCCTGGGGTGGGGGACGCCATCCTGGGACCCTTCCCGCATCCTGCCATGTGTCCGAGCACCCGGGTTGAGGACCTGGGGAGGCATCTCCTGCAAGCCCGGGTCCAGCAGCTTTGACCAGGCCTTGGGCTCTGTCCTGCCGCACCTTCAATGTCCCAGGACAGGGGTCCATCGTGCCGGGCTGGGTTCAGAAGCTCCAACTGAGGTCCCCTGTCCTGGGTTCTGTCCTGCGGCCCGCTGCATGTCAAAGAACCTGGGATGGGGGCCAAGTGTGGCCTCCCCTCTGCACCCAGGTCCTAGAGCTCCAATCAGGCCCCGGAGCGGGATCTCCCATCGTGATCTCTGTCCTCCAGCCTGACGCTTCGCCAAGGGTCGGGGAGAGAGGTCCATCAGGCCCAGGGAAACATCCCCTGCTTGGCTAGGGGTTCAACTGGGGTCCTGGTGGACTCTGGGGTGGGGTCCCCCATCCTAGGCCCTATCCTATGGCCCGCCGCATGTCCAAGCAGGTGGGATGGACTCTGGGGTCCTGTGGAGTCCTGTCCTGTGTGCCTTAGTCCAGGACATCTGACCGGGCCCGGGGCCCTGTGCCTTGGTCCAGGACCTTCGACTGGTCCCCACTGGGCCCAGGGGTGGGCCCTCCCACCCTGTGCTCCATCCTCGAGCTCTGTGCTCCATCCTCGAGCCTGACGCACCACCAAGGGCCTGGGCCAAGGGTCCATCGGGCCCAGGGAGGCTTCCCCTGCTTGGCTGGGTTTTTAAGCTCCTACCGGGACCTCAGCAGACCCTGTGGTGTGGCCCCCATAATGGGCCCCATCCTGCAGCCCGCTGCATGTCCAAGCACCCAGGATGGGGTCCCGGGGGCCCAGAGAGCCATCCTTGATCCAGGAGCTCCAACCGGACTCCATGGCACCTCCGGGATATTGGGTGCCCTCCCACCTGCTTCACTGCGAAGGCGTTGGGACGGGCATCCACCGGGCCCAAGGAGGCCTCTCCCACTTCGCCAGCATGTTAAGGTGCCTGCGGGCCCCGGGTCGGAGCTCCATCAGGGGCCTGCCGGGGCTCTGAGCACCCGGGCTGCAGAGTCCCCATCCCCTTTTCGATGAAGCACATCATGACCAGATGGCCATCCTTCAAGCCAGGCCATCTGGATGCTCCGAACCCCTTGGCCATCTGGTTGCACGCAGTGCTTTCCAATGACAGGTCCAGATGGCCGAGCTCCCCTGGAAGTCCAGATGAGGGCTCATTTGCTTCCTTGACCCCAGCTAGGTATCCAGGAGGCCGGGTGCATTCATGCTTTCGGTCCCCTCTGTCACTCGGTGCGCACAGATTACAAGAAGGGGGGTATTCGTCCTCTAGATTACCAGGGTACCTCGGACCCCCTCAAGGGCCAGTGGTTCCCAGCCAGGTTCTGCCAGGGCCCAGGCCAGCCAAACGGGGCCACAGGGAACCGGGTCTGCTTGTGCCTCCCAGCCCTGCCCAATGGCTCTTTCCTCCAAGTCTTTCTTCCCCAAAAGCAGGCAGGGACATAAAGCCGTCATCCCAGCTGCAATGGAAGTTCCAAAGAGGGCTCATTAGCTTCCCCAAGCTATTACCTTCCCCAAGCAGGGCTCCAGGAGGCTGGGTGCCATGTTGCCAGTGGCCCCCTCTGTCACTCAGACAATACAGATTAGAAGAATGGGTGGGAGCCTTCCTCCAGATTACTAGGGACAGGGTAATCTGGAACCCCTTGTGGGCCAGCGGTCCTAAGCCGGGTGCTGTCTGAGCTGGCCTGGCTGATCCCCCAGGGTCCTGGGTTCCCACCTGCCTCCCAGCCCTGCCTGATGGACCTTTCCTCCGAGCCTGCCTTCCCCAAGAGTAAGTAGGGGCATGAAGCTCGGATCCCGGTGTAGGGCGCCTGCCCAGGAGGGTCCAGCCAGCACCCCAATATGATTGATTGGGCATTGTTGTTCTGTTTTGGGATAGACTGCTTGGCCAGCCTTGGCCAGCCTCGTCTGTTGTTTCAAGTAAAGAGCTTCCACCCTGCCAGGGACCATCTGACTCGAGGGCCTGCTATTAGTGGAGATCCTACCCAGCAGGCCAAAGGCCGAGCAGCCTTGGCAGCTTGTGCCCCCCCAGTGGATGCGCCAGGTCCCATATGCTGCCTAGTGGTCCTGGCCTCTGTGCACCACGCCATTGCCCTCCACCGCCTAGTGCATTTCCACAGCAGCTCAGCTGTTCCGTGGGTTATCCTTAGCCGCCCAGGCTGACAACCCTGTGTCTCGCTCAGGCTGCACATCAGCCCGCCTCTCTCTGCCGGTGCCAGTGTGACCGCACCTGTCCCCCAGCAAGCCCCCCATGTGGGTGGGCTTCCCCAGCAGGCTACTGAGGGATGTGAAGGTCACTTGGGGGACGGGCATGTGGCCCCCAACAACCCGTACAGCAGGTGCGGCTACCTGGTTGATTCAGCCAGTAGCATATGCTTGTCTCAAAGATTAAGCCATGCATGTGTAAGTACACATGGCCAATACAGTGAAACTGCGATTGGCTCCTTAAATCAATTGTGGTTCCTTTGATCACTCCATCTGTTACTTGGATAACTGTGGTAATTCTAGAGCTAATACATTGCGATGAGCATGCATGGATCCCGGGATGCATGCATTTATCAGACCAAGACCAATCCGGTCTTGCTTTGAGGCTTTGGTGACTCTAGATAACCTTGGGCCAATCGCACGTCCCTGTGATGGCAACGAAACATTCGAATGTCTGCCCTATCAACTATAAATGGTACTTTCTCTGCCTACCGTGGTGACCACTGGTAACAGGGAATCGAGGTTTGATTCTGGAGAAGGAGCCTGAGAAACGGCTACAGCATCGAAGGAAAAAAGCAGGCACGCAAATTACCCACTCCCGACTCTGGAAGGTCATGATGAAAAATAACAATACAAGACTCTTTTGAGGGCCTGTAATTGGAATGAGTACACTTTAAATCCTTTAACGAGGATCCATTGGAGGGCACGTCTGGTCCAAACAGCCACGGTAATTCCAGCTCCAATACCATATATTAAAGTTGCTGCAGTGAAAAAGCTCATAGTTGGATCTTGGGATCGAGCTGGCGGTCCGCCGCGAGACGAGCTACCGCCTATCCCAGCCCCTGCCTCTCAGCGCCCCCTTGATGCTCTAGACTGAGTGTCTTAGGGTTCTGAAGAGTTTACTTTAAAAAAATTAGAGTGTTCAAAGCAGACCAGTAGCCTGAATACTCCAGTTCTATTTTATTGACTTTCGGAACTGGGGCCATGATTCAGAGGATTGGCCGGGGGCATTCGTATTGTGCCACTAGAGGTGAAATTCTTGGAACGGCGCAAAACGAACCAAAGCAAAAGCATTTCACAAGAATGCTTTCATTAATCGAGAACTAAAGCTGGAGGTTCGAAGAACATCAGACACCATCTTAGTTCCGCCTAGAGGCCTAGATAGCACTAGGAACTTCCACCTCCCAGGGCCAGCCACAGCAATGTCCCGGAGTGCCCAATCTCAGGACATTGCACTTTGCTACACTCCCGCCATGCCATAGCAAACAGTGCTCCGCTTTGAGCAAGCAAGAGCATTTTGCTCTCGCTTGCTCAAAGCGGAACACTTTGCTTTTACAGACAGGGAGCTGCATATCAGTAGCTCCCTGTGTCTAAAAGCAATGCTGGTTCCCGCGGAAGGCAAGGAGCCAGCAGGGACTGCGGAGGCCTTCAAGCTCCCCTGTGGTCCCCAACGAGGTGGCCAGACCCTGGTGGATGAGGTCCCCGCGGCCAAAATGGCCCCCTACGTTGAAAGAAAATATTGAAAAAAAAAGTGAAAAGGCATGGCCCCAGGGGATGAGGTCCCCGGGGCAGAAATCAACCTAGGAAAGGGAAACGTGTTTTCTTTAAAAAAATTAAAATTAAAAAAATTAAAAAGGGGTAGGCCCCGGGGGATGAGGTCCCGGGGCCCAAAACAGTCCAGGGAAGGGGGACCATGCGGCCCCCATTCCTAAAACATAGAAAAAAAAGCTGTCAACCCACCACCTTTCTCCACCACTCTGCAAACGCGCCTCCTGGTTGGGGATTTAAGTCCCTTTGGCTGCTGAGGGTCCTTAGGGGCCAACAAGACCATCTATTACCTTGAGTAAGCCTCACACAGCAGGATTGCAGAGAGGTGGTCAGAGGACGTCCTTGGGGGCGAACTACCCCTCCTGTTATCTCCAGTAAGTCCCACACAGCGGGATTGCTAAGAGGTTTTTTAGAGTCCACGCCCCCTTTCTCCTTCACTCTGCAAACACGACTATTGTTGTAGTACTGGTTGGGGCATGAAGTCCACTTTACTCCTGAGGGACCTTGGGGGCCAAGAAGCCCTCCTGGTACCTACTGTAAGTCCTACACAGTGGGATTCCTGAGAGCTGGTCGGAGGCCCAGCCTCTTTCTCTATCACTCTGCAAATGCGACTGCTTTTTAAAAAACCTTAGAAATTCACTGATGAAACCGAAGGTTACAGGAACGTTATAGTTAGGAAACAGCATTTAAAAAACCTTAGAAATTCACTGAATAAATCAAAGGTTACAGGGACATTATAGTTAGTTGGCCATTTCACTTGTACAAAACGAGAGAAATTCAGCCGGTATACTTAGCTAAGCTAATTATAACTCATGCCCCCGCCTATGACCTCACATATTACATATTACATCTTACGCCTGTGAGGTTCTTTTTGGTGATTTTGTTCCGTGCTGCTTGTCTTTGTGGGAATTGCATTTTTAAAATTGTCTTGGGGGGGGGAACTATTTTAACCTTATTTGCTGCTACTAGTTTTTAATCAATTTTACTTAACGCAGAGTGTGTTATACTCCTTTTTAATTTTTATCGGCACTTGCTTGGTCCTAGGTGGCCATTTTGGGTTCCCCACGCGCTGCTTGCGGTCAGCGCTCCACTCATTGCATGCCGCCTGGCCACAATCTTTACCTAATGGGCTTGGGTCAGACGTGCAACGCCTGTGAGGTTCTTTTTGGTGATATTGTTCCGTGCTGCTTGTCTTTGTGGGAATTGCATTTTTAAAATTGTCTTGGGGGGGGGAACTTTTGTAACTTTATTTGCTGCTACTGGTTTTTACTCAATTTTACTTAACGCGGAATGTGTTATACTCCTTTGTAATTTTTATTGGGACTCGCTTGGTCCTAGGTGGCCATTTTGGGTTCCCCACGCGCTGCTTGCGGTCAGCGCTCCACTCATTACACGCTGCCCGGCCACAATCTTTACTTAATGGCCACAGGTCGTTCGCGCAGCGGACGCATGCTGCGGGCGCGCTGAAGACGCGCCAAAGGCAAGCCCTTCTGCGCCCGTCTGTGACCGCACGGGACCTGGGGCCACAAACTCTGGCCAAACTTTAGTTTGTCCTGAAAATGTAATCCACTATTTGTCTGACCAATTGTTGAAATTTCGCTGTAAGTACCACCTTGATTGCATCCTACTTCATCCTTTAGATGAGATCACTACTTGTTCTTGTTGTAATTTTTCCTTTTGCACAACACCCTCAAGTGATTTAAATAGTGTAATCGTAGACAGCGTTCCCTCTCAACAAGATCACTGTCCTCCCCAAGGTTGTTATTCTCCTAATAACGTCTTCAACTTTTGGACCATTAATTGTCGATCCCTTCCTAAACATAAGGAAGTTATTTTTGATTTATTAAGCAGTGAACACCCAGATGCTATTTTTTTTAACTGAAACATGGTTACACACGAGCTCAGGACCAGATGTGGCCGCTGCTCTACCAGCTAATTATGCAATAGTCAGAAAGGATAGAAACCTAAGGGTATTGCTATAATTTTTAATAAATCCTATTCATGTAAATTAGAAGGTCTGCCTTTTGCTGGTTGTGAAGCATCTTTATTCAAACTTGCATTTACCTCTCAATTTACTCTTTCTGGTATGTTAGCTTATTGGCCCCCAGGACCGTCCGGTCCTTGGGCTCTGTCTCTCCCAGACTTAATTGCTCCCTACCTACTTAAAACTGCTAATTTTACCATTTTAGGTGATTTAAATCTTCATCTTGATGATACTGAGTGTACAATCAGTAGTACATTGATCTTGGAATTGGGAGAAATGAATCTACCGCTTTGTAATAATGGCCCGAAACATATGGGAGGCCACCTACTAGACCCCATTTTTTCCAATTTATCACACATTCAATGTCCCCCTGCTCTTCCCCTATGTTGGTCAGACCATTTTGCTGTCAAGTTCCACTATACAGCTCTGTTGAATTTGTTTTCACCTGCATCTGGAATTCAATCACAATCCAGAAACTGGGGAAAATTGGATATGGAAGCCTTTAATCAATTCTTGTCCAATAGTGCCCCTACTATTAATCAAAAGTTGATCACTTCTCTGGAAACTATACATAATTGGATTTCTAATGCAATTGATCATTGTCTTCCACTTTCCATAAAAAAATTGTACAATAACCGTCCCCCCGCTCCTTGGTTTACGGAACAACTAAAAATTGAAAAGAGCAAATGCAAAGCGCTGGAGAGATGATGGAGGAAGAACTATTCATCTGATTCTAAAATGACATATAAAAACGCTGTAAAAGAATATCAAGCTCTATGTAAATCAGCTCGAGCGGAATATGTCTCCTCCACTATTTCCAATGCACAGAACTGTTCACATACTCTGTTTACAATGGTTAAAAAATTAGCTTGCTCAGATACACAGCCTACTACCCCTATTTTAGATGAATTACAATGTGACACTCTTGCTAACTTTTTTATAAATAAAGTGGAACAAATATACCTGACACTTGATAGAAATAGGCCACCGGTCCCTATTCAGTTAGTTTCCCCCCCAAGCTCACTTCTATGGCTGAACCTTCCATTAAATTGGAATCGTGGGCACCTCTTAATATTAATTCTTTTAAAAATGTTTCAGGTAGCATTAAATCAGGATCTCCTTGTGATCTCCTTCCCGCCCCAGTACTACAGCAGCTTGATTTGCCATCCATGAAGATTGTTATGGAGTTACTCAATGCTTGACTGGAAACATGCCATGGTCCTTCCTCTCCTGAAAAAGGCTAACGCTGATCCTGCCCAGTCATCTAAATTTAGGCCAATATCCCTGCTTCCAATTTTCTCTAAAATCCTGGAAAAGCATGTAAATTTACAATTAACACAGTTTATTGAATCCTCTAACTTCCTACACTCTTCTCAGTCAGGCTTCAGAGCGGGTTTCTCGACCGAGACGATTCTTCTTGGAGTCACCGAAATGCTACGGCAACGTCTGGATATAGGAGACACAGTGGCCCTCATATTGCTCGACTTGAGCGCCGCATTTGACACGGTATCCCACACCGTGCTCATTAAATCTTTGCAGTCTCTTGGCATTGCCGGTTCAGCACTTGGTTGGCTTTCTTCATTTTTATCCAAACGGACTTTTCAAGTTTTTTCATCTAGGGCTACTTCGAAAATCCATTCACCTTATGGGGAATCCCAAGGGTCAATTCTAAGTCCTCTTTTGTTTAATGTGTATATTCAGCCTTTGGCAGTGATTGCAGAAGAGGCTGGGTTGGCTCTCTTTTCTTATGCCTATGATGCCCAAATCATTTTCTCCCTTTCTACGGAAAAGCTGCCGGGACCTTCAATTCTTCAAGCGGGTTTGAGTAACATTGCATCTTGGATGCAAACCAATTTACTCAAACTCAATGGCGAAAAAACAGAGATCCTGATTCTGGGGAAAAACAAAGATCTTTGGGACCCCCAACACTGGCCCAGCGCAATGGGCCTTTTACCTTAGCCCACCTCCCAAGTCCGCAACCTGGGAGTGATCATTGATGATAAACTATCAATGAAACAACAAGCTGTAAAAGTTGCAGCCACCTGCTTCACCATTTTTAAAATGGTTGAGGAAAAGTATCTGGATGCTCCCTAGTGCTACCCAAAAAAAACGTAGTCCAGGCACTTGTAACATCTAGACTAGACTAAGGGAACACACATTATTTGGAAGCAAACAGGAATGTGCTACGGAGACTTCAGGTGGTATAGATCTCTGCCGCCAGATTGCTTTGCAAGATACCAAGAATGTCTTCTATCTCTAGTGCCTTGAGAGATCTGCATTGGCTTAGAGTTGAAAATCGTGCCAAATTCAAAGCCTTGAACTATATGTTCAAGATCAAGGCGGGCACTGCTCCTCAATATTTGCAAAATCTAGTCCATCCTTACCAGTCCTCTCGCCTGCTGCGTTCCGCGACTCAGGAACAATTTGTGGGTCCTAGGATCAAACTTGCAAGAATGGGTGGTCCCTCTTTCTCTTATCTTTATCCATCCTTGTGGAATTCTCTCCCCATAGCGATACGCAAAGAAACGCTTCATATGAATTTCCGTAAACTCCTAAAAACCTGCTTGTTTAATCAATAATCTCTTACTTTTCCTTTTCTGTTCCTTCAGGCTTGCGCTGGGAAACCCTTGTTGGGTAGCTGTGCGCATTATAAAATTATTTATTTTAAAAAACATCACTGATGACATGGTCAATGACATCACTGATGACATCATTAATGACATCTCAAATGACATCACTGATGACATCAAAAACACAGAACCTGTGATGCACCCACTCACACCCCCATATAACCTTTCATACACCCACTCCAACTTCCATGATACCATTCTCAAATCCACTCACACACTCATACCAGCACTAACACAGCGACTCATTGATTCATAGATCAGCACACACATCCACTCACTCACCCATACAGCCACTCATACACTGACTCACTCACTTATACAACGATTAACATATCCACTCATACACCCATACAGCCACTCACACACTGAGTCAGTCAACCATACAGTTAATCACACAGCCACTTACTCACCCATACAGTTATACATACACCCACTTACTCAGTCAAATACGAACACATACTCACTCAACTATACAATCACTGACAGACTCACTTACTCACCCATATATCCACTCTCACATTCACTCACTCACCCAGTCACTCATATACCTCATCACTCACCTATACTGCCTTTCACATACCCAGTTACTCACGCATATACCACTAACAAATCCACTCACCTACACAGCCATACGCACACTCACTCAGCCATACATCCCCTCATCCACACAGTCACTAACCCATACAGACACTGATTCACCCACTCACTCATTCAGGCAGGCAGTCACACGCCCCTTCAACCACCAAAACAGATACTCAGACACCCATTCAGGTTCCTTATCAACCAATCAATAACTCGTACAGCCACTTACGTATCCACTCACCAACCCTTTCAGCCACTTAGACACCAACTGACAGACAGATACAGACATTCAAACAACCAGTCACTCACCCATACATTCACTGAAACACCTAACCACTCGCTTATACAGTCAGGCATGCACTCACAGAATCATCCAAACAGGCACTCTTACACATACCAATTCACCAATAGACCTTGGTATATATATTTAACACTCATAAACATTTTAAACACACTCACAATCACTGGATGATGTCATCAGTGATGTAATTTGAGATGTCATCTGTGATGTCACTAACCATGTCATGAGTGATGTAATATGTGAGGTCATAAGCAGTGCATTGCGGGGGGGGAGTTGTAGTTAGCCCGGCTAACAATAACAGCTGAGTTTCACTGGTATTGTATAAGTGAAATCTGACCCTAACTATAACATCCCTGTAACGTGTGTGAGTATATATATATATATATATATATATTATCTACTGGCAGTCGCCAGTAGATAGTTATAGTTAGGACCGTGTTTCCATAGGAAATCCGCAACATTCTATTTGGAATAACTTTGGCGCCGATTGACGAATCCTCACGAAATTTTCAAAATAGGTGGGGCGCTCCGCTCCGCTCCTTCCCTGAAAGTCTCGGGGGGATTCATCAAGCGGGGGCTGAGAAAAAAGGGGGGTCCCAAAACACGTTTTCCCCATGCATTTTCCCATAGGACCTTTAGTCCAAGCTACAGCCCGAACAGCTGAACAGAATTACTTGAAATTTGGCAGAGAGGTAGTCCTCAGGTCAGGGATGTGCCTTTTGCAGGTCTGGTGTAAATCTGTTCAGTAGTTCCTGAGAGAATAGCATTTAAAAGCATATATATATCTATAAGCGCGCTCCATACGCGTACGGTAAGCTTACCGTACGCGTACGCTGCCGTGCGCGAGCTCAATTCTGATTGGTGGTCACATGACTGTAAACATTCGAATCGGTCGAAATCAGGAAGTGTCGGCCGCCATTTTGTTTGTCTCACACTGATAAACAAAGGTGGAGAACGTGAAAAGGGGGCAACGAAGAGAGTTGCAGACCCCCTAGCGTTTGTCAGGGGGTCCAAGAAGGACCCAAAAGTAAGAAAAATACATTTTAATTTTTTTTAAAAAAATCGCGGAGTGCACGTATGGTAAGCTTACCGTACGCGCACGGCAGAAAAAAAACATTTAAAAAAAAGAAATAAAAATCACATTTAAGTGATTAGATATTAGGGGGCTCTAAAAAGAGCCGTTGTGTTTATGAAGTGTTTTCTTTTGTGGTACCTACAAGTAAGTACCGATGCAGAGTCTAAAGTTCAAGAGGAAGACTCTGTTCCCTTCATCTGTGAAATGTACACCGTCTCCTCTATAAATGCCTTGCATGTTGTAACGCAAGTTGTTGTGGTATATAGAACCCATACCATAGTCTCTGAGGAAAGCAGAAACAGACTTATTGACGTGCTTTCTTGCTTTGTCAATCTGCGGACAATGTTGGTTGGACCAGTTCCACTTTTGCCTTTGGCATATATTAGAATATACAAAGGCAGTTTGTGGAAAAAGTGACATCAATTGCACAAAGGTGTCCTTAACAAGCATATCCAGACCTACCCCAGTTAAAGTGCCTAGGTCATTTCCACCACAGTGCACAATAATAAGGTTAGGCTGTGGGAGATGTAGAAAGGTTTTCACCAAAGGCATTAATTGATGCCACTTTAACCCTCTCTGACCAATCCATTTGATGTCTACATTTGGCAAAGCAAGGTCTTTCACAATACCTCTTTTTTCTGCAAAGTTTTCACTCCAGAAGACATAGCTATGACCTACAATCCACACTGTGAACATCTTCCAAGGAGATCTGGATGCACTCAGGAGGTGTCTTTCAGTAGAATGGCAATATGAAAAGAAAGACAGTTTGAAAATGGAGGCATTCATACTTTTTTTAATAAAAAGAACTCGTTGGCTGATTCAAACTATTTTACAGTTAAAACTAGGCTCTATGTTTACATTTTTAAAAGCATGTTTTGGATTGGTACAGAAAAATGTGTTCCCACTGAACATTACTTTGGATTTGCTGTTAGGTTTGAAAAGTCAAGCACTCTTGCTCTTTGGATTTGAAACATTGTGTGCTGAACTTCTGACCTCTCTGCTCACACCAGTGTTCCATGACCTGTTGCTATGGTAGCAGGCAGAAGTCATGTTGGGGGAAGGGATGATTTGGAATAGGGTTGAAAGTTGCAACCAATTTTTCTAGCAATTTAAATAAATCATTAATTGATAATTAAGTTTTTTTGTGGGTCAGGTAAGTTTGAAATTTCTGTATTTATCACAGATTTACTTTCATGCTCCCTTTTTTCCACTTCTTCTCACTCTGCTTTTCTCATTTCCGTTGTAGTCCCTCAAGGACCTTGTAGGGTGAAATTTTTTATTTATTTATTTATTTTAAAATACGCGTACCGTACGCGCACGCTAAAAAAATAAATAAAATAAAAAGTGATGAAATTTTTTTTTAAAAAAGTTGTAAGGTAAGGTTGGCTCTTAAAAGAGCCGTTGTGTTAATACAGGGACAGAGGAAAGAAAGAATGGGAATATTAACCCCTTCGATGCTCATGACGGAACGGTTCCGTCATGAGCCACGGTTGAGCTGTGCTCATGACGGAACCGTTCCGTCATGACCCCGCCCGCGCTCGAACCCTTCAGCACCGCGGCGGAATTCGCCCAGCGCTGAAGGGGTTAACAAGTGCCACAGATGTGCTGGTCTATCTTATTGTTAATGAGGGGAATACTGGTCTCCCCATGAACAATTAGTCCATAACATGTGGTGCACCTCATTTGAACGCTCAGAAATCGAGGGTTCCTTTCCACAGGAGTAGAAAAGGGTGATGCTCCCCCCACAGAGAAAGGGCTCAGCTGAGCTGCCGATGATGTACTCGGCTGAGCTTCTGCGGATGTGCTCGGGTGACTTACTGAAGGGTTTGCTTCAGTATGTCGAGCATAAGTCCTTGGATGAACATCCCTAAGGTGTCTCAACATAGTGTGATTACCAAAGGAATACTTCTTCCTAGGATTACCTCTAGATAACACTCGCTCACAAAGTGAGCAGGTAACTAAAGGAGCATTAACCTTTTTCTGCCCCTCAGGAAATGTAAAATACTCCCAAACAAAAGAACTCTTCTGTTTTCTCCTTCTCTGTCTGATGATGCTGCTGCCCTGCTCACTCTCAGAAGAGGACTGCTGCTCTGCCATTGTATCCCAAAGACAATTCAGCTCCTTCTCCTAAGGAATCACAAGCAGTAATGAGGGGAATGGGTGTGGTGTTGGAAGTTTCTGGAAATGAAACAAGTTTAAACCAATGAATAGTGTTGTTTCTGGACCACATGACCTACCGTACGCTTACCGTACGCGTACGGTAAAAGTACGCACACGTGCACGCGCATTACAGGCACGTGCGTACGCGCGCATGCGCATTAGAGGCACGCACGTACGGCGTGCCCGCGTAATGTGCGCGCGCGGGTGCGCGCAGGCACGATGCGCTTATGCGGCGAAGAAGAAGTACGAACGCGTGCGTAAATTGCGTACGCATGCGCAAACGGAACATAACTATTACGTACGCGCACGGCAAAAAAAAGTTCCGTACGCGTACGGTGCAAAACGTACCGTAAGCGTACGGTAAAAAAATCCAAAAAAAAATAAGGTTTGTAGAAGATATTAACTATGTTATTGAAAAATTTCAAACCATTTATTAAAAAAAGGTAAAACCTTTCTATATTGCAGGATACACTTAGCATTTAAAAAAACGTACAAATTCACTAAAAAAAACATAGGTTTCACGCACGTTATAGTTAGGAATTAGCATTTAAAACACCTTGCAAATTCACTGAAAAAACCAGAGGTTTCACACTTTATAGTTAGCTGGACATTTCACTCGAAAAAAAACATTGAAATTCCCCCGTTATAGTTAGTTCAGCTAACTATAACTCGCGCGCCCTAAATCCACTGCTGATGACGTCACATATTACATCACTCATGACATGGTGAGTGACATCACTCATGACATCACTCATGACATCTCAAATGACATCACTGATGACATCACTAATGACGTCATCCATGTGATAAAATACCAGCTCTTCTCAAAACATAATATAACCATTGAAACACCAACTCAAAAATTAAGAGTTCCAATCTCAAAACCATACATACTGCAATACCAATATCTACATACACACTTACTAATTCTTAGGTCTTCATACACCTCAAACCACTCACCTGTACAGTCTCTCATACTTACAGTCAGTTCATACAAAACTAACACAAACATTTATACAGCTATGTAGACACTCACACACTAACAAACATCTATTGAGGTACTGACACATCTAGTCAGTCATGCAAATAATCAGACTCCAAGCTACTCACCTAAGCGGTTATACACACTCAAGTTCACTTACTCATGAAAATAGTATTATATTCTTACAATCTTATAGAAACATTGATATAAGCACACAGTCATCCATACAGTCACTTTCACAATCACACACTCTCACATATACCCACTTACATACATTTACACGCATATATACTGCCTTTTACAAATGTAGTTAGTCACAAATGTACCACTGAGATATACATTCAAAAGCAAACACACCCATAAATACACTCACTCAACCATACAGTCCATCACAGATGCACTCTTATAACGATGCACACATAGAATCACCCACTCACAAATCTATGCATAGAGTGACACACACCCTACCCACACCAACATACAGACACATACACACATTTACACAGTTTAGTCACTAATCTGCAGTAAGATACATTTAATGACTCAGTTAAAGAATCATTTTATGCACCACAGAAAATCATCCATTTACACACTTGTACACCCACTCATTCTTCAACAGGCCTTTCCCTATATATATTAAACATATTAAAATTGTTGAGAAACACATACTCACTGGATGACGTCATCAGTGATGTCATTTGAGATGTCATCAGTGATGTCATGAGTGATGTCACTGACCATGCAAAAACAACAATTGATGGACAGAATGCAGAACAATGTCATACATTCACCCCAGTACAGAGATCTGGGCCTAAATCCATCGTTTTTTTGCTCACCATGCCATTCCAGTTTGAACCCAGCCATATGCAAATCAGTCTTGACCCTGTGCCCCATGGGAACCGTCCAGCCCGAACTGCCAAGCCAGGTCCTCCCCGGACTGGAAACAAGCATCCTAGGACCGGTTTCGGGCTTTCAGCCCTCGTCAGCCAGGATAGCTTGATTCCAGTGGCATGGAAAGCAAGGGACTCACGTCTGAGCATACCCTTCCCACTCGGGGTGACAAATGCAAAAACAACAATTGTCATGAGTGATGTCATATGTGACGTCATCAGCAGTGGATTGCGGGCGCGTGAGTCATAGTTAGCTGAACTAACTATAACGGGGGAATTTCAATGTTTTGTTTCGAGTGAAATGTCCAGCTAACTAAAACGTGTGTGAAACCTCTGTTTTTTTCAGTGAATATATATATATATATATATATATATATATATATTATCTACTGGCGGTCGCCAGTAGATAGTTATAGTTAGGACCGTGTTTCCATAGGAAATCTCAAAATTCTATTTTGAATAACTTTGGCGCCAGTTGACGAATCCTCGCGAAATTTTCAAAACTAATTGGGCGCTCCGTTCAGCTCCTACCCTGAAAGTCTCGGGGTGAATCGTCAAGCAGGGGCTGAGAAAAAAGGGGGGTCCCAAAACGCGTTTTCCCCATGCATTTTTCCATAGGACCTTTAGACACAGCTACAGCCCGAACGGCTGAACAGAATGACGTGAAATTTGGCAGAGAGGTAGCCATAAGGTCAAGGAAGTGCCTTTTGCAGGTCTGGTGTAAATCTGTTCAGTATTTCCTGAGAAAATAGCATTTAAAAGCATATCAATATCTATACACGCGCAGGGTGCGCGCACCGTGCGCGCACCGTGCGAGCACCCTAACGTGCGCGAGCTTAATTCTGATTGGTGGTTACATGTTAGTAAACATTCGAATCGGTCGAAATCAGGAAGTGTCGGCCGCCATTTTGTCTGTCGCACTAAAAAGGAAAGGTGGAGACCGTGAAAAGGGGGCAGGGTAGGGAGTTCTAGACCCCCTAGCCATTGTCAGGGGGGCACAGTAGGACCACGAAGGGCCAAAAAAAAGATTTGAATTTTTTTAAAAACATCGCGAAGTGCGCGCACTCTACACGTACCCGAAAAAACCTTTAAAACATCACGAGGTGCGCGCACTGAGCGCGCACCCAAAAAAAGCCTTACAAAAAAATAGAAATAAAAATCACTTTTAAGTGTTTAGATATTAGGTGGCTCTAAAAAGAGCCCTTGTGTTCATTGAGTGTTTTTTGGTACCTACAAGTAAGTACCGATGCAGAGTCTAAAGTTCAAGAGGAAGACTCTGTTCCCTTCATCATTGAAATGTACACCGTCTCCTCTATAAATGTCTTGCATGTTGTAACGCAAGTTGTTGTGGTATATAGAACCCATACCATAGTCTCTGAGGAAAGCAGAAACAGACTTATTGACGTGCTTTCTTGCTTTGTCAATCTGCGGACAAAATTGGTTGGACCAGTTCCACTTTTGCCTTTGGCATATGTTAGAATATACAAAGGCAGATGGAGGAAAAAGCGACATCAATTGCACAAAGGTGTCCTTAATAAGCATTTCCAGACCTACCCCAGTTAAAGTGCCTAGGTCATTTCCACCACAGTGCACAATAATAAGGTTAGGCTGTGGGAGATGTAGAAAGGTTTTCACCAAAGGCATTAATTGGTGCCACTTTAACCCTCTCTGACCAATCCATTTAATGTCTACATTTGGCACAGCAAGGTCTCTCACCATACCTCTTTTTTCTGCAATTTTTCACTCCAGAAGACATAGCTATGACCTACAATCCACACTGTGAACATCTTTGAAGGAGAACAGGATGCACTCAGGAGGTGTCTTTCAGTAGAATGGCAATATGAAAAGAAAGACCGTTGAAAAATGGAGGCATACATAATTTTTTTTTAATAAAAAGAACTGATTGGCTGTTTCAAACCATTCTACACTAAAAACTAGGCTGTATGTTTACATTTTTAAAAGCATGTTTTGGATTGGTTCAGAAAAATGTGTTCCCACTGAACAGTACTTTGGATTTGCTGTTAGGTTTGAAAAGTCAAGCAGTCTTGCTCTTTGGATTTAAAACATTGTCTGCTGAACTTCTGACCTCTCTGCTCACACCTGTGTTCCATGAGCTTTTGCTATGGTAGCAGGCAGAAGTCAAGTTGGGGGAAGGGATGATTTGCAAAGGGGTTGAAAGTTGCAACCAATAGAAATGTGTGATTCAATTTGAAAAAATGTGGGAAGGACTGTGATTTTACATTAACATGTATATGTGTGAAAAAAGAGAGGGAAAAATTGCCATTTACTGGTTCTGCTGAGAGGAGAGAGGTGTACAGCTCTGAGATTCTGGCTCTGATAATCTGCTGTTTGAGTGCCACATTTATTTCTGAACTAACTACTTTTAAAAGTGAGTTATGAGTTTGAGAGGGGAAGTATGTGGTGTATTTTGATATAAATAATAGAATTGTCAGTCTTGTTTTAAAGTTGTGTTTTACATTTTGTGGTTTAGAAGATATTTAACTATCTTGAACTTGTAAGATATTATGGAGTATGTCTTCACTGTAAGTTAAGGTGTAGTGGCATCAGTGAGGAATATTGTTTTGTGCCTAGAATCACATCATGAGTCTGTCTGCACACAGAATTTGTTGACAGAGATTTAATTTGTGTTGCTTTTTTTCTGTTAGCCTTGCACTCGCAGAAAAGGGGTAGTGTGTTATCTTAAAGTGTGATGGTTAGCATTCAGCAGAAATCATTTACTGACCAATGAGAGGCAAATGCTAACACATTTGAAAGTAGTATGTTACATTTTCCTACCACTTTAAAAGTTGTGTTTTACATTTTATGTTAAGGAAGATATTTAAGTGGCTTGAACATGTTATATATTATGGAGTATGTCTTCATTATAAGTTAATGTGTACTGGTATCACCCAGGAATACTGTTTTCTACCTAGAATCGTACCATGAGACAGTGAGCACACAGGAAATGTAAACAGAGATTTGATTTGGGTTGGTCTTGCTCTATTACTCTTGCACTCGCAGGAAAGGGGCAGCTTGTTTTTTGTAACACATGGTCATGGTCTCAAGGAGCTGTAAGGACATGTGCTCCTTTCTGCCTGTCTAAAGTAGAAGGAACATGTGTCAGGCTGTTACAGAAATTATCACTTGCTCTACCCCAGTAGTAAATGTGCTTTCAAATTGCCAAAGGAAATATCGCTTTCTGCCTAGAATCAGACCATGAGTCTGTGTGCACACAGGAATTGTTGTCAGCGTTTTAATTTGTGTTGCTGTTGTTCTGTAAAACTTGCACATTCAGGAAAGGCCCAGCTTGTTTTCTTCCAATGTGTTGGTTACCACTCAGCAGAAATCAGTATCACAAAAATGTGAGGCAAATGCAAACAGATTTGAAAATAGCATGGTAGATTTTTCATCAATTCTTGCAATGGCTGAGGTGGTTCCTGCATGTTGAAAACTCCAATTAACCCTTACCACACATGTACTCTTACACACATGTCTGTACTCTTCATGCATTTGTGGGAGTCTCCATGCAGATCTCTCTTGCAGCTGACAATACACAGTCTCCAGAAACACACTCTTTGCACACACGCAGCAGCTTCTGCTACACTCCCATGCGTAATAGTCAGCTCTGTGTGGTGTTTCAGAAAGCAGTGTGTAACGCAAACAGATTCAACGTCACCAAGGCTCATTTCCTATGCTCTAGTGTAATCACTCACCCTCTAACACATGGTCATGGTCTCAAGGAGCTGTTAGGACATGTGCTCCTTTCTGTCTGTCTAAACTAGAAGGAACATGTGTCAGGCTGTTACAGTAATTATCACTTGCTCCTCAACAGAAGTAAATGTGCATTCAAATTGCCAACTAAATATCTTTTTCTGCCTAGAATCACACCATGAGTCTGTGTGCACACAGGAATTGTTGAGATTTAATTCATGTTTCTTCTATTTTGTAAGAGTTTGACTCGTAGGAAAGGATCAGCTCATGTGATAGGAGTTGAAAAGTTTTTAAAAAAAATTGTAATTAATTTAAATTACATAAAGGTTTTTTTTTTTGGTTTTTGTAGGTATTGCTGAGCAACAGTGAAAAAATATAAAGATGCCTATAAAGTCAAGAAAAAGAAAAGAAAAGAAACAACAACTATATTTGAAGACGACTGATAAAAAAAAATAGGAGGCGAAGCATGTGTTGGAAAACAGAAAAAGTCTTCTGGTAAGGAAACTAAAGAATTTTTAAAAAATATCTTCCAAAAAAAAAAAAATGATCGAAAGATACATTCAAACAGTGTTTCAAGTACAAAACAACAACAGAGTCGACAGCAAAAACAAAATGCTAATATAGACTCAGAAGTTAGGAAGAGTGACTTAACACGGAAAATAGATTTTAAAAACATTCGTCGAAAAATGTTTCAGAGAAGAGTGATGTTAAATTTGCTGAAGGATATGAAAAAATATAAGAAAAAAACGCAATTTTATAAGAAAAAGAAATTAATTGAAAGTATTGCTACCAAGGCTTTGGAAATAAAACGAAAACTATTCATTTTAATTTTGAACAGGATGCGTAGATTAGATAAATTAGTGAATGCAATGTCACAAAGCAAAAGGAAAAGAGAAGTCAGAAAAAAAACTTTTGTAAAATGTTCTTAGGAGAATGGAAGCATAGTTCAAGTACTGAACCATTTTTTAATGAAGAGAGTTATCTTCAAAGTAATAGTTTGTTGCATGCAGTTGACACCAATGGTAGATCTTATGAAGTTAAGGATGGTTGTGTAATGGAAAAAGAGAAAATTGTTCCAAGAAATGAGGAACAAGTGATGGCTGATGAGGTTATGGGAAGACGTCCTAAAGCACCAGTGTACACTTGGAATTGTAGTAGTATTTGTACTGTGCGTCAGGAATCTATTGATAAATTACGTGACTTTATAAGAGAATATAGTAAAAAGAATGTTAAACAGAAAATTAAGGTGCTTCAAAGACTAGATCCATGCAGAGTGAGAGAGAATACTGGTTTGCAAAGACATTCTCTGGCTTGTCTATCTAGGAAAGTGTGTCAAAGTGTTTTTCACCATTTTAGGATGCTGGCTGTTCATCATACTGAAATGAGAAAGTTTGTGAGAACATTGTATTTTGCTAAAAGTCCAGCACTAAAGTTAAATGAGTTGAATAATGCTCTGTTCCGTGGATCTGTATCAGATGTAGTGAAGGTTACTGATGAGATTCAGTTTTGTTACTTTGGTCCAGAGCAAGAAAGTGTAGAAAATGACACAGTGATTGATGAAAATGTGGAAGAGAATGTAGAACTCACTGTTAGTAAAAATTTTGAAGATGAAATGACAAAATTTACTATCATCTCTAATGAAAGACCAAATATTACTTGTATTTGTAGCCGGAGAAGCCATTACAAAAATCAAACAAAGAATGTTGATCTCTATAAAAAATGTGAAAATGAAGATAATTATAAGTGGAAAGATTTTGCAACATATATATTTCTGGAAAATTGTTTTGATTTGGGTGAAGATCAGCGTATTTGTAAATACTGTTATAACAAGTTAGAAGAAAATAGAATGCCAGCTAGAGCTGTACATAATAATTTAGAATTGATTGATATTCCTCCAGAACTTTCTGATTTAAATACGTATGAGTCTATACTCATTCAATGTGTCCATCCGTTTCAGACCATAGTGCGTATGGAGCCAAAAACTGGTAAATTACCTCCTTCGGATTTACAAAGAGGTTTAAAAGGAAGAGTTGTCTATTTGCCATTGGATTTGAAAAAAAATATGGAAACAATTGATGCAGATACTTTGGAAACTGAACCATTAGTTATTCTGGTTAATGGTGTACCTACAAAGAATAAGAAAATTTGGCAGGAGCTGGTGGATGTACGAAAAGTACAAAGAGCAAATTTGTATTTGAAAAAAAATAATAAATGGTATGAAGCCATTTATATGGATGAAGATGAAGAAGAAATACTAGAAGACACAGGAATACCAACTGGGCAACTTGAAAAAGTGGATAAGTCAAAAGAAGAAGAAATTTATGAACATTTCAGCATACATCCTCTACATTCTAAAGAAGTTATGGGAAACACTATTGATCTGTTTCAGATGAAGAAAGCACAAGGAACTCCTGTGAGTGTATGGGAGGAGAGCTTGGAAGCTCGTTGTTTTCCCCAGCTGTTTCCTACAGGAGAAGGAGGACGATATGATGAACGTCCAGTACAGATTCCTGCTTCTGAGTATCGGACTACAAGACTATCTGCAGAAGATCCGAGATTTCATCAAAGTATTCCTTATTTGTTCCATCTTTTATTTGAAAGTTACTTGTCAGAACTATCTTATGCAGTAAATCACATTTTGAAAACTGGAGTACATCTACGTAATGTGACTGCAAAGGATTTTATGAACAAAGTGCAACAGCGAGATGATCATTTGGAATCTCAATTGATCAATTTGATGGCTTGTCAGCGTGGAACGAATGAATATTGGTACCGAGGCCATGGAGAATTGAAATGTATGTTACGGAATTTAGGAACTCCTACATGGTTCCTTACCCTAAGCTGTGCTGAGTACGCTTGGGATGATCTTCTGGATTTTCTTCGAGAGGCAAATTCAAATATTGAAAACATCCAATACAAGACAGCAGGAGAATTGTGCTCATTGGATCCGGTGAATGTTTGCAGATATTTCAATCATAGATTTAAGGCTATGATGTCCTTCATCTGCAATAAAAAAAATCCACCTCTTGGAGAAGTTGTGGATTTCTTTTGGAGAAAAGAGTACCAAGCCAGAGGTGCTCCTCATATTCATATGCTGTTGTGGATCAAGGATGCTCCAAAATTTGGAACAGATTCTGATGATGCAGTTTCAAGTTTCATCGAAGGATATGCAACATGTGCTATACCTAAAAGCACAGAAGAGAAAAATTTAAAAGAGCAAGTTTTACGTTTCCAAAGTCATCGGTGTGGAAAATACTGTCGAAGAAAGTACAAGAGTAAAGATAAATTCTACACAAAATGTCGATTTGGATTTCCACGACCTGTTCTTTCAAAAGGAAGAGTAAACAGTTTTATGTCAGCTGTGCGACATACTATTACAAGAAAATCACCTAAAAATACCTACAATCTAAGAAGAAAAGAAGAGTCAAAATATATAAATGACTACAACCCAGTCATTTTATCCATGTGGAATGCTAACATGGATATACAGTATGTAGCTGACAATTCTATTGCTGTTGCTCGCTATGTCACATCTTACATCACTAAATCAGAGAAAACGGAATTGAAGGAAATGTGGGAAGAGATTTCTCACGAGAAGACTGTCAGTAAGAAGCTATACAGTTTCAGTTTAAAGATGTTATCGCATCGAGAAATTGGATCCTACGAATGCTCAGATAGGTTATCATCTGCAAGTCTGTACTCCAAATCCAGAAGAATAATTTGGGCAAGTTTAGGTCTTGCAGGAATGCGAAATCGGGTACTGAAATCTATTCGAGAAATTGAGTATTTAGCAGAGTTCGAACCAGAAAGTACAGACATTTTAAGAACAAACATGTTGGACACATATAACCCACAAAGAAGTCATCACCTTGAGAACATGTGTCTCTATGAAGTGCTGCAGAACTTTATTTTTAAACGGAATGTCACAGAAGATATCAACAATGGAAAATATAAAGTCATTGGTGAGGAAGGATGTTTGGTGAAGCAAACAAAAGGAAGTTTGATAAATCACCGGAAGCTGAGTTGCGACACTCCTGATAAAAAGGAATTTTACTACTTGGCACTTTTGCAGCTGTTTAAACCATGGCGTTCAGAGGACGAACTACTTGGAGAATTTCAGAGCTATGAAGATTCCTTCAATGCTAGCAAAGACAGCGTTGAATGCAGTACTTTCACAACTTATGTTCAAATGTTAAATGAAAAAATTGAACAAGAAGCAACAATTGCAGCTGAAGTAGCTAGAGACAGTTCTCAAGACAGTCAAAGTACTGGGACATTCAGTCAAGATCCTCTAGGACAACCGATCATCGAAAATGAAGCAGCAATAGCTATGAACGAAGTGGAAACAGCTATGAATCAAGCTCAGGAAGATTTAGTAGATTTAACATATTTGGAGGAGCAACTGAATGAAGAACAAAAACAAATTTATGAAGAAGTCAGAGAAAAAATTGATCACGGATTACTACATGAAAATAAAGAGTGCTCATGCACATCCTTTGAACCAATGAGAATGTATGTAAGTGGACAAGCAGGAACTGGAAAAAGTTTCTTAATTAATGTAATTAGAAGCTACCTACAGAAGAAAATGGATTCCATTTTGTCTTGTGTTGTTACTGCTCCAACTGGGTTAGCAGCGTATAACATCAAAGGAGTTACCTTACATTGTTTGCTAATGTTACCAGTAGAGCATGAGAACAAAATACAGTACCACAAACTAGCAGGAGAAGCATGCTTGGAAGTTTCAAGAGTATTGAAGAAAATGAAAGTACTCATTATTGATGAGGTTAGCATGGTATCAAACTTAATGCTTGCCTTTGTGCATTTAAGAATGCAGCAAATTCTGAAGACAGACTTTGACGTCCTATTTGGAGGAAAACACGTCATAGTTTTTGGGGATCTTTTGCAACTTACTCCAGTTAAAGGACAACCGGTATTCCATACTCTTACACATGAAGACACAAAAAAGTCATTAGGAAGTATAGGCAATGTAAATATTTGGACATATTTTGAGTATAAGGAGCTCATTACCAATATGAGACAAGCCAATGATGAGGACTATGCAAGTATTCTGAAAGATATAAGAATTGGACTACTCACAGAACATGGCAGAAAAGCATTACAGAGTCGATTGCTGAGTAATTTGTTTCCAACAGAAGAAATAGTTCCAGAGAAAATATACAAGGAAATTGCAGAAAAAAATACTGTAATCTGCTTAATGCCAACACTACATGAATGCTCTGTATTCAATCAAGAACTTTTGAAATTGGAAAATGAAGAGATCATAAAACTGGAAGCTGTGGATAAAATAGAACATGAACGAATAACTGTTATATTGACAGGCAAATTGGGTACTAAATTGGATTCTCTGGAGAAAAACATTTCAAAAACAGCTGGTTTGGAAAATAATCTTTATGTGTGTATGAACTGTAGAGTAATTTTAAGACGTAATTTGGATGTAGAAAAAGGTTTAGTGAATGGAGCTATGGGAAGAGTTGTGGGTTTTATTAATTACCAGAAAAAAGTTGGAATTGAATGGTTAAAAATAAAATTTGATCAGATACAAGAGGTTAAAGACATTTGTCGTTGTTCGGTTCGTTTCTTGCTTGTGAAAGACTTATATGTGCGTAGGAAGCAGTTTCCGTTTTCTCTAGCATATGCTGTAACTATTCACAAATCTCAAGGATTAACTGTTGATCGTACTTTTGTAAACATTGGATCTACTGTGTTTAAAGAAGGTATGGCATATGTTGCTTTGTCACGCGTGAAAAAATTATCTGGTTTATTCATGATAGACTTTGATGATTCAAAAGTAAGTGCTGATGCAAACTGTGTAAAGGAGTATAATAGATTAAGAAGAAGCTATGCTCCTCATTTAGGTCAGTATCCTGTGTTTGAAAAACGTGTTGTTTGTCGGAAAAGGAGATTTGAGAATATCTGTAATGAGGGTGTACAGAAGAGAAAACAAAAAGATAGTGATGTGACTGCAAGCAAAAAGAAAAAGGACAGTGTGGAAGAGGTTGTTGGTTGTCATTTTGAAAATAGCTCTGGTGTCAACTGCTACGCAAATGTAGTGCTGAATGTTGTATTTTATCTTGATTTTTTGCAAGAGCAGATAACACTAAATCATGAAAAAAGATTCTGTTCTTTGCTGAGTCTCCTCTATGAGAAGCTGAGTAATGATAAAACTAAAATAGAAAGTGCTTCTGATGTTAGAAATCTTTTAGATGTATGTTCTGGACGTACACAGTTTACACAAAATGTCCAGCAAGATGCACAGGAATTCTTGATGTATATCCTGATGGTACTGGAAGATGAAGGGGTAGAAGTAGAACATTTATTTGGTGTCTCTTATAAATGGGAACATTGTTGCGATAACTGTATGAACACAAGCAGTAGTAATGTTGATTCTGAAAGGTTCATATATTTACCATTACCAGAGAGTAAAACAGTGACTTTTAGTAAATTAGTTAAAGATGCTAATCACAACATGGAATGTTCTCAATATAAATCAGACATATTGTCAACGTTATTTTTAAAGAAATATGGGCAGTATGTAATTTTAATGTTGCAACGTTGTAGAGCTGATGGTTCAAAATTGGACACTTTAATAAAGAAGTTTACAGGACAACAATTATCAATATCTGGAAAAACTTTTGTTGCAGTTGCAATACTTTTTCATGATGGACCTTCTATAACTTCTGGTCATTACACAGTTTATCTTAAATGTGAAAAAGGATGGATACTGTGCAATGATTCTCAATTGATTTTCAAGCAACGTTTGCCTTATGATTTACCCAATTGTTACCTAATTTTTCTGAAACCAAAATTTTAAATACTAACATCATCATTGGAAGAAAGCATTATTAAAATTTAAAAGGATTTAAATTGTATATTTCGCTCAAAAGAGATTTTAAACTTACCATTTGGCCGTAAGGAAAGGTAAAACAAACAATTGTGGACTTCTTTGACAGATATTATTTTGGAAAATGTTCTTTTGTAACAAGGTTTACAGACGTTATTTTTTGGAAATTGTTATTCTTCTTAAAAGGTATTTTTAAAATTTTTATTAAGGTATGTTTTAGTGAGGATACATTTGGGGCTTTTTTAAACAATCTTTCAGATTGTTTTTTTTTTTGCCCGCTGTTAAATGATGAATACAATTGATTTCACTATTTTCAGTGAAAATCAAAACATTCTGAAAACAGCAAAAAAAGGGCAAAAAATTGCTTTGCTAAATATGAAAAAACATGTACTGTTTAATAAAGTGTATTGTTGAATATTAATACTTTTTTTCAGAACTAGAAAGAAAATTTAGAAGATGTTATTCAGTTATCTTTGCAATTACATAAAACATTTAATTCTAAATTATTTTTTTTGATGGTCAGGTAAGTTTAACATATCTGTATATGTCACTGGTTTCGTTTCATGCTTCCTTTTCTTCACCTCTCCTTACTCTACTTTTCTCATTTCTCTTCTCACTCTCTCTTCCTGCTTTACTACTCTTTTGTAACTCCCTCACTCCTTCTATACTACTCCCCTACCTTTACTACCTCCATCACTAATTTGTCATCCATGTTTCTTTTTCTGTATCCATATATCTTAGTCTTTTTAACTGCCTTACTCCTTCTCAGTTGTTTGCTCTCTGTGTCTGTATCTGTCACTCACGGTTTGTCTGTTTTACCCTTAATTTCCTTAACATCTCTGGGGCACATTTACAAGTCACCTTCACCACCACTACGTCAATTTTCAAAACAAACTAGTTGTGCTGGGTGCTTTTCCATATTTACAAGGAGAGGATAAGCCTCTTTGTGTGTCTTTTCCTCTCCTTGTAAATACAGGCAATTGAAATGCAGCACTAAAATGAGCTATTATCTTTTTTGGGTACCTATACATAAGTACTGATGCAGAGTTTAAAGTTTAATAGGAAGACTCTCTTCCCTTCATCTGTGAAATGTACACCATCTCTTTTTTAATTACTTGGCCACTCCCCTCTCTTTGTCAGGGAGTCCCTGAAGGTTTACTAAAGGTGAAAAAAATGATTTTTTTTTTTTAAAAAAACCCATTGGGTGCGCGCTGGGTGCGCGCACTCTAAAAAGAAAAAAAGAAATAGATTCTAAAAAACAAGTTTTTGTGTTTTGATTTTAGGTGGCTCTAAAAAGAGCCCTTGAGTTAATGTAGGGACAGAGGAAGAGAAAAACGGAAAAAAAAAAATAACAAAGTTATGGCCTTTCGCAAGGATGCTCATCAAATTTTCTTTGAATGAGAGCAATGCTGCTCTCACCCAAAGAAATAAGATTACCACAATCCATGCAGCGTGTACTCATCCTCCCAAAACAAGGATAAGTAACCAGAGGTGTCTGAGAAGGTGAAGGCACCACCGCAGCTGAAGTGCTCGCCTGAGCTGCCGAAGATGTGCTCGGCTGAGCTGCTGCAGATGTCGTCGGCTGAGCAGGTGGAGGGTTTTTTCCAGAAGCTCGACGAAAAGTCACTGGATGCATTGCCTCAACGTGCCTCGTCATAGTATGAATACTAAAAGAATACTTCTTGTTAGGATTCCCACGTGACAAGACGCGCTGACACAGTTTGCAGGTGACCTTTGGTGCATTCACCTTCTTTTGTCCCTCTGGAAAAGTGAAAAACTGCCATATGAAGGAGTCTTTCTGCTTCCTCTGCCTCTGTCTCTCAAGAGTGTCCTGTTCACTCTCAGAAGATGGCTGCTGCTCTGCCATTGTATCTCAACACACAGATTAGCTCCTTCTCCTAGGGAATCAGAACTAACAATGAGGGGGGTGGGTGTGGTTTTGGAAGAATCTGGAACTGAAAGTACTTTGAACCAATGAAAAGTGATGTTTCTGGATCACATGACTTGCCATGAAGGGATTGGGTGTGGTGTTGAAACAATCTGAAACTGAAAGTAATGAAAACCAATTAAAAGTGTTGTTTTATTCATCACATACCCCGAGGTGCGCGCACCGAGCAAGCTCCCAGCGCGCACGGTGCAATTACGCATGCGCAAACGCGTATGCGCACATGCGCCTACGTACTATACGCGTACGTAACGCGCATACGCGGCACGCGCGTATGCGTAAACGTCAGCGCGCGTACTCTATGCGTATGCGGAAGTGTACCGTGTGGAGTACGTACGACGCACGTAAGCATGCGTACTAGGTACGCGCTCCGAGCGCGCAGTAAAACGTATGTATGCGTACGTAAATAACGTAAGCCGGAATTCATAAAAAATGTACGCAAACATACTAGGTGCGCGCTCTGAGAGCGCACCAGAAGAATTTATATAAAAAAAAAAAAGTGGACATAACTTAATAGAAGATATTAACTATGCTGTTCAACTTTATCATAATTAAAACTTTTAAAAAATGAGCCACACCAAATTAAAGGATACAGATAATATATAAATGTATACGTAGGGAAATTTTTGAAAAAGAATTATTTAATAAATATAATTAAAAAACACAAAAATTAGCATTTAAAAAACCTTGCAAATTCACTGAAAAAACCATAGGTTTCACACACGTTATAGTTAGGAATTAGCATTTAAAAAACCTTGCAAATTCACTGAAAAAACCATAGGTTTCACACACGTTATAGTTAGGAATTAGCATTTAAAAAACTTGCAAATTCACTGAAAAAACCAGAGGTTTCACACACGTTATAGTTAGCTGGACATTTTACTCATAAAAAACCAATGAAATTCCCCAGTTATAGTTAGTTCAGCTAACTATAACTCGCGCACCCGCAATCCACTGCTGAGGACGTCACATATTACATCACTCATGACATGGTCAGTGACATCACTGATGACATCACTGATGACATCTCAAATGACATCACTGATGACATCACTGATGACATCATCCTTGTGATAGAGTAACACATCTTCTCACACTCTAATATAACCTTTGATACACCGACTAAAAATGTAAGAGTTCCATTCTCAAAACCATACATACTCCAATACCAATAACTACATACCCAATTATTAACTCTTAGGTCTACATACACCTCCACTCGTTCACCTGTACAGTCACTCATACTTACAGTCACTCCATACAAAACTATCATATGCATTTATACACCTATATAGACACTCACACACCACCAATCATCCATAGAGGTACTCTCACACCTACTCAGTCATGCAAATAATCACACTCCCATTTACTCACCTATGCGGTTATACACACTCAAGTTCACTTACTCATAAAAATAGTATCACATTCTTACGCTCTTATAGAATCATTGATACAAGCACACACTCATCCATACAGTCACTCTCACAATCACACACTCTCACATCTACCCACTTATATACTCTTACACACATATATACTGCCTTTCACATATGTAGTTAGTCACAAAAGTACCACTGACATAAACATTCAATCCCTAACACACCCATACATTCACTCACTCAACCATACAGTCCATCACAGATGCAGTCTTAAAACCATGCACCAATTGAATCACCCACTCACACATCTATGCATAGAGTGACACACACCCTACCCACACAAACACTCATGAACCCATACAGATACTTAGACAACCAATCAATTACCCATATAGAGACTCATATAGCTGTTCTCAAAACCATGCAGCCACTTATACACCAACATACAGACACATACACACATTTACACAGTTTACTCACTAGTCTGCAGTAAGATACATTTAATGACTAACTTAAAGAATCATGTTATGCACCACAGAAAATCATCCTTTTACACACTTGTACACCCACTCATTCTTAAACAGGCCTTTCCCTATATATATTAAACATATTGAAATTTTTCAAAAACACATACTCACTGGATGATGTCATCAGTGATGTCATCAGTGATGTCATTTGAGATGTCATCAGTGATGTCATCAGTGATGTCAATGACCATGTCATGAGTGATGTAATATGTGACGTCATCAGCAGTGGATTGCGGGTGCGCGAGTTATAGTTAGCTGAACTAACTATAACGGGGGAATTTCATTGGTTTTTTACGAGTAAAATGTCCAGCTAACTATAACGTGTGTGAAACCTCTGGTTTTTTCAGTGAATTTGCAAGGTTTTTTAAATGCTAATTCCTAACTATAACGTCTGTGAAACCTATGTTTTTTTCAGTGAATATATATATATATATATATGTATATATATATTTCCATGCTACTAGCCGTCTCGAGTAGTTAGTTATAGCTAGGACCTAGTTTCCAAAGGAAGATGGTTTTTTGTTTTGCCAGTTACTTTGGAGCCTCTTGATGAATTTTCAAAACGTATAATTTGCTGCATCCAGCTATGGTGTTAAAAGGTTCGTGGTGATCTGTCAAGCAGGGGCCGAGAAAAAAAGGGCGTCCAAAAATGCGTTTTCCCTTTGTCAATTCTTATAGGACCTTTGAGCACAACTACAGCAGCCCCAAACACTAAATGGAATTACATCGAATTTCACAAAAAGGTAGATTTGGTTATGCAGATCACGCTTTTTGTGATTGGGTGTAAATCCATTCAGTAGTTTTAGAGCTATTAAAGTGCAAAAACTATAGATATCGAGGGCCGCGTATTCTTGCAAAGAATTCGCAGATCCAATGCTGAAATCCGATTGGCTACCAACACTTCAACCAGGAAGTGTTGGCAGCCATCTTGGGACTCGGCTTTGAGCCGCGTCCCAGAAAAAGATAAAAATAAAAAAAAAGGGTCAGCGTAGGGACACCCTGAGCTCCTGGCCATGGTGCAGGGGTCTCCCAGAGACCCCACCATGGCTAATAATCATTTTTAAAAAACAAAATCTATACAAAATCTACTGGCTGATCCACACATTTTTCTGAGATTTAAAAACCAAAATGCAGTCTCTAGCACTTTTACTTTCTTTGGTGCCCAGGTGGGCTAAGTCCTGGGGGTATTGGGGGGCTGAAAAAGGAAGGGGGCCCCCTTCTAGGTCTTGTAGTAGCCCCACGTACTGCCATGTCCCAGGGGCTATAATTAAGTACACTGTAGGGGGCCGCATGATCCCTCCCAGCCCTGGGGCCTTAATAGAGATGAGTGCGGGGGCAGCGCAGACCCTGCTGCAGCCCTGGGGACCCCCACCTCTCCGGGGTTTTAATTAAATGCAGTGCAGGGGTGCCTGCGGACCCAATGCAGTTCCGAGGACCGCCACCTCTCCAGGGTTTTAATAACATATAGTACAGGGGGGCCACGCTGCCCCCTGTAGCCCCAGGGGCCACCACGCAAAATCTATCAAAGGAGGGGGGCTGCCCGACCCCCCTCCTGGAGCCAGCATGGCTCAGGGAACTGCCACCCCTCAGGGTCAGCTCCTGGTATGTCCCGGGATACCTACCCCTGGGACATAGCTGTTTGCTATGGCTTGACAGGAGCTTTACCGCTCCTGCCAAGCTATAGCAAACTGTGCCTTCTTTCAGCAAGCAAGAGCATTGAAAATGCTCTTGCTTCCTGAAAATGAGCACAATTGCTTTGACAGAGAGGTAGCTGCATATTAGAAGCTCCCTCTCTGTCAAAGCAATGTCGGCTCCCGCAGAAGGGGGGAGCCGGCAAGGACCACGGGTTTCTTGTGGTTCCCCCCGAAGGTCTTCATCATTGAAGAGTTGGTGCCGTGGATGGGAGCAGGGCACAAACAACAGAGGCCCATTTATTTATTTATTTTAAAAAAAAGAAAAGGCTACGTCGAAGGGATTGGGTCACGGGGGGGGGGCAAAATTGGCCTGGGGAATGGAGGCCACATTCCAGAATTAATACTCATTCACCACCACTCTGCACACGCGCCTCTTGGCGCACAACTGGTTGGGGGATAAATTGCCCTTGGTGGTAGAGGGTCATTGGGGCCATCTAGCCCTCCTGTTACCTCCAGTAAGTCACAAACTGTGTTATACCTGAGAGGTCTTTGGGGGCCCAGCCCCTTTTTTTAACACTCTGCAAACGCACCTCCTGGCACACTGCTATTTAGGGGATGAAGTCCTCTTGGCTCCAGAAGGTCATTAGGCGCCAACAAGCCCTCCTGTTACTTCCAGTAAGTCCCACCTGGGGATTGCTGAGAGGTCACTTCAGAGGCCACGCTCCCATCTCCATCACTCTGCAAATGCGCCTGGTGCGCTGCTAGTTGTGGGATAAAGTCCCCTTGGCTCTAGAGTGTCCTTGGGGGCCAACAAGCCCCCCTGTTACCTCTAGTAATTCCCACAGAGCAGAATTGCTGAGAGGTCTTCGGAGGCCAAGCCCCCTTTCTCCATCACTCTGAAAAGGTGACTCTTGGCACACTCCTGGTTAAGGGATGAAAACTTCTTGGATTCTGAGGGTTCTTGGGGGCCCAGAAGCCCTTCTGTTACCTCCAGTAAATCCGACACAGCAGGATTACTGAGATCTGATCGGAGGCCCAGCCTCCTTTCTCCACCACTCTGCAACTGCGACTACTAGTTAGAAAATCGTAGTAATTCACTTAAAAAACCAAACGTTACAGTTGTTATAATTAGGCTCAGATTTCACTCGTACAAAACCAGTGACATTCAGCAGTTACAGTTACCTGAGCTAACTATAACTTTTGTCCTCGCAACGCACTACTTATGACCTCATATATTACTTCACTCTTGACGTGGTCAGTAACATCACTCATGACATCACTGATGACATCTCTAAGCAATACACTTTCCATGCCGAGATAGAAAGAAACAGACATTTTAAGGTGAGCAAATTCAGACTGTCGCCGGTGTTGTAGGGTGCTCTATACAGGAGCTGGTCTTTACCTAAACTTGGGAACTACCTAGAGTTCTCTGTTTCCTTTTTGCATAATTTATATGGCACTCTATGCCTGAAAGGGTATTGATTTGACTTTTACTTGGTGCTCTCTTGTTTTTGGACAAAGAGAAACCTCTCTGAAGAGCTATAATGAAAGCAAAACACCTGTTAGGTTTATTCATTTCAGGTTGGCTTGGATGGTGTTTTCCCAATCCAAAGCTGTATTACTGTACCTTGGAGTGGTAAGAGGCTTTTGTCATTTTACAGCTCATCGTGGATAGCACTGTATTAATCCTATGCTTAAAGACTTTACTGTAGAAATGGCAAAATACTTTGTCCCTTTCTGTCTTGGCAGGGATGGCACTGGGCTAATCATATGCTTAAAAACATTGATAGAAAAGCAGACATTTGAGGTGAGCAAATTCAGAGTGTCGCTGGTGTTGTTGTTTGCTCTATACAGAGGCTACTCTCCACCTAACCTTAGGAACTACCCAGAGTTCTCTGCTTCTCATATGTGTATTATGTTCTAGCAGTTGCCAGTAGGCAGTTATAGTTAGGACCTAGTTTCCATGGGACAAGCGTTTTTTGACATGCCCATATCTTTGGTGCCGGTTGAGGAATCTTCATGAAATGTTCACAAAAAAGTGTGCCGTGAGTCTTATTGTGCATGGAAGGTTTTGGGGTGATCTGTCAAGCAGGGGCCAAGAAAAAAGGGGGCTAAAAAATGAGTGTTTACCCTATTAATCCCCATATGAATTTTAGACACAACTACATCAGAAACCGCTGAACGGAAATACACTAAATTTGGCAGTAAGGTTGGTCTTTGTTCAGTAAGTGACCTTTTAGCTATTTGGTATAAATCTGTTAAGTAGTTTTTGAGATATTAAATGAAAACTAAATTTGTATATCTAGAGATGTGAACACTCCGCAAATCCTCCCGATCTCGTGCAGAGATCTGATTGACTGCCAACACTTCAACCAGGATGTGTTTGCAGCAATTTTGGGACTTATGCTCAACCAAGTCCCCCAAAAAAGTGAAAAATAAAGCAATGGGAGCAGGGTAGGAATACCTTGGCCCACTAGGCCTGGTGGTGGGGTCCCGGAGCAAAAAATAATTTGAACAACTTTTCATGGTGAAAATCGCGACAGATTCACAAATTCATGTGAAAACGTTTGAAAGAACATGCGCGGTCGAACCCCTCAGGCTGGCACCAACTATTGAGAGTGCTCTCTGGCCACATTGTAATGAGAGATTTACTGCAGCAGCACCCGGCATTTCATCAGGAAGAAATTGTGGGTTGAGCACCAAAGGACGGTATAGGAGGATCCTGCATACAGGGAGATGAGCGAAACTGTATCCATGTCATTGGAGCTTTCTATGCTGAAGCGGCCTCGTGTATGCCTAAATTTATTCTAATTGCAGCATTAGCATGTTCCAAGACTAAATAGGCCAGGGACTTCTATAATTTACCTATTTCAAAAATGGCAACCGCGGTGAAATATTTAAGCAATATTGTGTGGCAGTAGGCAAAATCTACACCAATCTTCTGACTGAGGCAGAGAAATTAAAAGCACTGAACCGCTACAATGTGTCAATTTATCCGATAACTGTGAACAACACAAAGCTGCGCCGGAGCTGTTTTCAGCCACATTTCAATAATTGCTGCCAAACAAACACTGTTCCAATCAGTCAAACTTCAATTACAAAACAAAGTGAGGCCAATAAATCACACATGTAGAGTGTCACTGAATTAATTAAGTCACCATTCTGCAAAGTTGAATGTCTATGAATGCTGTGAACTACACCACTGTGAGCATAACCAGCAGCAATTTATGCTGAAAATATAGACTTTGAATGACCTTGCTAAACATATAAAGGTACCATAAAAAGGAACAGTGTCATGACTAACCTCTGACAGAGTGGATAAAGTATAAACCAATTACATGGTTTGTGAAAGAGATAAGAAATCGGAAAGCCATGTCCATGACAAATATCTAAACTGAGGAGTATAAAATCTGTCTGTTGTGCTTGCTCAAATATCAGGCCAGGATCTACTGCAACTTAATTTTTCTAAAAATGACACTGTGTTGAGAAACGTAACCAATATTGTGTGTTAGTTTGCTGAATCGACGGCAATCCTCTGACTGAGGTGGACAAATTACACACACTGAACAGCTACAATGTGTTAATTTGTCTGATTACTGTGTACAACTCAAGCCACGACGGAGCGACTTTCAGTGCTTGTATCAACAATAATTGACAATTACATTTATGCGCATTATGATCATACCCAAAGCACATTTGCATAATTGCTGCTAAAATTAACAGCGTTCGCAAGCAGGCAAACTTCAATTACAAAATAAAGTGAGACCAATAAACCACAAAGGGAGAGTATCACTGAATTCACTAAAGCCACCTCTCTGCAAAGTGGAATGTATATGAGCAATGTGAATTACACCACTGCGAACATAACTGGCAGCAATCTATGCCATAATACAGATTTTGAATGACCTTGCTAATCACATGAAAATATGATACAAAGAATTTGCGTTACGACTAGCCTCAGACAGAGTGGAAGAAACATAAATTAATTATATGGTTTGTGAAAGAGATAAGAAAACCGAAAGCTGTGTGTGCTGCAATTATCTACATTGAGACTTATAAAATCGACTTCTTTGTTAAGAATGCAACATTGTTTCTAACTCTTGGCACATTGACACTGTGTCTCTACTAAAAGAATCCTCTCAAACGACTCAGGTTGTGGTGGAGTGACACTGCTTGGAAGCCATTTTATGTAATAAGGGAACCATCACAATACATTATATAAAAACACTGCCAAATATATTGCAGATACAGGAGTCAATAATACATGATTTTTATAACCAATCCTTTCAAAGCTGTATTCATTCATTGTGGAGTTGTTTTCACATAAGCTTATGATGTCGAAGACATAAAATTTTGCCGCATCAAAAACAAAATGAATGACAGAACTGCGTATTCAGCTATTTACACAATGGAAGCTAGAAAAGTGAAGTGAACCAACAAAGGGACATCACTGTTTCCATCTAAGGGATCTACTGACAATGTTGTGGATGGATCAAATGAAACAAGAACAGAGGGTCCCCTAAAACATTGTTTATCCAAGTAGAACACATGTATAGGAAAGAGATCAGCTTCACAGATCCAGGTCCAATGGAATAAATACACACATTCACAGATCCACTTATACACTCTCTCACACCCCTATACTGTTACTCACACACCCACTTATAGACTCATGCAGCTACTTGCAGCTACTTGTGCACCCACTTACATAACTGCAAAACCACTCACATACCCACTCAGAGACCCATACAATCACTCACATACCCACTCACAGAACCATAGAACCACTTACACACTTACGCACACATCCATACAACCATTTACACACCCATAGAACCACTTATACACTCACTCACAGACACATACAGCCGCTGTCAGACCCATACACGCTCTCACATACCCACAAAACCTCTACACACCCACTAATAGACCCATACAGTTATCATACACCTACTAACACACTCATACAACCACTCACACACTCACTTACCAATACATACAGCCACTTACACACCCATCCTCCGAGGTTACATTTATGAAATAAAATGTAAAAACCCTAAAAACTTCACTAAAAAAACAAATGTTAGAGAGATGTTATAGTTAGGAAATGCCATTAAAAAATGTTCGACATTCACTTAAAAAAGCAAAGGTGACAGGGATGTTATAGTGAGAAAATAAACTTTCAAAAACCTTAGAAATTAATTTAAAGAATGCAAAGGTTACAGGAGCATTATATTTAGGTAAAAAGATTTAAAACAAAGTTAGAAATCCACTGAAAAACAAAGGTTACAGGGGCGTTAGAGTTAGGCTCAGATTTTACATACACAAAATCAAAGAAATTCAGCAGTTATAGTTACTTGAGCTAACTACAAATTGTGCCCCTCAATGCAATGCTTATGACCTCACATATTACATCACTAATGCCATCACTGATGCCATCTTAAATGACATCACTGATGACATCATCCACAGAACCACATCCATACAAACACTCACACACCCATTTAACCTCCAACAAACCCATTTACAGACCCAAATAACCACTCACACAACCACGTTCACATCCAGTCCGTCAATCAGTCAACAATAATGTTTATTTAGATCGTGGTCTTTAACCCCTTCGCTGCTAGGCCTTCTCCCACCCTGTGCAAAGCCTTTGTTTGGCTATTTGGGGGAGTTCACGCAAGGCCCCTGTAACTTTTCGACCACATAAGGTATCCACGCCAAATTTGCGTCCTTGTTTTCCGACATCATGGGGATTCTAAATGTACCCAGGGTTTTTGGATTCCCCTGGAGGGGACCCAGAAATTAGCCAAAATACAGCAACATTTTGTTTTTTGGGGGAAAAATGCAAAATAAGGGCTACAGATGAAAGCATCTGTTTTTTTGCCCTGCAAATGGTATCAAAAAAGGGTCTGTGGTGCTGAAATCACCATCTTCCCAGCTTTCAGGGACAAGCAGACTTTTGTCAGAAAACCAGAATGTGTTACACAGTTTCGGCATTTTTCTGGGACATAGCCTATTTTTGCTATTTTTTGTGCTTTCAACCTTCTTCCAGTTAATGGTAGAAATGGGTATGAAAGCAATAATGGATCCTGGAAAGCTATACATTTTTGAAAAGTAGATACAATTCTGAATTCAGCAAGGGGTCATTTGTGTAGATCCTTCAAGGTTTCTTTATAGAAACAAACAGTTAAATATAGGAAAAATTGAAAATTAGTTGAAAACAACAGCCATTTGTGTCAATGTTTTTATCTGTAACTTTTTCTAATTATGACAGCTATTTGAAAGCAATATAATGTTACAGCCGCTGGACCTTTCTGGTTGTGGCGATATATAGGACATGTAGGTTCACCAAGAACCCGACGAACCTAGAGCCAATAACTGAGCAGCGTCTTGCAATGGTCTTTTATTATGTATCGGGTATATAGCAATTATTTTGGGAAAATGTATACATGGAAAAATTGGTATGAAAGACACCTGTGTATCTCTGAAATGGGAACATAATATAGAGTTTAGAAACAGTAGATATTTGCACATTTCCGAAATTGGGAGTACCCATACTATCATAAGAATTATACGTCATTTTTCAAAATGACATCTTTTTTACACATTGTTTTTCATTTGGAAGGCAGAAATGCATCAAAAGTCAATAGGTAATAACAGTTGTTCTACAATTCTGTGTTACCCTAAGTCTCCCGATAAATATGGTACCTCACTTGTGTGGGTAGGCATAGTGCCCACAACAGGAAACGGCTCAAAACGCAACGTGAACACACCACAATTTTGCAATGAAAAATTACTCTTTTATTGCAAAGGGCCTAGCTGTAGTTTTTTTACCCTAGCTCTGCCGGCACCTAGGGAAATCTAGCAAACCTATATATTTTTTTAAATTAGACACCCAGGGGAATCCAGGATGGGGTGACTTGACTGGCTCTCACCAGGTTCTGTTACCCAGAATCCCTTGCAAACCTAAACAATTGTCAAAGAAACCACATTTTCCTCACATTTCTGTGGTGGAAAGTTTTGAAATCTGGGTGGAGCCACAAATTTCCACCAACCCTGCGTTCCCCAAAGTCTTCCAAGAAAAATTGTACCTCACTTGTGTGGGTAGACCTAGTGCCCGCGACAGGAAACGGCACAAAACGCAACGTGGACACACCACAATTTCACAGTGAAAAATCACCCTTTTTTGGTAAAGTGCCTAGCTGTAGTTTTTGAACCCTAGCTCTTCCGGCACCTAGGGAAACCTAGCAAACCTATACATTTGTGAAAACTAGACACAGGGGAATCCAGGATGGGGTGACTTGACTGCCTCTCACCAGGTTCTGCTACCCAGAATCCCATGCAAACCTAAACAATTGTCAAAGAAACCACATTTTCCTCACATTTCTGTGGTAGAAAGTTATGGAATCTGCGTGGATCCACAAATTTCCACCCCCCGCGTCCCCCAAAGTCTTCCGAGAAAAATGGTACCTCACTTGTGTGGGTAGGCCTAGTGCCCGTGACAGGAAACGGCGCAAAACACAACGTGGACACACCACAATTCCACAGTGAAAAATGACCCTTTTTTGGCAAAGTGCCTAGCTGTAGTTTTTGAACCCTAGCTCTGTTGGCACCTAGGGAAACCTAGCAAACCTATACATTTTTTAAAACTAGACACCCAGGGGAATCCAGTATGGGGTGACTTGACTGGCTCTCACCAGGTTCTGTTATCCAGAATCCCTTGCAAACCTAAAAAATTATCAAAAAAACCACGGGGCATATTATCAAGAAACGGCGTTAACATTATCGCCGCTTTAGCAGCAGAAAACTGCTGCTAAAGCAGAGATAATGGGCTTGATTATATGCCCTTGAGAATTCCCATAGAAGCCCATGTTCTGGTGTCAACATGGGCTTCTATTGGAATTCTCTGCAGCATATTATCAAGCCCATTATCGACGCTTTAGCGGCATTTTTTTGCCGCTAAAGCGGCGATAATTTTAACGCCGTGCTTGACAATATGCCCGCACATATTTTGTACATTTCTGTGGTGGAAAGTTCTGGAATCTGCGTAGATTCACAAAATTCCACCCACCCCGTGTTCCCCAAAGTCTTTCGAGAAAAATGGTACCTTACTTGCATGGGTGGGTCAAGTACTCGCGACAGGCAAGGGCACAAAACCTATTGAGGCGACATCAAAATTACCTATCACAAACCAACCTGGTTTTGCAAGGGAGGGGTCCCATGACTTTTTGGCCTGGAGCTCGGCAGCCACCTAGGGAAACCTACCAAATCCACACATTTCTGAAAACTAGACACCCCGAGAATTCCAGGAAAGTATGGCTTGTGTGGATCCCCCAACGTTTTCTTACCTAGAATCCCCAGCAAACCTGAAATCTTGCTGAAAAATTCACTTTTTTCACACATTTTTGTGTGTGAAAGTTGTGGCATCACCGGGCTGATACAAATGTCCTACCACCCAGTGTTCCCCCAGGTCTCCCGATAAAAATGGTGCCTCACTCATGTGGGGGCCCCAAGTACCCGCGTCAGGCAAGGGCCCAAAACGTATTGAGGCAACATCAAAATTGCCTATCACAAAATGACCTGGTTTTGTAAGGGGGGTCCCATGACTTTTTGGCCCGGGGCTCAGCGGCCACCTAGGGAAACCTACCAAACCCACACATTTCTGAAAACTAGACACCAGGGGATTCCAGGGAGGTATGGCTTGCGTGGATCCCCCAACGTTTTCTTGCCCGGAATCCCCTGCAAACCTGAAATTTAGCTGGAAAAATGACTTTTTCACTCATTTTTGTGTGGGAAAGTTGTGGCCTCACCGGGCTGACACAAATTTCATACCACCCAGTATTCCCCCAAGTCTCCCGATAAAAATGGTGACTCACTCGTGTGGGAGGCCCAAGTACCCTCGACAGGCAAGGGTCCAAAACGTATTGAGGCGACATCAAAATTGCCTTTCACAAAACAACCTGGTTTTGCAAGGGGGGTCCCATGACTTTTTGGCCTGGGGCTCGGCCGCCACCTAGGGAAACCAACCAAACCCACACATTTCCGAAAAATAGACACCCGGGGAATTCCAGGGAGGTATGGCTTGTGTGGATACCCCAGCTTTTTCTTTCCCAGAATCCCCTTTAAACCTGAAATTTAGCTGAAAAATCACTTTTTTCACACATTTTTGTGTTTGAAAATTGTGGCATCACCGGGCTGACACAAATGTCCTGCCACCCAGCGTTCCCCCAGGTCTCCCAATAAAAATGGTGCCTCACTCGTATGGGATGCCCAAGTACCCGTGACAGGCAAGGGCCCAAAACATATTGAGGCGACATCAAAATTGCCTGCTGTCTGCAGCAGAGGGATTTCGTCCCCCTGTCCTCATGACGGAATGGTTCCATCGTGAGCACAGGGACACCGATGCTCATGACGGAAGAATTCCGTCATGAGCATCGAAGGGGTTAAGCAACAATAAAAACAAATACACACCCACACAACCACTCAAACACCCACTCATACACTCATATTGCCAGAATCCAAGGAAAGGCCTTAGACTGGATACGATCATGCCTCCCAGGCAGAACACAGAGAATTAGACTCTCACCCTTCCTCTCAGAACGAACAGAGATTAGATGCGGAGTAGCTCAAAGATCCTCCCTCAGCCCCACACTCTTCAACTTCTACATGGCCCCCTTCACAACCATCGTCAGAAACCACGGGCTCAACGTTGTCTCCCACGCTGATCTGAAGGATCTTCTCCAGGTACAAATAGACAATCGGCACACATTCAGTTGTACTCTGCAGATGAGAGAGGAGCCATAATGTGGGATTCAGGGGAGACGTCGCTAATTACAAAAACACTGATGCCTTTTGCTAGCATAGTGGAAAATAAATAAGCACCACATCAGTGTTTCAAAAAGTAAGAAATAATAAATGTACGCAAATATAGAATATGGGAAAAAGCTGAATAAGGGGAAATGTATTTGTGCTTTGTAAAGTAGGTTAAAGCTTTTATGACACATCCTCATGCATCAGCAGACCTGCCAACTCACACGATGCCACTGTGTGCCACACGCTATCAACTCCCCCTACACGGTCACACTGTAAGAGGGAAAAAAGCTTGAAACTACTGCAAAATAGTGGCTTATCAGCTGGTTTTGGAGGCTCTGAGTAGCCGATGCCAATTGAATAGTGTTAAAACACTGTAAGACAACGGCGGCGGCAGCAGCCTCGGCAAGCCTTGTTTTTTTTTGTGAGTTTTGTTTTTGGAGTGGAAGCAATCAAGGGTGGAAGGGGCAGAAGTGCCTCTTATTGAAGCAGTTCTCGGCACGTGGCCCGCCACTTTCATGGCCACACCCCCTTCGCACACTGTGAAATGTTTAATTGATTTGGCAGTTCTGCATCAGGTACGTCAATGCACAGGGAAAAGAACTTCCTGGGCTGGTGGTGCCTTCAAGTAAACACTGAAGAAGGACTGCTGAAAAGGGAGCTTTAACTCGAACAAAATGTGAGGCCTTCACTGTCCATCGCCCTGTGACACTAAATTCCTTCAGAACCAGTCTCATCTTTGCTGCAACCCCTCTCTGTGTACATCTATGGGCTGTGAGAAGATGGGATCGGACATGCGCAGCCGGTTGCATTTCAGAACCGGAATTCATGATTATGCTGAGTACGAGGGACAGGCAGCCAGATACTTTTGGCATTGCTTTTGAGACTGAGTCACTGTATTTAAACATGCTGAAAATTGGAGGAATGGGCCCCATGCCCTATAACAGAAAGTGCCACTGCTAATCGAGTATTGATGCAGGAGAGCAAACCCTGAGATGTGGATCCCCTATTAAACCAACAGTTATATTTTTCTTAGTGGGAGGAGCCCTTGGAATGGGCAGTGGTCCCCCATTAATACAGGTACGTTATTCCTCTCAAACCCACCAGGGAAAGAAGATCATGAAATTAACCCGAATCATAGCTGCCATGGTTTCAGATTGCTTATGTGTGACATTTTCATAAATTCCATGTATTTTTATGAGTGACACTTTCTCGCATGCAAAATCAAGCAATGAAGACGAGGGACATGAAGGGATTGGGTGTGGTGTTGAAACAATCTGAAACTGAAAGTAACCCGCAATCCACTGCTGATGACGTCACATATTACATCACTCATGACATGGTCAGTGACATCACTGATGACATCACTGATGACATCTCAAATGACATCACTGATGACATCATCCTTGTGATAGAGTAACACATCTTCTCACACTCTAATATAACCTTTGATACACCGACTAAAAATGTAAGAGTTCCATTCTCAAAACCATACATACTCCAATACCAATAACTACATACCCAATTATTAACTCTTAGGTCTACATACACCTCCACTCGTTCACCTGTACAGTCACTCATACTTACAGTCACTCCATACAAAACTATCATATGCATTTATACACCTATATAGACACTCACACACCACCAATCATCCATAGAGGTACTCTCACACCTACTCAGTCATGCAAATAATCACACTCCCATTTACTCACCTATGCGGTTATACACACTCAAGTTCACTTACTCATAAAAATAGTATCACATTCTTACGCTCTTATAGAATCATTGATACAAGCACACACTCATCCATACAGTCACTCTCACAATCACACACTCTCACATCTACCCACTTATATACTCTTACACGCATATATACTGCCTTTCACATATGTAGTTAGTCACAAAAGTACCACTGACATAAACATTCAATCCCTAACACACCCATACATTCACTCACTCAACCATACAGTCCATCACAGATGCAGTCTTAAAACCATGCACCAATTGAATCACCCACTCACACATCTATGCATAGAGTGACACACACCCTACCCACACAAACACTCATGAACCCATACAGATACTTAGACAACCAATCAATTACCCATATAGAGACTCATATAGCTGTTCTCAAAACCATGCAGCCACTTATACACCAACATACAGACACATACACACATTTACACAGTTTACTCACTAGTCTGCAGTAAGATACATTTAATGACTAACTTAAAGAATCATGTTATGCACCACAGAAAATCATCCTTTTACACACTTGTACACCCACTCATTCTTAAACAGGCCTTTCCCTATATATATTAAACATATTGAAATTTTTCAAAAACACATACTCACTGGATGATGTCATCAGTGATGTCATCAGTGATGTCATTTGAGATGTCATCAGTGATGTCATCAGTGATGTCAATGACCATGTCATGAGTGATGTAATATGTGACGTCATCAGCAGTGGATTGCGGGTGCGCGAGTTATAGTTAGCTGAACTAACTATAACGGGGGAATTTCATTGGTTTTTTACGAGTAAAATGTCCAGCTAACTATAACGTGTGTGAAACCTCTGGTTTTTTCAGTGAATTTGCAAGGTTTTTTAAATGCTAATTCCTAACTATAACGTCTGTGAAACCTATGTTTTTTTCAGTGAATATATATATATATATATATATGTATATATATATTTCCATGCTACTAGCCGTCTCGAGTAGTTAGTTATAGCTAGGACCTAGTTTCCAAAGGAAGATGGTTTTTTGTTTTGCCAGTTACTTTGGAGCCTCTTGATGAATTTTCAAAACGTATAATTTGCTGCATCCAGCTATGGTGTTAAAAGGTTCGTGGTGATCTGTCAAGCAGGGGCCGAGAAAAAAAGGGCGTCCAAAAATGCGTTTTCCCTTTGTCAATTCTTATAGGACCTTTGAGCACAACTACAGCAGCCCCAAACACTAAATGGAATTACATCGAATTTCACAAAAAGGTAGATTTGGTTATGCAGATCACGCTTTTTGTGATTGGGTGTAAATCCATTCAGTAGTTTTAGAGCTATTAAAGTGCAAAAACTATAGATATCGAGGGCCGCGTATTCTTGCAAAGAATTCGCAGATCCAATGCTGAAATCCGATTGGCTACCAACACTTCAACCAGGAAGTGTTGGCAGCCATCTTGGGACTCGGCTTTGAGCCGCGTCCCAGAAAAAGATAAAAATAAAAAAAAAGGGTCAGCGTAGGGACACCCTGAGCTCCTGGCCATGGTGCAGGGGTCTCCCAGAGACCCCACCATGGCTAATAATCATTTTTAAAAAACAAAATCTATACAAAATCTACTGGCTGATCCACACATTTTTCTGAGATTTAAAAACCAAAATGCAGTCTCTAGCACTTTTACTTTCTTTGGTGCCCAGGTGGGCTAAGTCCTGGGGGTATTGGGGGGCTGAAAAAGGAAGGGGCCCCCTTCTAGGTCTTGTAGTAGCCCCACGTACTGCCATGTCCCAGGGGCTATAATTAAGTACACTGTAGGGGGCCGCATGATCCCTCCCAGCCCTGGGGCCTTAATAGAGATGAGTGCGGGGGCAGCGCAGACCCTGCTGCAGCCCTGGGGACCCCCACCTCTCCGGGGTTTTAATTAAATGCAGTGCAGGGGTGCCTGCGGACCCAATGCAGTTCCGAGGACCGCCACCTCTCCAGGGTTTTAATAACATATAGTACAGGGGGGCCACGCTGCCCCCTGTAGCCCCAGGGGCCACCACGCAAAATCTATCAAAGGAGGGGGGCTGCCCGACCCCCCTCCTGGAGCCAGCATGGCTCAGGGAACTGCCACCCCTCAGGGTCAGCTCCTGGTATGTCCCGGGATACCTACCCCTGGGACATAGCTGTTTGCTATGGCTTGACAGGAGCTTTACCGCTCCTGCCAAGCTATAGCAAACTGTGCCTTCTTTCAGCAAGCAAGAGCATTGAAAATGCTCTTGCTTCCTGAAAATGAGCACAATTGCTTTGACAGAGAGGTAGCTGCATATTAGAAGCTCCCTCTCTGTCAAAGCAATGTCGGCTCCCGCAGAAGGGGGGAGCCGGCAAGGACCACGGGTTTCTTGTGGTTCCCCCCGAAGGTCTTCATCATTGAAGAGTTGGTGCCGTGGATGGGAGCAGGGCACAAACAACAGAGGCCCATTTATTTATTTATTTAAAAAAAAAGAAAAGGCTACGTCGAAGGGATTGGGTCACGGGGGGGGGGCAAAATTGGCCTGGGGAATGGAGGCCACATTCCAGAATTAATACTCATTCACCACCACTCTGCACACGCGCCTCTTGGCGCACAACTGGTTGGGGGATAAATTGCCCTTGGTGGTAGAGGGTCATTGGGGCCATCTAGCCCTCCTGTTACCTCCAGTAAGTCACAAACTGTGTTATACCTGAGAGGTCTTTGGGGGCCCAGCCCCTTTTTTTAACACTCTGCAAACGCACCTCCTGGCACACTGCTATTTAGGGGATGAAGTCCTCTTGGCTCCAGAAGGTCATTAGGCGCCAACAAGCCCTCCTGTTACTTCCAGTAAGTCCCACATGGGGATTGCTGAGAGGTCACTTCAGAGGCCACGCTCCCATCTCCATCACTCTGCAAATGCGCCTGGTGCGCTGCTAGTTGTGGGATAAAGTCCCCTTGGCTCTAGAGTGTCCTTGGGGGCCAACAAGCCCCCCTGTTACCTCTAGTAATTCCCACAGAGCAGAATTGCTGAGAGGTCTTCGGAGGCCAAGCCCCCTTTCTCCATCACTCTGAAAAGGTGACTCTTGGCACACTCCTGGTTAAGGGATGAAAACTTCTTGGATTCTGAGGGTTCTTGGGGGCCCAGAAGCCCTTCTGTTACCTCCAGTAAATCCGACACAGCAGGATTACTGAGATCTGATCGGAGGCCCAGCCTCCTTTCTCCACCACTCTGCAACTGCGACTACTAGTTAGAAAATCGTAGTAATTCACTTAAAAAACCAAACGTTACAGTTGTTATAATTAGGCTCAGATTTCACTCGTACAAAACCAGTGACATTCAGCAGTTACAGTTACCTGAGCTAACTATAACTTTTGTCCTCGCAACGCACTACTTATGACCTCATATATTACTTCACTCTTGACGTGGTCAGTAACATCACTCATGACATCACTGATGACATCTCTAAGCAATACACTTTCCATGCCGAGATAGAAAGAAACAGACATTTTAAGGTGAGCAAATTCAGACTGTCGCCGGTGTTGTAGGGTGCTCTATACAGGAGCTGGTCTTTACCTAAACTTGGGAACTACCTAGAGTTCTCTGTTTCCTTTTTGCATAATTTATATGGCACTCTATGCCTGAAAGGGTATTGATTTGACTTTTACTTGGTGCTCTCTTGTTTTTGGACAAAGAGAAACCTCTCTGAAGAGCTATAATGAAAGCAAAACACCTGTTAGGTTTATTCATTTCAGGTTGGCTTGGATGGTGTTTTCCCAATCCAAAGCTGTATTACTGTACCTTGGAGTGGTAAGAGGCTTTTGTCATTTTACAGCTCATCGTGGATAGCACTGTATTAATCCTATGCTTAAAGACTTTACTGTAGAAATGGCAAAATACTTTGTCCCTTTCTGTCTTGGCAGGGATGGCACTGGGCTAATCATATGCTTAAAAACATTGATAGAAAAGCAGACATTTGAGGTGAGCAAATTCAGAGTGTCGCTGGTGTTGTTGTTTGCTCTATACAGAGGCTACTCTCCACCTAACCTTAGGAACTACCCAGAGTTCTCTGCTTCTCATATGTGTATTATGTTCTAGCAGTTGCCAGTAGGCAGTTATAGTTAGGACCTAGTTTCCATGGGACAAGCGTTTTTTGACATGCCCATATCTTTGGTGCCGGTTGAGGAATCTTCATGAAATGTTCACAAAAAAGTGTGCCGTGAGTCTTATTGTGCATGGAAGGTTTTGGGGTGATCTGTCAAGCAGGGGCCAAGAAAAAAGGGGGCTAAAAAATGAGTGTTTACCCTATTAATCCCCATATGAATTTTAGACACAACTACATCAGAAACCGCTGAACGGAAATACACTAAATTTGGCAGTAAGGTTGGTCTTTGTTCAGTAAGTGACCTTTTAGCTATTTGGTATAAATCTGTTAAGTAGTTTTTGAGATATTAAATGAAAACTAAATTTGTATATCTAGAGATGTGAACACTCCGCAAATCCTCCCGATCTCGTGCAGAGATCTGATTGACTGCCAACACTTCAACCAGGATGTGTTTGCAGCAATTTTGGGACTTATGCTCAACCAAGTCCCCCAAAAAAGTGAAAAATAAAGCAATGGGAGCAGGGTAGGAATACCTTGGCCCACTAGGCCTGGTGGTGGGGTCCCGGAGCAAAAAATAATTTGAACAACTTTTCATGGTGAAAATCGCGACAGATTCACAAATTCATGTGAAAACGTTTGAAAGAACATGCGCGGTCGAACCCCTCAGGCTGGCACCAACTATTGAGAGTGCTCTCTGGCCACATTGTAATGAGAGATTTACTGCAGCAGCACCCGGCATTTCATCAGGAAGAAATTGTGGGTTGAGCACCAAAGGACGGTATAGGAGGATCCTGCATACAGGGAGATGAGCGAAACTGTATCCATGTCATTGGAGCTTTCTATGCTGAAGCGGCCTCGTGTATGCCTAAATTTATTCTAATTGCAGCATTAGCATGTTCCAAGACTAAATAGGCCAGGGACTTCTATAATTTACCTATTTCAAAAGTGGCAACCGCGGTGAAATATTTAAGCAATATTGCGTGGCAGTAGGCAAAATCTACACCAATCTTCTGACTGAGGCAGAGAAATTAAAAGCACTGAACCGCTACAATGTGTCAATTTATCCGATAACTGTGAACAACACAAAGCTGCGCCGGAGCTGTTTTCAGCCACATTTCAATAATTGCTGCCAAACAAACACTGTTCCAATCAGTCAAACTTCAATTACAAAACAAAGTGAGGCCAATAAATCACACATGTAGAGTGTCACTGAATTAATTAAGTCACCATTCTGCAAAGTTGAATGTCTATGAATGCTGTGAACTACACCACTGTGAGCATAACCAGCAGCAATTTATGCTGAAAATATAGACTTTGAATGACCTTGCTAAACATATAAAGGTACCATAAAAAGGAACAGTGTCATGACTAACCTCTGACAGAGTGGATAAAGTATAAACCAATTACATGGTTTGTGAAAGAGATAAGAAATCGGAAAGCCATGTCCATGACAAATATCTAAACTGAGGAGTATAAAATCTGTCTGTTGTGCTTGCTCAAATATCAGGCCAGGATCTACTGCAACTGAATTTTTCTAAAAATGACACTGTGTTGAGAAACGTAACCAATATTGTGTGTTAGTTTGCTGAATCGACGGCAATCCTCTGACTGAGGTGGACAAATTACACACACTGAACAGCTACAATGTGTTAATTTGTCTGATTACTGTGTACAACTCAAGCCACGACGGAGCGACTTTCAGTGCTTGTATCAACAATAATTGACAATTACATTTATGCGCATTATGATCATACCCAAAGCACATTTGCATAATTGCTGCTAAAATTAACAGCGTTCGCAAGCAGGCAAACTTCAATTACAAAATAAAGTGAGACCAATAAACCACAAAGGGAGAGTATCACTGAATTCACTAAAGCCACCTCTCTGCAAAGTGGAATGTATATGAGCAATGTGAATTACACCACTGCGAACATAACTGGCAGCAATCTATGCCATAATACAGATTTTGAATGACCTTGCTAATCACATGAAAATATGATACAAAGAATTTGCGTTACGACTAGCCTCAGACAGAGTGGAAGAAACATAAATTAATTATATGGTTTGTGAAAGAGATAAGAAAACCGAAAGCTGTGTGTGCTGCAATTATCTACATTGAGACTTATAAAATCGACTTCTTTGTTAAGAATGCAACATTGTTTCTAACTCTTGGCACATTGACACTGTGTCTCTACTAAAAGAATCCTCTCAAACGACTCAGGTTGTGGTGGAGTGACACTGCTTGGAAGCCATTTTATGTAATAAGGGAACCATCACAATACATTATATAAAAACACTGCCAAATATATTGCAGATACAGGAGTCAATAATACATGATTTTTATAACCAATCCTTTCAAAGCTGTATTCATTCATTGTGGAGTTGTTTTCACATAAGCTTATGATGTCGAAGACATAAATTTTTGCCGCATCAAAAACAAAATGAATGACAGAACTGCGTATTCAGCTATTTACACAATGGAAGCTAGAAAAGTGAAGTGAACCAACAAAGGGACATCACTGTTTCCATCTAAGGGATCTACTGACAATGTTGTGGATGGATCAAATGAAACAAGAACAGAGGGTCCCCTAAAACATTGTTTATCCAAGTAGAACACATGTATAGGAAAGAGATCAGCTTCACAGATCCAGGTCCAATGGAATAAATACACACATTCACAGATCCACTTATACACTCTCTCACACCCCTATACTGTTACTCACACACCCACTTATAGACTCATGCAGCTACTTGTGCACCCACTTACATAACTGCAAAACCACTCACATACCCACTCACATACCCACTCAGAGACCCATACAATCACTCACATACCCACTCACAGAACCATAGAACCACTCACACACTTACGCACACATCCATACAACCATTTACACACCCATAGAACCACTTATACACTCACTCACAGACACATACAGCCGCTGTCAGACCCATACACGCTCTCACATACCCACAAAACCTCTACACACCCACTAATAGACCCATACAGTTATCATACACCTACTAACACACTCATACAACCACTCACACACTCACTTACCAACACATACAGCCACTTACACACCCATCCTCCGAGGTTACATTTATGAAATAAAATGTAAAAACCCTAAAAACTTCACTAAAAAAACAAATGTTAGAGAGATGTTATAGTTAGGAAATGCCATTAAAAAATGTTCGACATTCACTTAAAAAAGCAAAGGTGACAGGGATGTTATAGTGAGAAAATAAACTTTCAAAAACTTTAGAAATTAATTTAAAAAATGCAAAGGTTACAGGAGCATTATAGTTAGGTAAAAAGATTTAAAACAAAGTTAGAAATCCACTGAAAAACAAAGGTTACAGGGGCGTTAGAGTTAGGCTCAGATTTTACATACACAAAATCAAAGAAATTCAGCAGTTATAGTTACTTGAGCTAACTACAAATTGTGCCCCTCAATGCAATGCTTATGACCTCACATATTACATCACTAATGCCATCACTGATGCCATCTTAAATGACATCACTGATGACATCATCCACAGAACCACATCCATACAAACACTCACACACCCATTTAACCTCCAACAAACCCATTTACAGACCCAAATAACCACTCACACAACCACGTTCACATCCAGTCCGTCAATCAGTCAACAATAATGTTTATTTAGATCGTGGTCTTTAACCCCTTCGCTGCTAGGCCTTTTCCCACCCTGTGCTAAGCCTTTGTTTGGCTATTTGGGGGAGTTCACGCAAGGCCCCTGTAACTTTTCGACCACATAAGGTATCCACGCCAAATTTGCGTCCTTGTTTTCCGACATCATGGGGATTCTAAATGTACCCAGGGTTTTTGGATTCCCCTGGAGGGGACCCAGAAATTAGCCAAAATACAGCAACATTTTGTTTTTTGGGGGAAAAATGCAAAATAAGGGCTACAGATGAAAGCATCTGTTTTTTTGCCCTGCAAATGGTATCAAAAAAGGGTCTGTGGTGCTGAAATCACCATCTTCCCAGCTTTCAGGGACAAGCAGACTTTTGTCAGAAAACCAGAATGTGTTACACAGTTTCGGCATTTTACTGGGACATAGCCTATTTTTGCTATTTTTTGTGCTTTCAACCTTCTTCCAGTTAATGGTAGAAATGGGTATGAAAGCAATAATGGATCCTGGAAAGCTATACATTTTTGAAAAGTAGATACAATTCTGAATTCAGCAAGGGGTCATTTGTGTAGATTCTTCAAGGTTTCTTTATAGAAACAAACAGTTAAATATAGGAAAAATTGAAAATTAGTTGAAAACAACAGCCATTTGTGTCAATGTTTTTATCTGTAACTTTTTCTAATTATGACAGCTATTTGAAAGCAATATAATGTTACAGCCGCTGGACCTTTCTGGTTGTGGCGATATATAGGACATGTAGGTTCACCAAGAACCCGACGAACCTAGAGCCAATAACTGAGCAGCGTCTTGCAATGGTCTTTTATTATGTATCGGGTATATAGCAATTATTTTGGGAAAATGTATACATGGAAAAATTGGTATGAAAGACACCTGTGTATCTCTGAAATGGGAACATAATATAGAGTTTAGAAACAGTAGATATTTGCACATTTCCGAAATTGGGAGTACCCATACTATCATAAGAATTATACGTCATTTTTCAAAATGACATCTTTATTACACATTGTTTTTCATTTGGAAGGCAGAAATGCATCAAAAGTCAATAGGTAATAACAGTTGTTCTACAATTCTGTGTTACCCTAAGTCTCCCGATAAATATGGTACCTCACTTGTGTGGGTAGGCATAGTGCCCACAACAGGAAACGGCTCAAAACGCAACGTGAACACACCACAATTTTGCAATGAAAAATTACTCTTTTATTGCAAAGGGCCTAGCTGTAGTTTTTTTACCCTAGCTCTGCCGGCACCTAGGGAAATCTAGCAAACCTATATATTTTTTTAAATTAGACACCCAGGGGAATCCAGGATGGGGTGACTTGACTGGCTCTCACCAGGTTCTGTTACCCAGAATCCCTTGCAAACCTAAACAATTGTCAAAGAAACCACATTTTCCTCACATTTCTGTGGTGGAAAGTTTTGAAATCTGGGTGGATCCACAAATTTCCACCAACCCTGCGTTCCCCAAAGTCTTCCAAGAAAAATTGTACCTCACTTGTGTGGGTAGACCTAGTGCCCGCGACAGGAAACGGCACAAAACGCAACGTGGACACACCACAATTTCACAGTGAAAAATCACCCTTTTTTGGTAAAGTGCCTAGCTGTAGTTTTTGAACCCTAGCTCTTCCGGCACCTAGGGAAACCTAGCAAACCTATACATTTGTGAAAACTAGACACAGGGGAATCCAGGATGGGGTGACTTGACTGCCTCTCACCAGGTTCTGCTACCCAGAATCCCATGCAAACCTAAACAATTGTCAAAGAAACCACATTTTCCTCACATTTCTGTGGTAGAAAGTTATGGAATCTGCGTGGATCCACAAATTTCCACCCCCCGCGTCCCCCAAAGTCTTCCGAGAAAAATGATACCTCACTTGTGTGGGTAGGCCTAGTGCCCGTGACAGGAAATGGCGCAAAACACAACGTGGACACACCACAATTCCACAGTGAAAAATGACCCTTTTTTGGCAAAGTGCCTAGCTGTAGTTTTTGAACCCTAGCTCTGTTGGCACCTAGGGAAACCTAGCAAACCTATACATTTTTTAAAACTAGACACCCAGGGGAATCCAGTATGGGGTGACTTGACTGGCTCTCACCAGGTTCTGTTATCCAGAATCCCTTGCAAACCTAAAAAATTATCAAAAAAACCACGGGGCATATTATCAAGAAACGGCGTTAACATTATCGCCGCTTTAGCAGCAGAAAACTGCTGCTAAAGCAGAGATAATGGGCTTGATTATATGCCCTTGAGAATTCCCATAGAAGCCCATGTTCTGGTGTCAACATGGGCTTCTTTTGGAATTCTCTGCAGCATATTATCAAGCCCATTATCGACGCTTTAGCGGCATTTTTCTGCCGCTAAAGCGGCGATAATTTTAACGCCGTGCTTGACAATATGCCCGCACATATTTTGTACATTTCTGTGGTGGAAAGTTCTGGAATCTGCGTAGATTCACAAAATTCCACCCACCCCGTGTTCCCCAAAGTCTTTCGAGAAAAATGGTACCTTACTTGCATGGGTGGGTCACGTACCCGCGACAGGCAAGGGCACAAAACCTATTGAGGCGACATCAAAATTACCTATCACAAACCAACCTGGTTTTGCAAGGGAGGGGTCCCATGACTTTTTGGCCTGGAGCTCGGCAGCCACCTAGGGAAACCTACCAAATCCACACATTTCTGAAAACTAGACACCCCGAGAATTCCAGGAAAGTATGGCTTGTGTGGATCCCCCAACGTTTTCTTACCTAGAATCCCCAGCAAACCTGAAATCTTGCTGAAAAATTCACTTTTTTCACACATTTTTGTGTGTGAAAGTTGTGGCATCACCGGGCTGACACAAATGTCCTACCACCCAGTGTTCCCCCAGGTCTCCCGATAAAAATGGTGCCTCACTCATGTGGGGGCCCCAAGTACCCGCGTCAGGCAAGGGCCCAAAACGTATTGAGGCAACATCAAAATTGCCTATCACAAAATGACCTGGTTTTGTAAGGGGGGTCCCATTACTTTTTGGCCCGGGGCTCGGCGGCCACCTAGGGAAACCTACCAAACCCACACATTTCTGAAAACTAGACACCAGGGGATTCCAGGGAGGTATGGCTTGCGTGGATCCCCCAACGTTTTCTTGCCCGGAATCCCCTGCAAACCTGAAATTTAGCTGGAAAAATGACTTTTTCACTCATTTTTGTGTGGGAAAGTTGTGGCCTCACCGGGCTGACACAAATTTCATACCACCCAGCATTCCCCCAAGTCTCCCGATAAAAATGGTGACTCACTCGTGTGGGAGGCCCAAGTACCCTCGACAGGCAAGGGTCCAAAACGTATTGAGGCGACATCAAAATTGCCTTTCACAAAACAACCTGGTTTTGCAAGGGGGGTCCCATGACTTTTTGGCCTGGGGCTCGGCCGCCACCTAGGGAAACCAACCAAACCCACACATTTCCGAAAAATAGACACCCGGGGAATTCCAGGGAGGTATGGCTTGTGTGGATCACCCAGCTTTTTCTTTCCCAGAATCCCCTTTAAACCTGAAATTTAGCTGAAAAATCACTTTTTTCACACATTTTTGTGTTTGAAAATTGTGGCATCACCGGGCTGACACAAATGTCCTGCCACCCAGCGTTCCCCCAGGTCTCCCAATAAAAATGGTGCCTCACTCGTATGGGATGCCCAAGTACCCATGACAGGCAAGGGCCCAAAACATATTGAGGCGACATCAAAATTGCCTGCTGTCTGCAGCAGAGGGATTTCGTCCCCCTGTCCTCATGACGGAATGGTTCCGTCGTGAGCACAGGGACACCGATGCTCATGACGGAAGAATTCCGTCATGAGCATCGAAGGGGTTAAGCAACAATAAAAACAAATACACACCCACACAACCACTCAAACACCCACTCATACACTCATATTGCCAGAATCCAAGGAAAGGCCTTAGACTGGATACGATCATGCCTCCCAGGCAGAACACAGAGAATTAGACTCCCACCCTTCCTCTCAGAACGAGCAGAGATTAGATGCGGAGTACCTCAAAGATCCTCCCTCAGCCCCACACTCTTCAACTTCTACATGGCCCCCTTCACAACCATCGTCAGAAACCACGGGCTCAACGTTGTCTCCTACGCTGATCTGAAGGATCTTCTCCAGGTACAAATAGACAATCGGCACACATTCAGTTGTACTCTGCAGATGAGAGAGGAGCCATAATGTGGGATTCAGGGGAGACGTCGCTAATTACAAAAACACTGATGCCTTTTGCTAGCATAGTGGAAAATAAATAAGCACCACATCAGTGTTTCAAAAAGTAAGAAATAATAAATGTACGCAAATATAGAATATGGGAAAAAGCTGAATAAGGGGAAATGTATTTGTGCTTTGTAAAGTAGGTTAAAGCTTTTATGACACATCCTCATGCATCAGCAGACCTGCCAACTCACACGATGCCACTGTGTGCCACACGCTATCAACTCCCCCTACACGGTCACACTGTAAGAGGGAAAAAAGCTTGAAACTACCGCAAAATAGTGGCTTATCAGCTGGTTTTGGAGGCTCTGAGTAGCCGATGCCAATTGAATAGTGTTAAAACACTGTAAGACAACGGCGGCGGCAGCAGCCTCGGCAAGCCTTGTTTTTTTTTGTGAGTTTTGTTTTTGGAGTGGAAGCAATCAAGGGTGGAAGGGGCAGAAGTGCCTCTTATTGAAGCAGTTCTCGGCACGTGGCCCGCCACTTTCATGGCCACACCCCCTTCGCACACTGTGAAATGTTTAATTGATTTGGCAGTTCTGCATCAGGCACGTCAATGCACAGGGAAAAGAACTTCCTGGGCTGGTGGTGCCTTCAAGTAAACACTGAAGAAGGACTGCTGAAAAGGGAGCTTTAACTCGAACAAAATGTGAGGCCTTCACTGTCCATCGCCCTGTGACACTAAATTCCTTCAGAACCAGTCTCATCTTTGCTGCAACCCCTCTCTGTGTACATCTATGGGCTGTGAGAAGATGGGATCGGACATGCGCAGCCGGTTGCATTTCAGAACCGGAATTCATGATTATGCTGAGTACGACGGACATGCAGCCAGATACTTTTGGCATTGCTTTTGAGACTGAGTCACTGCATTTAAACATGCTGAAAATTGGAGGAATGGGCCCCATGCCCTATAACAGAAAGTGCCACTGCTAATCGAGTATTGATGCAGGAGAGCAAACCCTGAGATGTGGATCCCCTATTAAACCAACAGTTATATTTTTCTTAGTGGGAGGAGCCCTTGGAATGGGCAGTGGTCCCCCATTAATACAGGTACGTTATTCCTCTCAAACCCACCAGGGAAAGAAGATCATGAAATTAACCCGAATCATAGCTGCCATCGTTTCAGATTGCTTATGTGTGACATTTTCATAAATTCCATGTATTTTTATGAGTGACACTTTCTCGCATGCAAAATCAAGCAATGAAGACGAGGGACACATTTAACCATCAGAAATATACCCGTTTGAGCAAAGAGAAACTCTAAGAAGATCTTAAAACTGCTGCAAAGCACCAGAAATGGAAGGGTACTAATCTGGTTCCCTTGTAACCTGATTATACTGTTAAACAAATGGGCAACCATGATATTAAACACGTTTTTCAGAGGCAGTGCTTCAGCCACATGTAGGCTGACTGGGACCCCTGACTCCTCCCTGGCAATCTATCAAATAATGTAGAGCATCAGTCTGGACTCCAAGCCACTCTCTATCCCACGTGGGACCCCGGCCAAGTCTGTACAAAACAGGATGTGAGAGGCCCCAACACAGATCTCTTTGCAGCTGCCTAATATCATACATTAATTATACTGAGAGTCGACAGCTGACTCGCGGACTTGACAGCCACTGCAGAGAGCACTGGGCATTGGGCAAGCCTTCAGGAGAGTGAGGCTGAGGCACACATAGGTCACAGCCAGGCTGTATTAATTTAAAAAGACTAGTTTATCTCAATCCTAACACAAATCATCAGTGGTTTGCCCCGGTTGGCGTTCCGCTATCTGCCCAGCCCTACAGAGGCAGCCTGTCACAGAGCTAAGGCTCTGCTGACTTAGTGACCGTTGGCGCTGACAGTAAAGTAATCGGACCGGCACCACAGTGGCCAGGGCCGGTCCTAGGATATGTGGGGCCTCGGGCAGAATAGGAACATGCGAGGCCCCTAAGCAGAGACGGTGCGGGTTCGGATCAGGCTGGCTAAGGAAAGGTTTGTTTTTTTTAAATTAAAATTGTGACCCCCCCCCACACACCCGAGACTCATGCCGACTATGACTGGGTGTTGTCAATGGTTGTTAGCGGTTTAAGCTAAATGAGTAAATACAATAAACGATTTTACTTTCATCTTGTTGTTTTGACCAATAAGTAGCTCCTTCACACACGTTTGCATAGAATCACAACTGGAATGCAGGACCATTGCTCTTTGTACACTGTAGAGAGGTCATATTTTGAATGATCATGTAATCTGAGCACCTTTTTGACCCACGAACATGCACAGTGTGAAAGTTGTACAGCCTGCATCCTCAACTCCAAAGTGCTCAACTGTAGCCTGTTATAAACAACTGGAGGCGACTCAGTATAATGGGTGCATCATCCAAGAGTAATATGCAGTGAAATGAAATACAGAAACACACATGCTGTAAATAGCTACCACTCTTGGGGAATGCAAGATTAAGTAAAGAGTGGGAAATATAAACAGGAACAAAATCACTGCCATGGATTACCCTAACATCAGGACCACTGGAGTTATGCGGCAGGAGATGGCTAAATTATGTGGCAGGATGAGTAAATTATGTGGCAATAAAATGCTAATTATGCGGCATAATCTGGCACATTTTGAAATAGAATTATTAAATTTTTCTGCCCTTTTTAGGTCTCGCCTGAGCTATCGCGTAAGCGATGCTCTGCGAGACATTTAGTAAGGGGCCTTTGAAAGTGCTCCCAAAGGCTGCAGGCGGATCAGGTACAGTGCATGTGTGCCGGGCGCGCGCACCATTTGTCAGCCTGCGTGATCACTTTCGCGGCCGCTTTGATGTTCTCAGTGAGCCGCGCGACCACTGAGAACATCAAAGCGGCCGCGCAAGTGCACACCATTTGTCAGCCTGCGTGCCTCTCCCCGCCTTAGTGCGCACGACGTGCCCTACACCCCTCCCTTATCCCACTTCCTGCTTGTTTTTTTAACCCAGAGCCTCCGTTCACATTGTATATCTTCTTGTTTCTTTTTGCATTCCCTTTTTAGGGCTCGCGCCCTGCGTTGTTACCTACAGCTGACAACCCCGCGCCGCGCTGTCCTATCTGGAGCAGCGGCTTTAAAATAGGATTTTCTGATCTGCCCCTCCACCTCCGCCCACCCCCAAGCAGCGCCCACGCTGCGCGTGCCACTTTCCTGCCTTCCCCCTCCAGAAGCCGGGCCAGAGTTTTAGCACTGATGCGGAAACCGAGCATTCATTGCCTCCTGCCTTAATACCAAGTCGCAGTTAAACTGAAAGCAAATAATTCCTGTCACCATTTCTGTTCTGCGTCTTTACTGTTTTTAAAGAAAATGTGTGAAACGCATCTCTCAGCGAGTTGTCATAGGAGAGTCGGGCTTCCTTATCGCTGGAATGTCTGAATACAGAATACCACTTTCCTGCGACGAGCCAACAGTGCGCTCAGGCCATCCAGGGCAAAGTTTCAGCTAAACCAACATATTCATGTTAAAATGTTGCGTATCGCACAACTCTGCAAGGTTGAGAACTTTGTTTCAGCTTTTGCTCTGCTGTTTGTCTCGAAACAGGCAACTGTAGCATGCTGAGCTTTAAGGTTAGATTGTGTTTTTGTCCATTTTATCTATCTATCTATCTATCTATCTATCTATCTATCTATCTATCTATCTATCTATCTATCTATCTATCTATCTATCTATCTATTCTCCCAGATTTCCATGTACTCTGTCATCCTTTCACACATCAATTCATCCTCTCATTTCCTTTTACTCTGCCGTTCTTTCACCCACCCATTCATCTATTCTCACCCACCCATCCATCTCTCACCCACACATTTACCAATCCTCTCACCCACTCATCTAACCACCCTCTCACCCACTCATATCACCATCCTCTCATCCATTTATCCATCTTTTCATCCACTTATTCAACCATCCTCTCACTCGTGAATTATTCTATCCACCCAACCATCCATCTTTCACCCACCCACAAATGCATCCTTCTAGCCACCCATTCATCTTTTACCCACTCAGTGTTCATCCTTTCCCCCATTCATCCATCCATCCATCTTTTCACCCACTCATATACCCATCCTCTCACAAATGTATCCATGATTTCATGCACCCACTCATCCATATATCCTTTTATCAATCCATTCTTTCACCAGCGCATCCATCCATCCCTTTTCCCCTTTTCTACTACTAACCCATCTTTTTTCTTCTTAATTGCATTAATGTTTCCCGTTTATCTGCCGAGTTGCAGACAGTAGAGGTACATATAGAGCCCCACCCCGCTCTAGCTGCTAAAGTGGGGGGTTCACAATGTCAATGCAGTAGATCTATGATCTGTGGCTGGGAAGCTGGGGCGTGGCCTTTGGGGATGCTGCCCACCGGTTATTCGCGGCTGTCTCTCCCGTCTCCTTGTAACCCTGCCCCTCCTTTCACCAGAGGCTCTCTGTTTCTAACCCGGTCACTTATTTAATCTCAGCCTTTCAGTCTATCCTTGTGGCACTCCCCACCACCACTCCAGGCTGTCTCTGCGCTCTCCTGGTCACCCTGTCCCTTCCTTCACTAGAGTCTCTGCTTCTTACCGGTCTCCTCCATTCACTTCACCCCTTCAGTCTCTCCTAATTGCCCTCCCCATGGGCTGTCTCTCCCTCTCCGAGTCACTCCTTTCCTCCTTTCACCAGAAGCTCCCGGCTTCTTAGTGGACTCCTCCTGTCACTGTCTTCTAGTGGCACTGCCATCCTGTACTACACAGGCTATCTCTCCCCTCGTCATTCTTTTCCTCCTTTCAGCAGAAGCTGTCCTTTTCTCAACCAGTCACTCATTTAATCTCAGGCTTTCAGTCTCTGATGGTGAGGATGGGGATGGAAGAAAGACTTGAGGGGACACCAGGGACGAATAAAGTGATAACATTTGTGAACCTACATCATTTCAGTGCAGAGAAGCAAGGTGACTGGCCGCCTTCACCAGCTGGCATCTCATCGTGCCAGTGCAGAGAAGCAGAGTGACTAGCTGCCTTCAGCTGCTGGTGCAGGGTGGCTGGCTGCCTCACACACACACACAACCACACACACACACACACAACCAAACACACACAACCACAACCACACACAACCACACACACACACACACAACCACACACATAACCACACACACACAACCACACACATAACCACACACACACAACCACACACACACACAACCACACACAACCACACAACCATACACACAACCACAAACACAACACACAAAACCACACACACAACCACACACACACAACCACACACACAAAACCACAACCACACAACCACACACACAACCACACACACAACCACACAACCACAAACACAACACACACAACCACACACACAACCACACACACACAACCACACACACAACCACACACACAACCACACACACACAAACACACACACAACCACACACACACACCAAATACACACACCACACACACACACACACCACAGACACACACACAACCACACACACACACAACCACACACACACAACCACACACACACAACAACCACACACACAACCACAACCACACACACAACCACAACCACACATACAACCACACATACAACCACACACACAACCACACACACACAACCACACACACACAACCACACCATCAGTGCACATTTTCACCAGGCACAGGCACCATCAGTGCACGCTTTCACCGGGCACAAACACCACCAAGCGTCAGTGCACGCTTTCACCAGGCACAAACACCAACACCCGTCAGTGCACGCTTCCACCAGGCACACACACCAGACGTCAGTGCATGCTTTCACCAGGCGCACACACAGCAACAGCCGTCAGTGCATGCTTTCACCAGGCACACAACACCAGCCGTCAGTGCACGCTTTCACCAGGCACACACACCACCAGCCGGCAGTGCACACTTCCACCAGGCACACACACCACCAGCCATCAGTGCACAATTTCTACAGGCACACACACCACCAGCCATCAGTGCACACATCAATTGTTAACGCATCCACAATTAACTATTGTAGCAATCGCAGTATGGCGCACTTTACTTTTAAACATATTAATCTAAAGCGCAGCATGGCACCATTGCTACAAAAATAAATACACATTTTTTTGGCCTACAATTTATAGACTTTTGTTGCAATTGATGTTGCAATATTTATCAATGCCAATAGCTCAAACTTGATTAATGCGAGACCTATTGCATTGCAAATGCTTGTTAAACTTGGTAACACTGTTTGGGTACTGGTTGCACCACATTCGTACCAATTTAACACCCAAATTTAGCAGTGGGAAACTGAAAGATGACTATTCCAGCTTTTTGAGGGGCCTTCCCACATGCGGCAAGACGTGTTGCTGCATTTTTAGTAACTTTTGAACCGTGTGAGGTAGAAAACAATTTTCTTGTTAAAATTTGTAAATTATGCAGCAGATGATGGATTATGTGGCAAATACGTCAAATGCATAACTATCCAGAAATCGCCGCTACCGCACAATCGTATAATTCCAGTGGCCCTGCCTAACATGCAGCATGAGACTGGGGCAGAATATAGGCTCCAGTACCAAAAAAAAAAGGGGCCCCCATTAGTGAGTTAGCTAGCTAGAAAAGTTTCCCATGTTTGCAAAGTAGGGCAGTTTTAAACTTCTATAAGTATAAGTTTGCTGTATAGGGTTTTTTGTAAGGTATGGAAGATTGCACTGATTTGAGTTTGCTGCAGGCAATGTTTGCTTTAATACCATAAAAATCAACAGTAAAAACCGGCTCACCTTACAATAAAGCAGGTCAACAACTAGCCAAAAAACGGCCAACAGACTGACCTGACAGCAGGGCTTTAAGTGGGATGAAAAAACTATGGGGGTCTTTTAAAGAGGCATGGCTAATGTAATTAAGGGTGTAGCTTAAAAACATGTCAGCTATATAAATCTGTACTTAGCATAGTGCTCTACCCAACCGGTATTTTGCTGCTTCTGTCATGCCTGTATATAAATATTACTTCAAGTAAAATTACACCTATAATAAGCCAGTACTATTGGCTTTGTCAGTGATTATTAGTTGCATAAGATGAATAAGCAACATCTACGGCTTCCTTGTATATAATATTGAAAATTCTCCAGTTCTGACATGATGAGACTGTGAAAGAATTATAAGGAGTCTCGTTGAAGTTGCATTAAAGGCAGCAAAGTGTGGCACTGCTGCGGAGTTAAGATTTGTTTTTTCACTCTGAAATGGAGAGCGGGCCCGTCTCATCACCTGCTTTTCAGAACTTTCATTCATTGTGCAGACACTGGATCAATGTTTTTGCAGGCCATCTTAAGGACATGAATATAGGGCCCCTTTTCAATCTCCATTTTAATTTACTACCAGATCTAAGACTTGAGTGACCCAGCACACTTTAAGCCCTGCTCCATGCACGTTTGCATGCGGATTCTGCTCCTCTACATGCACCTCTTGTCTCACTGCCGCACTCACACCTATCTTCTCCCCCCCACTTTATTCCATTTGTCTTACCTATTTTATTTGCCTCTCTTCTCCATTTCCACTTGTCCTAGGTGAGCAGTTTCCATTGTGATGCGCTGCCATTCTATTTTTTGCTCTGCCCCCAGCAGAATATTTTGCTTTTCATTGATACAGGGGCAGGGCACCCTTCACGCGCAAGGGCACTGTAATTAATGGTCTAATTACTTTCATCAACTTGCAGATGCAGCCATTAGGCCCACAGAGACAGACCTGCAGGGGAGAATGATCAAAAAAATAAAAAATATAAACTCTTAGGGACCCCCCTGGGCCTCAATAGTCTGGAGTCTTTAAAGGTGCAAGGTTCCATGCTGAAAACTAGAGTGAGCAGACAGACTGCAGTGTGACTGCAGAGGTCAGCTGTAACACAGGAGAGCGTTACAACAAACAAATGATGGACGGAATGCTGACAATGCATACATTCTCCCCCAGTCAAGAGATCTGGGTTAAATCCATTGTTCTTTTGCCCACTACACCACCCCAGTTTAGACATGGCCATATGCAAATCAGTCTTGACCCTGTGCCTCATGGGAACAGTCCAGCCCGAACTGCCAAGCCATGTCTTCCCTGGACCGGAATCAAGCATCCTAGGACAGAGGCAGCTCAGAAGATAGATGAATGATGACCTTAGTCATGGCTAACTCTAAAAAAAAAGCTAATTTTTATTAGGAATCAACTAGGTGATACCTCACTCCAGGCACTTACTTCTTTACAAGGTGAGTGGCATTTCAGTAAGGGCCTGGGGGCTGCAACGACTCGGACTCCTGCAGCAATGCCGGGCATGATATTGAGGCTCAGCTGTACAGTGGACTGGTGTGCTCTGAGCTGCTGAGGAACCACTCCAGTGGCCGCCGAGGTCCATGCTTCACTTAGTCTCCGGTCGGGTTCGGTCACGGGATCATTTCGATTTCCGCCACGGTGCGAGCAGAAATGAACTGCGCTGCCATTGTCAGCAGCCAAAACTTCAATCTCATGAACTACCACCCACTCGCGCTACAGGCAGCAGGACCCGCCTATTAAAATGTGTCTGACAAACTAATGTCCTGACTGACACTGTCCCGGTAGTAGCCATTGAGCACTAACTCCTGATGTCAGGGAATGTATCCGTAATGCCGTGCGGTGTTGGGTGAATCCCATTATGTGTCACATTGTAGCAGAGTACCAGGTAGAGCTGCTAGCAGCTGAACCAGCTCCCAAGCCTGCTGGGAGCAGCGCGCACTGCACGTTGCCACTCCAGCTTTCAGGCAGTATGGTGCATTAGCAGCGCTCTGGCTTAAAAGCTGAGAAGGAGCTATAATGCATGAGTTTGCATTTCAGTGTGGTGATGCAGACCACCACACTGAAATATGTTAGTCTAATGCCTGATGAGTGGTACTTGGCAGTGCTGCCTTATCCACCACCTAGGAAGCTGAGAGCTGCTCTGAACTTCATATAATTATTTTCAACAAAATATATATAAAAATTCAGAGGGAGGCAGGCCCCTCTTTCAATGGGGCAGCACTCCGATCTCCTCCTGCCAAAAGCACCTCTAACCTGAGGGTGCACTAGATAATGGAAAATGTTTTTTTTGCAACAAAAAATGATATAGTGAGTGTGCATCTCCTGGCTGCGCATCATCTCTTTCCTCCAAAAACAATTCCAACCACTCTCCAGGGGATGGTTCTCATTTGCTCACTGGGGGTGTTCTCTTTCTCGGGATTGTGTTAGCCCTGGCATAATATGGCCACCAATGGCTTTCGATGGGCATTTTGGCCAATGTTTCTCTCCGACTTCTATTAACCATTTACATGTCATCTCTCCCCCAGGTGCATACTTGTGGTATCAAACATGATCTGGCCCCATTAGAGATCTGAAATGGCCCATAGACACTAGGGATACATTTTTGTAAAATAAAAAAATGAAAGTAGATTGGGTAGTCAGACATCCTGACTCAAGGTAAGTCTATTTTCAGCCTCTACCCACCATCTGTGTTTAAGCTCACCAAAGTGAGCAGAAGGGGTGAATGGCCCCAATAATCCCCTCTCAGGAAACACTGAAATTCCTACTTGACATCAGAGATAATTTAATAGCACCCAAAAAATATAATGAGGTAGTGGGGAACCTTGCTCTCCTCGGACAAGGTGTATCTCTCTCTCTGGTCACTACCCGTCATCTGCATTCTGCTCCACCGGGAGACCAGATAAAGTAGCTCCACTCTTGTACTGCACCCTTAGGTCTCTGAGACCTACTAACAGTAAGGAATAATTTAGTTTCTAAAACTAGGGGCATTTCTGGAGCTGACATCCTGGACTAGTGCCTGGCTGGCTCTCTTGTGCTCTTTCCATGGCACTCAACAATCCCGACCTTCACTTTCAAATAACCCAGGGAGTATGTTTACTAAGATTTTGCATCCTGTTGTTTCACAAAAGTGACTCAAATCAGCGCAAAACATTTTATTTCCAATTTACTTTCCAACACAAAGGTGCCGATTCCGATCCTGGAAAAACCGGGTACGAACCATCGGTCGGAGCGTTTTCTCCGTCCGACTCGTACCCGGGAAAAAAACCCTACAAACTTGCAAGTATGATTTGTACGGAAACACCATTTACGTCCGAATCGTACAAAACACCGACCGAACAAAAAATACATACCAATGTGATCCGGGACAGCGCCGACGTGATGTCGGGACGCATGCAGGCTGCGTTTCACGAACCAGGAAGTACGATTCGTACCCACAGCAGTCCGGACGGCAATATTTCTACGGCACCCAAAAAGTGCCGGAAAAGCGAAGTACGCCGCGATGCGAGCGGAATTGGGGGCCCGGTACGCGCCGTACCCCCCACCCCACCCGTGTATGTCCGTGCCGAACCCCCACCCCCGTATGTACGGTGCGAACCCCCACCCCCGTATGTACGGTGCGAACGCCCACCCCACCCCCGTATGTACGGTGCGAACCCCCACCCCCATATGTACGGTGCGAACCCCCACCCCACCCCCGTATGTACGGTGCGAACCCCCACCCCACCCCCATATGTACGGTGCGAACCCCCACCCCTGTATGTATGGTGCGAACCCCCACCCCACCCCCGTATGTACGGTGTGAACCCCCACCCCGTATGTACGGTGCGAACCCCCACCCCCGTATGTACGGTGCAAACCCCCACCCCACCCCCGTATGTACGGTGCGAACCCCCACCCCACCCCGTATGTACGGTGCGAACCCCCGTATGTATGGTGCGAACCCCCACCCCACCCCCGTATGTATGGTGCGAACCCCCACCCCCGTATGTATGGTGCGAACCCCCACCCCACCCCCGTATGTACGGTGCGAACCCCCACCCCCGTATGTACGGTGCAAACCCCCACCCCCATATGTACGGTGCGAACCCCCACCCCACCCCCGTATGTACGGTGCGAACCCCCACCCCGTATGTATGGTGCGAACCCCCACCCCACCCCCGTATGTACAGTGCGAACCCCCACCCCACCCCCGTATGTACGGTGCAAACCCCCACCCCCGTATGTATGGTGCGGACCCCCAGCGCATACGGGGTGGGGGTGGGGGTTCGCACCGTACATACGGGGGTGGGGTGGGGGTTCGCACCATACATACGGGGGTGGGGGTTCGCACCGTACATACGGGGGTGGGGTGGGGGTTCGCACCGTACATACGGGGGTGGGGGTTCGCACCGTACATACGGGGGTGGGGTGGGGGTTCGCACCGTACATACGGGGGTGGGGGTTCGCACCGTACATACAGGGGTGGGGTGGGGGTTCGCACCGTACATACGGGGGTGGGAGTTCGCACCGTACATACGGGGGTGGGGGTTCGCACCGTACATACGGGGGGCTGGGGGGGTTCGGCTCGTATGCGGGCACATGTATCCATGGGTGCTATTGCAGTTCGCTCCGTACGGTGTATTTGCCATACGGTTGTACAATCGGACGCACAGGACGGATCGTACTTGCGCGCTCGGACTTCAGTTTCCCGAGTCGTACGTAAAATCATCCGGGGACGTGTCGGACACTTTTTCCGACCCGAGGACGTGTTGGGGAATTTTCCCAATGTGATTCGTATGGAGTTTTTCCCATACGAATCGTACTTGCCAGTTTGTACGGTACTTGTACGATTCGTACGGAAAAAAATCCGGATACGATTCGTACGGGGAAAATTTTTCCAGGATCGGAATCGGCCACAAAATGTGTTTAGCTCTGGAATTTCACCTGAAAGTAATGTAAAGGAGGACCTTGCTCTGCTTTGCATTATTTAGTGTTGAATGGGGCATTCCATGGGTGGTGCATGGGTGTTTTGATGGCAAAAACTAATTACTAAAAATAGCAGACAGGGCTTTACATAAACAAAATACTGCCCTTTTGAAATAGGCATGTTGCGTAAGACTTAAGAGAAAGGAGAAATGGCACAGGTAAGTGTTCAAGTGCGACGCTTGATTTTTCAATTTTCTAGGGTTTAGGCTTTCTGAGGGTTACTTATTTGCCTGTCCATGGCCTCATGCAACCTTCCATGGCGTGTCTGACTTCAGGCTGCAATCCTTCCACGTCACTGTCGCCTAGTCCCATCAACTCAGTGAACCCTGGATCCTCTGCGGCATGCTCGCCAAGACTCGCCCCCGCTTCATTTTTAAAGGGACCTTGTCCCATTATCTCACCTTGAGTCTTCTCCTAATTCTAACTGGTAACAGGAAGAGAGTGACTTCTTGTTGTCCCTCGCAAAGTTGCCTGCCCTTGTAGGGATGATGACTGCAATCAAAACACAGGCATATGAGCGGTTTCTGAAACCGTGTCCTTAACATGCCAGGGTCAAGACTGATGTGCATCTGGCTGTGGCCTGGCAGTTCGGGTTGGACTGTTCTCATTGGGTGGAGCGTCAAGACTGATTTGCATATCGCTGGGTCCAAACTGGAATGGCATGGTGAGCAAAAAACGATGGATTTAGGCCCAGCTCTCTGTACTGGGGTGAATGTATGATAGTGTTCTGCATTTTGTCCATCAACTGTTCTTTTTGCATTTGTCACCCTTAGTGGGACGGGTATGCCCAGACGTGGGTCCCGTGCTCTCCATGCCACTGGAGTCAAGCTATCCTGGCTAAACCGGTCCTAGGATACTTGATTTCAGTCCATGGAGGACCTGGCCTGGCAGTTCGGGCTGGCCTGTTCCCATTGGGTCCAGGGTCAAGACTGATTTGCATATGGCTGGGTCCAAACTGGAATGGCATGGTGAGCAAAAAAACAATGGATTTAGGTCCAGATGTCTGTACTGGGGTGAATGTATGACATTGTTCTGCATTCTATCCATCAACTGTTCTTTTTGCATTAAACATTCCAGGACAGTTTGTCTGTTAGTTCCTCCTGATTGCTTTTCATACCCGGGCCTTCCAGACAAGGAACTATCAATAAGTAATGCTTTTAGTTCTCCTTTTTTTTTCAACTTTACAATACTGTACAGCACACATACCAAGTAGGAAAAGATTTAAGTTAGTCTGAGCCGAAGGTCTTCAACCTATGGGGCGTGCACCCTGGGGGCCATGGATGTGTTCGGGGGGGGTTGTGGGGGGTAAATGGGTCTGCATATACATGTAAATGAAGATAGCCTTGATGCGCGTTAGGGGCATTTCTAGGCTGTTTTTATTTACATGCAGCAGTTAAATCCCATGAAAAAGTGTAAGGATGGTACTATTGATTGGCATGGGAAAGGGTCAGTGAGTCTGAAGCCGAGGTCAAACACATGGCTAAAAAGAAGAAAAACGTCTGCATTTTATTGTTTTGTTTTTTTCACCTTCGGCTAAGTGCATATCAAAACATATATACACCTCAAATGAAAAGTAAATGCAAGTTGAACTAATCAAAAGGAAATGTACTTTTTTACCTTATGAGACCTCAGTTTGCTAATGTGGGCAATGCAGATGTCTTTGTGTATGACCAAAGAGTCACAGAATTAAACCCTGATTTGTACAGTGAGGAATAGTAACTTGTTTATAGAGCTACGAGGCTCCAGTCTGTGACAGAAAGCACTGTGAATGTCAATATTTTAAAATTGTATTACTCTGTATAAAAAGGCTTCTGCAAAATACTATTTAAGAAAAAACAAGTTCATTAAAAATATATATATTAGGGATAAGCATTCAGACTATATCTAGTGTAAATATATTTATGGTAACTAGACATAATATCGAATGGACATAATATCGAGTCTAAAATATAGAATGGACACAATATCGAATGGACATAATATAGTCGTTAAAAATATCGAATTGCAGGTAAGTAATATCGAAGTACATAATATAGGCATTAAAAAATATCGAATTGTTATTAATATCGATTTTTTTAAAGTGTTTTGCATGTTAGTAAATGTGTTAAAAGTGTATATTAGTTTTTGTAATGTATGTTTAATTTTTTTCAAGTAATGAATGTTATGTTATTACATGTTTGCGTAATTTAATTCCGTAGCGGGTTGTGGGTTTATAGGGGAATAGGGTGGGAAGTAATTTAATTATGGTTAATTAAATATTAATTATATTTATATGTTTTGATAATAAATTGATTGATAATTAATTATTAATTGGTAATTAATTTTTATTAATTGGTAATTAATTTATATTAATTGATTAATTGATAATTATGTTAATTGTATTTTTTATTATTAGGAGCGGGTTGTGGGTTTGTAGGGGAATTGGGTGGGAAGTAATTTCATTGTAATGAAGTAAACAATAATTTTTTTATTTATGTGTATTGACAATTAATTGATAATTAATTATTAATTGGTAATTCATTTGTATTAATGGGTAAATAATTTGTATGAATTGCTAATTAATATTTATTAATTGCAAAATTATTTTTATTAATTGATTGATTGATAATAATGTTGATAATATTTTTTATTATTGGGAGTGGGTTGTGGGTTTATAGGGGAATTGGGTGGGAAGTAAATTAATTGTAATAAAGTAAATATTTTTTTTTATTTATGTGTATTGATAATTGATAATTAATTATTAATTGGTAATTAATTTGTATTAATTGGTAATTAATTTCTTATTAATTGCTAATTAATTTTTTTCATTGGTAGTTGTTAGACCTGACATCCTTGGCGTGGGTTTTTCCCCTATCTTTTGCCTCTGCTACCTGGATTTATGATGCTGTGCTGGATTTCGATTTGCTGGTTTAGATGCTTTGGACACTCTGTCACTGCTAATCAGTGCCAGAGTGTAAGTGCTCCCTGTGTAAAATATCGCATTGATTGGATATACCTGATTGGCACATCTGTATCACCATGAAGTCCCTAGTAAAGTGCACTGTGTGTGCCAGGGCTGGTGATGACGGATGCTACTAGTGGGTCTGCAGCGCAGATTGCGCCACCCACCTGTGTAGCCCTAAAACAGTGTCTCAGGCCTGCCGCCGCAGGCCTGCCTGCAGTCCCCGGACTTGCATGGCCCCCCTGGCCAGTGTCCACACTGGCCGGGCCTAACCCTTCCCTTTTCATACCCGTCAGTCATCCCTATGGAAGGCCCAAGGTACCCCCCTGGGCAGGGTGCAGTGTATGTAAAAGGTAGAGCATGTACTAGTGCAGGTAACATGTTCTGGTAGTGAACACCGGCCATTTTGTGTGTTCACTACTGCAAGGCTATCTTGTTCCATAGGCTAACATGAGGGAGGCGGGTGCCGATGGCTATCCGCCTATCTCCTCATACGAACAAGATAAGACATGAGTGTTTGATATCCCTGAGCTCAGCATTTAATAACACATCTTTTAGGAGAGATTGTTTTTAAATCCTGAGTTGGAGAACAGTACTTTTTAGAGAGTAGCTGTTCTCTTGTCTGACCCTTCTGTGTGCATGGGCGCGCTTGTGGATTGACTGTCTGGTTTGAGAGTGACAGGGGCTGGGGATCCCCCGGGAGGTTGGACGAATCAGCCCTCTGCTGAATGGCGACAATCGCAAGGAGAGTGGAGGGAGGAGATAGCACCTGGGATTGAATAGGGCTGTGCCTGCCTGCCACTCCGCTGGCTCCACCTCCTGCTGGGCGGCTGACGACTCTGCCCCTCGCTCTGAAAAGAATGTAGAGACCAGGAAAACAAAGTGCTCCAACAACACCCAGAACTGGATCAGACCGGGCTCAGGACCCACTTGCACAAAGACTTCAAAGACTTTCAGGGGTATAAGTACAAGACCCCCGACAACAGATTTTTAGATTCGACCATCAAGAGGAACCTCTGCTGAAAGACGGACCGCTGAAGAACTAAAGGAAGATTGCCGTGCTGTGTGCTCTAAAGGCTGACCTGTTCTGCTGTGCAACTGAAGCTGAGGAGGAGAAGGGGTCTTGCTGTGTGCTGACCCTATCCACTTGACCAAACAAGACTTTGCTGTGTGCTGTGTCTTCAACTGAATCTCCAAGGGCCTGAGAAGAGCTGGCCTCCTGTTTCGCAACCCAGGGATAGAAAGGTTGCCAAGAACTCAAGACTCTGCTGTGTCCCACCTGCGCTGCTGTGTGCCGCAGGGACCGTGGACTGTTCTACCAAGCTTCTCAACATCTGCCTGTGAGGTGGGCTGGCTGCTCTCTGTCTTGCTGGAGAGTACCGCACCGAGCCGAGCCTGACACCGGTTGCCGCATCAAGAAGATCGACGTGCTCATCGGCACGTGCCTTGCCGCGACCCGGAGGCCTGACGCAGACCGAGAGTCGTATTTCCCTGCTCTACGAAGCCGCGCAGTGAGTGGCTGACTCCGGTGACGTCGACATCGTCACTGGGGGCTCGTCGAGGGAGTTGTGGAATCCTTGCATCGAACGGCCCGAGGAGCGCTCGTGCAACGAGCGCAGTGACACCGCCGGAGCAACGTAGCTGCCTAAAACATCGAGAGCCTACAAATTGATTCATTCTCAGTGAGTATCGAATCACTCAAGAGACTAGAGACTATCGTCTGACGATCCCGACCAACCAAGAAAGCGATTGTTGTGTAAACCTGTGATGCTTGATTTCAACTGCGGAAACTAGATAAAGATATATTATTTTTGATATAACTCACCTGTGTGGTCTAAGTTTGTGGTGTGCGGAGGGGGGATCATTGTGGTGTCTACGTGCAAATACCTTACACATTGCCTTGGGGATAAGCCTGACTGCTCGAGCCAAGCTACCTAGAGGGTGAGCAGGGGTTATCTACCGTGTGTGTCCCTGTACCCTGACTAGAAGCAAGGGTCCCTATTTGGTCTAAGGTGTATGCCTCTGCCAACTAGAGACCCCCAGATCTAACATTGGTGGTCAGCGGTGCGGATTAGAACCAGTATTTGCACTTAACCTACAGTGATTCTTCGTACATCACTAATCTAGTAAGCAGTTGCATCGCACAAAGTTTTTTTTGCCAAGACTATTCTTGGAGGATCGACGAAGCATCATGTCTCAGAATGGAGTAGGCGAGGAGTCGGAATTGCAATTTGAAGTGAAAAAGTTGCTCGAGTATAAGAAGGAGCAACTAAAGCAATTCTGCAAGCAGCTTGGATGCCCAGCGAAGGGCAGCGCCAACAAGACGGAGCTACAGAAAGCTCTAAGGGCCTGGTGGGAGGCCAAGAATGGCGCAACCGAGGAAACTACGGAAGGGGATGGCACACCGGAGGACGGATTTGGATCCGATGATCTGCCAGTGAACAGGCCAGCGTCGAGGGCTGGCAGCACCCATTCCAGTAGGAGCCTCTCTCCAGAGGAGCTGGAGGAAAACCAAAGGGTTAGAGCCCATGAGATTGAACTTTTTAAGCTCAAAGCTCAAGCGGAAGAAAGGAAACTGCGCCTTGACAGTGAGAAAGAGGCGGAGGAGAGGAGGAATGCTCTTGCTTTGGAAGAGAAGAAACTCCAGTTGGCTCATGAGTTGAGCATGAGGGAGCTGGACATTAAAGCCAAACAGGTGGCGTCCAGTCCGAATGGTGGCAGCGCACAACCAGTACAGGCGGGTAAAGTATACATACCGAAAGATTTGGTGCAGAATTATCAGAGGGGTGAGGATATCTATGCGTGGTTTAGATCCTATGAGCTTGCCTTGAAGATGAATGAAGTGCCTGAGAAAAGTTGGGAAGCGGGTTTGTGGAAGCATTTTGAGGCCTCTGGGAGGGATGTCTTAGCACCCTTAGAAGCAGCAGGGACCTTAACCTACCCCACGATGAAGGAGGCCTTATGCCTCAGGTATGGGCTTACACCAGAACAGTACCGACAGAAGTTTAGGAACTTCAAGAAACTTGATTCGAGTACGTGGGTGGAGTGTGTGAGTATGTACACGCGTGCACTGGAAGGTTGGATAAAGGGCAGCAAAGTTACTGATTATGTGGGGTTGTGTCACTTGATTAGTTGGGAGCACTTGAGTAGTCTATGTGTTCCAGAGCTGCGCCAGCATCTTTTAGACAGCAAGTTAACTGACCCCAGTGAGCTTGCTAAAGAGGCCGACCGCTGGACTAGCACCAGGGTCAACAAAGGGGTGGTAAGTATGCCAGCCAAGGGTGGACAGGGTCCCCAGCAGAAAAGTGGGGAGGACAAGGGTAACAGTAAGGAGTTCTCTAAAGGGCCCCAAAACAGTTCCCAGGAGAAGGAGTCCCGGGCCCCCAAGCCGAAGAGGTCCTGGCCCCCTAAGGGCAACAGACCACCGCCTACTTGCTATGCTTGTAGGGAAGTGGGGCACATCGCCCCTAAATGTCCCAACAAACCCCCAGCACCAGCTGCTGCTCCAGTCCCAGGGTTAGCTAGTGTAGCTTTGGGAGGGGATTTGATTTCCAGTGGGGAAGAGGGATTAGCTATGATGACCCTTGTCTCGTTAGGAGACCAAGAGATGGTCCGGGATGCCTTGATACCCGCTAACACTAAGAAATATGGGCAGAAGGTGACCATCAATGGGAGGGAGATAGAGGCTCTGAGAGACACCGGGGCTAGTGTGACATCTGTCAGGTGTCAGTGGGTGTCTGAAGAGCAAGTCATTCCCAATGTGCTCCGCCCAGTAGTGGCAGCTGACACTTCAGTTCGCCTCTGCAAGATGGCGCGTGTTCCCTTTACATGGGGGGGAGTCTCTGGTACCTTGGAAGTCTGTGTCAGTGATGCCTTACCGGTAGATTGTCTGTTGGGTAACGACCTGGAGAGTTCTCCATGGAAGGACGTAGAGCACAGAACTCACTTGGAGATGCTAGGACTGCCAGCGTGGATCTGCGTATCCACACGTGCCATGACAGCCAGTAAGGGTGAATTAGTAGAGCTGGAGCCTGGAACAATGGCCCAGGAACCTGCCAGGAGAGGAAGGGGCAGAGGGCGCGGGAAACCGGCCCCCGCTGTTCCCACGGTCCAGGAGGAAGCAGAACCTGAGGGGGATGCCCTGGAACCTACAGGGGAGCAGGTGGCCGAACTGGGGGAGTTGCCTGAGCTGACCCATTGGCAGCAAGAGGGTGGCCCCTCCAGGGAGGAATTCTGCCAGGCTCAGAAGGAGTGCCCTTCTCTCATTGGTGTGCGGCAGCAGGCTGCAGACCAGGCAGCAGGCCTAGGGTCCAAGGAACACTTGATCTACTGGGAAGATGACTTACTGTATAGTGAGCCTAAGTTCGCTGAGCCCGGTGCAGCCCGTGTGCTGGTGGTACCCGAGCGCTTCAGGAACTTCTTACTGGGTCTGGCTCACGACGTGCCTCTCGCAGGACATCTGGGGCAAGACAAGACCTATCACAGGCTTGTCACCCACTTCTACTGGCCCCAGATGAAGAAGCACGTCGGTACCTTTTGTAAGTCATGCCAAACCTGTCAAGCCAGTGGTAAGAGCGGAGGGAAGTGCGTGGCGCCCCTCCAGCCATTTCCTGTAGTGAGCACCCCTTTCGAGCGGGTGGGCATTGATATCGTAGGGCCCCTGGATCCCAAGACCGCCTTAGGCAACAGGTTTATCCTGGTCTTGGTGGATCACGCCACTCGGTACCCGGAAGCAGTCCCTCTCAGGACAATCACAGCCCCCGTGGTGGGCCGTGCATTGATGGGGATCTTTTCCCGTGTGGGGTTCCCTCGAGAGGTGGTCTCCGACCGGGGTACCAACTTCATCTCTAGGTACATGAAGTCTCTGTGGGAGGAGTGTGGAGTAACGTATAAGTTCACCACTCCTTACCACCCTCAAGGAAATGGGTTGGTTGAAAGGTTCAACCGCACCCTGAAGGGTATGATCATGGGCCTAGCGGAGCCCATGAGGCGGAAGTGGGACGTCTTGTTACCATGCCTGTTGTTTGCCTACAGGGAGGTGCCCCAGAAGTCCTTAGGGTTCAGCCCCTTTGAACTGCTGTATGGCCACCCTGTTAGAGGACCTCTCACACTGGTGAAGGAGGGGTGGGAGAAATCCCGTGGGAAGACCCCCCAGGATGTGTTCAGCTATGTGCTGGCCATCCGCAACCAAACGCAGCGCTTCAGGAAGCTCGCTCAGGAGAACCTAGAAGCCAGCCAGGAGGAGATGAAAAGATGGTACGACCAGAATACCACTCTGGTAGAATTTCATCCCGGGCAGAAAGTGTGGGTAATGGCGCCGGTGGAGCCTTGTGCGCTCCGTGACAAGTGGACCGGGCCATATGAGGTGGTAGAGCGCAAGAGTGAGGTGACCTACCTGATCAACATGAAGACTCCTAGGCAGCCCCTTAGAGTCTTGCATGTAAACCGCCTCAAACCCCACTTCGAGAGGTCTGAAGTGACGATGCTCATGGCTACCGACGACGGTGGGGAAGAGGATAGTGATCCTCTCCCTGACCTCCTGGCAACCAAGGAGCAAGACGGGTCAGTGGATGGTGTGGTCCTCTCGCCCACCCTGACCCCAGAGCAGCAGAGCGACTGTCGCCAGGTGTTGGGTCAGTTTGCCTCCCTGTTCTCCCTGACACCAGGTGTCACCAATTGGTGCGTCCATGATGTGGACACTGGAGATAGCCTGCCTGTGAAACAGAAGTTTTACAGAGTAGCTGACAAGGTCAGGGCCAGCATCAAGGAAGAAGTTTCCAGGATGTTGGCGTTAGGGGTAATTGAGCCCTCTAGCAGTCCCTGGGCTAGCCCAGTGGTCCTCGTTCCCAAGAAATCTGCTACACCCGGTGGCCCGTCAGAACTTCGGTTTTGCGTGGACTACCGCGGGCTCAATGCGGTCACCAAGACTGACGCGCACCCCATCCCCAGAGCTGATGAGCTCGTGGATCGGTTAGGAGCTGCCCGGTACCTCAGCACCTTCGATTTGACTTCGGGGTACTGGCAGATTGCCTTAACTGACGGGGCAAAGGAGAGGTCGGCATTTTCAACGCCAGAGGGGCACTTCCAGTTTCGAGTCATGCCCTTTGGATTGAAAAATGCCCCTGCCACCTTCCAGAGACTGGTCAACCGGGTACTGACCGGGCTGGAGCAATTCAGCGCCGCATACCTGGATGACATTGCTGTGTTCAGCTCCACTTGGGAGGAACACTTGCAACACCTCTGTGAAGTGTTGAGGGCGCTGCAGAAGGCAGGCCTCACTATCAAGGCTAGTAAGTGCCAGATAGGGCAGGGATCGGTGGTGTATTTGGGACACCAGGTGGGGAGCGGCCAGGTGGCGCCCCTACAGGCGAAGATCGATACCATTCTGGCTTGGGAACCCCCCAAGACGCAGACAGAGGTGAGGGCCTTTCTAGGACTCACCGGGTATTACAGACGGTTCATCAAGGGATACGGCACCATTGTTGCCCCCTTAACGGAACTAACCTCTAGGAATCAGCCCAGGAAAGTGAATTGGACCGAGGCCTGTCAAACTGCTTTTGATGCCCTGAAAACTGCAATGTGCACAGCACCGGTGCTTAAGGCGCCTGACTTTTCGAGTGAGTTCGTAGTGCAGACAGACGCTTCAGAGCAAGGCGTGGGAGCAGTACTCTCACAGATGGACGACGAGGGCGGGGACCAACCCGTAGCTTTCATTAGTAGGAGGCTACTTCCCAGGGAACAGAGGTGGAGCGCTATTGAAAGGGAAGCATTCGCTGTGGTCTGGGCCCTGAAGAAGCTGAGGCCCTACCTGTTTGGGACTCACTTCCGTGTTCAGACCGACCACAGGCCCCTCAGATGGTTAATGCAGATGAGGGGTGAGAATCCAAAACTGTTGAGGTGGTCCATCTCCCTACAGGGAATGGACTTTACGGTGGAACACCGTCCCGGTACAGAGCACGCCAATGCTGATGGTCTGTCCAGGTTTTTCCGCCTTAGCGATGAGAACTCCCAAGAGGGTGGGTAGTTCTCCCCGCTTTCAGCTGGAGGGGACACGTGTTAGACCTGACATCCTTGGCGTGGGTTTTTCCCCTATCTTTTGCCTCTGCTACCTGGATTTATGATGCTGTGCTGGATTTCGATTTGCTGGTTTAGATGCTTTGGACACTCTGTCACTGCTAATCAGTGCCAGAGTGTAAGTGCTCCCTGTGTAAAATATCGCATTGATTGGATATACCTGATTGGCACATCTGTATCACCATGAAGTCCCTAGTGAAGTCCCTAGTAAAGTGCACTGTGTGTGCCAGGGCTGGTGATGACGGATGCTACTAGTGGGTCTGCAGCGCAGATTGCGCCACCCACCTGTGTAGCCCTAAAACAGTGTCTCAGGCCTGCCGCCGCAGGCCTGCCTGCAGTCCCCGGACTGCCATGTCCCCCTGGCCAGTGTCCACACTGGCCGGGCCTAACCCTTCCCTTTTCATACCCGTCAGTCATCCCTATGGAAGGCCCAAGGTACCCCCCTGGGCAGGGTGCAGTGTATGTAAAAGGTAGAGCATGTACTAGTGCAGGTAACATGTTCTGGTAGTGAACACCGGCCATTTTGTGTGTTCACTACTGCAAGGCTATCTTGTTCCATAGGCTAACATGAGGGAGGCGGGTGCCGATGGCTATCCGCCTATCTCCTCATACGAACAAGATAAGACATGAGTGTTTGATATCCCTGAGCTCAGCATTTAATAACACATCTTTTAGGAGAGATTGTTTTTAAATCCTGAGTTGGAGAACAGTACTTTTTAGAGAGTAGCTGTTCTCTTGTCTGACCCTTCTGTGTGCATGGGCGCGCTTGTGGATTGACTGTCTGGTTTGAGAGTGACAGGGGCTGGGGATCCCCCGGGAGGTTGGACGAATCAGCCCTCTGCTGAATGGCGACAATCGCAAGGAGAGTGGAGGGAGGAGATAGCACCTGGGATTGAATAGGGCTGTGCCTGCCTGCCACTCCGCTGGCTCCACCTCCTGCTGGGCGGCTGACGACTCTGCCCCTCGCTCTGAAAAGAATGTAGAGACCAGGAAAACAAAGTGCTCCAACAACACCCAGAACTGGATCAGACCGGGCTCAGGACCCACTTGCACAAAGACTTCAAAGACTTTCAGGGGTATAAGTACAAGACCCCCGACAACAGATTTTTAGATTCGACCATCAAGAGGAACCTCTGCTGAAAGACGGACCGCTGAAGAACTAAAGGAAGATTGCCGTGCTGTGTGCTCTAAAGGCTGACCTGTTCTGCTGTGCAACTGAAGCTGAGGAGGAGAAGGGGTCTTGCTGTGTGCTGACCCTATCCACTTGACCAAACAAGACTTTGCTGTGTGCTGTGTCTTCAACTGAATCTCCAAGGGCCTGAGAAGAGCTGGCCTCCTGTTTCGCAACCCAGGGATAGAAAGGTTGCCAAGAACTCAAGACTCTGCTGTGTCCCACCTGCGCTGCTGTGTGCCGCAGGGACCGTGGACTGTTCTACCAAGCTTCTCAACATCTGCCTGTGAGGTGGGCTGGCTGCTCTCTGTCTTGCTGGAGAGTACCGCACCGAGCCGGGCCTGACACCGGTTGCCGCATCAAGAAGATCGACGTGCTCATCGGCACGTGCCTTGCCGCGACCCGGAGGCCTGACGCAGACCGAGAGTCGTATTTCCCTGCTCTACGAAGCCGCGCAGTGAGTGGCTGACTCCGGTGACGTCGACATCGTCACTGGGGGCTCGTCGAGGGAGTTGTGGAATCCTTGCATCGAACGGCCCGAGGAGCGCTCGTGCAACGAGCGCAGTGACACCGCCGGAGCAACGTAGCTGCCTAAAACATCGAGAGCCTACAAATTGATTCATTCTCAGTGAGTATCGAATCACTCAAGAGACTAGAGACTATCGTCTGACGATCCCGACCAACCAAGAAAGCGATTGTTGTGTAAACCTGTGATGCTTGATTTCAACTGCGGAAACTAGATAAAGATATATTATTTTTGATATAACTCACCTGTGTGGTCTAAGTTTGTGGTGTGCGGAGGGGGGATCATTGTGGTGTCTACGTGCAAATACCTTACACATTGCCTTGGGGATAAGCCTGACTGCTCGAGCCAAGCTACCTAGAGGGTGAGCAGGGGTTATCTACCGTGTGTGTCCCTGTACCCTGACTAGAAGCAAGGGTCCCTATTTGGTCTAAGGTGTATGCCTCTGCCAACTAGAGACCCCCAGATCTAACAGTAGTTAATTGTTATTAATTGGTAATTATTTTTAATTAACTTTTTATTGGTATTGATAATTAATGTAATCATATTTTAAAATTAAATCATTACTTTCCCTACTTTTGCACTCTCAGGAGTGGGAATAGTATTTTTAACCCTCCCGCTATCCAACTCTTTCCCTACTGTTGCACTCACTGGAGTGGGAATAGTAATTTTTACCCTCCTGCTATCCAACGTTTTCCCTACTGTTACACTCTTTGGAGTGGGAATACTAATTTTTACCCCTACGCTATCCAACACTTTCCCTACTGTTGCACTCTTTGGAGTGGGAATAGTAATTTTTACCCCTACGCTATCCAACGTTTTCCCTACTGTTGCACTCACTGGAGTGGGAATAGCAATTTTTACCCCTACTCTATCCAACGCTTTCCCTACTGTTGCACTCATTGAAGTGGGAATAGTAATTTTTCTCTTCCTGCTATCCAATGCTTTCTGTACTGTTGCACTCTCTGGAGTGGGAATAGTAATTTTTACCCCTACGCTATCCAATACTTTCCCTACTGTTGGAGTCACTGGAGTGGGAATAGTAATTTTTCCCTTCCCACTATCCAACGATTTCCCTACTGTTGCACTCTGTGGAGTGGGAATAGTAATTTTTCTCTTCCTGCTATGCAATGCTTTCTGTACTGTTGCACTCTCTGGAGTGGAAATTGCAATTTTTACCCCTACGCTATCCAATGTTTTCCCTACTGTTGCACTCACTGGAGTGGGAATAGTAATTTTTACCCCTACGCTATCCAACGCTTTCCCTCCTGTTGCACTCACTGGAGTGGGAATAGTAATTTTTCCATTCCCGCTATCCAACGCTTTCCCCACTGTTGCACTCTCTGGAGTGGGAATAGTCATTTTTACCATCCCGCTATCCAACGCTTTCCCTACTGTTGCACTCTCTGGAGTGGGAATAGTAATTTTTACCCATACGCTATCCAACGCTTTCCCTACTGTTGCACTCACTGGAGTGGGAATAGTAATTTTTACCCCTACGCTATCCAACGCTATCATTACTGTTGCACTCTTTGGAGTGAGAATAGTAATTTTTACCCATACGCTATCCAACGCTTTCCCTATTGTTGCACTCACTGGATTGGGAATATTAAATTTTACCCTCCCGCTATCCAACGCTTTCCCTACTGTTGCACTCTTTGGACTGGGAATAGTAATTTTTACCCATACGCTATCCAACGCTTTCCCTATTGTTGCACTCAGTGGAGTGGGAATAGTAAATTTTACCCTCCCGCTATCCAACGCTTTCCCTACTGTTGCACTCTTTGGAGTGGGAATAGTAATTTTTACCCCTACGCTATCCAACGTTTTCCCTACTGTTGCACTCTTTGGAGTGGGAATAGAAATTTTTACCCCTACGCTATCTGACGTTTTCCCTACTGTTGCACTCATTGGAGTGGGAATAGTTCATTTTACCCTCCCGCTATCCAACGCTTTCCCTACTGTTGCACTCTCTGGAGTGGGAATAGTAATTTTTACCCACACGCTATCCAACGCTTTCCCTATTGTTGCACTCACTGGAGTGGGAATAGTACATTTTACACTCCCGCTATCCAACGCTTTCCCTACTGTTGCACTATTTGGAGTGGGAATAGTAATTTTTACCCCTATGCTATCCAACGTTTTCCCTACTGTTGCACTCTTTGGAGTGGGAATAGTAATTTTTACCCCTACGCTATCTGACGTTTTCTCTACTGTTGCACTCATTGGAGTGGGAATCGTACATTTTACCCTCCCGCTATCCAACGCTTTCCCTACTGTTGCACTCTCTGGAGTGGGAATAGTAATTTTTACCCCTACGCTATCCAATGCATTCCCTACTGTTGCACTCTTTGGAGTGGGAATAGTAATTTTTACCCCTACGCTATCTTACGCTTTCCCTACTGTTGCACTCACTGGAGTGGTAATGGTACATTTTACCCTGCCGCTATCCTACGGTAAAAATATTGATTATTTTTTATTAATATTACGTTAATATATATCTATTAAAAAATAATAATATAAGTTTATTTTTTTTAACTTACATTAATTAATTATTATTTTTAAGGTTATTTAAGTATTTTCATATATGTTTTAGTTAATTATATTTATTATTTTATTGTTTTTACATTACTTTTAAGACATTTTAAAAAATTTGATATTTTGACTAACTATATTTTTGTACAACGATATTTATTGAATCGATATTTTTGTACTTACCTGTTTGGAGATAGGAATTCGATATTTTTGCATTCTATATTTTGGCATCGATATTTTTGTAGGTCTATATTTTGGTAGTCGATATTATGTCAGTGATCCATATTTATATGTGTCCACTAAAAGGGTGCACATATATAGCCTCTCAAAAATAATAAATATTTGTCACCATGAAGCCGAGTGACTCCGTTAATTAAAAGTTACACTGGCTCCAAATCAGCCTTTATATTTGGTGATTAACAATTGCACACATTTACATTTCTTTCAGGTAGCTGCCACCTTAGCGAGAAGGCATGTTTGTTCTTTAGTTCTCTATTATCTGTTTCACAGCACAGGAGTCCCCCTGCCCCCACCCTCTGTAGGTGGGCACTAGACCCGAATTATGGCAGTCGTACTGTAAAAAAGAAATGGGGTGCATTTTCACTGCTAGCATTATGGCCCAGGTCACCATTGTTGTGCACGGAACAGGTACCATGCAACAGGGGAGGAGAGGGGCTAAATGTGTTTTTTTGTTGTTTTTTCCTCAAAGCAGCGGAAAGCCTGCTTTGGGCATTCGGCCTAGAAGTAATGGCCCTGTTGAGTGGGCAGAGTAAATAGCCTGCTTTGCAGAGCTGTAGGTATCATTGGTGCTGCAGTTGCATTAGAGGCCCAGGGCATACTTGCTGTGCCAGTGTTTCTTTGAGCCTTGAAACAATGGCCCAAGGGAGGGGAAAAATGGAGCAGAGGAGATGCCTTGATTTGGGCATCAGAGAGATGAGAGGGAGAGGGATGCTGAGAGATGGGAGGGAGAGGAATATTGAGAGATGAGAGGGATGGTGTGAGATGGGTGCCCATGTTGTTAACAAACATCAGAGGCGACAGCAAGGCAGTACCTATCATTAGTGACAATGACACTTTGGCCTGGGGCCCACTGCATCACAATTATGAATGTTTTACAATACAAAAGTGGGCATCGGGGCTCCTTTTCCTTGCTAGCATTAGGGCAGATGGCGGCCATGGTGCAAAAAATGGGTGCAGCATTCATTAGCTCATTTTCTTTCAGAAAGAGACCAGATTTTTTTCGAGATTGAAGTGACGCTCAGACGTGGTGGGGAAGGTGCTACAGCCATCATTAGTACAGCAGGTGGAGTGCATTGGGGCCCACAGCACCCCAATTGTGGGCAGCAGTGTTTTTGATCAATTCTGTTCTTGTTTGATGCTGTTGTGCTTTTTATAAGTCCCACAATTAGTGAGGATTACTAGATACAGAAAAGTATTCCTGAAATGATCTCATGATCCCTGCCTCTTGTGCTCATTCCTCCTCCTCCCCCTAAAATTCTAGTCATGTTGTTTTGGAGGGGGACACAACTTCAAATTATTTTGCTTATTGGGGTTTAGAGCAAGAACGTTTGAAGACCTCTGCCATAGAGACTTCTTCTGGCCTAAGTAATGTGCTGAAAGGCTTTAAAATGGAAGAAGCAGTTTTTAGTGGCGATGACTCTCTGAGTTCTGGAGTTGCTAGACCTAGACTGAAGTCAATGTGGTGCCTAGATTATATAGTGTCTCTGAAGGTTCGTGGGCCACGACCGATCGCCTCACTACGATCCTTAATCCCCAATGAATTGGGTATCATCAGCATACTTGAACAATTGTGTCCCCAGATGATGAAAAAGATATGCCACAGAGCGCCTAAATAGGTATATGTTAATTACAGTCTTGTATGATGATGAGGACGATAAATTCAGTCCCAATAAATTAGTTAATATTATAAAGTGCTAATTACGATGCTTAGAAATGAAACAAACTTTAGTATTGTGGGCTACAAAAAATATAAGTTATGATTGTAATCTCTAAAAATTATACATATGGACAGATATGATGTGATGCACTCTGTTTTATTATTTCGTAGGATTTGCAGATTTTTTCTATCTCACTAAATATAAGAACACGGATAATCACCCTGGCGTGGCAGTATCGTTTAATGTCAAAATTGATCAACAGAGCTACATGTTGTGCAGCATGGAAAAAAATGGACAAATTTATTTTACGGTAGGAATAATGTTTACTTGAAATGTTGTTGCTGTTCATAAGCATAGGCATTTATTAAATTTTAACATAATCCGATAAGTTTTCAGAGTCTCGATCAAGGTCGGACAGGTTTACAGGGCAAACTGGCAGTGCCCAAAGGACTGGTCTTACAGGTCCGTGTGTGGGCCTATTTTTTGTATGTTTGTGTGCCTTTTTAATTGTGCACTGACTGTATTTGCTGTTTATTTCCCTAATATTATCACAACCTTTGCCTGCAGCAAGCACAAATGTGAGCAGTCTCTCATACTTTGCAAACCACCTGTTCACTGGGGGGCTTATTGCAAGCCCATTGCTTCGCCAGTGTGTTACGGTTTTTAAAGCACCGGCGGCACAGAGTGCAGACCTATATCTTCGAGGCCATACAAAGCCACTTTGCGTGACTTTTCATGGCTTCGTAGATATGGAGTAAGGCAAAGCAGCGCACGTCACTGCATTTTGCAGCACACATAGAAGGAGGAAAACACCTCCATTGATAGGTATTATGCAGGAAGGAGTTCATTCCTGCACAATAGCAATCATCCCTGTAATGCACACACCCTTGCACAATGGTGCAAGGGTGCTAACGTTGGCACAAGGCAGCCAAAATAGCACCAGCGCAGTGGGAAAGGACAGAAATGAGCCATATATTATAAATAGGGCTCCCGGTTTTCCGTTTTTACGGATTTCTACATATAAATACAGACGGAAATCTATATTTCCTTTGTCTGTATTTATATTTAGAAACGGCAAAATACTGAAAAACGTTGCCACACTGCCGTGCTCGAATCCAGCCACGCCCCCTTCCTACTGCTGGAAATTCCTTCCCAGGCGCGCACACAGCCGCACCCGAGTACTTCACAGGTCTTTTGAAAGACCATTTACTTGTTAACGAGGCTTTATTGTTCTTTCACCCCATACATTTCACGTGGCAGCGTGAGAGCTTCGGACCGACATAGCTGTGCATCTGATTCACGCTCAGCACCAGGCGTCTAAAGTTAGGAGGAGGAGACAGAAGAAAGGTGCTATTATGGGGCACAACACTGGATGTAGCCTGCAGGATAAACTTTTGCACCCCAGCGGGGTCAACTCAGTCTTTCATCATTCCAGGGTCGCTAAAAAAATAATACCACCGCCGCCGTCACTCCTGCACACAGAGATCAAGGACAAAGGAGGGACCTCCGAGGGGGCAGACCCCGGGCACAGACAGGGAACCACGCACACAGGCCCGCTTTAAAAACAGACACAGGAAACAACACGCAGGCCTGCGCTTAAAGCAGACTGTCAGAGAGTCTTGTCCACGGGACTGCTCCTAAAGCAGGCACAATCATCATGGGAACTACGCAATAGCAACCGCACAATCACAAATGTCTGCCCTGCTGATTTAGGTGTTTTTGAGGCAATACTAAAGGCCCACCGTTTCCTCCAAATAATCGTACTGCTATTGAGGAAGCCATAGGTTGAATCTGTTAAAGAGGTCAAGCCCAGCTCTTCGAACAGGAGCATAAAAGGAATGGTTCAGGCGGTCACAAAAATCTTGCAATGGCCTACCTTTGGTAAAATTGTTAGCATTAGTCAGAGGCGCAACTAGAGACAAATTTCGGGGGGGGGGGGGGGGGGGGGGGCTGAGCAAAAATTTCGGGGGGGGCTGAACTTTAAGCAATAGGCAGAGTGGAGCTGCAGGGGTTCTTAGAAGGGGTGAAACAACAGCGAAGCCTCATTAACATGCAAATGGTCTTTTAAAGACCTGTGAAGTGCTCGGGTGCGGCTGATTTTTTGCCCGGGAAGGTGTCTCATCCCGGGCTGCCACACACGACAGGGGGGGGAGGGGGGGCTGAAGCCCTGTGAGTCCAATGGGTGTTGCGCGCCTGGCATTAGTCAAAGCAGATCTGACAAGTCGGAAAAGAGAAGAAGGGTGGGTGGAAGCGTGTTTATTTCCTGGTCTCAGTAAACTTCCTATTTTGGCTGAACATCTTTTTTTGTACCTTTTTATAAGGACTCAACATTTATCTTTAAAAACGGTGTTTCTAGTCTCTTATTTTCCATCAGTCACCTTGTAATTAGCAGAGCATCCCAGGATGTGTTGTGTGATTGTGGCCTGGACATACAGTTGGCCAACTTCTCATCCCTGAAAGATTTTATGGATCCAGTGAAGGGTTTGTAGGCTTAGCAACAAGAAATAGTAAAGGCAAGCGCAGGTTTAAGTAGGTTGGTAACATGAGGTTGTACCACTTCTTCCCGTTTCCTAGGGAGGGCTAGTTTCAATACAGGAAAAGAAGAAACAGTTGTTGTAGGAGATAATTTTTGCTAGGTAAGGGAAAAATGCTTAAAAATGTGAAATGAACTAATTCACTTGAAGGCAGATTTCTAGCTGGCTTTAGATGGAAATACAGAAGCCCTGGCACATGTTTACTCCTGATAAGTGCTTGTACTCTATCCTAAAGTGTTTTTATAGCAGAACTGAGAAGCACAGGTACTCTCCTTTTGAAATTACTCAGTACCGGACCATTTATAGCACTGCTAAAGCCACAACAAATCACTAGTTTAAGTGAGCGCATGTATGCATTGTTAATTTAAAAAAATGTGGAAAAATACTAGCTGTAGCGTCGTCTTTTACTTGTGGCAAAAATAAATGTGGATAAATACAGAAAAAGTGCCCAAAAAATAAATATGGATAAATACAGACGGAAATAACAAAAGAATAAATACCATAAAACCGGGAGCCCTAATTATAAATACAGCGAATGCCTGCTTTTACCTTTTGACGCAGGGCAGCATACCAAAGTGACTTACTGCACTGCCCTGCATCAAAAACATGTAAATGAGGCCCTGTTTCTCTACAAGTGGACAGCTTCCCCGATTTTCAGAATGTGGGCCACTTTCTAGGTGTTGTCTAAGATAGTGCATGCACCTTCTCTTGCGAGTGGGATTTGAGGCCGCCTATTGCAACCATTGGTTTGGCTTCATGGTCACACTAATTTTTTCAAGTGCTACTCTTTAGGTGGGGCGTAAAAATATCTTTATCTGTGTCACCAGCCTCATGTTTCTCAAATAAATCATACAAAATATATACATATATGGTGGCTTCCAGCCAAAACTCTTTAATTATTAGTCTATTGACATGTCACTCAAATTATGCTCCCTCCTACCCCAGTAGAGGGTGTAGATCAAGGGACCAGCCCACTCCAACCATTGGATTATTTCACTTTGAGTGACTAAATTTTGTCCTTGCACATGTACACATACACCTAAAACATTGTTCGCCAAGAATAGAACTTGTTAGATAGACAATTGCACTCTCCAATAATTGATAATTCCTATGTATGATAGGATTTCATCAACAAGTTCTTTAACTCTTAAGAAGCTTATTGTAAATTACGATGTTGATTTCTTACTATAAATGAGCCTTGGCATATCTATTAAAGCTAGAGAATATATGTAAATTTCTAGGTTGAAGCCACACTCTCTCAGGTGTGTGATTAGAATTTCAACCACTTGTGTCTGACTTGAAAGAGACCTTTTGTAACGACTTGTGGAACTGAAGCTTTTCAAAATACCCTTTGGGTCCTCAAGCATCATCATCACTGTCATCGTCAGTTTAATTGATTACCCCATAGTAACGCAGTAGGCTGTGGATCATCTTCCAGCAGGCCAGGGTCAATATCTCCCTCTCCACTACTACCAGGTAGTTTCTGGAAAACAGAAGAACATCTTTAAAATAGCACAGGAGCCTCCAGCAGTACTGGAGGTTTCCAAGTGTGTGCATCCCTGGAAACAAACCATTCATTACTGAGTCTGTAGTGTTGCATGCCATGGGTATCAAGGCCCTAAGCTCCTTCCTTAGGGCCCTCAGCAGGTCCTGGGAATAGGCACACTCACAGAAGAGATTGTAGGATGTCTCATCTGTGCTGCAGGCAGGAATTGGTTCCCTTGCATGCATGAAGGCTCTCCCTGGCAGACCTCCTTGGATGGCCATCCAGGCGATGTCCTTGTGGTGGTCACTTAGGCACTTGGAAGCGACATTCTCACATTTGTGGTCTGCTGTGACAGAGGAGGAGGTGGTGACGATCTGTTTGCTGATGTCCCTTGCAGACATATGGTTTGGATGACCTACAGAGTCCACTGGTCCGGGCATGCAGCCTCAAGACCAAATTCTCTGACATTTTCCGCTTCCTTGTAGAACCACGGGATATCCCTTTTGTACGGGAGTACACTCACCCACTCTGCCCATCTGAGGTACATCCATGTTGGCGGCAGGAAAAGGGTGTCATAAAAAAAATGGCGTGGCTTTTGTCTGTGGTCCTCAGAGTGCATCTCATGCAGTGACACATGAAAATTCCTCTCAAGATGGTGGCGATGTCAGGCAATCCTTTTCCTCACTTGTCGTGGGTCTTGAACATCACCTGCCTCTTTACTCTGTCCTCTTGGAATTCAAGATGAAGTAGAAGATCATTTTCATGATTGCCTTGGCCGTTCGAGGCTGCACTGGCCACACTTGAGTGATGTACTGGAGCATTATGCATACATTACACCCACTTAAAAAATAAACAGTCAAAATAACTTATCCAACTACATTTTTACTTTCCAGTGAATAAAACATCCTGTATTTATTAGGGTTGTTAGAAAAGGAGTTTCTGGTTGGCAGAGGTATGCACCCTGTCCAAGCAGGAACCACCACTCCAGTTAGGGAAGCTAGATATTCACCAAAAGATAACCTGTGCTCGCCCTCTGGTAGCTTGGCACAGAGCAGTCAGACTTATCTATAGAGGCAATGAATAAAGAATTTGTATAACACACTCCCACAGTAACACAATGAAAATACCACAAAAATACTCCACACAGGGTTTAAATAATAGATAATATTTTTATGAGTAAAGCGAGACCAAAACAACAAATATCCAATAAGTAGAACCAGAATTATGAATTTTTAAAGATTAAATCAAAATGTAGTGCATAGAGTCATTAGGCACCAACCGGGGTCATCTGGTCTCACTAGACCAGGGTGAATCCGAAGTTCAGGCTCATTAATGGAGGGCAATCCAGCTACAGGTTCTTTCTTCTCATCTCTGGCTCCAGATTATCATTAAGGGGTCATAAGCCCTTTGAGTGGTAAACAGGACACTACCTTTTCAGGTGTGTCAGCCCACCCCTCCCTTCCTGCTCAGGAAGAGCCATCAGAATTAAGCCTGGCCAAAGCACTACGCTAAGCTCGCGTAGCTTGCGAAGTTTGCGCTACTTCGCACTATGCGAATTGCACGTAGCACAGTGCAAACACGCATAGCGTAGCGTAGTGCAGCGGTCATTTTTTGCTTGCTCGCGGTCCTCAACGTCAAGTTGGCGACCGCGAGCAAGCAAAATGACATCCCGGCGAGACTTTTTCCTCGTTCGCGATCAGCAACATCAAGTTGCCGATCACGAGCGTGGAAAATAAACCTCCTGGCAAGCTTCTCAACGCGGGAATGTCAGGTTTCTCATTGTGAGTGGCCGCGTATGCTCGCGACTGCTCGTGATGAGAAACTACCAGTCCGCGTTGAGAAAGCTTCTGCTCGAGTAGAAATCTACTTGAGTGGCCGAAAACGACCGCTTGCACTGTGCAAGATGAAGTTTGCACTGATTGCACAGTGCGGACAAGCATCCGGCACTGTGCAATCAGTGCGAACAGCATCTTGCACGGTGCACTACGCAGTTTGTGAAGCTACGCGTAGCTTGCGTAGTGCGAAGTGCACTTCGCGTAGCTACGCGTAGCGCTACTTAGCAAACTATGCCCAGGGTTAATCAGAAGACAGTTTAGTATGCAGACATACCCAACCTTCCTGCATTTGTGGGAGTCTAGAGGAAATGCATAAAGTGTAGCTGTCACCCAATCCAGACATGTATTAGAGACAGCAGAGCAGTAAGAGTAGAGGAATGCCCTCCTTCTGAAGTGACCTTTCTAAAATAGTAATGTTAAATCCAACTTTACCAGTAAATTAGATTTATCAACACCATTCCAAAGATATATAAAACATGATGCAGCCACTAGTTTCTAATCAATCAGGAATTTATAGCTTAAAAGTGTATTAAGGAATTCCCAATGTTAACCTATGAGAAGAGAAGGATGCACAGGTGTGAAAAACGAATTTGGGTGTTTGTCACTTCCAGGACATGTAAACTAACAGTACATGTCCTACCTTTTACTCGCACAGCATGGGCTACCTAGGGCCTACCTTAGGGGTGACTTATGAGTGATAAAAGGGGGGTTTACGGCTTGGTAAGTAGCTTTAAATGCCAAGTTGAAGTGGCAGTGAACTTCACACACAGGCGCCTCAATGGCAGGCCTGAAACAGGTTTGAAAGGCTACCTATGTGGGTGCACAATCAGTGCTGCAGACCCACTAATAGCACTTAGGTTACAGGCCCTGGGTATATGGTATACCTCTTTCCAAGGGACGTACTAGTAAACTAAAATATGCCAATTGTGTATACACCAATTTTACCATGTTTAGTGGAGAAGTACATGCACTTTAGCACTGGCCAGCAGTAGTAAAGTGCTCAGAGTCCTTAGACTAACAAAGAAAACCATCATAAAGAGGAGGTAAGCAGGCAAAATGTATGGGGAAGACCACACTAAGAATGACAGGTCTAACCAGGGTGTAATCATTTACTGTGATAGAATTCAAGAAATGTTTTAAAATCTGTAATGATGACTCATTGTTATGAACCAACTTTGGCAAATAACTAAACCTAGGTAAAACAAGCACAATTCTTAAAATAGCAGACCTATGTTTGCAAATTTATATATTAAAGCCACACCCCCTCAGCTTGGTGTAAGTGTTTTGCAGCAGTAACATCTGAGTTGAGCGGGCCTCTATTATTACCAAGTGTAACTCCAGTCTAAGAATATCAATGCTTCTTTTTAAAAACAATTATTTTGGGTGTCCTGGTGCTCACCTGGGACACCCATATGCTATTTTTTAATAGGGGAATCAGGGCGGCCGAGCCACAATCCTGAGCACTCCATTTCCAGGGACCAGATTCTTTTTTATCAAGAGCAGGTGGCCCATGTCCCTTTACCCCAAGCCACTATGGGCCCTGCTGACTAAATCCCCTGGAACTTTTTTAATTAACAGGAGGGCCATGGTGCCCCTCTACCTGTGCCACTAAGGGCCCAGGTGATTCCATCCTGGGACCTGTTTTTAACTAAGAAGAGGGGGTGCACTGCCTCTCCACCCAAGCCTTTATGGCACAGGGGATCTCATTCCCCGGGACCTCAGCTTTGTGCCTGGGTGCCACTAAATACTACATTGGGGTTGTCTGGGGAGCTTCAGGGCAAACCAGCTCCCTAGCCAGCACCATACTAGGTGCTAGTGAGAGCCAGCATATTTCCTTTACTCTCACTTGGGTGAGTGCAGCATTTTATTACTGCTCCTGCTGGGCAGGAGCAAAGTGAAGTTTCCTTCCTGGGTGAGTGTAGGTAGAGCATGCAGTCACTCTCCCTGGAAGGGAACCAAAGTGTTCCTGGGGCGGGATTCCTGAGATACTGTGTAGTATCATGCCCCGGGATTGGGGGTTCTCAGGTGGATACCAGCACAGGGAGAAAGGAGCATGCCCCCCCTTATGTAAATATTTGACCCCAGGTGATGGGGTCCCAAGGCTCAACAGAGGCTCAAGGGGTGATGTGGGCCCCTCCCCTTTCTTTACAAGTTAGCCCCAGGAGATAGGTGAGATATGTTTTCTGGGGCCTACTAGTGGCTCCGGTAGGGAGAGCCGAATGCCCCCTCTCTTCTATGTAGGATTCATCCCTGGGAGATGGAGGTCCCTCTGGGACGCCCACATGGGTTTGGGGGCAGGGTATCCCTACCCTGCCCCCTTATATCTTTTATTAAAGTAATTCTGAGAATAAGTACCCAAGTCCTATAACTGCAGACTTCAACATTAACTCTCATGCTGCGGCCAGCCAATTTTAGCATGTATTCCCGCTAGAGCCTTACTTTGATAAAAAGCACCCTAGGGCAATCAGAAAGCTCTTTTTTTTTTATTGTATTTAAGGGACTCTCGCGAGAGTCCCTTGGAACCAAACGTCCAGATATAACAAATAATTTGTATTCCTAATTTCTCAAAAACAGATTTACATTAATTCACAATAAGGTCTAGCTTCCTTCCAAATTTGGTGTAATTTCGTTGAGTCGTTTTTGCTGTACCACGTCCTAAAAAGGTCTATGGAAAATGCATGGGGATTTTGCATTTTGGGACATCCGTTTTTATTGGCTCCTACATGACACAACACCCCAAATATTTCCATGGAGAATGTTTTTGGAAAGTTATATCTATTACCTACTTGCGATAGCTAGTAGGTGGTTATAGTTTGGATCAAAGTTTCCTTAGGAAAAGCATTTTTTGTTTTGCCAATAACTTTAGTGCCGGTTGACAAATTTTCATGAATATTATTTTTAAATGTCCCTTTTCTGTTTCAGCTACTGTGTTGAAAGTTTTGGGGTGATCCGTGAAGCGGGGGCCGAGAAAAAAGAAAGATTACAAAATGCGTTTTTCCCATGTTATGTCCATGGGGATTTAATTTTTTTTTAACATGACTACAGCCCAAACCACTGAACAAAATGACACCAAATTTGGCAGAAAGCTAGATGCTGATCCAGAAAGCGGGCTTTTGTGATTTGGTATAATTAGTTTCAGAGATATTTAAGTTAAGAAAATATAGATATTGGGACACCTGAAATCCTACTGAAATTTGATTGGCTGCCAACACTTTAACCAGGAAGTGTTGGCAGCCATCTTGGGAAGGAAGCCCTCGGGGGTCCAAATTCCAGGGGCATATGAAAAATAAAGGAGGGGAGTGCATGGAGACCCCTCCTAGGGGTTAATCAAACCCCAAGGACCACCTCCTTCCCTGGGCTTTTGATTTCAATTATGCGGGGGATGCCCGCAAGGCACCCCCTGCACCCCGGTGACCACCACATCCCTGTGGCTTTAACTCTAATTAATGTGGGGGGTGCATTTGGCCCCCTTACAGGCAAGAGGACTGCCACCTCTCTGGGGCTTTTGACAAATTGAAGGTGGGGGGACTGCACAGCCTCCCTGCAGCACTGGGGATCACCACCTCCCCGGGCTAATTCAAAGAAAGGAGGTGGGCCGTGCGGTACCCCTCCTGGAGTCATAGATGGTTCTGGGGACCATCACCCGGCAGGGATAGTTCCTGCTATGTCCCGGGGTGCTCACTCCTGGGACTTTGCTGTTTGCTATGGCTTGGCAGCAGCTTTACTGCTTCCGCCCATCCATAGCAAATGATGCTCAACCAGGGCACCCACAACAGAGGTGGGTCCGGGCTCCGGAGGATGAGGTCAGTGATGTCATTTGAGATGTCAAGAGTGATGTCATCAGTGATGTCAGTGACCATGTCATAAGTGAGGTCATAAGCAGTGCAGGAGCATGAGCTATAGTTAAGCTATACTGTTTTAAATTTAAACCTACAATAACTGATAAAACCCCACCGAAAGGAATGTAGCCCTCACCAGTGTAAACATATAAACTCTGAAAAACACCTTTGCAACCACAAACTAAATGCCATTCAAAGAAAGGAAACAGTGACTCAAAGAGTCATTTTTATTTTTTCCTGAAGGGGCAATACAATGCAACTTTGTTATACAAGGCAACAGCAAGAAAGACTGGGCTAACATTATTCTGCTTGACTTTTGTTGTTTAGGGATGTCATTAAAATATTGTTTCTTCTTCCTTTTGCTTTTTCAGTGTTGTGGTCTTTGGTTTAAAGATGCAGGGTTTAGAAACATGTTTAAAGTCTTATTTAAATATTTTGTAAACTGGAGGGATCAGGAAATGTCATAATCATATTTGATATTTTAGCTATGTTTGATTCTTTTACTGATAGGCAAATCTCTGGTTTCATAAGAATTTTTCCAATATGCACCATCACATTCACCCAAAGACAGAGAATGAGTGAATCCATTTGATGCATCAGCCCCCTTTTATAGCAAGTCAGTATTGATAGCTGGTGAATTGCCAAACACCCCAGGCTTTAAACATTCTATGCAAGGTGTAGTGACAGGTATATGTGAAAAGAGTGCTGCCACCAAGCATCTGGGATAGTGGTGAAAACATGACACCAGATATTTGTAAAACATGGAACGCAGTGTCACTTTGAATGGTGCTGCAAAAAGTTCTTGCCAAGTTCAACAAAGATTGGAGTGATATTGTTTGTATTTCCTGTAATTCAGCTATGTATATGAAAAAGTTGTTTGATGACCTGTCACAATCGATACCTGAGCTGAAGTACATCCCTGTAAGAGATCCTTGCACTTGCTAGATGGTATACTAGAAACATCTTTACAATCTTCAAAGTTAATGAAGAATGCTATTGACATTGTAGTCCATTCTGGTGCACTGTTTCATTATGCGCTGGAACTAAAATGCAAATATTTCTAATTCTGTGCTTTGTGTGGCATCAAAGAAAGAGTCATCACAACTGTGTCATTTAGCCGGTAGTTCTCAGTCCTAGAGGCCGTGAATGCTATATTATCCATGTGGCGACCGTATACAGAATGTCTGCTTAGTGATGATGCCAAAGGCAAGAAATGTGAGGACCTTTGGTCGCATATTGATAGTGATGTGAAAAAAAGTACACTCTACTGCATTGTTAGATTTTTACAGGAAAACATGACTGCAGTAGTGGACATAATCAAAAAACTAGAGTCTGAAAACACCTGTGTCTATCAAGTGTTCAGCGTAATTGGAGTAGATGTGAAACATCTCCTTGAGAGGAGGCTGGACGACACTTTTAGTGACTTTGGCACTGCAACATGTTCCATGTTAGAATTCTTGCCACTTGGTAAGCAAAGAAATGTTGAGGAGCAATTTAGGAAATGTTATTTTACAGTGCATGAGAAATGGCTTGCAATGATGCATAGAACTGTCCCTTCACCAACTATGGCATTTGAAGTCAATGAAGCCTCACTTAGGTACTCTGCTCAAGTTCTAGATCCCTTCCATAAAGGGGTAATTTTCTCTGGACTTTGAAAAGGACTGGTTTATTTTTGACCACATCAATAACTAAGGGCATATGCGCTCAGTTTAACACATTTATAACAGAACCCGCCCCAGAAAATCGCAATCTTCAGGTGCACCAGTATTTTTTTTTTTTTTTTTTTTAAAAACCTTTATTTGTGCATAGTAAAAGAACAAATACGGGCCTACAACCATCAGGCCGGCCACAATACGGTTGAGCACAGAGACAAACAATACATCCCCTGTGCGTCAAGGTCAAGATTAGCAACGATTCAGGATTCATACACTGGAGGGATCCTTGACACCAGGGGAAGGAGAAGTGAAGGTTAATTTTAAGGTTTTCAAAAAAAAAAAAAAATTTTTATCGAGAAAAAAAAAAAAGGCAGTAAAGGATAGAAACAAGGAGATTCGAGTCCGCAAGTCGGCTTCATACACTGGAGGGCAGCAGCATCATTAAAACAGCCATAGAAAATCTCATACAGTAAGGCGATGCAGTTAGATAACAGGATCATCACAGTAGTAAATACGCACCCCCTAAAAAGCCGCCCCCACTCAATCCACCCCACACCCGGACCCCGAATCGAAACAAGCATAGCGCAGAGACATGAAAGAAAGAGGCCCATAGAACTAAAAAGAAACAGTAAATTACCCCCCCACCCTACACCAATGCGGAGGCTATGGCCTACCCCCCCCCCAGCATAGTGCCTGTCGCCCAATGAACCCGAAATATAGACAAGAGAGAAAGTAGGAATAGAGTAAAGAAACTAAGAGAAGAAAGAAGAAAGGAGGTGGGGAGGAGCCCACGTATCCTCGGAGCGCCCGACACCACCGGCCAACCAATCCTCCACACACTGAAATCCCACTACACCCAAAGGCGGTCGTGTGAAGACAGCATGTAACACCAAGGCAAAGAAGGCAGACAGATCGCGACGAGTGCGCACAACATATGTAGACAATTCCAGTCCCAGTCCAGCCCGGCCGTGAAGCCATGATGATAGAGAGTAATCTAGCCCTGGCCCGATCGCGGGCGTACGATTAGACCCGCCCCCTCGTGAATGCCCCGCATCCCGAACAGACAAAGACAATATGGCCACTTGGGAGAAGATGGAGAAGTAGAGTCACAAAATGGCCGCCGATCATCTATGGAGGTCCCCTTGCACACCATATAAAATCCAGACCTGGCTTGTAAAGTACATGAGTTACACATAAAAGGAGCCGTAGGCCACCGTGAACGATTCCTCGAGGTCGCCAGGTGTAGTTCAGCTGGAAACTCCTGCGGGCACGGTGAGGCAGGCAACAACAAAGCAGGCAGCAATGACCGGGGAGACAAAGTGTCTGCCATTGAGCAGGAGAGCGATTGATCCTGAGCGCCGGGAAAGCCAAATGAAGACACCAGTGTAGCACCGTTATACCCAGTCGTTGCTTCCCCGCAGGAGGACCACAGCACTGGCAGACTCACGTCTTGTTGATCACAAACGGGGCGCTCACGGCCCGCAGCAGACAGTGTAGAGTCGAACCGCTCACTCAGCGTTTGCAAGCCGACACACAATTGCAGACGAAAGTCCCGCAGGGCAGCCAGAACGGAGCCGTATGTCAGCGGAAGCTGCGTCCCCACAACGGCAGCAATCCGGGACGGCACTGGGGAGCTGGAGTCTGGTAGAGGGAGGGCGAAGCGGGCAGCGGGCGAGACCGGAGCATCACCCCCCAGCAGCGAGCAGGCAATCAGCGCCATGTTTTACCGTTGAACGGTACCGTGGCCAGGGGGGGGATCGTGACAGGGAGGCAATTCCCAACAGGTCTGCGCCGCAACAGGTGAAAGCCAGCAGGCGCTTCCCCTCCCTCGGGCTCTCTTTGCAGCCGACTAGACCATAGAAGAAGGGGGTCTGCAGCCTTCCACAGCGTGGTCCACAGAGCGGGGTAGGAGACCCGCCACACCGGGGCCTACCCTCTAGCTCCAGCCCGTCAGGTGCAGGGTACAGGAGGTGTCCGGGCGTCTCTCTCCCGGCTCTTCTGGCGACCGTACGTGGCGTGAGGCGGGATCGGGACCTCGGGCTCAGATTTGCACCAGCGGGTCCGGTGACTGCAACGCTTCCAGAGGGCCGGCCGAGGCCACAGCAGAGCAAGGGTCCAGGGCGGAGAACAAAGGCACCAAGAACTCCGGCATCCGGGCGGGCTAAGACTTCGGGAAAGCGACGGCGCAGGCAGCGCGTCGTCGCACGCGATGCACCTCGAAAATCGGCAAGGATGGGAATCAGGATGATAGTCCGAGGCCAAGGGCCGACGGAGCCGGGCGCTCAAGCGACTGCTCCGGTCGCCATCTTGGCTCCTCCCCCAGGTGCACCAGTATTGGCATGGAAAGCTATGTCAGTGGCCAGAGTTAGCAAGTAGTGTACTGGCTGGTTTTGCATCGCCCATCTCAAGTGCTAATGTTGAGATGGCCTTTTCACAAATAAACGTTTACATGTGAAGGAAAGAGCAAGCGCACATGACCAAAGACTCACTAAAGAAGTATTTTATGGTGTGCTACAGTAAGTTTGATTTGTAAAGTTGTATTTGAACCTCATATACCCTATACGTACACTGTTTGTACACATACACTATCAGTGCAGAAACCACGCAATAATAATAAAACATTCCATAAACACTGGAAAAACACAGTTTCTGTTGATTTTAATAGCGCGAAAATGTGCAACCACTGATTACCATGTTTTTTTTAAAGAATTAAAAACACTGAAAAAACCCAACCAGAATTTACAAAAACTAGAAACTGAAAATAGAAAAGACTAGTTATAGTTAGCTCAACTTGAACTTGAAACTTGCACTTGAACTTGATAGTTAGCTCAGCGAACTATAACTGCTGAATTTTACAGGTTTTGTACTAGTGAAACCTGAGCCTAGCAAGAACTTCCCTATAACCTTTGTTTTTTTTGTTTTTGAATTTCAAAGGTTTTTTCAATTCCATATCTAACTATAATGTCCCTGTAACCATATATATATATATTCACAGAAAAAACATAGGTTTCAGGGGTGTTATAGTTAGCTGAACATTTCACTCGTACAAATCCATAGAAATTCTTCCGTTATAGTTAGTTTTGCTAACTATAACTCGCGCGCCTGCAATGCACTGCTGATGATGTCACATATTACATCATTCATGACATGGTCAGTGACATCACTGATGACATCACTGATGACATCTCAAATGACACCACTGATGACATCACTGATGACATCATCCAGTGAAGGTAGTTTAGTTTGAAATTTAAACATGTATTGTATATATATATATATATATATATATATACCAATCTGTATTGAAGATTGAGTGAATATATAACTGTCTGGATGGAGGATTTAGTAGCTGTCTGACTGTCGGTTTAAGTGAGTAATTAAAAGTGTCTCACTTAATACATGGATTAGTAACTAAACTATGTGAATGTGTGCATCACTGTCTCTGTTGTTGTATAACATGCTGCATCAGTTGGTCACTAACTACATGAGTGTGTATATTAGTTATTGATTAGTTGGGTGAGTATTTGCATGGGACACTGAGTTTGTGTGTGGTTGGATGGGGTGTGTGTAACTCTATGCATAGATGTGTGAATTGTTGATTGACTAGGTGTATAGGTTTAAGAGTGCATGTGGAAACAGTTGTTTGGGTGACTGAGTGTATTTATTTGTGTGTTGGTGAGTGAATATATGTTTTAGTTGTACATCTTCAACAAAGTAAAAAAATAAATGACAGTGTATGTGAGAGTTTGTGTATATAAATAAGTATATATAAGAGTCAGTGATTGTGAGAGTAACTATATGAATGAGTGTATAATTGTGATGGTGATTTTTTAACATATTAACTATGAATTACTATGTGTTTGAATAAATAAGGTGTTGTGTGTATAATTGTGTAAGTGAGTAAATGTAAGTGTGATTTTTTTCATGAGTGAGTAGGATGACTGCATAACCGACTAAGATGACTGCTGATGTGTCAATGTCTATATATGTGTATAAGTGCATTTGATAGTGTTCTATTAATTAGTGACTGCATGTATAAGTGATTCTGTTGTTGAATGGGTAGTTGTGTGTGTAGACTTAGGAATCAGTGAGTGGGTACGTAGTAACTGGTATTGGTGTGTCAATGATTTCAAATATGGTACTTTGTATTTTACAGTGAGTGATGAAAGATTATACTAGTGTATGATGGGGTGTATCAGATTGTCATGTGGATGATGTCATCAGTGATGTCATTTGAGATGTCATCAGTGATGTCATCAGTGACCATGTCATGAATGATGTAATATGTGACATCATCAGCAGTGCATTGCGGGCGCGCGAGTTATATTTAGCAGAACTAACTATAACGGAGGAATTTCTATGGTTTTGTACGAGTGAAATGTCCAGCTAACTATAACACCCCTGAAACCTATGTTTTTTTCTGTGAATTTCTAAGGTTTTTTAAATGCTAATTTCTAACTATAACGTCTCTGAAACCTATGGTTTTTTGAGTGAATTTCAAAGCTTCTTTAAATTCTTATTTCTAACTATAACGTCTCTGAAACCTATGGTTATTTCAGTGACTTTCAAAGGTTTTTTAAATGCTAATTTTTAAGTGTAATAGTAGTTATACCTATTTTTTGTACTGATTTTCTACAGTTTTTTTAACTGTTTATTAATAAATATTTTATTCATTAAATAACATTATATATTTTTCTGAAAATTAAAAAAAAAATTCCAAAGGTTTTTCGGAGTCACGCACCCAAAGCATACACATCACGGTGGGTGCGCGGATTCTAGCCTCTATTTTAGAAACATCATGAAGGATCCGCGTACTGGGGTATTGATTTCCCCCTTTGAGTTACATTGAAAAAGAAGAGTGTAGACAGAAGACAGATCAAATAAAGCCCATTTGAGCTTAAAAATATTGGACGTTTCCTAGCTGAATCGGGTCTGTTGGCATGTATGGTTGTACTACCACTGCCTCTTCCTTCTGCCCACAATGGTCTATTATATTGCCACAGCCTCTCTTGCCAGTCCTGTATTGTTGATTTGTTGCCCCTGCCCCCCTTTCCACTGCCTTCCATAGTCTGTTGTGCTGCCACTGCCCTTCCTGCCTGCCCAGTGTGGTCAAATTGTTGCCTCTGCACCCTCCTACCTGCATTCAATTTTCAGAGTCCGTGTCCCTGGCTTCTGCCTCTCAACAGTATCCTAATGAACAACTAGATTGCTAACGTTCTATATTTATTACAAAAGTGTGGAACGCCTGACGTCATCTTGATGTAATCAAAACTGTAATACCTGGAGCATTTTCTTTAGAAATTATATATATGAGAGGGTCTTATTTGCATCAAAATTATGGTTAGTGCTCTAAAAAACTAAAATGAGGACATATTTTCTGAGTTTTCAAATAGCGACAAAGCACTTTTAAATTATTTGTTATCTTTATGTTTTTTATCCAGTTGACCACTTGATTAAATATTGCACTTAGGGGAAAGGATCTGGTGTTACTTCCAGAGCTGCAGACTTTGCAACTGGGGAACCAGGTTGGAGTTTCTGCTTCAGCTGGACATTCTGTGATTCTAGTCATATCACCTAATCTCCCCATGTCTACAACCAAAATGAATTTGTTCTTGTGTGATGTAACCAATGCTCATGTAAAGCACTCCAATACCTGACAAGTGTGCACTATTTAAAACTGCAAAACACAAAAAATAAAAAGTGTTTTGTACACTTCTGTCATTGGGCTACACATGGGCTACATCTGGGTGATATTTGTGCTGCATGTGGGCTCTTTTGTCTCTGGTGGCCATCTTAGGAGATTTATTTGTTATCAAGTTTCCTAATTTCCTCATCTACTGCAGTCTCCTCAGTAGGAAATGCTTTCAGTTTTTTACTTTGATTCCAACAAGAAGGTATTCAGATATGTCACACATTTGCCATAAATTCTGAATGTTAACACTCTAGTTGCTCATTAGATCACTGTAGTAAAGCTACTGCTCACCAGGGAAGTCTGCTGCTGGTATTAAAAGTGCATGTTTCAGTCTGCATGTCAGAATGGTTTAATGAAATAGAAGAGGATTTGAGAAGTCACTCAAAATGTGCCCTAATTTTTCTTTCTTCTGCACTAATCATAATTTCTATGGCAAAATGAACCCCCTCATTGTGTTCCTTTTTAAATTAAATGTTGTAAGTGTTACCAGTTTATTCCAATCAAGATGGCTTCATGTGTGCCATACTTTTGTCATAAGTAAGACAGTAATGCTCTAGTTGTTCTTAAGAACACTCTGGGACATTCTGTCATTGGGCTATACTTGGGCTACATTTGGGTGATATTTGTGCTACATTTGGGAACTTTTGTCTCTGGTGGCCATCTTGGGAGACTTATTTGTTATGAAGTTTCCTAATTTCCTCATTTACTGCAGTCTCCTCAGTAGGAAATACTTTCAGTTTTTTACTTTGGTTCCATCAAGAAGGCATTCAGATGTGTCACACATTTGCCATAAATTCTGAATGTTAGCACTCTAGTTGCTCATTAGATCACTGTAGTAAAGCTACTGCTCACCAGGGAAGTCTGCACCTGTCCTGTGTTATTTAACGGCTGACCTAGCCGTAGAAGAGCCCCGCCGTGTTCTAACGGACCCTCGCAACGCCACAAGGAGCGTTTGCGCTTTGGGACAGGTGCAGGTTAATGAAGGCAAAAAGGTGCAGCAGCTTAAGTTTTCATGGCCCAGCAACCCACTGTGGATTTAATTTGAATTTATCACCGGACTGCGTACCAGCTCACAGGAGTTTCATTATGGCAACTACAGATCCCAGCAGGCCATGTGGATGGCCACGCCCACTGGGGGCTGGAGATCCCGTTCAAATGTAGGATTGCCCAAGGTTCGCTATTCCCGCTTTCCAGCCTCTGAAAAAGTGAAAAGTCACGAAACGCGTCAGGCTGTCATGAGCATGCTGTGGAGAGTTTCAACTTACCTGAATGCAGCCTTCATTAAAATCTCGTAGCACAAGGTACCTGTTTGAGGACTCTTCTGTTGGGGTAACTCTTGCGGATTGTATTTAACGGCTGACCTAGCCGTGGAAGAGCCCCGCCGTGTTCTAACGGACCCTCCGAACGCCACAAGGAGCGTTTGCGCTTTGGGACAGGTGCAGGTTAATGAAGGCAAAAAGGTGCAGCAGCTTAAGTTTTCATGGCCCAGCAACCCACTGTGGATTTAATTTGAATTTATCACCGGACTGCGTACCAGCTCACAGGAGTTTCATTATGGCAACTACAGATCCCAGCAGGCCATGTGGATGGCCACGCCCACTGGGGGCTGGAGATCCCGTTCAAATGTAGGATTGCCCAAGGTTCGCTATTCCCGCTTTCCAGCCTCTGAAGAAGTGAAAAGTCACGAAAAGCGTCAGGCTGTCATGAGCATGCTGTGGAGTGTTTCAACTTACCTGAATGCAGCCTGCATTAAAATCTCGTAGCACAAGAAACCTGTTTGAGGACTCTTATGTTGGGGTAACTCTTGCGAATTGTATTTAACGGCTGACCTAGCCGTAGAAGAGCCCCGCCGTGTTCTAACGGACCCTCGCAACGCCACAAGGAGCGTTTGCGCTTTGGGACAGGTGCAGGTTAATGAAGGCAAAAAGGTGCAGCAGCTTAAGTTTTCATGGCCCAGCAACCCACTGTGGATTTATTTTGAATTTATCACCGGACTGCGTACCAGCTCACAGGAGTTTCATTATGGCAACTACAGATCCCAGCAGGCCATGTGGATGGCCACGCCCACTGGGGGCTGGAGATCCCGTTCAAATGTAGGATTGCCCAAGGTTCGCTATTCCCGCTTTCCAGCCTCTGAAGAAGTGAAAAGTCACGAAACGCGTCAGGCTGTCATGAGCATGCTGTGGAGTGTTTCAACTTACCTGAATTCAGCCTTCATTAAAATCTCGTAGCACAAGAAACCTGTTTGAGGACTCTTCTGTTGGGGTAACTCTTGCGGATTGTATTTAACGGCTGACCTAGCCATAGAAGAGCCCCGCCGTGTTCTAACGGACCCTCGCAACGCCACAAGGAGCGTTTGCGCTTTGGGACAGGTGCAGGTTAATGAAGGCAAAAAGGTGCAGCAGCTTAAGATTTCATGGCCCAGCAACCCACTGTGGATTTAATTTGAATTTATCACCGGACTGCGTACCAGCTCACAGGAGTTTCATTATGGCAACTACAGATCCCAGCAGGCCATGTGGATGGCCACGCCCACTGGGGGCTGGAGATCTCGTTCAAATGTAGGATTGCCCAAGGTTCGCTATTCCCGCTTTCCAGCCTCTGAAGAAGTGAAAAGTCACGAAACGCGTCAGGCTGTCATGAGCATGCTGTGGAGTGTTTCAACTTAACTTAATGCAGCCTTCATTAAAATCTCGTAGCACAAGAAACCTGTTTGAGGACTCTTCTGTTGGGGTAACTCTTGTGGATTGTATTTAACAGCTGACCTAGCCGTAGAAGAGCCCCGCCGTGTTCTAACGGACCCTCGCAATGCCACAAGGAGCGTTTGCGCTTTGGGACAGGTGCAGGTTAATGAAGGCAAAAAGGTGCAGCAGCTTAAGTTTTCATGGCCCAGCAACCCACTGTGGATTTAATTTGAATTTATCACCGGACTGCGTACCAGCTCACAGGAGTTTCATTATGGCAACTACAGATCCCAGCAGGCCATGTGGATGGCCACGCCCACTGGGGGCTGGAGATCCCGTTCAAATGTAGGATTGCCCAAGGTTCGCTATTCCCGCTTTCCAGCCTTTGAAGAAGTGAAAAGTCACGAAACGCGTCAGGCTGTCATGAGCATGCTGTGGAGTGTTTCAACTTACCTGAATGCAGCCTTCATTAAAATCTCGTAGCACAAGTTATAGTTAGGACCGTGTTTCCATAGGAAATCTGAAAATTCTATTTTGAATAACTTTGGCGCCGGTTGACGAATCCTCGCGAAATTTTCAAAACTAATGGGGCGCTCCGCTCAGCTCCTACCCTGAAAGTCTCGGGGTGATTCGTCAAGCGGGGGCTGAGAAAAAAGGGGGTCCCAAAACGCGTTTTCCCCATGCATTTTCCCATAGGACCTTTAGTCGAAGTTACAGCCCGAACGGCTGAACAGAATTACTTGAAATTTGGCAAAGAGGTAGTCGTCAGGTCAGGAATTTGCCTTTTGCATATATGGTGTCAATCTGTTCAGTAGTTCCTGAGAAAATTGCATTTAAAAGCACATAAATATCTATATGCGCGCACCGTGAGCACACCGGGCGCGAGCGTAATTCTGATTGGTGGTTACATGTCAGTCAACATTCGAATCGGTCGAAATCAGGAAGTGTTGTCCGCCATTTTGTGTGTGACAGTGAAAAAGAAAGGTGGAGAACGGGAAAAGTGGGCAGGGTACAGAGTTCCTGACCCCCTAGCTTTTGTCAGGGGGTCCCTGAAGGACCATGAAGGGTGAGAAAAACATTTTATTTTTTGTAAAAAAAACGCGGGGTGCGTGCACGGTGCGAGCACGGTGCGCGCACCATCACGAGGTGCGCGCACGGCGGAAAAGAAATCATAAAAAAATAATTTAAAAAATAGAATTAAAAATCAAATTTAAGTGTTTAGATGTTAGGTGGCTCTAAAAAGAGCCGTTGTGTTAATTGAGGAACAGAGGAACAAAAAAATGACAAAAATTATAGGGTGCCGCACGTGTGCTGCTGTATCTTGCTCTCGATTAGGGGAATGCTGGTGTCCCCATAAGAGAGAAGAGCATTGCACCGTATATGCACCCTCTTAAACAGAGGGTGTATATCCAGGGGAACAGAAGCAGGTGAAGCTGCCGCCGCAGATGAAGTGCTCGGCTGAGCTGCCAATGATGTGCTCGGCTGAGCTGCTGTGGATGTGCTCGGCTGAGCTACTGGAGGGTAATCTCTAGCAGCTCGAGCACAAGCCACAGGATGCACATCTCTAACGTGCCTGATCATAGTGAAGATACTAAAAGAGTATTTCTTTTTAGGATCTACTCTTGATAAGACACCATTACAAATAGTGCAGGTGACTTTTGAAGCATTCACCTTCTTCTGCCCCTCTGGAAAAGTGAAAAATTGCCATATAAAAGATTTTTTCTGTTTCCTCTGTCTATGTGGCACAAGGGTCTCCTGCTCACTCCCAGAAGATGACTGCTGCTCTGCCATTCTCAAGTACTGGAGTACTGGAAAAGCTGCTCAGCTCCTTCTCCCAGGGAATCAGAAGTAATAATGAGGGGAGTGGGTGTGGTGTTGGAAGTTTCTGGAACTGAAACTACTATAAACCAATGAAAAGTGTTATTTCTTAATCACATGACCTGAAACTACTATAAACCAATGAAAAGTGTTGTTTCTAAATCACATGACTTGCCGTGCGCACACCATGCGCGCACGGTGCGCGCACGGAGCACGCACGCATGCGCGTACGGAGCACGCGCACATGCGCGTATAGAGCACGCACGGCGTACGCATGCGCACGTGGAGCACGTACGCATGCGCACACGGAGCACGTACACATGCGTGCACCGTGCGCGCACGGTCAAAAAGACTTACAAAAAAAAAAAAATAATTAAAAGTGTTTATAACTTTATAGAAGATATTAACTATGCTGTTCAACTCTATCCAAAAAAAACGAGAAAAAAAACTGTGCCATTCCATATTACAGGATAGGTTTCACACATGTTGTTTGAGATGTCAACAGTGGTGTCATGAGTGATGTCACTGACCATGTCATGAGTGATGTAATATGTGACGTCATCAGCAGTGGATTGCGGGCGCGCGAGTTATAGTTAGCTGAACTAACTATAACGGGGGAATGTCATTGTTTTTTTACGAGTGAAATGTCCAGCTAACTATAACATGTGTGAAACCTATGGTTTTTTCACTGAATATATATATATATATATATATATATATATATACACACATACACACACACACACCTACTGGCGGTCACCGGTAGGTAGTTAGAACCTAGTTTCCATAGGAAAAGCGTTTTTTGTTTTGCCAATAACTTTAACCCTGTTTGACGGATGTTCACGAAATTTTTAAAACTTATTCTTCATTGAGGTGAGCTCTTGTCCTGAAGGTTTGGGGGTGATTCGTGAAGGGGGCCTGAGAAAAAAGGGGATCCAAAAACGTGTTTTCTCCATGTTAATTTCCATAGGAAACTTTAGACACGGCTACAGCCCAAACTGCTGAACGGAATTACACCAAATTTAGCAAAATGGTAGCTCTTGGTTCAGAAAGCATGCCTTTTTTTAAAAGGTGTAAATCCGTTCAGTAGTTTTCGAGATATTTATAAATTTAGAGATATTGATATTTGAGAATTGTGAGATCTGATTGGCTGATGCATTCCGTGCACGAGCTTGCCTGGGATTGGCTGCCAACACTTCAAACTAGGAAGCCTTGGGAGCCATTTTGTGACTCTGTTAAAGAGGGTAGGGTAGGAACAGTTTGACCTTCCTAGAGTGGTCATGAGTGTCACAGGGAGTCGGAAGGTAAAGAAACATGTTTATATGTTTCTGGATGATTTGCGTAGGGCCTGGAAATCACGGCGGTTAAAAGGAAAACAGAGCCCGGTGTGGGGTGTTTCGTTTAATTAAGCCCTCGGGTGAGCTAGTTCCCGGTAGCAATGTTTAGCTATAATGCGGGGTTTATTTCTGTGACGGGGAGCAACACTTTGTTGGAGCAAATATAATGATGGGGGGGTCGCATATTCTGTCCCCCTCCGCTTTGAGGAGCAGTACGTCTTTGGAGGTATACAGAAAATGTAAGTGTGGAGGGGGGAAGCTTCCCCAGACTGCGGGAAAAAGAGAAACGGAGCGCAGTGTGGAGTGCTTCATTTAATTAAGCCCCCGGGTGGGCTAGTTCCCAGGAGCAATGTTTAGTTATGATGCAGGGTTTACTTTTGTCACATGGACTGCCATTTCCTTGGAGGAAATATAATGATATGGGGGGGTTGCGTCTCCCCTGACCCTCTGCTTCGAGGAGCAGCATGTTTTTGGAGGTATAAGTATTTAAGCATGGAGGGACACCTTCCTGTACATAATGAAACTACGGCATTTTGCTTTTTGCATGTGTGTTGCACAAGGGAGTACACATTGAAAAAACAAAAACGAGTAGAAATAAAGCATTTCTCCTTGTTTCACTAAATTAAGACCAGGGTTTTTCTGGTCTTAACTTTGACGTTACCTTCTATTAACGCTGCCCTTAGTAATAGGATGCAGCATCAAAATCAATCGGGGTTGTAGTGGAATGCCCGTCACAGTACCCACTGGACGCCCCTTTCACAGATAACATAGCGTGAAAGGGGGCTTTTTTAACAAGGCAGTGTTAAGCTACATTAAGTGGCTTAACGCTGCCTTGTTAAGAAGGCGAGGCCCCTACCGCCACCACAATGTCAGTGAAAGTGGCGTTGAGGTGGCGATAGGGGCTTGTAAATATGCTTCACAGTTGTAATTTACTTATTGCTCCAATTTACATTGCTCGACTATTGGTGTTAACATTTAATTTTGCTAAGGTATGCCTATGCTTTAACATGTATTTTCACAAGAGTTATATATTGGAAGATGCGAAAGTTATAAAACACAGGTATACATGTAGGTGTATGTTTCTTTTAAGTATGCTGCCACTACAAAAATGCACAGGAAATGTATGCATTGTAATAGTAATATGGTGACACTGTCAACTGTAACTTGAAAAGCGATTCTGGTTCGCATTTGCTTAGGCTGAAGATTGTCAGTAGTTGGTGGGTAGTGAACATGGGGCAGGCAAATGGCGTTAAAAACATGGTGGGAAAGGAATTAATCGTGAGTAATGTGTTTGTAACATATGACACACACATGATACATTTAAAACAAATTATTTTAAAGTTGATGGCGTAATGTGCAGTGTATGTGCCATAACAAAAAAAAGAAAGTGTATAATAGAATTATAATCTGTATAGTATTAAATCAATATCTGATAAAGGGAGATGTTATCAGAAAAAGAGAATAGAGAAAGGACCATTTTGAGTTACGTTTCTTTCTCAGCTAAAAAGAACTGTTATTATAAAATAGAACATGTCAGAGGTTTGTCTGCAGACTACATAACTTTTAATATAGATAGTAAAGTCCCCAACTGCCAAGTTGCCCGTTTCTTCCAGTAGCTCTGTAACAACCAGGCAAACAGAGTGGAAACATCAAAAGAGGGTAATCTAGTCTGTAGAGGGGAATTCGTAGAGAAAGTCAATGTCTGAAAATCCAAAAAGGAAGGAAAAGCAAAAAGAGAAAAATAAAAAAAAACAGTGTTCTTAAACTGTAGAAATAAGAGCTCGTCAAATCGGATTACCATGCACACTTATGGAGATTCATTGAAGCTCAAGAACTCAGAAGCACCGTGATATGCAATCAGTTTCAAAAGGTTATCTGCACCTCTCCTCGCGAAGAGGATGGCCATCCAATTTAGCAAGTTGAAAGAACACACATGGTCATCGTAATCTTCTGCAAGCAGGAGCATGTCAGGGCAACTTGCATGATATTGGATGATAGTCTGCTGCAAGAGGCTCTCCATATGAGCGTGTGTACTCCATCTTTCCCTTATTGCAATATTACAGGCATCCATCAAGCGTGTGTCTTCGGAACAAATGAGCCACTAATGGATGCAGTAACACTTCATCATCCAGGGGATTGTGTGAAGTAGTATAGAGGCAGACTTGGAGGTCGATTCATAGTGGCACCAGAGACAATAGAAAACACAGTTGAACACAGTTGAAGTACACGTAGCAGAAATTCAGGCGATATCTGATGCCAAATATAGCCAATGGCAAGCATTTTCAAAGTTGTAACATTCGTCCACGGTGTAGCTACATTTGCCGAGGATGGGGTTGAAGAGGAGGACGGGCAGCCATTTAGTAGTAGGAGCTATAGAACGACTTTTCCTTAAACAAGGAAGGAGCACCAAGAGACCCGCCAAATGCGCTTGCAAAGTTAGAATGAATTAAACCCGGAATTACTATGAAAATAGTCTAAAAAGACATAACAAGGCGGGAGTGGGATAGTTTAGAAAAATGTGGTAGGCCTTGAATTTCAGACTGATTAAACATTTGGTGTATAAATTTCACGGTCGCACGAGGTTATATGCGACCTCTTTATGTTGAAATAATAGTGTTTTCTGTTGGTGTTCGCAATTAATATATGTTTTCAAAGTAGGAATGGAAGGCCAGACCAAACTATCTTCAAGCTCATGTGGGGGAGGAGAAAAGGCAATGGTTGAACATGCTACACATTCTGAAAGAGTTGCTCTGTACGGGACACCTGCTTGTAGGTCAGAGCAGTTGCGGCTATTTGGAATAAGATAATTTATTTATAAAAGCACACTGAGCGTGGGATTAACAGCAGCTACTGGAGTTTGTTTAACAATAGAGCAGAAAGTTAGAATTGCCATTTAATTTAACTTGTGTATAAACTAAAGAATATTGAACAAAGCTGTCTTTATTTTGACAGCAAAATGCAAAAACAAAGAATGCAATTCATGAATAAAAGTAGTTTCAAGGGAGTTAAATGTATAAACCGGGAAATATTATATGCAATCATGGAGGCTTTGGTATACAGAGCTCAATCAATCAGACATCAGCAACAGAATTATGTAATCCCCCTGTTTGTATTTTTGCACTAAATTAATGATTGGGGCAGTACGGACGCACTGATGGATTCCCTTAGGTACTACTCATGCACTCCCACATTGACCGAGAAATTACTGTTGAAGTCATTATTTTACTTAGGCGGTTTCCATGCAGTATTGTAAACAGGAAGGTATAATCTTTTTATTGATATAGTTACTTAGGCAGAAGCGATGCAGTTATAGAATCAAGTAGGCACTACTACCATACAAATGAAATCAATTGTGGATTACTTATGCAATGAGCGAGGGAGGGAGCACTTTTGCACTGAAGCATTCATAGAGGGACTATGCAGTTTTGAATTTCTAAAAGTAGTATTTTCAACATATGCATTCAGTGATGTACAAAGGAAGTATTTCTGTAATTATTGTGGGAGTACACTGTGACCCATAGAAACTGTGCCCCACCGCCCCGCAGCACGCCCTATGCGAGCCACCAGGGCTTAAGGGCTACTAATGTGTTTTCCAGATTCTTTAGTCCTGGAGCCCACAGGCCCCCAAGCCCTTTGAGGTAACATAGGGCGACAGAAGTAGAATATACATGGTGACACTATATTATCTCATGGGAGAAGGAGAATAAGGACGAAAAGACAGAAAAAGATAAATGATGGACATGGGGAGAAATAAAGCATTTCTCCTGTTTTCGCCATCTTACAACCAGGATTTTCCTGCTCTTAAGTTCGGCACTGCCACCTATTATCGTCATCCTTGATAATAGGTGGCAGTGTCGAATTCAATGGGTGTTGCGATGGAACGGCCACCGCAACACCCACTGCATGCCCCCTTTTACACTAAGTTTAGCGTGAAAGGGGCACTATTATCAAGGCAGCGTTAAGCCACGTTAAGTGGCTCAACGTTGCCTTGATAATAGTGAGCTGACCCTATCACCACCACAACGTTACAAAAAGTGACGTTGTGGTGGCGATAGGGGCTTGATAATATGCCCCCATGTATGTAGACATTAATTTTTTAGTTCACTATTTGGCAATACAGTGTGACTATCAGAAACTGTTAGCCACTAAGTTTTGAAGGCCAGTAACCTGAATTCCAAACTGTTTTGTCCTGGCGCCGACAGGCCCCCAACCCCTTTGAGGTACTACAGGGTCACAGTAGTAGAATATACACAGTGACACTATAATAGCTCATGGGAGAAGGAGAATACGGACGAAAAGACAGAAAAAGATAAATGTTATCAAGCGTTTAACATCTTTAACGTTTCTGTTCTCTGGGACTAGGGAATGTTTTGTCCTGGCGCCGACAGTCTCCCAACGCCTCTGAAGTGAAATAGAAATGCAGTAGTAGAATATACACAGCTGCACTATATCACCCCAGGGGAGAAGGACAATAGGGGTGAGAAAAGAGAAAAAGATAAGTTACTAAATGTTATTAAGCGGCTTACTGTTTTTAACTTTTTGTTGTTTGGGACTAGGGAATGTTGAGTCCTAGCTCTGAAAGGCCTCCTACTCCTCTGAGATTAAATAGAAAGGCAGTAGTAGAATATACACAGCTCCTCTATATCATCGAAAGGGAGAAGAAGAATGTGGACTAGAAGAGAGAAATGATGAAATGTTATCAAGCATCTTACTGGTTTCATGTTTGTGTTCTCTGGGACTCAGGAATGTTCAGTCCTAGGACCGACAGGTTCCAAACTCCTCTGAGATTAAATAGAGAGAAAGTAGTAGAATATACACGGTCACACTATCTCACCCCAGGGGAGAAGGACAATAGGGGCGAGAAGAGAGAAAAAGATAGGTGTCTCCTGAATTCTATCTGTTTGTGAACAGGTGTTGCTGACGTTAGATATAAATGCAAATAAACAAACAATGTAACAACTGAATATCAAACACACGTTGAACTTTTTAGAATCTTTTATACAAATACCTAAAGTTTCGAAATCTTGATAACTCTTGGTATCCATATATAATAAAACGTTAAACTAAATATGATTCTTTGAAGAAATACTTTTAGTTAGTTGTTTCCTAGAACACAAAAAGCAATAAAAATGGTTAATTCCACCATTAGGATAAATAGTTACGTTTTATACATATCTACTATCCCTTAATCTAACAACTTACAAGTCCTTAATCTCGTTTGTTGTCGCAAAAGAAGAATCCAACGCTGCAGAAGGGAAGCTGGATCGCTGAGTGGAGACAGGGAAATGACTCACAAAAACAAAACTAATGGATTGTCAAAGGGCTGGGTGTGGTTTATATAGTCTTTGGTTACAAAGTAGTCTATGGAAGCAACGTGCTGCGCACGCACGTAGATATCACATTTTGACTGTTTGACATGTGCAGGCGTTGGGAAAAGGTGGAAAACTGTTAACCGCTATTGCTTCTCATTTGCATTGACACACGTGTTAACTGTTTGACATGTGCACACGTTGGCAGAGGTTGAAAACTGTTAACCGCCAAAGCATCTCATTTGCTTTCTCATGACTGAAAACGTCTAATACTTGCTATGATTCTGAATACAAGACATATGAATAAACTATGGTTCAGATTACAAAAAATTAAAAACAACATAGGAAACATTTAGCATTAGAATTGTTTAATATCTTGATTAGTGCAAAGTAAGTTTTAATCGTGGTTGAATTATGAGTCATGACACGCTAATGTTACAGTCATTTTTTGACCACAGAAGTATGGATGTATTTATGTAATTCACTGAAAAAACATAGGTTTCAGGAACGTTATAGTTAAAAATTTTCATTTAAAAAAACCTTACAAATTAATTGGAAAAACAATAGGTTTCAAGGACATTATAGTTAGAAATGAGCATTTAAAAAACCATAGAAATTCACTGAAAAAAACATAGGTTTCAGGTACGTTATAGTTAGTTGGACTTTTTACTCGTACAAAACCAGAGCAATTCAGACGTTATAGTGAGTTAACTATAACTCGTGCCCCCGCAATGCACTGCTGATGACGTCACATATTACATTATTCATGGCATGGTCAGTGACATCACTGATGACATCTCAAATGACATCACTGATGACACACACGCACACATATATATACATATATATATATATATATATATACACATTATCTACTGGCGGTCGCCAGTAGATAGTTAAAGTTAGGACCGTGTTTCCATAGGAAATCTGAAAATTCTATTTTGAATAACTTTGGCGCCAGTTTGACGAATCCTCGCAAATTTTTCAAAATAGGTGGGGCGCTCCGCTCCGCTCCTACCCTGAAAGTCTCGGGGTGATTAGTCAAGCGGGGGCCGAGAAAAAAGGGGGTCCCAAAACGCGTTTTCCCCATGCATTTTTCCATAGGGACCTTTAGTCCAAGGTACAGCCCGAACGGCTGAACAGAATTACTTAAAATTTGGCAGAGAGGTAGTCCTCAGGTCAGGGATGTGCCTTTTGAATATCTGGAGTCAATCTGTTCAGTAGTTCCTGAGAAAATCTCAGTTAAAAGTACATATATATCTATAAGCGCGCACCGTGCGCGCACCGTGCGCGCACGGTGACGTGCGCTTGCGCAATTCTGATTGGCTGTTAGATGTCAGTAAACATTCAAATCGGTCGAAATCAGGAAGTGTCGTCCGCCATTTTGTCTCTCGCAGTCTGAGGCAGTGAAAAACAAAGGTGGAGAACGTGAAAAGGGGGCAGGGTGGACAGTTCCTGACCCCCTAGCCTTTGTCAGGGGGTCACTGAAGGACCCCCAAGGGTGAAAAAAACATTATTTTTTTTTACGAAAAAGCGCGGGGTGCACGCACCGTGAAAAACCTGAAAAAAAATATTAATAAATACATAACTTAGCATTTAAAAAACCGTACAAATTCACTTAAAAAACCATAGGTTTCACACACGTTATAGTTAGGAATTAGCATTTAAAAAACCTTGCAAATTCACTTAAAAAACCATAGGTTTCACACATGTTATAGTTAGTTGGACATTTCCCTCGTAAAAAAACAATGAAATTCCCCCGTTATAGTTAGTGCAGGCAACTATAACTCACGCGACCGCAATCCTCTGCTGATGACGTCAGATATTACATCACTGTATTTAGACACCTATTTACCCATGTCTTCTTCCATTAATCTTTAGCTATACATATATTACAAATATTTATTTTTCAGAAAGACACATATGTAATCAGTGATGTAATATCTGACGTCATCAGCAGAGGATTGCGGTCGCGTGAGTTATAGTTGCCTGCACAAACTATAACGGGGGAATTTCATTGTTTTTTTACGAGGGAAATGTCCAACTAACTATAACATGTGTGAAACCTATGGTTTTTTAAGTGAATATATATATATACATATATGTATATATATATATACATCCTCACTCCAGCCCTCAATTAACAGCCCTCAATCAAAAAAGTGCTTTGATGTGACTAGCGCTAGCCCCATCATATCACTTTTTTTTATTACACTCATTCTGCATGGCAGCACAACTGCTGTGTAGCATGGTTTTAAACATTTCAAAGCTAATACCTCACTTAGCTGACACCTAATGGCTTTGCCAATGATTTTTTAATGTCTTCCTCCTTCTAGTGTAAAATTACAAATCGTTGATATTGTGGCATTTATAATAAGATGCACACTATCCTCAGACTACAATTTAAAATGCTACAGCACTCATGATTGTCAACCATTTGGACAAAATCATACAGCCACTGGAAACAGAGACTCAGTGCACAAAGTCTAGATAACAGAAGACATTTTTGAGGAGCCAGTTACGCTCAGCCATTGAGCCAGTGAAGCATGCAAGCAGCCACCTTAACCTCCAACCCCCTTGCAAGAGCAATGCATGCTAGAGCCAACTTGTTCTTCTTTTAATAGACAGTATATGTAGGGAAACTGTCTTTTTGCACATTCACCCCACTTCTAGCCACCATTTTGTCTATGAGACACTGATGTAATGGCTTTGTAATGTCCCGAACCCTGCTAATCAGGACTCAGTGCTTGTGCTCTGATGCATACATTTACATGCTCAATTGGCTTATCCTCATCTGGCATATCTTAACTTACTTTTAAGTCCCTAGTATATGGCACCAGGCGTATCAACGGCCTGTAAGTTAAAGTGTCTCTTGTGGACTGCAGCACGAGTGGGACAAAGCAAAAGCATGCTACCATTTCTGGCTGCCAGACCATTTTTAAACTGCTAACTCAACTTTGCCATTTCGGGACATGGCAAATCCAAATCTTCTTTTTTAATATTTCTAAGTCACTCCTAAAGCAGGCCTCCTGAGTTGTAAAATCATAGTGCATTTTATTAAATGTTTGGACTTCTAGTTTCATGTTTTCAAGGTCCCACCAGTAAAAACACCATGTTGTCATTTTTACTGTTGCAAGGCTAGTAGCACAATTGGCGAGTGCAGGGGTACATGCTGACATTTCAGCAATGTTGTGAGAAGGTGGCCTAGTATATGCTGTTCACTAGTTAAAGTGGACACCTTGCACCAGTACAATTCGTCTCTTATGGTAGATAGGTTTAAGACAACCTGAAAGAAAGCTATCCTAGGGGTAGCTGTGGAGAGCAGCCTTCAGGCTAAGTCTTTAGAGAAATGTCAAGCAGCTTGTTTTACCATATAATCTCTTGAATCACCAAATGAAAGGACACCACACAGGTATATATATCAAATATATATGTATTTATTACTAAACAATCAATCAATCAATCAATAAAGCTTTATTATCGGTTAAAAACCAAAAAAGCAGTAACACATGGAGAAAAAAAAATACAGCATTTCCAGGCTACCACCAAATAAATTCATATGTAGATAAAATACAAATTAAAAATTAAAAATATGATTAAAAGAGCCGAATAGCCCTATGCACTACAAGCATGGGTTGTAGAAAAGAAATCAGTCCGTAAAGAAAATAGTAGGCCTAAAAAGACAGAGATATATATATATATTACTAAACAACTCTCTACTAATCTCTTTATGAGATTAGAAGTCAGGAACATATGCACAAATCAACGTTTCACAATAAATTAAGCAGAAATATGGCTGCGGCCCTAGGGGCGTACCAGATCATATACTAAAAAAAGAGACTTATGAACCACAACTTGAAAAGGGACAAGACCTAGAGCCTTCAGAAGCATTGGGGCCTCACGAAACCACCCAAGGCAGGTAAGTAAAGGACCCACGGGGGACGCATGCAGTGTGTTAACACAGCCGCGAATCCCCGTTGACTTCAATGGTGCAAGTCGCGGTTGGAAATTAAGAGTTTAAGGGTACTTCGGGAGAGTCTACAAGCAAGTCACTTACAGGGTAAGTAGTTCTAGAGCCAACACCCACAGGAGCACCGTAGTGCTGGAGTTACCTCACCCAGGGAAGCTGAGTGCATAGGTGTCTTTTGGTGTTGGGTCGCGGCGTCGTTTTCAACGGGAGCCAATGAACACTGGCTACTTGTGAAGACAGAAGATGTGTCCGGTGGAATCCAAGCCTGGATTCAGAAGAAGGAAGACCTGAAAGCAGAGGGGATAATGTTCAAAGTCACTTGGCAGTGACCCGGGGCCAGGAAGCTGGATGCCCACAGTCGTCGGATGTTTTCAGGTAGTTCACGGGTGTCTTGACTCTTCAGCCACAAAGTCCAGGAGGCGTCGATCACAACCAGGAGCTGGATTCGGCATGTCCCACGAAGTCTGCAGCTTACTGCAGTGTCGGTGACCAGATTGGAGCCAACAAGTCTTGATAACAGCAGGCCTCGTGGAAAGGATAAAAAATGAGCGGTGCAGACCAGCAAGGTCTGGGGGACTCACCCAGCGAGGGTAAGTCAGAGTAGGCCTGGAGCAACCAGGGGAGCCCTTTGGAGTTTTAGGAAAGTCTTCAGGGGGCCCACAAGATGGCCGGCAAGGGATCGCAAAGACGCCTTAGGAGGATCCACTCAACAGGGGCCCACGGTCACTCAGGATGGGGTCGGCCTCTGATCTCTGGAGGGATCCCTGCTAGAGGCTTGGGCCAAACGTGGCCCAATGCACAGGTTCGTAGAACGTCGTGAAGGGCTTGCACTCAAAAATAGTGCATGGTACCCAGGGATTGCGGTTCCTCATCACTCGTGGGGTCCACTTGCCTCAGCGTCGCTGGGGGCTCACGATGGCCTTGGAGAAGTCAGGAAATCCTCTTCCTGAGCTGCAGGGACTTCGGGCTCCGGCGGGAGCGGTGGAGTTTGCGACCGTAGTTTATAGTTTTTGTGCCTGCCAAGCAGGGGAGTCACTCCTTGACTCCAAGGGAGATTCTTCAGTCTTCCAGAGGTAGTGGAACATTGAAGGTCCAGGATTCGTCTTCAGAGCATCATCCAGGGGTATCTAGTTTGCAATGGCAAGGGTTCCCTAACTTATATTGGAAGGAAGGGAGGGACTAGCTCTATGACCCCACCTATGGGAGGATCAGGGGAGTGGGTGGTTACACCCACTTCCCTTGGTCAAGTTTCCAGCCAGAGCAGGGGCAGGTAGCCCCTGAGCCAGTTTGAAATGGTGTATGCACAGAGGAGCCTACTGCTCCCCCAGTGCAGGACTTCCAAAGCACTCTAAGAGTGCACCCACCCAGCCCCAATACACTAAACCCTGTCTGGGAGGTGGTCACACCTTCCTGTGACAGGATACCTATTGTTGGGCTTCCTCCACTGCGAGTTTCGGTCATCAGCAGAAGGGCAGCACAGTGTCTGTGACTGGTGGCATCCATTTTGTGATGCCAGGGCTCTTCAGGATTCTTCCGCGTTTCCACAGTAGGTACATGTCTATCCATCTAGAAGGGTGGGATCATACTCCCACACCAGTTACTGGTGTGGGGGTATGATTCCAAAGCGTTTGACACCATTCACAACATGTTTTGATGCAGCCATTCCAAAGTTAGCATTTACCGCAAGGTTATAATGCACTTAAGAGTATATGGTTTGACCGCATTCACAAACAGCCCCAGAGAATGGACTCTGAGAGCTACAGAGGGGCCCTGCTCAGGCAGAGGCACCCCCTCACATGGAAACCAAGCACCCTGCCCTCAGGATTGATAGGGGCCTGCCTTAGGGGTGACTGATAGGTTTAAATATGTGTGCAGGAGAGATATAGGGAACCTATATCTCAGTGAGGAGTGCTAGCACCACCTCACTCAGGCTGCAGTAGCAGACCTGTGGTGTCAGATTTAGTCTGCTTCTCAGGGGTGGCATAATACATGCTTCAGCCCCTGGTAGGCCTGTGAAGTACCTATGTCCTTGGTACCTAAGGTACCATATACTAGGGACTCATAAGGCACCACAGTATCCAATCACTAGTGCACCTAATAACTACCCCATGTCGTTTAGAGAGAACAGCGAGGCTGGGGCCCTGATCAGCAGGGTCCCAGCCAGACTATAGCCAGAAACCAGTGTAAACATCAGAAAAAAGTGGGGGCAACATAAGAGGCAGATCCTACTCTCCTACAAATGTTAACTTCTGAGTAGGACTACTAATGTTGGTACTTCAAGGTATCAAAAGAATCATTGCATTAACCCCTTCAGTGCTGCGCGGATTCCCCCGCGGTGCTGAAGGGTTCGAGCGCGGGCGGGACCATGACGAAACGGTTCCGTCATGAGCACAGCTCAACCGATGCTCATGACGGAATCGTTCCGTCATGAGCATGGAAGGGGTTAAATCCCATTTAGTGGTTGAATTGAATTTAATGTTACTAGTTCACAAAGTGCAAATTTAGTAAGTTGCCTCTACATTGTCAAAGATTCTAGTGCCCATTACGGTTGTACACAAAGACAGTCTTTTACAACAGCCTTCTGCCCTCCTTGGGAGAAGTGTGAACAACTCCCAGGTAAGGAAATAATAGAGGCCTGCCGTTGGATGATGACGTGTTACCTCTCCCTAGCAAGAATACACAAAGGGTGTGAGCTGAACAGGTGAGCTTCAAAACGGAAGCTGCATTTGAATGGCAAATGGTGTACACACACGAGAGGGGCTGCTCCTTTGTTCCTGAAAGACATGTTGGCATCTGTGCCAGAGAGGGGAAAATGGTTGCCTAACCGGTTTTTCTGTGGGGTTGTAGCCCTCAGGTAACCAAAACTCTAGGGTGGGATACCAAGCTCCACAAGCTAATAAAGGGGTTCTGTCATCTTGAGAGTGGGCAGTACACAGCATTCTGGGATAGCTAGATGCCACTCTTCACAGGACGTTGTCGCCAAGCAGTAGGGAACCAAGTAGCTCTAGGCTATAGACTGCCACAGTCCCTACGGCATTTTGTAGACATAAATGCAGCACCTCTGGCAACCAGACTTTAGATCTTGCCTGAGCTGGAGAACAGGACCAAAACAAAAGATTGCCTACTGACCTTGGACCTAGCAAACAGAGGCTGTACCAAGGTTTGGACTGCACCAGCTGATCCTTGAGCTATTATTATTATTATTATATATGAATTTATTAAGCGCGCAGCTACCCTTGGGTTTCCCGGCGCTAGAGACACAGGTAAGGAGTGAGGAGGTCAGACAGACGTGTTAATAGACAATTACAGAGAAAACAGCCAGGTCTTAACTCCTTTCCGGAATTTAAGATAACACGTTTCAGACCGTAAGGAAATGGGAAGCGAATTCCAGAGCGCGGGCGCCAGGTAAGAAAAAGAGCGACCACCAGCTCTGACACGTTTAAAACGGGGAACGGAAAATTTACATCAAGTGGAAGATCTGAGAATACGAGAGGGACAGTATTGATGAACTAGAGTGGATAGATAATGAGGGGCTTTACCAGCTTTAATACGGTGCATGAAGCATAACGCTTTGAATTTAGACCTAGATTCTATGCGCAGCCAATGCAGGCTGCGCAGGGAAGAGGAAACAGAGGAGGTTCTAGGCAAGTTGCAGAGTAAGCGGGCAGCCATGTTCTGGACCACTTGAAGCTTACGGGAGACCTCCTTGCAGGCACCCAGAAGTAGAACATTACCGTAATCCAGGCGCGATGTCACCAAGGCCTGGACCACTGACTTCTGGGTGTCGGAGGGAAGCATCCATATGATCTTCCTCAGCCACCTGATGATGGTGGTACATGTGGCTGCTACTTTAACCACATGTTGCCTCATGGATAGCTGATTATCAAAGAGGACCCCGAGGTTACGTGCTGCTGTTGTTGGCACCGGTGAAGGTCCCATTTGCTGGGGCCAATGTTGTGGGCCCCAGAGAGCAGAATCCGGACCAAACAAGAGCAGCTCCGTTTTGTCGCCGTTCAGTTTGAGTTTGTTAGACAGCATCCAGTTGGCAATGTCAGCAAGGCCAGAACATAGAGAGAAGGAAGAGGAGTGCTGATTCGAAGAAAGGGAGAAAATAATCTGGGTGTCATCTGCATAAGAAAAAATAGATAGTCCCGACTGTTCAGCAAGAAAAGCAAGAGGTCTTACATAAAGGTTAAAAAACAAAGGACTAAGAATCGAACCTTGGGGGACACCATAAGGGGAGTTATGAACAGTGGACACCGCAGAAGAAGAGAAGACTTGAAAAGTGCGGTCAGAAAGGAAATTAGCAATCCATGCAAGTGCGGGACCGTCAATCCCGACAGACCTCAAGGCAGAGAGGAGGATGGTATGGGAGACGGTGTCAAACGCGGCACTCAAATCCAAAAGGATGAGTGCCACCGTCTCCCCTCTGTTTACATGACGTCTGACTGTCTCGGACACTCCTAGGAGGGTGGACTCCGTGGAAAAGCCCGCTCGAAAACCAGATTGGGAGGAATGAAGAACATTAGCTGATTCAATGTGAGTGGTTAGGTAGCGGTTAACGTGTTTCTCCAATATCTTCGAGAGACAGGGAAGCAGGGAGATTGGGCGAAAATTAGCTGGGTTACTGGGATCCGCGTTAGCTTTCTTTAGGAGCGGGACCACCATAGCATGTTTCCAGGCATTGGGGACAATTGCCTCCATGAGAGAGGCATTCAGAAGAGCCAGGATACAGTCAAGTGAGGTGTCGGCAAGGGTGCGCAGGATCTGCGGAGGCATAGGATCCAAGGGGGAGCCAGATTTAATCTCTGCCAGCAATTTCTGAAAAACTGGCATAGAGATAGGTTCCCACTTAACTAGTGGAGGAAATGACGACCATGTAGGATTATCCTGATGAGGTGTTAGAACATGGTTCAGTGAATCAATGACAAGACTGTGCCTGTGATGCCCCCCTTGAGGAGTAGTTATCTCTGAATCCCAAACAGAAGAAAAGACTCCAAGAGTCAGTTGGTAGACTTCCTGTTCCAACATCAGGGCCACAAAAGCTGAAAAAGCTTGCCTAGGCGAGTTAGTAGCCCAGATCACCGAATTGTCACTCACCACTGAAGTGCAGCCTGGGAGACGAGTTGGACACTCCAAAGATGCACCCAAGTCTGCTGGACCATGGAGACTTCTCATAATGCACTGTGGTCACCCAGAAGGGAGGTCATTGCCAGCAGAAGGTAACCGCTGGTATTGTCGCCACCAGAGGCCAGAGGACCAGTGGCAACTCTTTTTTGGACTCCATCCAGTCTTGGAGGGACATCAACCTCTGTGGCCAAAGTTGCCCCACCATGTTCTTGGACCATGGATTGGCCCAGGGAGACCCCATCACCAGAACGACAACTGCAGCATCCTTGAGCATCTTCATTCTCCTATATCTCTTGCATCAGTTGCCATTAATGCTGAAACTGGACTGGAGATTGCTTTTGCTGGAAGCTAACTGTTCCTTGGGAGTTTGCTAGTGCCCCTGACCTGCTCCCTGCCAAAGTTGGTCACCTAAAGTAAGTGGAAGTGACTGTATTCAACTCTGTCAAAGTTTGATAAAAAGGTTGCCAAAATGTTCTAAGTCCTGTGTATGCACGCTGCTTATTTGTGGTTGAGTAAAAAGCTGTGATTTATTGTTCCTTATAAGTATCTTTATATTTGTATTTTGTTCATTTTTGTGACAATACATTCTTTAAAAAACAGGGCCTCATTTATGAAGCCCCTTGCACTGCCAGAATGTCACTTTTTGTGACGTTCTGTAGTGCAGGAGCCTGCTCCATATTCACGAGGTAGCACTAAGCCACTTTTTTTTGGCTTAATGCTGCCTCGTAAATATTGTTCTGTTTAACGCAGTTTTCTGCATTAAAGCGGCGTGCATTGGGTGTTGCTGGGGGCATTCCCAGCAACATCTATGGCTTTTTGACACTGCCCCGGATTTATGAGAAATGGTAAATCTGAGGCAGAGCCAAAAACCTACGCCTCGCCCGGGGTGGTGTAAAGGAGGTACAACGAGGATAAATATCTTTATTTCTCCTTGTTTTTCCTTTTTCTATGTGTGCTACATTTTGCAGAACATATAGAAAGAGGAAAAAGCCTCTTATGATTGTTTTTGTTCAGAAAGGTTTCCCTTTCTGAACAAAAATAATCATTCCCGCAGCGCAGACTCCCTTGCACCATGGTGCAAAGGTGCCTGCGTTGGTGCACGTCAGCCCACTGAGCACCGGTGAAGGGGAAAAGGACAGGAATGCGCTGTATCTGATAGATATGGCGCCTTCCTGCCTTTTCTTTTGCTTAGGGCAGGCCAGTACGAAGGCCTGCGGTGGTGCCCTATGGCAAAATCTCATAAATGATGCCCGAAGTCTATTTTTTTAAACTGGTGTCAGATTTCCTGAGAGTCATGTCTCTTTCTTATTCAATTGTTTTGGTACTTCTAAATGCTTTGCACTTGTTGGCTTGTTAAACCCTGACTGCTCGAAGCCAGAGCTACCCAGGGTTAAGCTCAGATTTTACAAATCAGCCTGATGGATCCAAGACAGAGTTGTGAGTTTATTACACGATGAGATCGCAGAACCACACCATATGATAAACAGCATTTCCTCACAATATACCAATGGAAGGTGAATGACATAAGAAATATGACAATGGAGTGTTACTAAAACACATTTCATTGTGCAGGACTTGAAAATAAAGCCGCAAGGGATGTAACAGTGCTGTAACACAAAATGATGAGGCACACAAAATATGATACGAGTACGTGCCACTAGATATCGCAATTTGCGGGTTGAAAAACGAAATGGTCCTACATGTGGTCTTAGATTTTCCCATTTGAGTTTATTCTCCAATTCGTTTGTTTAAGCATTTAGAGAGGGTCAAAATGAATTTACTCAGTTGCAGGAAAGGGGCCTGCAAAGAATCTCTTCTATTATTTCCCCTGTGCATCTCCACTACCTCTACAACACTAGACAGCAGTTCTAGAGCTGGATATGAGTCAAGCATTTACCTTCAGTAGCTGGTGATGCAGACATGTCCTGAGTGCACAATGCTCAGTTCAGCCTGGATACAGCTCTACACTTCAACCTACACTGTTTTGCCAAAATTCTTTCTGAACTAGCCCAAGGTCTAAGACTCAGGGCCTTATTCATGAAGGAAAACTTTGGTTTAAGTCTACTATTTTTTGATATTCACAAACTACGGTCCTTATTCACAAAGGTAAACTTACACTAAATTCTAGTCTAATAGAGAAATAATTAATTTGAGATCAAAACACATTTAAATACTAAAAATATTGAATCACCTAAGAATATATGGGCCTTATTCACAAAGGAACACTTACACCTTTCGCGTACGTTTACTGTTTTTTTGCTATTCCCAAACTACAAGTGTAGTTTTACGTGTAGTGTCATTATGACTTCAGAGACTATCCTATCTTTTTATGTGTGGAGTTCTCCACAGTCGCAAATATGCTAGTCATAAAACTACGCTCTTAGGACCTTATTCGCAAAAGGTAAACCTACACTTTTGGTGTAAGTTTACTATTTTTTGGCAATTCGAACTACGTATGTAGTTTTAAGGGAGGTATCTTTAGGACTGAAGAGACTATGCAATCATGGCAGAGAACTCCGCACATAAAAAGATAGGCATGACCTATCTTTTTATGAGTGGATTTCTCTTCCCTGACCACCGAATCTCCACAGTCGTAAAGATACCACACTTAAAATTACACTTGCAGTTTGTGAATTGCAAACAAATAGTAATCTTACACCAAAAGTGTAGGTTTACCTTTTGTGAATGAGGTCCTAAGAGCGTACTTTTATGACTAGCATCTTTGTGACTGTGGAGAACTCCACGCATAAAACGATAGGACAGTCTCTGAAGTCATAATGACACTACACGTAAAACTACACACGTAGTTTGTGAATAGCAAAAAAATAGAAAACTTACGCGAAAGGTGTAAGTGTACCATTGTGAATAAGGCCCATATATTCTTAAGTGATTCAATATTTTTAGTATTCAAATGTGTTTTAACCTCAAATTAATTATTTCTCTAATAGACTAGTATTTAGTTATAAGTAGAACATGCCTTTTCAGATTCATCCAATAGAAGGGAAGGGGCATGCAACTGTTTGGACCTGCAACTTGTGATAACTGGCTGAACAGAGAGTTGATTTTACACAGTAGGTGTCTGCAGCAGAGCCATCGCGATGTCCACTGAAGAGCAACTTTTCGCTGAATGTCAGTGGGTGAAGTACAAAGCAAAATCGATGAACTGAAATTTCATCTGCATTAAGATCAGTCAATTTGTGACACTGGATACATTCAGGTACAGCTCAAAGTGACCAAGACAGAAGGGGTTTTAAGGAAGGGGCAAAGTTGGCAATTGACCAGGGCCCCCACCTTCCACGGGACTCCCTGGAAACTGCATTTTCTTACTTATGTGTATTTTGTATCTTTGTCTTTAAGATATAATTAGGTTTTCCTATTTTCAGTTTCTATTTTTGGTAAATTCTGGTGTTTTTTCCAGTGATTTCAGTACCTAAAAAACAGTGGTTATCAGTGGTTACACATTTCCTCACCATTAAATACAGCAGAAACAGCATTTTTCCTGTCTTTATGGAATGTTTTGCTTTTATTATTGCTTGCTTTCTGCACTGATAGTACATGGTATATAGACAGTGTATGAACAGTGTATATGAGGTCCATATACATTTTTACAAATCAAACTTATTGTACTACACCATACAATACTTCTTCAGTGAGTCTTTGGTCATGCGCAATCACTCTTTCCTTCCCATGTAAAATGTTATCTGTGAAAAGGCCTTCTCAACATTGGCACTTAAGATGGGCAACGCCAAACAACCAGGGCACAATTTGCTAACTCTGGCCACCTACATAGCTTTCCATGCTAATGCTGGTACAACTGAAGATTGTGATTCTCTGGGACAGGTTCTGCAACATATGCAGTGAACTGGGTACATGTGCCCTCAGAGTTATTGAAGAGGTAAAAAATGAATCAGTACTTTTCAAAGTTCAGAGAAAATTCCCCTTTATGTAAGAGATCTAGACCTTGTGCAGAGTATCACAGTGAGGCTTCATTGACTTCAAATGCCATGGTGGGTGAAGGGACATTTCTATGTATCTTTGCAAGCCATTTCTCATGCATTGTAAAATAACATTTTCTGAATTGCTCCTCGACATTACTTTGCTTACCAAGTGGCAAGCATTCTAACATGCAACATGTTGCAAAGACAAAGTCACTAAAAGTGTGTCCCAGTTTACTCTCAAGGAGATGTTTCCCATTTACGACAACTACGCTGAATACTTGGTACATAAGACTGTTTTCAGATTCTAGTTGTTTTTTAATTATGTCCACTACAGCAGTCATGTTTTCCTGTAAAAATTTAAGAATGCAGTAGAGTGTACTTTTTTTCACATTACTATCAATATGTGACCGAAGATCCTCACATTTCTTGCCTTTGGCATCTTCACTAAGCAAAACTTCTGAAAACAGTTGTCAAATGGATTAAATAGCATTTACGGCCTCTAGGACTGACACAGTTGGAATGAATATTTCGTTGATGCCACACAAAGCACCAACTTATAAATAATTGCGTCTTTAGTTGCTGTGCATAATGAAACAGTGCACCAGAATGGACTACAGAGTTAAAAGCATTCTTCATTAACTCTGAAGATTGTAAATATTCTTTCAGCAAACCATATAGCAAGTGCAAGGATCTCTTACATGAATGTACTTTAGATCAGGTATCGATTTTGACAGGTAATCACATACCTTTTTCATATACATAGCTGAATCACTGAAAATACAAACAATGTCACTCCAATCTTTGTTGAATTTGGTAAGAACATTTTGCAGCAGCATTCCAAGTGACACTGTGTTCCGTGTTTTCCAAAAGTCTGGTGCCATGTTTTTACCACTATCCTAGATGCTTCGTGACAGCACTCAGGAAGAAATAAAGCTGACTCTTTCACTCTCCTTTTCCTTTCTTTGAATGGCATTTAGTTTGGGGTTGTGAAGGTGTTTTTTCAGTGTTTATATGTTTACACTGGTGAGGGCTATTTCCCTTTCGTTGGGATTTTATCAGATATTATAGGTTTAAACCTAAAACAGGATAGTCTAGATATGATTCAACATTGTTAGTCAAAAATGGGTAATAAAGTTTAAATTAAATTAACAAATGTTTTGGTTATGGCCCTCAAAATCTCAAACATGAGCCCAAGAAAACATCTTAAGAGGAACATAAATGTTATACAAGAAAGGTCAGATTTCAATGGCTTTTCACTGGTGCAAAAATGTTCCTTTGCAATGAACTTCCCGTTTTCGGCCTGTTTGTGGAATAATGAATGGAACAATTAGATTTTTGCCAAGTCCAAATTTGACTTCCATTCCACACAATAATAAAACATAGAGTTAAACAATTCCATTTAAAACATGGTGTAAATTTGGCTTAGATCACGTCTGATCCTCCCTGTGAAACCTACTCCCTTTCGCATTTTTCATACATCCTCTCTCCCATCCCTTCTCCTCTTCCTTCACCCCTGTGCTTCCTTTGCCTGTTCTGCCTATTTGTTATCGACACTCATGTACAGCTCTCCTTTGACCTGTATTGTAACTCGGTTTCAGCTTTATAAGCCTCATACACTGATGGATGGATGTAGTATGTACAGCTTTAGAAAAACTAATTCAATACATACCTAAAAAGGGTAAAAGGAAACAAAATAGGTATCTTGCATTGAGAAGAAAGGGTAACCCCATTAACATGAGAACACTGGCTCACAAGCTTCAAAGGTACTCCGTGCATATTTCACACCTGCAATATTGTAAACACGCAAAAGCAATGTGATCTGTTTGTTGAGAAAATAAAGCAGATTCTATTGAATAGACTGCTGTGAAACACTACGGCAGAGAGATTAAAGGGGCAATATAAACATCTGAATGTATATGATGCCTGGAATAGATAAACTACATCCATCGGCGTTCCATAGTTTGTGAATGAGACGTCGCTAACAGAATTTTCAGGGACGTTGCTATGTGAAGTGGCAGAGATTTGGAGTGGCAATCATGTGGCAGCTACACCAAACAAGCATTGGCAATACCACTAGGTATGTTTTTTAATGAAAGTGCCTTTTCAGTCAATGATGGGTTTAGGCATTCAAAAAATAAATCTATTCTTTACTCAAATGTCAAAAGACAGTTATAAAAGGAAGCATACAGAATATTCACACTATTAAAAATCCTATAAAATGCAAAAATAGCAAATAATGTTAATTATCTTCCAACCTAAAAATTCAGGCTTTTACGATAAGACAAAGCTGATTTAACAAAACCGCCCAAATCAAAAACATACTCGCAGCACTGAGTAACAATTGTAGAAAACGTAGGGTAACTCTGCATTGCTTACAATTATGCATCCTTAAAAAAGGAAATAAATATTTAATTCTGAACATTTTATAAAACATAGCATAAAGTGTGGTAAAGATTGCTATTAATACAAACATAAGTCCCATACGGTTCTGGGCCCAGAGTAGTTTTTAAGGCAATATCAATCTTAATTAAAGGTTTACTCAATTATTAAATACTCTTGGTGCACAACTTCTATCCATAAATAAACGTTTCATAGAATGCTTGTCATTTTTACATATAGACATAGGGTTTTATGTAATACATTGTTAACATGTAACCAATCTCTGAGGGCCTGATTCACAGAACTAACTTAAGACAAAATCCTAAACTTACTACCATTTTGGTATTCACAGAAGGCACTTACTCATTTCGGTATTCACAGAAGTTAGGAGTCCTAACTTTAGGACTCCGAAATGCCTTCTGTGAATACCGAAAGTCTTAAAGTTAGGATTTTTCTCAGTTTAGGAGTAGTAAAGTTAGGACTCCTAAATGCCTTCTGTGAATACCGAAAGTCTTAAAGTTAGGATTTTTCTCAGTTTAGGAGTAGTAAAGTTACTCCTAAACTGAGAAAAATCCTAACTTTAAGACTTTTGGTATTCACAGGAGGCATTTAGGAGTCCTAAAGTTAGGAGTCCTAGCTTTACTACTCCTAAACTGAGAAGAATCCTAACTTTAAGACTTTTGGTATTCACAGAAGGCATTTAGGAGTCCTAAAGTTAGGACTCCTAACTTCTGTGAATACTGAAATGAGTAAGTGCATTCTGTGAATACCAAAATGAGTAAGTGCCTTCTGTGAATACCAAAATGGTAGTAAGTTTAGGATTTTGTCTTAAGTTAGTTCTGTGAATCGGGCCCTTAATCTATTAAAAATGCCCCTCCCCATTATTGTAGCTGTGGAATCAATTAAGATAGGTCTATAATAATCAGTACAAATACCTTTTTAAACATGCAAGGATAAAAGAGCTTGACCAGGAAGAAAGGAGATCTGTTAACTCTAAATTAATGAATATATTGCTGAGCAAAGGAGCCCATAAATCTACCCTGCATTTAAAAATATCAATGGTTATTCAATAACTCATCATACATCCGTCCTGTCACATATCTTAACCCCCATGCATCCATTCAACCACTTATTGACTCATTCTTGAAGTTGTCCACTTCCACAACCACAATAAACTCACACAAATTCAACACCATACACAAGACATATTAAACAAATAAAAGAAGAAAAAAGAAAATATGTTGCCACCTAAACATGTCAGATAAATGTTTTCAATATTAAATAAAATTACAAATACCACAGCATCAGGTGGCCATCTTGCAATGATATTGTACATGGTCTTTCAATGTTTTGAAGTACTCACTTGGCTTCAATGTTTGGAACCAATGCATTGCACATCTTGGAATAGTAAAACAGCAAAACTATTGACAATACCGTTCCTTGATGGTGGCAGAGTTTGTCAATGGGTTAATCAACAACACAATTATTGCCCACAAAGTAAAAATTTGAGATTCCATGTAACAAAATACATATCTGCAGGCTTAACACAGCACAATAACAATCCAGCCATGAGGGCTTACTGGCCTTAACATATATGTTTATAAATGAGGCCTTTACATTTTTCTTTTTTTAATATTTCACAACACAACATAAACAAAAATGAAGCCAGTTCAATTGCCTACATTTTGGATCCCTGTGTACAGCCAAAATTATAGCAGTTTTCAAGACACATAATATAAGGCACAAACAGCTCCCAAGAAATATTTGTTTTAAAGGCACTTGAGGAGTGCTGGGAGTGAAGAATGCCACTCATCGGAAAGTGTTGTGGGCCCAGGTTATGTCAACGGTGGCCAAAATATGAATAAAGTGTTATGCATAAACATCCATGAATTTTGTGCTCCTTCTTATATGTCTACAAACCATTGCATGCTGGATTTCAACAGTGCAGGAGTGCCCGTGAGTTGGCCGTATCACCCTTGTATAATGACAGTCCGGGGGGTTGCCTAGTGTTCCCCTCAAGGTGGACATGTGTCATTCATGACTTCAATAGTCCCAATTTTCACCACCCAACCTTGCTATTCCCTTGGCGACAGTGTGCGCAGCACACTCGAGTCCGTGCGTGCCCACTGTAGTAGTGTAGTCAGCCATTTAGCAGGGTCTGGGACCGTATGGTGCTTTCCATTGCATTGCAATTTGCCATTTGAAAAGAACAAACGCAAGATCAATAAACTGGTGTACATGTTTATCTCCCTTAGTTTGGTTGGAGGCCATGGAGGCAGGATTCGGCAGTGGGCGTCAGTGTATGACCTGTTATTTCTACAGTGATGGCTGTTATTTCGACCAACATCAAGTGTTGTGGTGGACATTCTCAGACCATGTGGTAGAACTCCACTTGTGCAAGCTTGCATCTTGGGCATTCAGGTGTGGATGCAGGGAATATGCATTTGATACGCTGGGGAAAATATGCATGATGTGTATAATTGAAGCGGAATCTGGGATTCCTGGACACCTCGTTTAAGTGTTAAAGAGCCCGTGTGAAGGACTTGTCAGTCAGTGGTTGAGGAAGAACTTCATTCCACCTGGTCAGCGGCTTGCCCACATCCGCTAAAGTACTAGTTGTCAGTGCCACATATAGTATTGACATGGCTCTTCGTGATCTACCGTGTGTGGAGTGCTGTTAGGATGGGTGATTGAGGTGGTTCCGCCTCTCCAGGGTCCCATGTAGTTCTCACTGTATGCTGAATGGTGTGGTAGTTAGGAAGTGCCCAGCACCCATGGTGTATGTGCCCATGAGCCCTTTTGCCTTTGTTGTAACTTTTTTAAAACAGAATAGAACTGTGGCAACTGACATAAATTTTCTGAATGACCCAATCAGAGACTTATAGCGTTTGTCCTTGGCTTGTCATGATAACCATATTCAGACCTACTGTACTGAGCATAAGCTTTCCTGCAAGGCAACCATCAGATACAGAGTAATACATTTACAAATATATTGTCAAAACCATTTAAAATACCTCCTCAGAGGGCTTAATAGGGATTATAACAGAATCAATTTTCTAATTCAGCTGTTTGTTCAAGTACGTCACCAACATCAAAACCCTTGACTAATAATGTAATCTGTAAAATTCAATTTAACAAAACAACTACCTACAGGCTTTGACCAGGATATATTAACAATCCACCCTTAAAAGCCTATTGCCTTTAACACATTCTTTTCACAGTACATAAGTCAGGCTTCCTAGTTTTCTCATAACTTTTCATAATAAATAGATCAAACCCACACAGGAGGATGTGGTGATACGGACAGAGCTGCAGAGTTTAGAACTGAGGAATCAGGTTTGAGTCTCTGCATCAGCTCAACATCCTGTGATTCTAGGATAATTACTTAACCTCCCCATGCCTGAAAAAGTAATCCTATGCTGTTTATTATAACTAGGGATTGTGTAAAGTGTTCAAATACGTTTGGATAAAGTTTGCACTATATAAAACTATAAAAAAATAAACAGATCATACCTATGAAATCTGACCTAACTTTTCCCAATGAATGAATAAGGCTGCATATGTAATTGTAAAAGGTTCCTCCCCACGTAGTTGCACTCATGCCCACCCACAGAACTGCGCCACACACCATCAGAGACGTGCTGTGACACCTGCCGTGGGAGTCAGAGGATTGGAAAGCAGGAAAGTCAGAAAGCCGACGATCAGGAAGCTAGATGTCTTGTACTGCGTCTGACCCCCCGCCTGTCTGCTTATCTATCCCTTATTCTGATAGGCGTGTTTGGGTGTGTTCAAAGGTGTTCATATGTTGTGAGCTTGCATGTTCCAGGCATATCCAGGTCAGCCTGTTTAATTATTACTCAAGTGCAGCAATTACCGCTAGTGTTGGTGGGTATGCCTAGGTGTACGGCAGGGAGGAGAGGTGACCACTACCTGGTGCCTGCTTGGTGACTGCTGGGTGCTCTCTTGATGCCTTACAGAGGAGTTGAACAGGCAGGAGTTTGGTCACTGGTGGAGTTGACGGGAGGTGGTCTACCAAAGGATTAAAGGAGTAACACATTCAAGCGCACCACTATCAGAGTGCACTAGTGCAGAGTACTGAGCCCAGAGTGTTGAGTCCGACCCACTCTGAAACACAGAGACTTCAAACCTTCTTGAACTAAGCTGGTGTGTGTTGTGTGTGTGTGGTGTGGCGGCAGCAGGACCAGGGGTGGAGGTAAGTTTCCAGTCTCAGTTTCAGAGGGTTAATTTCTTTCCTGCAAGGGAGGTTCTGATTTGCTGATTTCTAACTTACTGCTCTTGCTTCCCGACACTGTGAGAGCTGGACACTTCTCAGACACTCCTAGCTGGTCAGATGGATCCCATTGATTTCCTTGACCTTCTTGTCTATTCTCTGCAATTGGGATTTTTTGGTTGCATTGCTGCATTGCTGGGGTAGGGCCTTTCCCTCATTCCTTTCTACAGCCTGGTCTGGTGGCTTGGTTAGCTTATCGAACACTTTGACAGATAGCCATGGGGAAATAGAAAGATGGTGGTAATGCTGCCCGCCCTTCTGTCTCGATCAATAGTATGTTGGAGCAGGTTGTCGGGATTGTAAGCAACGAGATTGAATTGACTGAACGCAGACTTTCCCTTGACTGCAGAGCTCTGGGTCCTTGCCTCGCCTTGGATAACGCAAGTGCAAGCAACTTTGAAGGTAGGGTCTCCCCGTGCCAGTCCGCACTGGCTTGGCCATTAGATTTGAAGCAGCACCCCATCCAGAGATATCTCTGAGCAGCCCCCCATTGCAGCAACAGGCCCCTATTTTAGAGGTCAAAAGAAAAAGACAGCCTGGAAAAAATGAGGGCAGCAAGAAGAATCAACCACCCGCTATCAGAGCATCAGCAAACCCAATAACCAACTGATTACATGGATCCAACCAATGCCTTTGTCCCAAAATGCTGAATGGCAGACCGACATCATGCAGTTCATGGACTCTCTGGATTCCCTGACCCTTGCAGTATTGTGCAACAAATTTGGGAAAATACTGGAGGACAAACTGAAACCAGTGATGGACCGTCTAGAAAATCTTGAAAACTCTGTGCTTCCTGCCTTTCACAAATCCTTCTATGAACACATGAAGTGCACAAGGGTTTGTCCCGTTACTTGTTCCCCACCAACCCTCACAAACACAGCTCCTAGCAATCACCTTACAGGTACCATTATCCTTATTCCTATCCAGCCAGCCGAGAAGACCCCTAGACCATCCACAGTTGTTGCCCACCATGGCAGTGGAATAATTCAATCTGAAACTCGCCCACAGATCAATAAAATCCCCCTTGCCCCGCCCACTACAACATCACCCATACTGGCCCCTGCTACTTATTAGTATTCCCCATATCCCGACAACTTGAGCCTTCCCCCGCAGCTTGTATCTATGTCCTGATTTTGGCTGGGGTTCCGCCGCTGAAGTTTGGGCAGTATGAGTCTTGGGACGAACTACGCAATAAGTCTGCTGATTGGCTCTCCAAGCATAAGCATTCAATGCCTGGGGACTGAATGAAATTATAATGGCCAAAAGAGTTGGATGGGTGGGGCAGTCTAAGAAAGACATTGAAGGGGACTGCGTTGTTTAAAATTCTGCAGATTTGCATGCATACGTAATATTCTGAGCGCTAAGTACTTCACAACCTTGCTGAAACAAAGGTAGTCGCTCTCCCTCTTGAATTTTTTTACAGGCCACCTCTCCTCTTTCCAGCACAACACCAATGCCCTATGGCCATGTTACCTGTTTTAATAGGTTCTCCGTCCTGAATGACCTGGAGGCCGTGGAATGACTTCAGGCCAACGAGGTAATGGATGACCAAGTGTCTCCCATCATAGTTCACAATAGATTGCCCCATACCCCCAATAACCCTGAAGGTCAGCCAGAGAATCTTCCAAAGTACCCAATCAGTGTTGTTACAAGTGTCCCTGGGAAGGTCCAATTTATCTCCTGGAATGTGGCGGGCCTGAGACCCAAATTAGTACTTCCGGACTAGCGTGAGTTTATTGAACAGTATGACGTGTACCTCTTTCAAGAGACATGGTACCGACAACCCCATTTCCATGTTGGCTACGCTAACTATACCAAGGTCGCCACCACGGCAGGCAAGGGCCGACCTTCTGTGGGCCTCACAACTTGGGTTAAGACTACAGTGAGGGGCAGATAAAAGAAATCATGGTTGACTCCCCTGATTTATTGTGTATATGCCTTAAGGCCCCACAGGGTAAACCCTACCTAATTTACAATGTATACTGTAGATCGGCCGGGAGAGACCGGGAAACAATGGTTCTTGGCAAACTGAATGCATATACATCACTCCAGTAATCAGATGCAAGAATAATTGTGGGGGTGACTTTAAATGTCAGTTTGAGCCTTTGGGTCTCAATATCCCATCCCTCTCAGTGGAAGTGAATGACTTATGGTCAGTCCCAGTCCTTGAAATGGCTCCCCTGGGAAAATTATCTCTGGCAGCAGTAAAGATCAAATCCCAGGGGCGGTGCAGCCATTGGGGCCCCAAATCACACCTCACACGCTGCACGCAAGCAAAATAGCAAATAAATTCTAAACTGCAGAAACTAACTACTCGCGAGTCGCTCCGCTCCAGGCATCGCATTGGCAATCTGAATCAGGGCTGAAGGGGGGTGGGGCGTGGGGGCGGGGCTGGCTGCGGCAGCAAGGGTGACTGACAGCTGCGCCTACTAAAGCGCAGCTGCAATAGTCCGCATGCTCGAATTTGGGCTGGTCATTTTTATGACCAGCCCGAACATGCGCACTACAGCCACGGTAGCCACCTCCTAGTCGGGACCCAGAGGCCGAGGGTTGCTTCATGTAGCAGCCCCCGGTCTCTAATGGGCGAGCCTTCTCCATGCCCTAGCCAATCCTGGCGCTGCTAATGCAGTGTCTGGATTGGCTGCCTGAGACACCGCGGCGCTGCCTGAGGGCTGTTGTGCAGAAGGCACGGGAGTCGGGACCGGCCCAGGAGTCAGACAGAGCAGAAGCAGAAGCAGAGGCGGTGCGGAGCAGAAACAGAGGCGGCGCGGACCGGTCACGGTCAGGTAAGTTGTTTTTTTATTTAAACTCCCCCGGCCGGCCGCACCCCCGCGACTCGAGTATTGAGAGCCGCGACTGACTGCGTGTGAATGTGTGATTATTGCAAATTATAATGCACTGCACTGTCGGTGAGGAAGGTACACCTGTTCGTGCTACGGTTTTCCCTGAGTGAGACGACTATTTAAGCTGTATTCACACATGCAACATTGCAGACAAACCTACACTGGGGCAAAAACAGCGTGTGAACGCGCAAGCAACCGTTAACCGTACTCTCTTCTTCATCGTTGGGAGGCTTTGTTTAGGCCCGTGATCCTAACTGTTTTCTACTAAATACAGTGAATTGCCTTCTACTACTGTGAAAAGTGGCGGCACATGAGGTGTGATCGGTAGCACCTTGATACGTGCTCTTGTAGTGCATACTTTCAAATCTCAGACTATGTAGCGGCTTACTGCAGTTAGGTAATGGACTGAAGCATAAGAGGGTTTGGTACACCCCTGTTTTACAAGTTAACGGGCAAAAAGGAGGGGGTGTACAGCATTTGTCAGGTGTCTTTTTGGGAGTCTTGGAGATGTTTTTCCGGATACAGGCAATCACACAATGTGCATGAGCACCTTAATAATATAAGTGAGAAGCTGTGCAAAGTCTGCACTGTGGAAGCTTATAATCTATACATTTTCAGCAAAGCTTGCATTCTTGGCGGAAAAGCTGTGTCCTGCCTCCTTCCGCCTTAATTATTGCAATGTGAGCTCTCCGATTCTCACCTCTAATCCTCGCCGAGGGATGGCGGTGTAATGGATCTGCTCAGGTGTCGCTCTCTCTGGGGGTGAGCAGGCGCTCGGATGGGGGGTCTGGGGCTGGACTGAAGCCACTGGACAGGCCAAACAGCCTGGCTTGTTTTCTTCAGACAGTTTTCTCGTCAGCTCGTGAGTGCTGACAAGTTATGGCTGGCAGGCCTGGTGGCACCCTAAGTGACGTTGGCAGCATGTCTGTTACAGATTTAGCAAAATGGTATTGGTTAGGGATTTTCTACAATCGTTTCCATTTTAAGACGCCTAGAAGCTTTTAAGGGATATTTACTTTCCTCTTCCACTGGGGTCGAGTGAATTTGATATAGGTGGCTTGTAAGAAGTGAGGAAAGCCGGGAAAACACCATACTTTCTTACAGTTAAATAAAATAAAACCGTGCCTGAGTTATGGAATGTTTGAAATAGCCCTTCGTATCTGATAATACATTATGCATGAGTGCTGTTAGTAGCTTGGCGGGAAATATCACAAATGGTCGGCGATATTTCTGCAGATGAAAGACAATATCACACATGATCCAGTTGGTGGACTAGTAAACCAGCACAGTAACTGCATCAGGTTTTAGAATCACCTGCAAGCAATTCCGTTGTAAGCATGTGTCATGATGGAGAACATATTTATTCATTGATTCTGATGGTAGTAATTGTGAGCTCCTTGTGTTTCTAGTTTAGCTTCATGTTTTAAAAAGCTGTGACCAGAGTTGGCTGCAGCTTGAACCTTCAAATGGCATGCACGAGACTGTGGTGAAATAAAGGTGAATTTGCTATGCTACGTGTGGTAGACTGCAGCCATGTTTTTTCTAGGTTAAGGTTTACTTTACTGGGCTGTCGACAAGGGAAGAGGGCTGCAGTCGCTGTATTCAGTATGTTTACTGGGGCGGCGCGCCAGCATATTAAATGACAATGTGTTACCTTGTACATAACAACAGTGCTTTACAGTATCTACAGCCTGTAGCCTACAGAAGTTAGAATTTTGTGTGTGTACCATTGTCGTGAGTGGGTATACATTTCTTGGAGAAGGAAACACGTATGCAAAAGTTGAACCAACTCCATGGAACACTTCACAAACGAATGACAGAAATGTATTTGGCATGTTCCTTTATAGGGAGCACCCATTTTTTTAATCTCACATAAAGATCTGTCTGCACATATTTCTAAATGACTGGTTACAGTCAGCAGCTGTGGGTGCTTCCCGAAGCCTGGTTAGAGCATATTTTTCCAAATATTTTAAAGGGCTAAAGTTGTCATGCAGAACAATTTACATATTACAGTAACTATTGAACAAATGAATGCAAGAAGATACGGGGCAGTTCCCACTGCTTAATAAGCCTTGCTTTATCGCTGCATTCATTTGCTTTAAACTGCACCATTTGCAAATCTTTTTTAAATTTCTTTCTCAGGAGGAGAGGGACTCTCCCTAGACCCCAGGTTTGTCCATTGAACTTGTTCACATCGCTAACTAGTGTTTTCTATTGGAAAGGGTAGAGCCAAAGCAGTCTTGCTTAGTACTCTAGCCCTCTTCAGAAGTCAGACTTGCTTGGCAACCCAGAAATTCTCTGAAATAATGTATGAGTTTTCTTTTATGAATGCCTAGGAGAACTGAATTTTTAGTCCATTTATCACAGAAATAGTGCTGAAAATCGCCCCAAAAAGATGCACATTTTTAAAATACTCTTCACGAGCCCTCTTTATTGCCGTCGGGCTCGCTCGCATACGTTGATTCGTTCTGCTTATGCCTCACCAGTTTCAAATTCCACCAGCCACCACTGTCAAAGCCCTTACCTTAATCAGGGGTTGAGAGCCAGCAATGGCAGAACCAGTTCAGATCGACTAGCGGCTCATACATTTGATTGCTCAAACTCAACTAGCCTGATTGTTTATATTCTTTTGGGCCTTCAGCTATGGCCACACCTCGAAGACATGTAAGTAGTGCCTTGATAGGATAGCGAGCACAATGCTCTAGTCCTTACACTGAATTTAAACCTAGTTGAACATGCGGACCACTGTAGAGAACTATTGGACAGGAGATTGATGATTACTAGAAATAGGCGTAGTGTTAAACAGGGCTGGACTGGGAACCCAAAGCAGCCCTGGCAATTTTGTCGGACAAGCCCCAGTGGGGTTGTGCAAGTGTGAAGCACTGCTGCTATTGTTACTAGGGCTATATTGCAGCACCACTGCAAAACCTGCCCCCAGTAACAAAACCACCCCCCACCACTGTAAAACCGGCCCTCTCCCTTCCAGCCTCCTGGGGAAACACCCGATGCCCGCTACAGCCTGTCCAGCCCTGGTTGCACAGTCAGGTCAGACATATTAAAGCTTTGTTGCATTGACCATAAACTTTTTACAAAAGGGAAACAGAGAAGAACAAACACCATAAGTATGTAGTGTCTATGAGGGGAAACATTGCTTACATCGCGGTCTTCGCACTGCAATACCTTTACAACGCGGGCATTACAACGCAAGTCATTACAATGACTTGCGCTGGATGGCGCTCTAATCTAAGGAATAGTATGATTTACTATTCCAACACCTTCCCCACTGTACGTAGACTGGAGTTGGAATAGTAAATCATACTATTCCTAAGTCCAGCGCCCTCCAGCGCAAGTCGTTGTAACGACCTGCGTTGTAATGCCTGCGTTGTAAAGGTATCGCGATGTGAAGACTGCGATGTAACATCGTACATTCGTCTATGAGATGTTGTTTCATATCACACAGAGCCATTTCTCTAAAATTAAAGGGCAAGCTCTATCCATCACAGTGGCTTGTGAACGTGGTTCAAGCAACTGGATAAAAAAATGATTACAGCTTGTTGGAGGGTAAGCACTCTCTTTGTGAAAGCCCACAGCTTTTAAAAAATTGAAAACTGTATCAGATGAACCAGCACTTGGGAGCTACAGACCCACACTGTAGTACTCCTGAAAGCTCTTCTTTTTTTATATAATACCTGGCAACTGCTGTGCTATCAAGCCGGACCTAAAAAAGCAAATGATGCTAGAAACGACCAGCCACCTGGGTACCAACTGAGACCTCTGTAGATACAACACTTTCGGCAAGGACTAAACTCTACCACCACTACTCCATTCTCTCTGCAATGGCTATTGGCAATAATCAGCCTTGATTACAAGGGCGGTCAGAGTGTGGTGCAGACATCAACAGTAGTGGTGCAAGCAGTTCCATGCTAATTTCTCTGTTCCTATTGACAGACCTGCAGTGCAATCTGATGGACACAGTGCCTTGCACTGTTGCCAGCTCCTGTGGAATCCACAGGATTCCAGCCATGCATGCTTTTTGTTCATTTGGTTGAATGTTTCACAAGGTAATAATTTGTTGTTTAAATTAATGATTTTATTTTTACTTCCTTGACTTTTCCGTGGACTAATGAAGCAACACAATGATGCAACCTAATAAATGTATGGAAATCATAACTCCAGACATTTGCTGTTCTAGTAATTGTGTCTCTTGAGGACAGAAACGTAATATTCAATGTAGGAAATTGTGTGGGAGGAGGTTTGTGCCACTTTCATTTGCACTTTTACGAGAGCACTAATGGTAGGTATCCTGGTCGCGTGAGCACATATGTAGATGTGGGAGAAGCAGCAACATCCTTCCTGGCAGATGAGCAGAACTCCCCACCTTGAGCAGCACCTCGTACCCTAGGCACCGCTCTCAAATAAAACCAATTTGTGCCTTGTAACCTGGAATGTACTAGAGACAGCTATCTGCAGCATTATTTAACAGAAGATAAGACATATTCTCCTTCTGTAAATGTGAAATGTTTTTAATGGAGCCATTGAGGGTTCTCAACGTTACTTGAAGCAATTGTTCAGAAGATTCCCCAAATGAATGCAACGTATTGTCTCGTACACCCCAAATACAGAAGAAGCCTACACAGTCACAAGGACATACTATATAAGAGTATGAGAATGATGAGGAGAGTCTTGTTGTGCTAACAGTGACCTTGTGAAGATACACTCGTTCCACCTGCTGTCTATAGCTCTTTCTTGTAATATGAGGCCACTACTCATTGGATACCATAGATTACTGGGATAGGTGTCATTTTAAATTAATCAGCCAATACCAATAGCAGCACACTGCTAAGCAAAGGCATCCATCATACTTTCAGAAAGAATTGCTGAATATATATTTTCTTTTTATACATGTAGTTGTATTAATACCATAATATGACACTTGCGAGACAGTACAAACACTGTGGCCACTGAATACAAACAGCATTTATTGGTTAAATCTAGGTTGTGAAAGAACTATAGTTAACTTACCAAGAAGTTACAGGGGCTTGGAGCCCATCCAGTGCTTATCATTGGTTGGTTTATTGTCACTCTAATTTGCTTGCCTCTTATTTGATATTTTTTCTTGTCCATCGTGTTTTCCCCTTCCCTGGAGCATAGCCTCTTTAGCATCTTTTTAGCCCTCATTTATAAATAAGTGAAAGGTTTATAAGCAGACCAAAGGTTTATTCTCGGATCCCCAGAGAAAAATAACGATACCATCTTAGGTACTCTGGGGTCCAACAAAACCAGCTGCCATGATCCTAGAGGACGTACAAAAGGGGGTGGTAATGGACGGAGAATCAGAACCAATCAAACACTCACACCCAGTCAACAGATCTGGGTTTGATCCATCACCGTTCTTTAGCCCACTCTGCCACCCCAGTTCAGACATGGCCATATGCAAATCAGTCTGACCCTGTGCCTCATGGGAACAGTCCAGCCCGAACTGCCAAGCCATGCCATGCCTTCCCTGGACCGGAAACAAGCTTCCTAGGACCGGTTTCTGGCATTTCAGCCGTCTTCAGCCAGGCTTGCTTGAATCCAGTGGCAAAGTGAGCAAGGAGCTCACGTCTGAGCATACCCCGCCAACTTATGGCGAACAAAGCAGTACAAAAGGGGGTGGTGATGGACGGAGCACCAGAACCAATCTAACACTCACACCCAGTCAACAGATCTGGGATTGATCCATCACCATTCTTTAGCCCACTCTGCCACCCCAGTTCAGACATGGCCATATGCAAATTAGTCTGACCCTGTGCCTCATGGGAACAGTCCAGCCCGAACTGCCAAGCCATGCCATGCCTTCCCTGGACCGGAAACAAGCTTCCTAGGACCGGTTTCTGGCATTTCAGCCGTCTTCAGCCAGGCTTGCTTGAATCCAGTGGCAAAGTGAGCAAGGGGCTCACGTCTGAGCATACCCTGCCAACTTATGGCGAACAAAGCTGTACAAAAGGGGGTGGTGATGGACGGAGTATCAGAACCAATCAAACACTCACACCCAGTCAACAGATCTGGGTTTGATCCATCACCGTTCTTTAGCACACTCTGCCACCCCAGTTCAGACATGGCCATATGCAAATCAGTCTGACCCTGTGCCTCATGGGAACAGTCCAGCCCGGACTGCCAAGCCATGCCTTCCCTGGACCGGAAACAAGCTTCCTAGGACCGGTTTCTGGCATTTCAGCCGTCTTCAGCCAGGCTTGCTTGAATCCAGTGGCAAAGTGAGCAAGGGACTCACGTCTGAGCATACCCTGCCAACTTATGGCGAAAAAGCAGTACAAAAGGGGGTGGTGATGGACGGAGCACCAGAACCAATCTAACACTCACACCCAGTCAACAGATCTGTGTTTGATCCATCACCGTTCTTTAGCCCACTCTGCCACCCCAGTTCAGACATGGCCATATGCAAATCAGTCTGACCCTGTGCCTCATGGGAACAGTCCAGCCCGAACTGCCAAGCCATGCCTTCCCTGGACCGGAAACAAGCTTCCTAGGACCGGTTTCTGGCATTTCAGCTGTCTTCAGCCAGGCTTGCTTGAATCCAGTTGCAAAGTGAGCAAGGGACTCACGTCTGAGCATACCCTGCCAACTTATGGCGAACAAAGCGGTACAAAAGGGGGTGGTGATGGACGGAGCATCAGAACCAATCAAACACTCACACCCAGTCAACAGATCTGGGTTTGATCCATCACCATTCTTTAGCCCACTCTGCCACCCCAGTTCAGACATGGCCATATGCAAATCAGTCTGACCCTGTGCCTCATGGGAACAGTCCAGCCCGAACTGCCAAGCCATGCCTTCCCTGGACCGGAAACAAGCTTCCTAGGACCGGTTTCTGGCATTTCAGCCATCTTCAGCCAGGCTTGCTTGAATCCAGTGGCAAAGTGAGCAAGGGACTCACGTCTGAGCATACCCTGCCAACTTATGGCAAACAAAGCGGTACAAAAGGGGTGGAGGAAACCCCGAAACCGGTCCTAGGATGCTTGTTTCCAGTCCAGGGAGGACCTGGCTTGGCAGTTCGGGCTGGACTGTTCCCATGAGGCACAGGGTCAAGACTGATTTGCATATGGCTGGGTTCAAACTGGAATGGCATGGTGAGCAAAAAAACAATGGATTTAGGCCCCGATCTCTGTACTGGGGTGAATGTATGACATTGTTCTGCATTCTGTCCATCAATTGTTGTTTTTGCATTTGTCACCCCGAGGGGGACGGGTATGCTCAGACGTGAGTCCCGTGCTCTCCATGCCACTGGAATCAAGCTATCCTGGCTGAAGAGGGGTGAAACCCCGAAACCGGTCCTAGGATGCTTGTTTCCAGTCCAGGGAGGACCTGGCTTGGCAGTTCGGGCTGGACTGTTCCCATGAGGCACAGGGTCAAGACTGATTTGCATATGGCTGGCTTCAAACTGGAATGGCATGGTGAGCAAAAAAACGATGGATTTAGGCCCAGATCTCTGTTCTGGGGTGAATGTATGACATTGTTCTGCATTCTGTCCATCAATTGTTGTTTTTGCATGATCCTAGAGGACAGTATATATAAGAGATGACATCTCTTCCTCAAATCCCACTTATAACATAATCATTGGACCTTATGAATTTTATAAAATGCAGGATATTATATTATCAAATTATTTAGGTTGTTAATCCAGTTATCCCAAGTTCCCCACATTCTAATTCTTTTTCTTGAAGAGCTAGCATGGTCTAATCTATGGATGTGTTTCACCGAAGATACCCAATCTAATATCATTGGGGATTGAGAGGAAATCCATTTTAAACAGATTTACCTCCTTGTAAGCAAGATTAACAAAAATAAAAGAGAAGCTTGTGAATTGGAGAAATTATAACTAGGACTCTCCTCTGCAAAGACCCCAAAAATAATCAAGGTCAGGCTTACCTTAATTTCTTGCCCCAACATCTCAGAAAGAGTCTTACCAACATTATGCCAGAAACCCTGGATAGGAGAACACTGCCAGAACATGTGAAGATCGTCCGCATCATCAGGGGCACACTTCGAGCAAACCTTCTGCCGATCACCTCCCAATTTTGAGCGTTTCTTCGGGGTCCAGTATGCCCTATTGAGTGTGAAGATATGGTTTCTCTTAAGATGGGCAGCTTTAACCACATTCCATAAAGTGCGCATCGATACTTGCCATAAGCCACGTCGATCAAAGGCAGTTCTCTACTCCAGGGCTCTTCCATGGGTAGTAACGGTGGTTCCTCCGTAACCAAAAGCCAATACCATTTGGAGACCTCTTTTCGTTGATACAGGGGCACCCGTAAGGTGGTTCCATGCTCTTTATTACCTTCTCCCTCTTTCTCTAATTTAGCAGCCCAACTCGACAGATGGTAAAACTTGAATCTTGAAAGTCTTTGATGTGTCGTTTTAGAGAGTACTTCCCATGGGAGGAGTTTAATCTCTTGTAAAAGTTGACCCCAATTCAGAATTCCTTCTTCCAATAGTGGAATTGACAGACTATCTTTTAGACATGCAGGAGTCCATGGGGAGTTCCAAAGAGGGGCCCCAGAACTATATTATGGAATTTTTAAGATCTTCCTTATTTAATAGCAAACTTCGCAGGCAGACCGTAACACCTTAAGTTTGATTTTTTTTTAATATTTGGGGTGACCAAACTTGAACAAACAACCACCACCACCCTGAGGAGTATTTTTAGCCATTGCTTGGAGCATTGGGTAAAAACAAGAAACATCAAACAGGAGGGACCTTACATTCTTTAGTTGAAAAGCATAGCAATAGAAGCGGAAATCAGGACTGGCAATACCCCCTTTCAATTTGGAGCATCACAACTTCCTCCTTGCAATCCTTACCCCCTTATTAGACCAGAGAAAGCTATTTATAAGACTTTGCAATTCTTGCAAAGAAGGATTAAAATATAAAGGGATCAAATCGAAAATAAAAGTAAACTTCGGAAGAATAGACATTTTGATCAGATTAGAGCTGCCCAAAATGGACAATGGAAGACCACTCCAACATCTTAGTAATGCAGTCATCTCTTTCTTTTTTAAATCAAGGTTTACTTGTGCTAACTCAGTAATCTTATGTGAGATTTGTATAACTAAGTTTCGAATTTGTTGTTTAGTCGTTACATTGCTAGGTGGTGTGCTCCATGTCATAATCTCTGTTTTTGAAACATTAATAAAATAGCCAGAGACCCTCCCAAAATTCGTCAAAATTTTCTCCAGGCTAGGCAGGATGGCAGGGGAATCCCTAGAAAAAAACATCAAGTTGTCGGCATATAGGGTGACTTTTTTCCCCATCCCTCCCAGTCAAAAGGGGCAAAGATATCACAAGCCCTAATACTACAGGCCAAAGGCTCTATATATAGGTCAAATAATAAAGGAGAGAGGGGGCATCCCTGTCTCATCCCCCGCTCCAGCATAATTGACTTCGACAGGTTACCATAAACAATGAGACGAGCGGTGGAGGTTTTATAAATACTACTAATTGCTCTAACAAAGTGATCCCCAATTCCAAACGTTCGCGTCATACAGGTTAGGAAAGGCCAATTCACCCTTTCAAATGCCTTCGCAGCATCGAAAGCAAAAATCGTAAGGGGTAAATTATTATTATTTTTTTTTTTTTTGAAACCGTTTATTACAGGTCTTAAAAGTATACAAGTATGGGCCCACAACCTTCCGGCCGGCCGCTAGCAATAGTAGGAACACACGACATATATACATGGAACACGTGGTATTACAGGAGGAGCATTTCTCAATAGATAACAATGTCGAAAAACCACATCATCCAGGCCCCATTATGCGGTTTGATTTTAAATTAAAACAACAAAAATTAAAACCACACCCACAAGGCAACCCACAATCAAAAATAGCAGTACGTGCTCCCCAAGAGGGGGGATCCCAACTATACACAGAAGTGTGAAGAGGGGGAAGAGAGCAAAGCGAGGACTGGGGGAACCCAATGCCCGGCAGCGGGGGAATGAGTCGGCTAAGGGGATGGGGCTGGCGAGGGATCAGGCAGCAGCGGCGGCGCACAGATACCCCCGCGGTAGGCGTTCCAGAGGCCCCATACTTTCACCCATGTCCCAGGCTTACCCCTCGCCACATACACCACTTTTTCGCGAAACATGCACCAGTCCATGTGTTCTTTCCAGGCCGAGACCGTCGGGGGCCTCTGGGATCCCCACAGTTGAGCAATATCACGCTTGGCTACCATATATCCCAGAGTCACCCACCACGTCTGCGGCGCTGAGTAATCAGTCGGTTCCCACACATTCAACAGGCATCTTCTCGCTTCAGGCAACAGCGCCACATGCGTAACCAGACGCAGCACCTCATGTACACCACGCCAGAACCCCTCTACCTCCGGGCACTCCCACAAAATATGCATAAAGGTCCCCAAAGCAACACACCCACGCTTACATAACCCATCTCCGGCATAGCCCATACGCAGAAGCTTTGGCCCCGTCATGTAGACCCGGTGGAGTATCTTGAGCTGGACGAAGCGAAGGCGAGCCGGTATGGCCACCTCCTTCGGGGAGGCCACCGCGGAGGTCCAGTCCTCGTCGTCCAGCTCCAGCCCGTCGGCAACCCAAGCCGCACGAAGGGCAGTCAACAGGCCCGAGCGGTCATTTATCAGCTTTTTATATATAAGTGAGATCGTGCTGTCCGGGACATGCCCATCCAGCACTCTATCTTCCAGGGGGGAATATTCCGGGATGGAGGCAACATCCATGAAGACGGAACCCAGCGCATGACGGACCTGCAAATACCGGAAGTATTCACTGCCCTGCAACTGAAATTCCGTCTGCAGCATATCGAACGTTTTAAATCCTCCCCTCGTCCAAAGATCCCCCACTTTACTGATACCTATCATGTCCCACTTCTCAAAGCCCTTAGAGGTCCACAGGGAACCTAACCGCTCAGACGCGTATAGTGGTGATGCCCGGGTCAAACGGTCCTTCCACCCCATAGCTGCATTGGCCGCGTGCCAGACTTGCACCATGACACGCGTGGGGCCCGTCAGACGAGCGTCGGGCGCGCTAGAGTAGAGCGCTCGATTGTAGTCGCCACCTGGCAGGAGCATCTTGTCCATTTCAAAAGCCGGGTTTAAGGCGGGCCCGTAGAGGCCATGGTTAATGGCAGCGAGCTGGGAGGCCCAATAGTACCGTTTAATATCCGGGAGGGCAATCCCCCCGTCAAACCATGGGAGCGTCAGCTTAGCCAGAGCAATGTGCGGCCTCCCGTCCCAGAACAGGCGGCGTTGCAGACTCTCCACCTCGCGGAAGTAGCGCGCCGGGACCAAGTCCATAGTGTTCTGCAAAGCGTACAGAAAACGCGGCAGAGACATCATCTTGAACAATGCTGCCCGGCCGAGCGGCGAAAGCGGCAGGCGCCGCCAGTGTGCGACATCTACCCGCAGACGCTGGAGGGGGGGAAGCAGATTCCGTTCATACCGGGCCTCCGGGTCCAGAGTAATGAAGACACCCAGGTACCAAAATCCCTGCGGGGCGATCTGGATCGGACAGCCCCGCGGGAGAATAGGAGCCTCCCCAGAGAGAACATACACACACGATTTAGCCCAATTGATGACGAGACCGGAGTTACGACCAAACGACTGTAAAACATCAACTAGGACTATAAGTGATTTGCGTGGGGAGGCTAGGTACAGAAGGATGTCATCAGCGTATAGGGATACGCGATCCTCATACTCGGGGGTTCAACGGAGACCTCGGATGGAAGGCTCCCACCGCAGCCACTCCGCCAGGGGCTCCAAGGCAAGCGCAAAAAGAAGCGGCGACAGGGGACAGCCCTGCCGCGTGCCCCGGCCCAGCTCGAACGGGGCCGATACTCTTCCGTTCACGACCACCTGTGGCAATGGGCCCGCATACAGCAATTTGACCCAACTGATGAATCCTGGGCCAAACCCGAACTTAGCAAGCATCGCCCAGATGTATGGCCACTCAAGCGTATCAAACGCCATGGTGGCGTCTAAGGACGCCAGAATGGCCGGTTCCAGTATGAATGGGACGCGCGCAAGCACCCCATGCAAACGCCGAAGATTAATGGCTGTATTGCGATGGGGAATGAAGCCAGACTGGTCCTGATGAACCAGATCTCCCACCACACCGACCAGCCGATTGGCGAGTACCTTAGCGAGAATTTTAGGCTCCGCATTCAGTAGTGAGATAGGCCGATAAGAAGTAACCCGATCTCGAGGTCTCCCTTCCTTGTGGATCACCACGATTGTAGCCAGACGCTGGTCAAGCGGGAGGGAGCCCACTGAGTGGGCCGCAAGGAACATTGCGCGGAGGTGAGGCGCCAATGTATCCGGTCGCAGCTTGTACAGCTCGATAGGGATACCATTCGGGCCCATGGCCTTGCCAGAAGCGACCGAGCGTATGGCGAGGGCAATTTCGTCGGAGGTGGGAGCGGCGTCCAGCAACACCCTGTCCTTCCCGGACAGGGAAGGCAGTGCGATATCTCTGAGCAGGGCACGGGAATCCTCTTCCGAGCAAGAAGAGACCGGGGAATACACCTCGCGGAAATACTCCGCGAAGCATGAGACAATTTCTTCTGGTTCAGTTACACACACACCATTCGTTTTCTCAATCAGTGGGACCACACGATTCGCTCTTTCCTTTTTATCCAACCACGCTATCAGTTTACCAGCCTTATCACCCACATCATACAGCCGCCCCTGTTGCTCTCTACTAAGGCCCCTGGCCGCCTCCGTAACGAGGGCCCTATACGCCGCCTCCTTGAGCTGGAGGACATGTAGTGCAGCGTCCGTCACCCCATCTTCTAGATTACCCTCCAGCTCCGCTATTTCAGCCTCCACCCGGGTCACCTCTTCCCGCTCACGCCTCCGGGCGTGGGAAATAAGGGATAGGGCCTCCCCTCTAAGTACTGTTTTGAAGGCCTCCCACAGGGAGATAGCTGAAGGCACTGACCCCACGTTCTCCTCAAAATAGCGCTGGAGGGATTTAATCAAGTCAGCGCGAATGGTGGGGTCGCGCAGGTACCAGGAGTTGATTGGGACCACCCTGCTCTCAGCCCTCGGAAAGACATCAACATGCAACAATAGCGGGGAGTGGTCCGAGATACCCCGTGCCAAATGGCGCACTTCCCCCACCCTCCCGACATGGGCCGCCGGGACAAGGACATAATCAAGCTGTGAGAGACTACCATGGGCCCCCGAGTGGAAAGTGTATTGCAACTGTGTGGGATGTTTTAAGCGCCAGCAGTCCACCAATCCCAGTGTATCCAAGAGGCCGGATAGCCACGCCTGTGCCCGGGGGAGGTCCCTAGGGGGGTGACGATCCACAGTTCCAGAAACCACCGTGTTGAAATCCCCCCCCACCACCAGAAGCCCCCCCGGAAGGCCAAGGAGGAGGCGCCCCAGATCTGCAAAGGTGGTCGACTGCAACCCCGGTGGGACGTACACTGACACAAAGACAACCACTTTGCCCTCCATTCTCCCCACCAAGACAGTGTAACGTCCCCTGTCATCATGGAGCACCTCATCAATTTCTAACGGGAGCGAGTTCTTTACCATGATACCCACACCCCTCGAGCCTGACGTGAAGCCCGAGTGGGCCACAAGGTGGTAGCCACGCCGATTCATGGCGCAGAAGGAATTGCCAATAAGGTGTGTCTCCTGCAGGAAGACCACATCAGGCGAGAGTCGCTTCAGATACTGTAGGACCACACCTCGTTTGATCCTGTCCCCCAGTCCATTAACGTTCCAAGACAACAAAGTCAATTCCCTACCCCCCATCATACACAAAGACCATCATTCGTCCCCCCGAGAGCACAGTAGAGCCTACACAAAAAAGGGTTGCCTTGTGAGAATAACAAACAACGCCCCATCCCTACCCACCCACCCCAACAAAACTCCCCCCTCCCTGCACCCCTGCATGAGCCCAGACAGCCCCCCCAATGTGCAGTGTGCCTGTCGCCCCATAGATAGTTAAACTAACTAGACCCCCAGAGGAGGAGGGAGAACCCCCAAGAGACCCCACACAACCTCCATAGGAGGGGAAATTAAGCAATCCGACGTATAGTCAAAAAGTGGCATCATTTTTGTCCCGAGCGAGGCCTAATATTAGTCCCTCAGTCTTGATCCGGCGAGCCCTCTCCCCCGGCCGCTCCCCCCCGCCACCCCGATCCCGATCTCCAGACAGAGTATCCAGCCAGTCCCCGGCCGCTTCGGGACGATCAAAAAAGTGTGTGCGACCTTCCACCTCCACTCGCAGCTTAGCTGGGAAGAGCATGGCGTACTTGATGTTTAGGTCCCGAAGACGGCGCTTGACACCAAGGAAGCTCAGTCTCTGTTTCTGGACCGCAGGGGTGAAATCAGGATAAAAATTAATATCCATATTATCAAGTCTAAGCGGTCCCTGTAGTCTGGAGGATTGCAGGATAGCGTCTCTGTCCCGAAAATTAAAAATCCGGGCGATGAGAGGTCTCGGAGCGGCTCCGACCTTAGGCCTTCCCCCAGGAACCCTGTGGGCTCTCTCCACAGCAAAGAATTTACTCAGCCCCCGTGGCTGGAGATGGTTGACGATCAGGTCTTCCACGAAAAGGTCCGCCGCCGCTTCCTCACGTCCCTCAGGCACCCCGATGATACGGATGTTGTTACGCCGGGCCCGACTCTCGGAGTCCTCCAGGCGACGATCCATTAGCGCACTCGCCCGAGCAAGTCGGCGCACCTCCGTTTGCAGGGCCGCCACATCTGTCGTAAGGCCCGATGCGGTGTGGGCCAAAGAATCAACTCGGTCATTGGTCTTGGAGAGATCGGCCCTTATCAGGCCAACATCTACGAGGACCGAGTCGATCTTCTGCGCCAGTGTGTCAAAACGCTGGCCCACAGAAGCCTTCATCTCGGCGATGGCGCCCATGACATCCCGCAGAGTCAGATCCGTGGGCAGATCGGGGGCATCAGTAGGGCCCTCAGGGGACTTGCGGGGCACCTCAGGAGATCCCTTCTGGAGGGTATAGCGATCCATGCTGTTGGACTGTTGGGCTGCGCCACGCCGGGTCGATTTTACCTTTGCCCGATCGCCATCTTGTTTCGTGGCCATGGTCCCAGTCTCCCGATCGCACCAGCCACGTCGTGAAGGGCAGGCAAGCCGGTCCACGGGCTCCGGGGGGGTGCCACCCCAGATCTGCAGGGCGGATCACAGCTGGCGGGCAGGCGGGGTCCCCCAGAGAGGCCACACCAACACACAAAGCCCCGTGACCCAACCTCGCATAGACAGCCAGGAGGGTACGAAAGCGAAAGTGAAAGTGCGGGTTCCGCGAGCCACCAAGCCCTGCCCGCCGCTGTTATTCACTTCGTCACTGGATCGCCCCACAACGCAAATCCGGGGTTCGGCTAGGAGAAGGCCGCAAACCTCGATCGGTGGTAAAGTCGGTGTCCGAGGTCCGATTTGGAAGCGGAAAACGGGCGCCACCTTAGCTCGGGCTCACCAACATAGTCCCCTCATCTGGGACAGGATATGTTCAGGATAGCGATAGGAGGTCGCGGAGGTCCTCGGGAGCCTCGCACCTACGCGGCCATCTTGGTTGCGCGCTAGGCTCCTCCCCCCGGGTAAATTATTATTGAAGCAATATCTATCGCACCAATCAATTCATGGGTCAGATCATAAAGTTGGCGGCCCCTAATAAACCCCTTATGGTCAGGATGGATCAAGGAGCTCATTACCGGGTTCAACCTCCCTGCTAGAATTTGCGCAAAGATCTTATAATCGCAATTCTTGGGTCTTTACTTGGTTATAAGATCAGGGAAACAGCGGCCTCGTCCCAAGACTTAGGAATTAAACAACTATCTGAAAAAATCCCATCCAACAGAATGACAAGGACAGGGGCGAACTCCTCAATCAAAGCTATGTAGAATTCATGAGGGATACCATCAGTGCCCACTGCCCGACCCTTTTTTAGATGTTTCATTACAAACTTAAGTTCTACTAAGGAGATGTTCTGGTGCAACAGCCTAGATTAATTTTCTGAAAGGGATGGCAGAGATATACCTTCAATATATTTTTTAATTTGGGATTCCGAAACTGCTAGATCCTTTGTATATAATTCCCGAAAAAAACCTTCAAAAGCGTGTTCTATTTTAGAATTATCTGAAGAGATCTCACCAGAGTCAGGCAAAATTACCTCTTTAATTAAATTCCTGGTCTGATTTATCCGAGACTTCCAGGCAAGGAGTTTCCCACAACCTTCACCACTTTCATATTTAGCTAAGTTGCTAGCTTCCCACTTTTTCCTAGTGATGTTGTCTAGATGGTCCGTTAGCAGTTGTCTCTTAGCTAAAACCTCTCTATTTTACTCCTCCCTGCCCGATTGTATGTCAGTGTGGGATTAACTCTCATTCCTTACTCTGGAAATATCTTCTTCAAATTTCTGGATCGTCCTTCTACCCTCCTTAAATTCTTTAGCAGCCTGACGTATTACACAGTCTCTTATGAATACCTTATAGGCATCCCAAATTATTTCCAATGAAGCAGCGTCTTTATAGATTAAAAAAAAGATACTTTATCTTTCTTCAGCTGTGATATTATTAGGGGGTCTAAAAGTAAAGTTCTGTAAAAGGTCCATCTTTTAGTTGACACACCTCTTAGCTCTAAAACTACTGCCGAGTGATCAGAGAGGTGCTCCAGAGCATGTGTTACAGAAATTGTACGATTTAGAAGTCTTATATCTACCAGGATATAATCTATCCGGGAGAGGTGCCCATGTTTTTTATTCTGGAATGTAAAATCTAGAGGGCCACCCGATCCCTTATTCTACTTACTACAGATATCTACCAGGCCTGAGTCCTTCATCAGAATTTTAACAAAGGAACCCATGTTTGTAGAGACTACCCTGCCCCCATTAGATCGATCCAAAACAGGGATTAGAAGAATATTAAAAGTCACCCCCCATAATAATAGGGAAATTAGACTGAATCAGATGACTATATATGGAGTTTAGTGGTCCTTCATCATCAAAATTTGGACCATGATAGCCTACAAGAGTAGACCATTCATTCTGTATTTTAATGTCACCAATAATCCATCTCCCTATGGGATCTGCCTTAACATCACCTAAAATTGCTTTAGCCGAGTGCTTAACAATAATAGCCACTCCTTTAGTATAACACATTTGAGGAGTATGGATAAAAAATTCCATCCATCTCTGCTTAGCACCAAACGAGTCCCATTCTGCAAGAGTTAGATGGGTTTCTTGGAGAATAATAATTGACTGAGATATTGAAAGATTCTCCGCTGTCTACTCAAAACCCTAAGTACATTAACGTTCCACGTTAATATTTTAATAGAAACTAAAGAAGAGATTACAATTGTATCTGAACCACCATACAAAAAATTATCAAGGCCATGGTTAACCAACAAATTAACTGCTCAGGAACCATTCTATTTTCATTTTCAATATCCTGTATATTAGGCCAATGAGGACTTTTCTTTTCTTTTCTCCTTATTATTCTCCCCACCCAGTGAAACTCAAAAATAACTTTATTTAACTGTGCCATCCCCCCTCCCAAGGGAACCTTCCCAAAAAGTAACCTGGGTCTGAAAGTAACATCCAGTAAAGCTTCCCGCCCTCCCCGGAAATTCTTGCACAAGGAAAAAAAAGCAATGAGTTATCCCGAGCCTTAATTTGGTCAATAAAGGGCCCCACTTCCTTAGGCTCTCTGAAATTAAACATTTTGCTCTTCCACATCACTTTCAGAAGAGCAGGGAACCACAATTGCGCTGTAGCGCCGAAAGATCTCAATGTTGGGATGAACTTCCCCAGTTCCCATTGTCTGTCCTGTGTGATTCTATTAAGGTCCGATCTAATCCTAAATGACCAACCAATCTCCCCTGGAGAAGGAGCCAGTTTTAAGTGCAATGGATAGAACCCGTTCCTTCAAAAGAAAGGTTTTAAAGTTAACTAGGATTCCTCTAGGAGTTTTCCTATTTGTATTTCTTGAGAAGGGGTCTCTATGAATTCTCTGAATATCAGTCTCAAGGTCCAGAGAGTCAATGGTCAGAAAGAACTCCTTTGACAGTTCTATAAAGAAACTTTTGATATTTTCATCCTCCAAACACTCAGGTACATTAATGACTTTGATATTGTTACGTCTGCTATTATTCTCCAGAGCTTCAATCTTGCCCAACATTGATTTTTCTCCAGCCTTTAACGTTGAAATCGCGACTCGATTGGCCTCTACTTCCTTATTCAGGGTCTCAATAGAAGCTTCCATGATTGCAGAGATTTTAACCTCTAATGCTTCACATGTGTCCTGAATTTTTGCCTGATTCTTTTCTGATATGGCAAACTTATTCTTAATCTCCGAGGATAAACCCTCTAACATCCTCATCAGCTCAGATTGAGTTGCGCTATTAGATACCGAAGGAGCATTAAGAGACAGTCGCAGGGACTCGTCAGGAACACTAACCAGATCACTGTCGCAGTCCCCTAGCACCTAGTACCTAATTGTAGTTGGTGAGATTGGGATGAGCCACCTGTACAGCCAAAATATTGTCACCTATAGAATCCGCCCTGGCTTCAGGCATTTTTCCCAATGGAGTCACAACGTGAGACGAAATTTCTGCCATCTCCAATCTAGATGTACTCATTTGCTGGATTTTTTGACGCACCTTAAAGTACAATCTGAGGGACCGAGTTATACTCAGCTGAGATACCTCTTTCCACTGTCGTATCAAGGGTGTTATAGAAGATGGCTGAGATTTTTCAGGGTTTAGAGAAATCCTTTTACTCACAACCCTCCTGGCAAATTTTTCTGACACAGCCCTACCAGTGACCGGAGCCGAAGGAGCAGTAGCAGTGTTACCTGTAATGTTAGAAGAATCAAATATTTTGTTTCCTAAGGCGTATCTACTAGGGGCCTGCCCACCCTTCACGATGGCTGAGCTGGTGGCTTCCGTGGGCAAAGCCGAGAGGCCGGTGGCATCTGTACTAGTAGCCAACAAGGGCCTAGTTACAGGTATAACATGGAAAAACTCCAAGCTCTCTTGTTTGTTTTTCTCAGCCCCTCTCTTCTTGGAGGTCTGCTGAAGTGAGGTCAACTCGCTACTGGGCACACCCTTAGGGCATCTATGGCGTCTAGGGCTCATGTGAGGGATAACAAAAAAAAAACTTGTGTGGCCAACTGATAAAACAGATGTAATGTGTCAACGTTAATTCCACCCCTCAAGAACCCCTGTGGAGGAGATGGAAATACCTTAGGGCAGGAAACGTCTCCTGCAGGACCGCACCCCGACAGACCAGTAGTGTTAATGAAAGGGTGCACTCGGCAGCAACAGACTCTGTTCAGAGTACTCCGGAAAGAGATCCTGGCCGCTGCCCGACTCTCTGCAGCTGTACTCCCGGCCGCCTGAAGCAGCCGGCCCCCGATGAAGCACGGGGGCAACTTCTGTACACCTCAGGCCTGCCCATCCCGTGTTACTGTCTCCCACAGGTGCTTATCCCTCCAACACCATATTTCTCTCTCCATCGTTCCCTCCCACTCATTCCCTGTTGCTTTCCTTAGCCCACTCTACCACCATTGCGTCTCCATCTTTGCCATTCTCATTTTTTAAAACAATATAATTTTTTTAATGGATTTTGCTTTAGAGCCAGGCACCAAATTACTGGTGCTCATCACAAAAGTGATTTCACACATTTTCAATTAATTTTTTTATTGACAGATCCAAGTAGCGCCTGCCATCTTAGATCAGTCAATAAAAAATGGAAAACATGGCACCCTCTTCATTCTATAGGTGTATGCACTGCACCATTTTTTGGTAGTACTAAACAGCACTGGCAAAAAGCATTTTTTTTTTTTTACTGAAGTTGTTCAGCTTTGCCAAAATGTTTGGCAAAGAAAGTAAGCAAGAAGAGAACTATTGGCTTTGCCAGTGCTTGTATACCTATGTGATTTACAACTGAATGCCTCTTTTATTTTGGTGCCAGGCCTGTTTTCCATTCCAGTCCCACCCTGATCTCAAATGTATGGGTATATTTTATGTTTGTAGCTTGAAACGAAACGTTATTAGTGGGAACGTTGATAATTCTTATTTGACAGAAAGCAACTGGAACATACGCAAAATATTATATGCACTTTCCTGTGCCTAATGTATAGGAAACCCAGCAGCTACAAGGTAAAGAATTCTAGCTATTAGGCTTTGCAATGCATCTCTTACCTTTTGATGAGCACCAAATCTGTTTTGCATTCCAGGGTTGCCTTTGTATACATACAGTGGATTAGGAGCCATATCTTTGTCTATGACACGCTTCATGTATGCACTGGAGACCTGTCACTGACTTCTGAAAGGAAGTGCAGTGTAATATGCCAATAAATGTACCTCATGGGCATGGGGATACTTGGGTGCAATAGTGCTTAGTAATTTGGTTTTCTTTGTTCTACAGATTGTGTCCATTACTTTATCATTGTTAACACCTGGCTTATATTCAAAACTAGAAGTATACTCCTGTAATTGCATCTGTAATCAGTTTATTCTGTAAATCCCATTTTGCATGACGCTTTCCTTCAAGGACCTATAATCTGAAATGATTTTGAAGTTCATGTTTCACACAAAACTCAACTGTCAGGAGGAGGGCACACCCCCTCCAAGCTAATGTTCTTCTGTTCCCTTTCCTGAGAGCAATTCACACCTCCGAACAGGCTACCAGATTACAGATGGGCACTATCTCTGAAAGGGCAACTAGGGACTTTAGACAGGAAAATGAATTTTTTTTCAAAGTGCCATTTTCTAATAGTAGTTTAAAATCCAAATTTACCATCAGATTTGGTTTTAAATTCCTAATAATTTGTGTCCTTGAACCATGGTTTTAGCCATTCCCAAACTGAAAATATAGATTATAAAGTGTTATAATGTAGCCCAGTGCTTTTCTAAGGCACAGCTAGCCTGGCCACAGAGAAAAAAGTCTTTGGAGATTTTTCTCTGTCAGGACATGTAAAACATAAAGACACATGTCCTACTTTTTAATTACTATGCACCATGCCCTATGGGCATTTAGGGCCTATATTAGGGGTGACCTTTAAGTATTATAAAAGCAGGTTTAGGCCTGGCAAAATGTTTATTTTGCTTATTACTACAAGTGCTACTGATCACTTGTTACCTGGCCGAACAGCTCAAGAGTCTATGTTACCAATTGAACAAATAAATGCAGTACCACCAGCACAATTGCAGTGCCTCTAACTGTACAGTCGAGTCCAAGCATTAGTCATTTTGATAGATGGAATGATGGAAGCACCAGCAAGGGTCTCACCTGTATTGACTTTTACAACAACATTGTTAATATGGCGGCCGTTGGGTGTTTGGAACGATTGAGCTTAAGCCAGTCCCATTTCCATCGTTACATGTGGAAGAAGCTGCCTTTGAGTGGCGGATAGATGGAACAAAGTAGAGATTGGCTCAGATTTCATTCGGTATTTCGAACAGAACAGTGCAGCTTACTTCCCAGCGAGAGCGTCTTTTTGGTAAGGAAATACTTAGGGGCATATTATCAAAAAACGGCGTTAAAATTATCGCCTCTTTAGCGGCAGAAAACTGCCGCTAAAGCGGCGATAATGGGCTTGATAATATGCCCTTAAGAATTCCCATAGAAGCCCATGTTCTGGTGTCAACATGGGCTTCTATTGGAATTCTCTGTGGCATATTATCAAGCCCATTGTCGCCGCTTTAGCGGCAGTTTTCTGCCGCTAAAGCGGCGATAATTTTAACACCGTGCTTGATAATATGCCCCTTTTTCTTTTTGTCTCGCACCAACTACTACATTAGCCTTTCAAATCCATTTTTAAGTTTATGCAGCACGTATTTATTTTGGCACTCTACTGCAGGTATGTGGAGCAAGTCTTCCATATTATTGACTACTGAACAGAGCATTTTTTCTGTATACACGTTTGACGATTGGTTATTGTTCACAGTCTTGTCAATTTGGTATACGTTCCACGTTTCTTAGGAAGAAGACGACTATACACACATTTTTGGCATTGTGGGAATGCTTGGAGGTGCAGTACACAAACCATAAACACTTTTTCACTCAACATTTCTCACTGGGCTTTTCAGCAAAAGATATGCGCATGCAGTGAAAATTGAAACAGATTGAACTATTTTCACTTAAAAAATTCTTTCTTTATTTATTCATTTATAGTGCCAATATCGGCCACACTCACCAGCCCTACCGCAGCAACATACAGGTAACATAAATAATCAGACAAGACACCTTTTAGGTGGAAAAAATTGCTTCAGGTTTATTAGCATACCAAATATGCCAACATGGTGGGTTATCTTTTTTTATTTTAATTTTATTTTTTGTCCTCGTTCACCTCAGAAAAGAAAAGACAAAGCAAGGTGCCCATTGTTTCTGCCCTTCTTTTTTGATGGAACGGGGGTAATAGGGTTACTACAAAAGGCACCCGCTTTTCTACGGCTTTCTCTCTCACACTGTATAAACACCGGAACTGCTTATGATTTCAAAGTGTGAACAAACCCTGTAGCAGTCAAAGAGTTTGCCGGTGTAATCATTGGACATTTTTTAAGATCCTATTGAGAAGATTTTAAATAAAGAGACTTTATGGTAACCCTTCTGTGTTCTCCAACCATAGCTGTAACAAATTCCAGAAGGCTTTCTTCTTTGATTTTTTTCCTGATAGGTCCATTCTAGACATATATATAAGAGATTCCAACCATTCTGCATGGTGTTTTGGTATGTTGCTTACCCATTTTCGACATATCTCTCTCCTGGCTAATAACATTGTATAAAACAACATATCTCTAAAGTTACTTGTGTGTTCATCAGTAACACCAAAAATAACTAGGGGGAGGCTTACCTTTATTTGCTGACCTAAAATACATGATGTTGTCGTTTCCACTTTATTCCAGAAATCGCTGATTGCGGGACATTGATAGAACATGTGCACGTCCGTAGCACCTTCAAGCCCGGATGTAGTACAACAGGTTCGGCCTCCTTTCCCCATCTTAGATAACTTCTCAGGTGATATATATATGCCCTATGGAGTGAGAAGAGATGGTTCCTTCTTAAAAAAGCAGGTTTAACTGTGTGGTAAAGTGTACGCATAGATACTTGCCAAATATTCTGCAGCTTCTCTCTCGGCAAGTAATTCCCCCACAGTTCCTCAGCCAACTTGAAATCTCAGTCTATAATGTCGTGTAGGTGCCAGTACCATAGCGCTAATTCCTTGTTTCCTGGCGATTTAGTTACCAGTTGATCTTCTAGGGAATTACCCATTCCCATTAGCGATTTCTTACTTTGCTCCCAGCTTTTTAGTTGTAAATATTTAAACTTAGATAAAGTGCCTGCCATCAACCCATTTAAATTGAACCAAGGTAATAATTTACCTTCATTTGTCAGGTCGCCCCAAACTTTAATGCCAGCGACTTTAATAGGTTTTGCCATTTTGTCCTTGAGACACTCTGGGGTACCTGGTGACTCCCATATGGGAGCAAAGTAGGAATAGTCATCCAGTTTCATTAGCCATCTAATTTGGTACCACATTTTTGCCATTGACTGTAGAATCTTCAATTTAACTTTTTTGAAAAATTTGGGATCCCCAAATTTGAAGAGAAATCCATTTAAGTCTATTTGGCACTCTTTTAACATTACTGTATATATAAGACCTATCATGGAACCATCCGGTGTCCTTGTGAGCATTCTGGAGTTCTTTAATTGGAAAGCCCATGCGTAGTATTGGATATCTGGCAATGTTAGACCTCCCTTCTCCCTTCTCCTCCGCAGTTTTTTCCATGAGATTCTAACCCCTTTATTGGCCCAGATAAATGAATTTATAGCCTGTTGATTTTTTTGTATTGTAGTTTTTTCAAAATAAAGAGGTATGGAATCAAATATGAAGGTGATTTTTAGTAAGATGGTCATTTTAACCAAACTTACTCTACCCAAGATGGTCAATGGGAGATGTACCCAACTCTTCATTAATTTAACAACTTCTTTGAACACTCTCCTCAGATTATTCTCTGCGATTTCACCGATTTCCTGAAATATCCTGATACCTAGATATCGTATCTACTTTTTTATTAGGGGGTTGCTCTCTGTATGATTCCATACCATCACTTCTGTCTTATTTTCATTCACTGAATACCCCGACGCTTCTCCAAATTTTGTTGCTATACTTAAAATTGTTGGTAAAGCAATAGCTCAATCAGATGAGTAAACCATAAGATCATCCACATATAGCGCAACTTTCCTAACCCAGTTCCCCTGATGGAATGGCGGAATGTCAGTTGTGTGCCTAATTTTAAAAGCAAAGGGCTCCATATAAAAGTTAAACAAAAGAGGGGAGAGTGGACAGCCCTGTCTTGTACCCCTGAAAATTTTAAAAGGTGTGGATGATCTTCCATTTACCAGCACTCTCGCAACCAGTTCTTCATAGATGAACCTAATTGCTCTACAAAAATTAGCCCCCAAATTATTTCTCTCTAGCACTGTAAATAAGTAGGACCATCTCACCTTGTCGAATGCTTTTGAGGCACCTAATGTTATTATAGCTAAAGGGGTATTAAAAGTTGTAGCAAAATCGATGGCCCCTGTAAGTTCATATGTGAGTTCATGTAGATATCTTTCTTTAACAAAGCCTCTCTGATCTTCATGAATTATAGTACTTGCAATTTTTTCTAATCTATTTGATAAAATTTTGGTGACGAATTTATAATCAGAGTTTAAAAGAGAGATTGGTCGATACGACTCACATATTGTTGGGTCTTTTCCTGGTTTCAGAATAAGAGAGGCTGTAGCCTCAGTCCATGACTTTGGTAATTTTTTACCCTGTCCCAATATCTCGTTCATCACCAAAGTCAATAAAGGGGACACTACCTCTACTAAGATTTTATATAGCTCCGTTGGTATACCATTAGGTCCGGCCGCTTTACCCCCTTTACTCATTAGGATGGTCTTAACAACTTCCTCCTGCGAAATTTCTTGATTGAGCCATATTTGTTGTTAAAGATTTATAGGTCTGGTAGATTCCGTAAGCCAGCCCTCTGTATCTTCATATAGCATTTCGTCTTTTCCCTCCATATAAAGATCACTAAAAAATTCTTCAAAGGCCTCAATAATCTCACCTTCATTAGTCAATAAATTTCCGGACTGATCTTCTCTAATTTCTTTGATTCTGTTCTTATTTCGTTCTGCCTTAACTTTCCAGACTAGGAGTTTGCCTGCCCCTCCCCATATTCAAAATGTGCTAGTTTACTAGCATCCCATCTTTTTTTTATTCGCACTTGGAGGACCTCTGATAACTGATTTTTCATTAAGGACTGTTTTTTCTCTAACTCTGTTTTTTCCTCCTCTAAATCTGTACTTTTCATTTCCACATCTATTCTCTTCAACTCCTCCTCCAGTTGCGATATTTCTTTTTTATATATTTTATTTCTGTAACAGGTGAGCCCTGTGATCTTGCCTCTAATAAAGGCCTTTAAGGTGTCCCACACTATTCCATTTGAGGCTGTGTATCTATTGACCTCAATAAATTCTCGAACCTCTTCTATAAGATTTTCCATTATTCCACTATCTAATATGGTACAATCCAATGTCCACCTTCTCTCTACATCTTTATTACTGTTTTCCAGTGTTAACAAAACTGCTGAGTGATCTGATAAATGGGCTGCCTTATATTCTATATCAGAAATGTTTTCTCTCAGACTCCAATCTACCAGAAAACAATCAATTCTGGACCTACTCCCATATTTCTTATTATGAAAAGATGTGCCCTGTGAGGTTCCTGCTCTTTCTCTCCAGTGGTCACACAGTGTGTGTTGGGTCATCATAGTTTTTAATAAAGTGCGTGAATTAGGAGTTGGCGTTGTTCTAGTTTTGCCTGATTTGTCTAATTTGAGATTTAACACCACATTGAAATCCCCTCCCATAGTTATAGGGTGAGGGAAATCCAAGAGGTTAGCAAAGAGATTTGTTAGGGGCTCGCAATCGTCGTGGTTTGGGCCATAGTAACCTACAAGTCTTAATGATCTGTTATTGACCTTAACTTTTGCTATAATCCATCTTCCCCCTTTGTCCACTCTTGTTTCAGTAGCCCATATATTTGCTCGTTTTTTCACTATTATTGCCACCCCTCTTATACTGCAGCTCTGATTTGTACATAGGACTTGTTCTACCCATCTTTGTTTTTCAAAGAGGTCGACACATTCCTTTTTTAACAAATGTGTCTCCTGCAAAACTAAGATATGTGCCGGAAAATCTCTCAAGTACTGAAGTATTTTATCTCTTCGACCCTTTACTCGTAGGCCATTGACATTCCAGGTTAAGATCTGAATGGACATGTCTTTTTTATTTTATTTTTAACTTTAAGTAGCACTAAGGATCTTGAGGATTGTTTTTGTTTTTTTCCCACATGCTCCCCACCCTGTGCCCCCCCTCTGTCCCCCCCCACCCATCTTACACTGGAGAACCCACCCCTGCTTCTTCTCCTTGGACATGATGTTAATCCAAGTTGCCTTGCTCCGATTTCCCTCATCCCCGTTTCTACTAATCCCGTTTTGCTATATAGACCATCAAGTAAATATACCTATTGCCATAAATATAAAATTACTTCCTTAAATCCCCCCACCACCCTTTATACTTTCTAGCAGATCATCTGCTTCCTTTATATTTCTGACCATATACATTTTGTTATCATACATGATACGTAATGATGCGGGGAATTTTAATTGGACATTGGCCGCAACTTTCTTAAAGTCGTCCATACGTTTTCCTAACTCCCATTGTCTATCCAAAGTCGCTCTTGATAAATCTGACCTTATTTCAAAAGAGAAATCAGGGCCTTTTAGGGACTTAAGTTTTAATGCCGATGACAAAATGTTCTCTTTAATTGCGTATGTCTGGAAGTTTATGAGGATTTTTCTCGGTTTTGTTCTTCCTGGATTTTTTCTAAAGGTGTCCCTGTGTATTCTCTGTATGTCTTTAGCAATTTCCTCTTCATTCTCCTCTATCTGAATTGCAGATTTTATGATGGCTACCACGAACGATTTCAGATCTCCTCTTCCTTTTTCTTCGGGTACATTTAATAATCTCAAATTATTTTTTCCCGAGTTATTTTCAAGTCGTTCAACTTTTTCCTGTAAGCCCTGTTCATCCTTACGCAGTATCTGGATTTCCGCTCTACTGCTGGCGAGATCTTTTTTTAGTACCTCCACTGAACTTTCGAGGATTTCTGTCCGGTCGGATAGTGCATCTAATTTTTTGTCCAGAGTCTCACAGAACCCCAGTATTTCCCTCTGATTTGTCTCCGATACCGAGAAACCATTCCTGATCTCTGTGGTCAATTTCCCCATCATTGCCTCTAAAGAGCAGGATAATGGATCAACTGAATCTCTGACCTCGGGGATAGTTGTATTGCTACTTGTATTTTTATTCAGTAAGCCCGGGTTAACTGGGGTTTCTGCTGTGTGCCTTCCACACCCACTGCCCTCCAAATCTCCCCTTTCTTTAATAGCTTGGAGTTCCTGAGTACTACCCACCTCGCTCCTGTTAACCTGACAATCTTTCTCCATATTGGGAATTATGAGGTCTACTATGGTTTTTAGATTCTCATTGTTTTTCTTTTCCCCGCCACCTTTCTGTCCTTCTACTTCCATTAAGGATGGTCTTTTTAATTTAAGGACAGACGGTTGAATTTTAAAAAAGGAACGCAAGGATGGAGTAAATTTCAGCTTAGGATCTATGGGCTCTATTTTTTTCTTTTGTGTTCTACCTCTTTTTTTTACTTCTAATCTTTGTCTCTCCCTATGCGGGGGATTTTGTGGTTCTTTTATTGTTCCTTCGTGAGAGACCAATTCAGCCCAAGCAGCCTGCCCTTTGGTGTCTTTAACTCCCCCAGGTAGCTCCTCTCTTTCGTCTTGAAACTCTTGGAGTCCTCCTATTGTTTGCTCCTTGGGCCTCCCGTCCAAATAAGCCCCCTTTTTTGCCCCCTACCTCTTGGAATTTGCTGTCCTTGAAGTCCTTTGTCTGGCTGTGTCTCCCAAAATCTGGCGTCCAAACCCCCAGGGTGTGCAGGAACAGCGCATGTACTGATGCTGCCTACACTCACCCAGAGGTGGCCTCGTGCTGCTGCCCTGCGGCTCTTCCTGAGCTCCAGGGCGGCTGTAGTGCAGCGCGGACCGGTAGGCGAGGATAAACAACCCGGGGTCAAAAGCCGCGGGAGTGATTTCAGTAGCCAGGTGCATTGAGGTAAGAAATAGTAAGCACACTGTCCGTATTTGGTCTATTTCCAATATATAATCGTAAAGTCAAACAGGATTAACGTGATTCCGATTCCATTGCTATACGGAGCTGAGAGCTTTTCAGAGCTGCGACCGGCGTACTACGCGGTCGCCATGTTCTCCCTCCATGGGGGGTTATCTTACAGGCGAACCAAAGGCAAGCCGCCCCTCGCGGCCTACCACCTGATGGGCCAACTTGCATCGTGGCCTTAGCCAATCGGTCCTTAGCGGTTGTGGAGAGGGTATAGCCCCTCTCACTTCCGGTGAACCATCAGTCCACCTCCTTACTCATGCCACCCCCCTACGAGGGGCGGAGCGTTCAAGCGACCCCCGGTTGTACATGTTTCCAACCGCCCGTAGGACAGACGGGGCACCGTCGCACCTCAGAGTCCACTGCAAAGACTTCCTGGGGATATTAGGCCTCAGCACCCTTTGTGCTCCTGAAGAGGGTACCCCTGAGTACCTTTCCGCCTCTGGATCGCCCTGTAACTCCGCCACAGCTCTGGGTGTGGCGACTGTCACAGCCAGGGCCCCCCACCAAGGCTGGCATTCCTACTTAGATCCTGCTATTTCTAGGGTCTCTCCCCTATCCAGCAAGAACAAAAAATGGAAGAAGAGCGAGAGAGGGGGGGAGGGTGAAAGAACTAAAAGTGAGGAAGAGAGAGAGAGAGGGAGAGAGAGAGGGGGCATAGAGAGGGAGTTAATAACTGGCTGAGCTCATTTCTCCCAATTCAAAATTCTGCCACAAGACATTTAGGATTGTTTGTGTAGAGTATGAGCATGTGCCTAACGGTGGAATCTAAGTTATAAAAGAGAGAATAACTTAGGGAACTCTACCTGAATTTACTTGAAAACGGGTCGAGCTTATAAAAACTGCTGCAGCCACTGAGCTTCAAGGTAGAGCGCTATCTAGTAAAGACCAATTGATAACAATATTTTCTGATTAAGAATTCCAATTGCCAATGAATAACAGAGGAGTGGAGACTTATGCTTTGCTTCTGATCTATTAACCTGCAAGGCTTTTCTCAAGGTCAGAAAGCTCGCATTGTGTGTCTGTTAATCCAGAAGCAGCCTCTCAATCATGCATCTTAGTTCCTGTGGCAAAGAAAATCTGGGAGATCCAAAAGGAAGAGGGAGCTGCATTCGCCTGGGAGCAAATGTGTATATCAGTGGTATCTGGACATGTTCTTCAGCAATCCCATTTAAAATGTCACCGCTGTGTCCGGAGAGAGTACAAGTGTAAGGAAATGCCTGTTTTTGCATGGTCACCCCAACATTTTTGGACTGCTGATTTTTCAACTCTGAGTGCATTGAGGTCTGCTTACCATACCTTAGTACCAGTGTTCTAACCTTATACCAAGTTATGTAGAATTGGATACACCTAATTGACAATCACTGACTTACTTATAAGTCCCTAACAAACGGTACCCAGGTACACAGGGCATGTAAGACTCATAGAGTTCATCCAGGGCTGCAACACTGGTTGTGCTACCCTGCATGTGACAGACACAAAATTGACCCCAGCCTGCCACTGCAGACTGACAGCACAGTATGCAAAAATGTCAGTTCAACTTTGCCATTACATCAAATGCCAAAGCCACTGCTTCCCTTAAGTCATTTATGTAAGTCTCCCCTAAGGAAGGCCAATGGAGTCCGATGGCAGGGAACTCTCTATTAGCAACACTTTCAAATTGTTCTTTTGCTGTGGAAAGGTTAGGAGCCCCATTGGCTAACACTTGGTTAAACGGTTGTCACCCCAACCTGTCTAACTCCTGAATGGGACCACCTAACAAGGTCATGTGAGGTATTAAATTAATTGGAGCATTAAATCCGACCTGTTGCCCAGACCAGATTCAAAGTCACTATTATTATTAAGCAACTTTTAGAAAGTTGCCCCTCTGCACTCTAGCTAGTACACTGACCTCACACCGGCACTGACACATAGACAAATGTATGACCACCTGTGGAGACGTGTGAGAGACTCCTAGGCCTGCAAACAAAGGCAGTTGCCACACAGTGAGGTGTCCCCTCCTCTCCCAGGATGGCCCCTCAGGGTGTTAGCCCAATAGACAGGCTTTAAAGGTGAAGCTGCCTTTGAAGGGCTGCTTGTGACATCCCTGAGCAGGATGCCTTTTGTTCCTGCAGACAATTTGGAGAGAGACCTATGAGAGTGAAACCTGTGTCCAAACCGATTTGCCCATGGGCGTGTAGCCCACTGGTAGCCACACCTCTAGGGTGGGCTACTCTGCTCCTGATGACGAGGAAAGGTCATGCCATCTTGAAGGGGGCAAGAATGGGGCGATAGCCAGATGTCACACATCACAGGAACGTCATCACTAGAGAGGAGGAGACTCAGTAGCCTATTGGCTACTGACCGCATGATTACCTCGGGGCATTTTCCTGGGATAAGTATGGCACCCTTGGCACCCTGCCTCTCAGTTCACATTGGAGAAGAAGAGAGGACTGAAGAAGGACTGCCCTGCTGCACTTGAACTGCGCTAAAAAAGGCTGCAACATCGAGAGGACTGCACCTGCTGCACTTTTGGCCCAGCGAGACTGGCACAGTGCCTGCAGCTTCTGACTCCGGAAAGAGTTGATTTCCCAGCTTCACCAATACCAGTGACTCTGAAGATCAGTCTGCTGATCTCCTGGAACTAGCTCCAAGACAACAAGAGCTGAAAGAGGCCAAACAGACAAAGAAGTAGCCACCTCAGATGTTTTGCCGCTACCAGTCACCGGACACAACAGATGGCAAATCGGACGTAGCCAAAACCTGCACCTGTGTCTGGTGGACCCAAGATTCCTGTCCAAGTTCAGATTCTTTGTTCCCAAGGGGCACCAACCCCCACCAAAGAGTTAGTATCCAATTGTGATGCAGCGTGACCAGTTGTGCAGCATTGGCTATCCAGCTACTGCAACGTAAACAACTTTTTAGGGACCCTGATCTCCATGGCCAAAGTCGTCCCACATCACCCATGGACCAAGGAACAACCACCAAGACACCCCTGTTGACCACACCACAAAAGGAGCGTCCTTTTGAGCCTCTTTGCCTGCATCCTCAGCATGAGGACCACTCCATCGACTTCTATGGCGGTTGTCCCTAAAGTTTGGTCAGACAAGTCGGGCCAGAGTTCTCGCACTTACTTTTCCAAACTTTTCAAACTTTACGTTTGTCAATGCTTGTTTGCAGTTGCATTTAAATTTGATAAAATGTTCTAAAATCTGTATCTGCGGAACCCTCTGGTGGATTTGATGCTCAAGGGCTTTATAAATTGATAACAATATGCTCTATTTTTATAAATTGTTGTCAAGTCTTTTCATTGGTGAGTGATTTTCATATTTCATTGTTTTTTTCTGTAAAATGCTTCACACTAGGTTCCTTTGCTTACAGCTACCCAAGGTTCAGCTTAAGGTTAAGTCCACGATAAGGCCTGACAGCCATATCATATAGTACACCCAGATTCTCAAAACAAGGCTCTATGTAATGAGAAAGCTGGCGTTACAGCAGATAGCACCAAGGACTAGTTGAAGCTGGATGGTGTCCTGTGAACATGAAAATTATGGAAGCACCTGTAACTCGAAATTGTGACTGGTGGCTGGTGAACAATTTTAAAGGTCTGGAATTCATTCACCAGTTATTTATATCCGTTGGAGTTCCCTAGAGCAGTTGTCACATCAAACAACCTCTGTAGCGGTTATCATTTTAATATCCACTTAGTGCTGAATGTATTTCCTTTCAATCCTTTTGTGGAAATGGAATGGACAATATCGTGTTGGTGCACAACCTGTGAGAGTTAGTGGTGTGAGCTGGTGAGTGGTCTCTCTCATGCCTACTAAATGACGGACCAAAGAGGGAGGGCTGGAAGGAACCTAATGTGATTAGGTGTTAGGTGATTTCTGATCATCTTTGATCACTCTTGTTTAAGTAATTAATTTATAATGGCTCTCTCGCTCCCTGGAGTTTTGTGGAAGTTTTCTAAATTTCCCAATATTAAACTGTATGTTCTCCTTTGAGATAATAAAATCATGGAGATAGGGACTTCAGATCACACATAGGGGTAGGAAGCTCTCCACAAATGTATACAATACATTACAATACAATGTTAGGGGACTAGAGCCAGGCCTCCAATCAGGGCTAGAAGATTTTTTTTAAGTGTAGCCTTCACCATCGCCCCTAAAGACGGACCATGTTAGATTCTTTACTTGCTTCATTTGTCCATACAATTGAAAAGCTTTGCCATACCCCGTTTGACCTGTGAGTTGTAATTCCCCAACTCTGGTTTTGGACTATCCTATTTTTGCTAATGTCATCCTTTACCTTGGTTGCATTATTAACTCTAGGCCTCGGCAAATTTCAATTACTCTGGAGAAATCAGAGTAATTTATTCAATTCTGTGTCACTCTTTGGCACAGAATTACTAATAAAACATGATTACATCTGTTTGTGTAATTATGAGTAATTTGTTTTTTCCCATTTTTCTATTCTTCGATCCCAAATTATACATACATATTGATGAACCTGATTCACATTTGTACCTTGTGTTTCATTTTGTTGATCATTCCGGACAAATTATGGTTTAATAAAGTTGCAAATTCAGAAGCCTGTATGATATTTTGAATGCCATCATGTGACATCATGAAACTCAATGATTCATGTGATATCTTGTGTTTGGATCAAGACTGGTGAGCTCTGGCCTTTTGCAGGAATGCAATCCTTTTATTGTTGTTAGATGGTACATACCACCACCAGATTACTATTATATCCTTCAAGATTTTTTTTTTGTTTCTTTAAGCTTTATTTGACAGAAAATGTCATAAAAGCAATAAGTTAAAACAAATACAGTAGTTTCATAAAATAAGATACACTTTGTAGCATTTTGGGCTTATGTAAACAATCAGTTCGTCAAAATAGCTGGTTAGGCCCATGAGGTGGTAATACAAAGATAGTTAAAAACAATACAGTAATGACAAATAGACAATCAATATAGCAGCTACAAATCTAAGATAAAAACAAATATAATAACACATTTAGTACCTCTTAATAATAATTGATAAAAGTGTGATATATTTTTTTCCAATTTTTCCCAATCCTAGCAGGAATAACAGCTTAATAAGTAAGGTGCTTGTGCGTAAGGGTTAAGACAAATTTTAACACTGTGGCTTGCGTTTCTCACTGCCCTTGTCAGATTAAAATCATGCCATTCTTGACAAAGCTTTCCACCTTATGAGCCATGCTTGGCCCAAGAACTTTGCTACACAGCATGCAAAAAGTGGCCTAGAATCGGTTTTGAAAATTCGCAATGCTGTAGCGTGGTCCCGTGTTCCCAGTTGTTGGCATACCGATTTTAGCCATTTAGCCCGGGGTGATTTATAAGCCGGGCAGGCGAACATTACGTGTGGGACACTTTCTATCGGTGCTTTACAGCATGGGCAAGCTTTGTCATTGCTTGTACTCCATTTCAATGTATCAATCAATCATTCAATCAGCTTTATTCGATTAAAAGAAATAATCATAAAAGCACAATACAATTACGGGCACAATAAATACTAGTGTTAGCTTATAAATTCATAAAATAGTAATGTGAATCAATTCCAGAAAAGATCAGAAAAGGAATGAATTACATCATGATTGAATTTTGACATTTTAAAACTAATTTTAAAAGCATTAAAATTGACGCGGACAGTTGTTCTTCTCCTATTGTTTGTAGAACCAGAAAAGCAGGACGACATTGTCTTAGTCCCTTATTTTTTAAAATTGGCAAAATCCACCTTTGCCTATTATAAGAGTAAAATTTGCAAAAGAATAGAATATGAATAGTTGATTGAAAAGACACATCATCACATGGACATTTACATAACTCCTTCGACCAGTTGTTTTCAGTGGGAAAAGAGACAAGCCTGTGAAAAATGTTCAATCTCAAACGGGTCAACAAAAATCTGTCATGCTCTCTTGTAAACTTGCTTAAGTAGGGCTGGAGTTTATCGGTGACCATTATTAATTGATGCGCCTGTACAGAGACTTTTGGGGATTCTATATCTCTTCTCCTATTATCCAAGTAGGATAGACAGCTAATTCTTAATTCTTTCCTGCTTACAGCTAAAAGAGTAAGGGGGTCCGAAAAATATTCAGGGTGGCCAAGGTAACCAACTAAATTTTTAATGTACTCTAGCCAACTAATCTTCCGTGCCCCATCCAGTTTACCACAGTCTGTAAGTAGCTGTCTATTGAGCTCCAGCGAATCGGAGGTCCATATTCTATGCCACTGGAGTACAGGTTGAATTTTACAAATGTCCATAATATATGGCAAGCCCAATTCAGTATGACAAACATAGGTAGAAGTGCTGTCCGGGACAATCAATAAAAATCTTAAAAACCTATTCTCAATACATTGAAGTGAATGAACATTCTCATAACCCCAGATGCCTGCCCCATATGTGGCTATTGTGATGCATTTTGCCTTATATATCTCTAATAGGACCTCTGGAGCTCATTTCCCCAGCTTCTTACTGAAATTAAAGAGTGCGACTACTGCTTTAGAACACAGTAGCCTCCTAGTCCTAATGGCCTGGGTCCATGTCCCTCTCTTATCAAAGAGTATACCCAGATACATTATATTCCCTGCGTGCCAGCCTGAAATCGTCCACAACTCTAGGCTCTGTATGCAGTGCTCTCTTTAACTTGGCATGGGCCTTAGAACATGTTGCATCAAACCAAACATGTTTAGGTTTATTAGATTTATTGAGTTTCACAGACATTTCCTGTTTGATGTATTTTGAAATTGTCTGGAAGCCACTTATAAAGTCTTTCGTCATAGTATTTACATCTAAACAAGCCTTGACCTCCTCTTTGCAATTGGTAATAACCTTCATTATGAAAGTATCAGGGTTCAGCTTATCCCATTTTAGGGCATATCCATTTTGCCTAGATATATTGAGATTCCCATAAATGTTGATGTATGATCTGTTATATTTCTCTTAGACCTAATGGAGATGCTCAAAGGAAAGTGGTCACTCACCGATATGTCATGTGTGACAAAATCTTTGATTCTAGTAGCGTACCTACTTGACATCAAAATAAAATCTATTGTTGATGACTTCCCCTGCCCATTATAGGTGGGATTAAAAGGCATGGGGTTGGGACATAACATATTGGCAAAGCCCAAATCTGTGTCAAACATAATTTCATTTAGAATATCCCCGGATTTATTATGTGCAAAGTGATGAAAGGTATGGTCCTTATCCCACGATAAACCACAGCACCTGTTATCTACATAACCACAAATATTACAATTAAAATCACCCCCCTAAAGGATGCACACTTCTTTGGTTGATGCAGCCTGAATGCTCTGTACAATGGTGTTAATAGATCTCACTACCTCCTCAAATCTACTGGTAGGAATATTGTTGTAAAAGTTAACCACCAGCAGACAAAATATCCTGTCTATGTGAAGCGACATGACCTGATAGTAAACATCGCTACCAATTAGAACAGATTTTTCCAAATTCAGGAGATTCGACACATAAAGACATAATCCCCCCTTAGCTCTCTCATAAACTGATGGAGTAGCAGGGGTATGAAAAGTTTTAAAACCATTTAAATGTATAGGTTCGCAAATCCAGGTCTCTTGGACAGCTAATACATCGAACTCCTTAACAAAATCAATCCAGGTATGATCTATCACCTTAGCATTAAGCCCGGCCACATTCCAAAAACATAGCTTATGACAATTACTCCTGTCATCTCTTTCTGAGATCATAGGCACTCCAGCCGTGGGATGTGGGGACTGTTCATGCAATGGATTAACAAATATTTCTTTGTTGGAGGGGCTAAAAGTTCCCACTCCCTCCACCGCATCCTCCTTATTACCATGAATCAGTCCAGTGCTAGCCCTATTTAAGTGTTCTCTGTTGTTAACGAACTGGGGTTCAAAAGTCGTTTCAGGGATAAAACTGATGGAAATAGGCAGAGATGTGTGATTCCTAGGTATATGAGTGGTTAGTCAATCTACCTCTTCTAAATTATGAAGAGCCTCAAATCTATTATGAACCTGAACGTTAGACTGTTGTTTGTGGTTTGCTGGATAGGGGACTGAATATACCATTGGGTGGGGATCACATGTTGGTTGATAAAAATAGCCCAAGGGGAGGATGTTTATGCTGGCTTGTGTTATCGCCTGCTCGCTACCTCTAGACAGAATCATTTGCACAAACCGAGGATTGGCAAATGTAGGAACCACACAGTCACCACTTAACCTTTTTTGTCCACATCCTACCCAGCTTATCCTTCTCACCATATTTAATGCTGCAAATAATTTCTCGGAGTGGCCTAGCTTTGTGCCTAGCCAACCTAAACTTTTATTTCTCAATGACACCCAGGATTCTTCAGTCCCCTGTGGAAGTGTCGGTACATTAGCTAAAATCACAGTATAGGGGGTAGCTGCCGGTGGGAGGTCCAATATGCTAGCTTTATGGGAAATTGCCTGGTTAGCCCGATTAAGATGCACTCCAGAGTTGCCCTTGTCCGCAGCTACCAGAGGTTGTGGGCCATGGCCAAATCTTTTTAATGGTGAATACCTTTGATAGGAATTTGGCACGCCAGATGCAAGCGTATGGGGTGTTGGCAAGGGATAGGACTGTGCGGGGCTATAGCTTGTCATTCCATTACCTACAGAGGCCCTCTTAGCCATAGTCCCCCCTGGTACGGCAGACCTTTTTAAGGGGCCCGCATCATCAGGGGACTCCGGTCGCTTAGACATTGAAGATACTAAAACGTCTAGCTTAGTGGCAATGGTAGACATGAATTCTCTAATAAACTTATCTAGAGACTCCAGTGTGAGTTTCACAGATTCTAATTCCCGGTTCAAGGAATTTCCACTATCCACTTCCGAAATACCCCTGATCTTAATATTAGTTTTTGATTGAATCTCTACTTTCTTTGCTGATTTTTCAGAAGATTTACGACTAGGATTTGATGGCCCAGGGACAGAATTCTTAGAGGGGACAACAGTAGCTTTTGCATTCCTTGGACGTTTATCTGGGGGCTGAGTCACACTATCCTGCTCACAACCCGAGATATGATCAGAAATATCCAGAATGCACCCATTTACTTTACCTTCATTTCTTATTGGGCTTGTAGGAGGGGATGGTACAGTGGGTAGCCATAATAGCGGGCCTACTACTGTGGCTTCCGCCTCTTTCTCACCCTCTGTACTTAGTTTTTCTATATTAATAACTTCCTCCACTGTGCTGATTTGCTTTTCTATAGCCCCCATCGCTCCAGTCAAATAATTTAACAGGGTCTGCCTGGGGCCTTCCACCCTACGGGGCCGATTCACAGAATTAACTTAAGACAAAATCCTAAACTTACTACTTTTGGTATTCACAGAAGTTAGACAGACTTAAGACAAACTTAAGACAAAACTTAAGTCTGTCTTAAGTCTGTCTTAAGTTTGTCTTAAGTCTGTCTTAAGTCTGTCTTAAGTTTGTCTTAAGTCTGTCTTAAGTCTGTCTTAAGTCTGTTTTAAGTTTGTCTTAAGACACACTTAAGACAAAATCCTGACTTCTGTGAATACCAAAAGTAGTAAGTTTAGGATTTTGTCTTAAGTTAGTTCTGTGAATCGGGCCCTACTAGTTTTAGATATACCCTGAGCATTCCTTTTCCCCATATCAAGGGAATTAAATGGGGCACAGCACAAATAAAATTCGAGGTGCAAAAGTCAATAAAACGCAAATATACTCATCACACCTCCCTCCCAGACTCAGCAGCTCAGTGCTTACAGTGCTCACAACTTCCAAACTTTGCGACTGCTGGGATTCACCGGGCAGAAAGTGCGGTGTGCCAGTAGCCCAGGCAGGGGCTCTCAGTAAAGTGCAGGGTGCAAAGCAGCAAAATAGGTCCGTTATGGAGCAGTCTCCCACCTTCCTTGACCAGCTCCGCCTCAAGTAGAATACTGCAGGGACCGGGCAGAAAGTGCGGCATGCCTGTAGCCCAGGCAGGAGCTCTCAGTAAAGTGCAGGGTGCAAAGCAGCAAAATAGGTCCGTTATGGAGCAGTCTCCTTCAAGAAATCCTAATCAATTGCCTTCCCCTGCTCCTCGTATCTCCTCCAAATAACCCTTAAGATGTACATGTATTTTTATTCTCCCTTTCTGTTTTATGTTGAACCGTTATAAGTGTAGAAGAGTAGGATCTTCTTCACATGGGTACCCCCACTTTTTGCTGGTGTCTTACTGTTTTTCGACCTTAGTCTGGCTGTGGCCCCGCTAATCAGGACCACAGCCTAGCTGCTTCCTCTCTAAAATGGTTTCCATGTACATTAGGTACATATCTAATTGGATTCTGGAGTGCCCTATAAGCCCCTTTGTATATGGTATACTATGTACTTAGGGCATAGGTACGTCAGAGGCCTACCAGGGGCTGCAGCATATATTATGCCACCCCTGGGAAGCACTCCAAAATGGCACCACAGGTCTGCTACTGCAGCCTGGATAAGGGTGTGCTCGCACCCCTTACAGTGGTATAGGCTACCTATATCCACACATATATACAGACACATATAAACCTATAAGCCACTTCTATGGCAGGCCTTGACAATCCTGCAGGCAGAGTGCTTGGTTTTATGTGAGAGGGCGACCAAGCATGAGCTGAGCCCCTCAGCAGCTTTCGGAAATACTTCCTGATGGCTGTTCTGTGATACAGCCATACCATATACTCGTAAGTGCATTATAACCTCGCTGTAAATGCTAACTTTGGAATGGCTGCATCAAAACATGTTGTGTTTGGTGTCAAACGCTTTGGAATACTACCCCCCTCCAGTTCTGGTGGCGGGGGTAGCATTCCACCCTTCTAGAGGGAGAGACATGTTCACACTGGCTACACCCGATAGGACTTTCCTGAGCCCTGGCATCACAAAATGGATGCCTCTGCCACAGACACGGGTCTGGCCTCCTGTTGCTGACCGAAACTCCGTCAGGGGAGGCCTGGACAATAGGTTTCCTGTCGAAGGGAGGTGTGACCACCTCCCCAGACAGGTAGATGTGTATTGGGGCTGGGCGGGAGCACCCTCTGGTGCTTTGAAGTCCTGCACTGGCGGCACGTTTGCTGCCCTGTGCATAACCCAGTTCAAACCGGTTGCAGGGGCTACCTGCCCCTGCTCTGGCGCGAAACTGGACAAAGGAAATGGGTGTAACCACCCCTCTTTCCATGGCCCACCCATAGGTGGGGCCTTAGAGTTAGTCCATCCCCTAAACTTACTATAAGTGTAGGAATCCAGTCCCTAGGACTTTAGATTACCCTGGATGAAACTCTGCTACATATATCCTGGACCTTCGATGTTCTACTTTAACTAGAAGACTGAAGAAATCTCCCTTGGGGTCAAGGAGTGACTCCCCTGCTTGGCAGGCACCAAAGAAGCAACTGGCCGGTCTGCATCGCTTAAGCTCCTGCTGGACGCCAAAGTCTTTGCATCACCAGAGGTGGATTTCCAGACTTCCCCGAGGCTACCCTGAGTCCACAGCAAAGCTGAGACCCATGGCTATCGCGGGTGATGTGGAACCCTGACCTCTGGACACCGTGAACTTTTTCAGCAACATTATCTTCCTGGTCCTCCTCGAAGTTATGCTTTGGGCTCCGAGTAGCCCCAGCCTTGAGCACCTCCTGCACCGAAGATTGTTGGCCTCCACTCCACGAGTGACTTGTGGGCCAGCTTCAAGTGCGACTGCTTGAGGCTCCTTCGCGATCACTAGCCCATTGGCTAGCAGGTCCCCACGAAGGCAACTCCTTTTTTGCTTCGGCTTTCCTGGTTGCTCCAGACGTGCCCTGACTTACCTTCGCTGGGTGAGTCCCTCAGACCTTGCTGGTCTGCACTGCAGCACTTTCTCTAAATTCCAGTGACTTGCCGTTACCAAGGCTTGTTGGGTCCATTCTGGTCGCCGACACTGCAACACTCGACAGACTTTATGGGACAGCTCGAATCCGGCACATGGACTTCGTCGATGCCTCCTGGACCTCGTGGCCGAAGAGTCAAGGCACCCATCAACTCACCTGAAGCACCTGACATCTGTGGGCACTGGTCCATCCTGCCCTAGGTCACTGGCAAGTGACCCAGACTCTGTTCCCTCTGCTTTCAGGTTCCTTCCATTCCAGATCCAGGCTTGGATCTCTGCGGACACTTCTGCTCCACACGGCAGCAGCAGTTCTGTGCAGGCTCCCATTGAAATCGACGACGCGACCCGACACCAAAAGACACATATGCACCCGGCTTCCCTGGGTGAGGTAACTCGAGTACTCCGGTGGTCTCGTGGGTGCTAGCCCTAGAACTTCTTAAGTCCAAAAGGGTTTGGTCCTGACTCGATTAGAAGTGTCCCTAATCTTTAAATTTCCAACCGCGACATTGCCAATAGAAGATAACGGGAACCCGCGTTTGTGTTTACATACTGCATACAGTCCCCGTGGTTCCCCTGTGTCACTACCTTGGGTGGTTCCTTGGGGTCCCAGTGAAGCTATAGGCCTAGTGTGTATTCCAGTCGTCGTTCTTATACCACTTTTTTGGTATATGGTTTGGTACGCCCCTAGGGCCCAAACGTTTATTTGTGCTATTTCTGATAATTGCTGACTTGTAAACTAAGTACTTCGAACTCTAGTCTCATAAAGAGACTAGAGGGGTGTGTTTCATCTTAAATACATATATTTTGGATATATACCTGGTGTGGTTGTCCTTTCGTTTGATCATTGAGGAGATTATAGACTGGTAAAACAAGCTGCTTTACATTCCTTCAAGACTTAGCCTGAAGGCTGCTCTCCATAGCTACCACTAGGATAGCTTTCAATAAAGGTTGTCTTTAACCTATCACCATAAGGGGTTGTTTGGACTGATACAAGGTGCTCACTAGAACTAGTGGACAGCATATATCAGGCCACCTTCTCATAGAGACCAGCCCAGGGCCACATCGGAAGGGCAACAGATGTCATGGAGCCACCCATCATGCGGCCTGGACACCCAAGAGGGCCACAACAACCACCTCCACCAACCCACGACCCCAACCCACACACGTAACACCCCCCCGACCACCACAGACGCAGCGCAGACAAAGACAGTGGACCCCCAGGAAACGTACCAGCCGCACAGACCCAACATCAGACAATGTCACCGCCCACTACAGGCTGAAAGGGACAACCATCCTACGCATCCTGACCATCATCGCCTAACAGGCCTACGGCACCAACACAGTGGACAAACAACATCCCACCCCACACAAAGCTGCTAGCTTGGCTGTACCTGTTGGCCCCTGGTACCCCCCAAACAACACCCGCCTGAGTCGGAGGAGTCACACAGCCAGCCACATCCAGGTCCCCCACACCTGTCCTGGACTTCACCATCACCCTGGTACCCCAGTCCCCATACGTCCAACACAATGCGCAGGATCCGCTGGAGATCAAGCAAGGACCATATGCCATAGCAGGATGCACGCATGTGTTGGGGGCAATCCACAGCACACATGTCCTATCTGTGTCCCCTGGTGACACAGCAAATAATCACCGCAACAGGAGACACACGTCTCACATCAATGTGTAGGCAACAACAGAACACTGTGGAACCTTCAACAATGTCGCCTTCAAATACACAGCCAGTGTGCATGATACCTTCATCCTCTGAAAGTCCATCACCAACCAGCGTACCCAGAATGGCAACAAGGGAAATGCACAGCCCCTTGGTAAGTTCAGAAATAACACCCCACACACCTCAACTCCACAAACATGCAAATCACAACTCTGGCAATGCACACGTCACAAAAGCACAAGCAACATGCACAACAGCATGCCCACCCACCAGACACGACAGAACAACTAGCAATGCCACCTGGGCAAGCCCTGAACATGAGCCATCAACGGCATGGCACCTCAGCCACACAACAGCCGAATATGGGGAGAGGTAGTAACCAGGCATGTCTGAGTGATGCAGCAAAACCATGATTGGGAAAGTACACAATGCCAAGAGTGGCGGAGATGTGCTGGACAGACCTGAGTATGCAGAACACGGCCATATCCATGGCGACATACACCTCTGGTGTATGGAGTGTTGTGGACAGTGGACGCAACCATGTCACCCCAGCCAATGGGGGAGTTTGCAGAAATGTTGCCTGTTACATCCCTCCCTAAGCGTCACCATAGTGGGATGGCCCGGCATACGCCACGCCAGCGTAGGGGTGTGAATAAAAAGCACGTATGCCTGGGCGTGGTCCTCTTCCGGAAAGACCTACATCTCTGCCAGGGCGGCGACTCTCACCCCGCCATGATGCCGACGCCATCCTCGTGAGCGGAGTTGCCTGCGAGGCTGTGCGCCTGCCGGACCCCGGCATGCTGGACGACGAACCCGTCAGGCCCGCAACTGCAAAGCCATGCCACACTGATCACCTGCTGACACCGGAGTGTGTCAAGGAAGGCCCACCACGTGCCGGCGCAAGCTCCAAGCCCGAGTCCCGTGATCTGGCAGCCTCCTCAGACCATCACAGCCTCCACGACACAGGCCCACTTTGCTCCTTTCTCGTTGACGTACTCGACTGCTGCCTTCGGCCTACTCATCGGACCAGTAGGTCCCATATGTGAAACTGTGTCCTGAGTCATGAATGGCAGTGAACCCAAATCCGGTACAGTGGTCACAGCACCAGATCCCCCTTGAACTGTGAGGCACAGTTCCATATGGGCACCTTTTGACACGTGGTGCCACTAACCCTGTTCAACGCAAGCCAGCGACACATAGTGCCACTAATCCTGTTCAATGCCAGCCAGCGACACGTGGTGCCACTAACCCTGTTCAACGCCAGCCGGTGACACATGATGCCACTGAACTTGAACTATGCAGGCCGGTGTGGCCATCCAACCTATGCCGGCGACACTTGGTGAATGGGCCGTGCTGACCGCTGCCTCAGGCCTACACCACGGTCAGATAAGTCACACATGTGGTACTGAGTCCTGATTACACCATGGCAGTGAACATCATTTAAGGCATATGTGAAGTCACTATACTCCCTTCAATGTGGTGCCAACAAGTCTGTGCATGACATCACAACCACACGTGTCTGTGGGCCTACGCCGACTACTGCCCTCGGCCGATGCAGCACAAGTGGATCACAGATTTGGTACTGAACATCGATCATTCAAAGGCAGAGATAGAATCATTGCACGCAGGGAGATACATAAGAGGAAGACGCGGTTCAGCCAGGAGGAAAATAAGGACCATTGTCACTGAGGTGATCGAACACTACCGACAACTGCCCTTGTGTCACTAACTCTGTGCCTCGCGAGCCAACGACACGTGGCTGTGGCCCAATGCTGATCACTGCCTTCGGCCTACACTACGGTCCAGTAGGTCACAGTCTTGATTTGGCAATGGTGGAGTACATATCAGTGTACTGGCATCATCGCAGACTGCATCCCCGCCCAGGACCTGTGCCACTGACTCTGTACCCCGACATACATGGACACTCGCTGGTCGTACATTGGTGGTGTTAGAGTCCATGGACTAGTGGCTGGTGTTCCTCCTCATGTAGCTACTCACGAATTGTTGGCACAAATGAGGTTTGTGCATTCCACTCCCCCATTTGCTGCTTCCGGATAACATCAAACCTCTGCATCATGCCATGGAGGACACCTTCCACTGTCCCCGTAACCCTCCGCCATATCCAGCTTGGACATCGATGAGGGCTCGGTCTGTTCGCATGGCCCATCTGACTGCACCACAAGTCACCGTCCCGTGGCTGGGTGCCTGTGCCGGCCGCGGTGCATCCAGGGCCACTAACTCTGTGCTGGCCAGGTCCGGGACCCCTTCAGCAGAGACATTGAATGGCCTCTGGAGCGATGTTCTTGTGCTCATCAACGGCATGTGTCTGTGGCCCTGCGCTGTCCGCAGCCTCCGGCCTCCACTGCGGGCCACCAGGGCCCACACATGGATTCGTATCTAGACCGGCCCAGATGACGCATCACCGCAGGAGGCACAGGCCACCACCACAAGGACCACCTCCAGATGCCATCTGCCAGTGTTGAAACGGTGGTCCTGACAGACCTACGGAGTTGCCCAGACCTGTCGTGGATGCCATCATCGGCCTGTGACCATGCTCAGCACTCCAGGTGCCAGTGACTCAGTGCACCGCAAGCCATTGTCCGTTGCTGATTGTTGTTTGTACTGTGGACATGTTGTGCAGCTATGTCACCTCATGCAGTGGGGGGGGCCTGGGACTATGATGTGGAAGATATGTCAAGTGTGCGGCCGGGAGAAGGCACAGACTATGGTTGGGCCAGAGGCAACATCCCCAAGGCAGGAATGCAGACTGGTGGTGGTAGTCCAGCTACACACCCGGTTCTATTACTGGGTATTGCGCTGTGGACTGCAGACGCAACTGTCACCTCAGGCAGTGTGGTGGACCAGTAAGGTTGCTGGGGTAGTTGTTGCAGGTGTGACACACCCCACTGCATTTGCATCAGGACTGACCCGAAGGGACACAATCCTAGCAATTTCTTCACATGAGCACGCTCATCGCTGGTGCCCCTACCTCAGTGCACTGGAACTCATGGAACCTCCTGACTGCCTATTGGGTGACCTCTGTCCTTCCTCCGGCTCCCTCCATGTTGCTCTGCAGTTGACTCTGTTATGCTGGTGTTTTTGTTTACATTGCACTGGTGTTCACTGTTCATGTTGTTGCCAGCACCAGTCACTCCGTGCGGGCTGGCTTGTACTCACCCCACACACATCCAGCACAGGCGTCACTGTACATGTGGCCCTGCCAATAAAGTGGCCGGGTGCACGTGCCCGTAGCCAACTCAACATGATATATGTGTGTGTCCCTGTGTTCTTGTTGTATGCATGGGGGCCCTGGGCCCAACAACATTACATCATGCTATGTGTAGCAGACGCAGACATATCACTGCAGGCAGCGGGCTGGTACCTGAACATGTAGCTTTGTCTTCGCCCCCTCAATTCATGAGGGGAGTGGCCTGTGCCGTCGTACGGAGACTAGAGCCAATGTGGGTGTGTGACTGATGTGGGTGTGCCCCTGGCTGTGGTTCTGTACTGTGTATGTGCATCTGCATGTGTCTCTATGGCAGTGTGGGTCTCCTTTGTGGGGGTGTGGGTGGTCCCTGATGGCTATTGGGCACCAGCATATGCGTTCTTATTCGCATTCCATGTGTTCGGCCACACCCACACCTGTTGGGCCACCTCCTTATTGCCTTCTGACACCTGGCATTGGGGTGCCATGTGTGGGTCGGTAATGTGTTGTGAGCCAGCCGTAATTGTGGGTGCCTCGTGCTGTGTGGTCTTTTACAGAGGCTGTGTGGTCCTCTGAGTTGCTTGTGTGCCCTTGTCCTGGTGGTGGGTTGCGTGGGATATCCATGGGCTGTTTTGGGGCATCGGTGTCGGCGGTGTGGTGGTCCTCTCTGGCATCGTAGATGTGTTGTCTTGTGTGCTCTGCTGGAGGTGTTGTGTGCTCCTCTGCAATGTGTAGGGGAGGTGCATGTGTGCCATTGTGCCTGTCTCCCCCGTCCCCCCAATCCCTGTTCGTTCCACTCCCTGTTGATGTTGTGTCAGGTCCTCTCGGGTAGTGTCCGTACTCCCTACTCCTTGCACCGCCTCCACACTGATGACTGTGGCCTGTGTTTCCTCCAGCTCCTGTTGTGGCACTGGGCTTTCACCTCCTGTCGCCGTAGCTGCATTCCTGTTGGCAGCGAATTTGTACCATGTCACGTCATGCCAGCGCCTCTTGGCATCCGCTGTTTGCCTCCTCGACACTCCGGCTGCATTCAGGGTAGTCTGGTTGTGGGCCAGTTGTTGGTAGTGTTCTGTCACCTCCGTGACGCTGGGCTTGTATTCCTGCAGCCTGCACCCCGTCTTCCTCTCCCTTTTCTCGATGTCCTTCCCCGACCCCCCTGTTCCTTGCTGGTGGTCTGTGGGTGTTGTGGGATTCACGTTGTCCTCTGCCCTGGGTCAGGGTGCATCCATGTTGCTCTGTGCTTGGCTTGTTTCTGGTTTGATGTTTCTGTGGTTTTGTGGTGCATTTTCTCTCCAGACGAGTGAGATTTGCAGGCCCGTGGCTGGTTTTCACTACTGTTTGCACCGCGACTGGCCTCATCGCATGTTTTTTTTCGTTCACTTTTCGCATTTTTGCGGCTTGGCGTTGATTTTAACCTGGACATTTGACGCGTTATCTGCTGACTAGCGCATGGTACCGCCTTGTTGTGAGTTCCACGTTAAGATGGGGTTATTTTCCCAGATTGGGCTGCGGTATTGAATGTTGCGTTACTCTACTCATGCGGTAGTTATCACACGTTCTTGTGAATATACCCCTAAATTCCCAGGTTTTCAGAGGCAGTACCACTCTTGTGCTGCATCCGTATGGCAGAGTGCCTGTGTAGTTCACCAATTGTTAAAAAGACTCCACTTCAAGGATGAAGGAAATGCTTTATTCAGCACAGCAAAACAGTCCTCACATGAAGGCAGTTAGTGTCAAATTTCAAACTACATTTTATGAAACATCACCGTTCCAAATAAATTAGAATAAAAACCAAAGCATTGCACAAGCACATGCAATATATATTCATATGAATCATGATGCAACAATAATCCCAAATCATGAGGCCTCATTACATATACTGGATGTACCCGTTTTAAAATAAACCTATAAACAAATAATTACACCTAGTCCATAACTTAGTTTCCACCTCCTCCCCAGGAGTCATAAATAGAGACTCCACCTTCCATACTTCCTGAAATGCCAAGCTCCCCAATGGCCCTAAGGTCAAACCCAACTGGGCAGAGAGGACGGATATCTAGGACTGTGACAAGGAAGACTAGGACTCAAGAGTAAATTTTCATGGCATTATCTCTTCATCCATTTTCTTTGTTCAAATCCTTACATCGTGAGAATATACCAAAGCTGAGTCACCCAAACACAGGGATACAAGAAAAAAGGAAAAAGAGGAAACAAAAAATCATTGTTGAAACCATCAAAGCCAACAGATAGTAGCACGCAGAGGCAAGGATTTGAGAACTCACCATAGAGGAGAGACTGTGCTTCCAACTTGCTCCTGGAATGGTATAAACAGGAATAAATAAGTATCTCAGAGGCCCTAATGCCCAAGTCTGTTTGGGGAAAATCAATGAGGCGTGTGGCCTCAGACAACAGACCAAGAAAGTAAAACAAGGAACTAACCCATTGAAGATCATAAAATGAAGTGCATGCTGCCAGAAGTCAACTCAAAACTATCAAGAGGAGAGAAAAGAGCTTTGAAAGATGGAAAAGCAATTCACGGTGGAGAAAAGAAAGGCTCTGTGATAACCTAAGCATGCAAAACCTCCTATGTTCAGCAGTAACATAAGGGAGTCGGGAATCATCTCAACCTTCTTCATCACAATAAATTCTGTAGGATAGAACTGGTGATACCTGATTTGAAAAAAGGGCTACAAGGGGCCCCTGAAGATCAACCTTCAAAAGTTACAAAACTCCAGAAGTGGTGAGAAAACATAAAGGAAAGCCTCCTACTTGCTATGAAGGCAGAATAACCTTTGTCCACTCTTCAAGGGGGGAAAGACAGGACGAAGGACTCCTGACAACAGGGGACTCACAGGAGAATGACTTTAGGAAACCCACTAAAAAGCATGACCAAATCAATAAACAGGCCACTAGAAGGACCTCACCACACCTTGATGAGCTCTCTTAAGGGTTCATCAAAGATATTCCCATTGAACACTGTCAAATGTTTTCTCCAAATCCAATGAGTAGGGTGGGATTTCTGTTTCCCGTTCTCTAGTTGACCACAGCGAATGGGATAAAGTCCTCATGTGAGTTCGAGCCGTTTGTCCGAGCACAAAACCTACTTGGGAGGTATGTATAAGGGAAGGGATGCCCCTACATAATCAGAAGGCCATGATTTTGGCTCATATTTTAATGTCCACATGTGTGAGGGATATGGGGAGTAGATTCAGCATTCCTAGGTGTCCCTGCCTGCCTTTAGTGTCACTAAGATTACCGGCCTGTTAGAAATAGGTGCCAAGGACCCAGCTTTTTCAGCTTCTTGATGGGTAAAGTAAGGGTGCTAAGAGTGGTTTTCCTGTTTTAAAGTATTTTTCACAAGAGCCATCTTCCCCTGGTGATTTGCAGGTGGGTTAAATCGAGATTATATCTGCTCCTTTTAATGTATGTGCTTAAGAGATAATGATTTAAGGGGCCTATGCCTCATGAAGTCTGTTCTAAGTCTGTGGAGTTTCATTGTTTTGAATGGAAGAGGGAGCCATAGAAGGAAGCAAACCTTTTGGTTATTCCAATCGAGTATGTCAAGAGGCTACTACCTGCATCTCTAATTGCAGAGATAGCCATCAGTGTCTTTCTGTTGTGGTTGTGCTGCCAAAAGGTGGCCTGCTTTTTCATCTGTTTCATAGTGCCTTTGCTTTAAAATGTCTAATGCTCACTTACATATAGAAAGAGTTCAGAGACATCCTAGCTACCTCAAGTTTGCACTGATCTATCTGGGTTGGAGCTAATCCGTATTGTGGGGTTAGGTCAAGTACCTTGTGTTTCAATTGTATCTGTTTCTCTTTAACTAGTTTCCTGGCTATCGCTGAGCCCTCATTAGTTTGCCATGCCAGGTCGCTTTCCCATCTGCCCGCACACATTGTGTGGATGTGATGGAGCCAATGCTATCATCCGCATATTCTTTTATGTGGTTTTGAGAAATTGGGTTACTGTTTGGGGGGATGAGACCCTACTCCAGCAGCAATCACAATCCTCGTCAGCGTGAGGCAAATGCAAACCCCAAAATAATCACTCCTTAACTCTATGGTAGCACAGCTCAGAGCTGTCAGGCTTAACTTAGAGGCAATGTATAAAGTATTTATGCAGCACTTCAAACAGTAATAAAGTGAAAATACGGCACAAAAATAATCCCACACCAATTTAGAAAAATAGATTAAAATGTAATAAATAAATCAAGACCAAACTGACACAAATCCAATTAGAACTGGAGATTTGCAAGTTTAAAGATTTCAGTGATTATAGCGCCAAAAGGCACCAACTGTGCATATCTGTTAACGCTGGACTAGGAAAAAGTCAAAAGTTTAAGCTGACCGTGATAGAGTGTGGGCAGGCCACAATGACCCAGTTAGGCCCGCTGAACAACAGTACCTTTAATCTGGGTGACAGAGCATTGCGGAGTCCAGCACTGAGGATGTGTCACACAGCCGAGGCAATGCATCAGTTCAGAGGGGCTGCAATGCGAAGTCCTGCATCGTCTTCGAGGATCCCGTTGATGAGGGCTTGAGATGCGAAGTCCAGGGTCGAGGATGCACCCAGCAGTCGAGGCGATGGGTTGGTTCTGAGGAACTGCAAGGCTGCGATTTGAGAACCTACGTCTAGGCCTTGACAGTGAACTCCGCTCCGTTCACGGAGTTTGTGGAGTTTTTTGCACTCCGCTCTCCACGGACCTCACAGAGTTCTGAAAAACGCAGAGGGGATTTTTTTCCTTACTCACCAATTGTAAGTTGCCGAGCAGGAGTGAGGAAAATCCAACGCTAGACTGCTTCTCAGTGAGATTTCTCACCGAAGGTGGTTGCGGATGCTCGCTACTACTAGTGTTAAGAAACCTCCTGTTTGCGTTGAGGAAGCTTAAGCTCAAGTAGAACCTCCACTCGAGTGGCAGAAAGAAGCTGCGCCTTCTTGCGCTGCGCATTATGCCGTTGTGCTGATTTTATAGCTTGGGACAAACACCCAGAGCTAAAAATCAGTGAGAATGGCGCAAGGTAATGCACTCCTCTGCTCGCGTAGCTTGGCAGAATTCTTTTGTCACTTCACGGTGTTCTGCATAGCTGAACTCAGCAAACTTCGCCCAGGCCTACCTACATCATCGTTGAGACTGCTGTCAATGAGGGATTTACGATATGAGGGCCTGCGTCGGTGAAGCTTCACACAGCACTAGTTCTGATGCAGGCTGCCATGTTGATGCAGAGTCCTAACAATAAAGAATCCTCACTTTAAGGGCGATGGATCGGTTCTGCTCGGGTTTCCACTGCGCAGAAAAGAAGATGCGTTGGTTCGGCTGGATACACAGATTGGCTGTCAGAGCACCTTTAGGCCCACTTCCAAGGGACCAGGACTGGGGTGGAATCTCTTGGCAGGGTAGGACTCACAGATGGTAGTGTCTAGGTGCTGGGTTCCAGATTGTTGGAGCCTTCTGTCCCTGAGGTTGTAGTCAGGAGGCCATCCAACTAACCCTTGGAGTCACTCTGGGGTCCTGTGTTCAACATATTCATGCCCATTCCTTCTCACCCAGGCATCAGGTCAGCACAGCAGCAGAGCAGTCCTTCATAGCAGTAGTCCAATAGAGTGGCAGTCCTTTCAGGATTAAAGTAGTCCTTCCTGGCATATTATCCACATTTCCAAAACTGTACTGAAGAGTTGATGTCTGAGGTCCAGTATTTATACCATGGCGTTTCTTTGAAGTTTAAGAAGCTTCTAGAGGCTTCCCTGTGAAGTCCACAGGCTTCCTGACTTCCCTGTCCTGGCTCTAGACTAACTACAGCAGGTGTGCCACCCTTTGTGTGAAGGAAGAACACAGCCTATGCATGTGTAAGTAGGACTGTGCCCCGTTAACGCCCTCCCATCCTGCCAGTGATGGCCCATCCAGGCACACCTACGCTCTCTATTGTCTATGGTTGTCTAGGAGGAATACACATAGCCCAACTGTCAGCTACACCCAGTAATGTGACCCATTTACAGGCTGCAGGCACCAAATGGCTAAGGCAAGAAAATGACAACTTTGTAAAAGTAGTGTTTTCAAAATTGTAATTAAAAATCCAACTTCACCATGAGAGGATTTTCACTACAGTGCCAAAGACACCAATCATGAACAGGTTACCTAATCCCATTTGGAAATTATCACATATTAAATGGATAGGCTGGCCTTGCAGTAGTAAAAATGATTTGAGATTTGTTAACTGCCAGTACATGTAAAACTTATAAGTACATGCCCAACTTTTTAAAACACTAGACCCTGGCCACTGGGCTGTTCGGGACCTACACTAGGGTGACATATATATTAAAAAGAAAGGCATGGGCCTGGCAAAAGATTTATTTTGGCAGGTCGAAATAGAAGTTTAAAACCTACACACACATGCTGCTATGGGAGACCTGAGACATGTTCAAAGGGCTACTTAAGTGAATGGCCCAACCAGCACTGCAGGCCCACTAGTAGCATTTAATGTACAGGCCCTGGGCACATGTAGTGCTGCCTTACTACGGACTTACAAGTAAATTAAAAATGCCAATTGGGTATAAGGCAATTCTACCATGTTTTAAGGAGAGAGCACAAGCACTTTAACACTGGTCAGCAGTGGTAAAGTGACCAGAGTCCTAAGGCCAGTAAAAACAAAGTCAACAAAACAGGAGGTTTGAAGGCAAAAGGTTAGGGGGGAAACCATGCTAAGGGTGCCAGATCTAACATGCTTTCTAAGTGTTTTTTTCTCTCTGGGGTCCTGTATTGAGTGTTGCCCATGCTCCAGTGGGACGGGGAGGGGTTTATCAGCTTCAGATCTAGGACCAACGGGATTGAGGTATGATCCATCATCCCACTACCCTGTATATTGCAGCTCTGTTTGACCACTAACACTTAACCCTGCAATAAGGAATATTCAATGCTAGAGTTAGATAGATAGTGCAGAACCTATCAGCAGCTGAGTGTGTCAAATACCATACATCAATCAGATGTATTGTGGAGCATTGCTCTGTTATCTGGATTTGTCTAATCAAGTGGGCCTTTTTTTATTAAGTAGGGGATCTTGCACCAGATTCCAGTCTCTGCCCAATGTCATTTTAGTCCCCATAATTTCATGTGGAAACTTGGATATGTGCACTAAGAATTATTTCCAGTGATAATTGGGTGTAGAGATTGATCCTGCAACGATTTTTGTGTTTGATATATTCATCTTCTCAAATACATATTTGCCTTTATCATTGACCCAGAGTTTCAATATCTTGTGAAGTAGCATATGTTTGATGAAGATGGTGACAGAACATTTAATAGAGCATGCAGATATGCTCACATGTGTCCCTTGGGAGTCTACGTGTTAACTACTGGTAATTACTGACTCCACCCTATCACATTTCAGGTTAGAGGATTTGGTTGTTGACAGTTGCGTTTCTTGGATCCATGCAACATCTGCTCCTTTTACCTGTAAGTGGGGCAGATTTTTTTGACTTGTAATAAAATGGGATAATCCATTTACCTTCAAAGACACAAGCTTAAGTGGAGCGGTTAAGTGGCTGTGTGTAATCATGTACTTATTTCCAAAGTGTGGTCTCGCTAATCCTACATTTCCTTTCTTATTGAGGTGATAAGGTGGTATTGTCTGGTATATATACTACCCTAATATATAACCAGTCTCTAACGTTACGGTAAGGCAACACCCATTGCACGCCCCTTTAACGCAGAACACTGCGTTAAAGGGACTGATATTTATGAGGCAGCATTAAGCCAAAAACAGTGGCTCAGTGCTGCCTGATAAATATCACGCAGGCTTCTGCGCCACGGAACGTCACAAAAAGTGACGTTCCGATGGCGCAACGGGCCTCATAAATCTGCCCCAATATGTCTTAGAGATAAGGCTATGCAGTATCCTGTGCAGTGCAAAAAAATATTTGAATTTGATCCAAGTGTGACAGTGTTTGCTATGGAAAGGAAATGTCTAGCAAGGTTGCTGTTCTGGCAATAATTCTGATATTAGTCCAGGAACCATAGCCTCAATGGTATAGAGTAAAGAACTTTGCGGGTTCTAAATGAGGTTCTTAGTGGCTTTCTCCTGTCGGCTCGCAATTCCTTAATTGTTGCTCTACTCACCCTGTATCTGCTTTCTTCCTCAGGGTACGGATCGTAAAGCAATGACATTCAGGGTTTCAATTCTCACAGCTCCTCATCCCTGTTTGTCTTCCGCTGTCTCCACCTAGTGATGTAGTTTGTAGGCATACCGTCATTGTGGGTGGCTCTTACTAGTGCTGTCTTTCCGTCTTCTGTCAGGCTCTACATGGGAGGGTTTCAGTTATACAGAGACACCCGCTCTTCTTCCTGAATGCCTCCCTTACTTTGTGTGGAGCACTGGTGTCCAGGCTTGTGTGCTACATTCTCTGGTTGCCATGTTTCAGTGCTGCTCCAATCCAAATCATCTATAGTACTGGTATATCTTCATGTGTCTGTATAGTTTCCATGCCAGCCTGGCACAGCCCCAAACTTCTACAAATGCACCTCATGTGGTCCATCCCACAAAACACTAACCACAAGCAGCCATCTTGCCTCAGGTCAAGGTCCCCCGAGCTGGCCCTGCTGATGTTCAAGCATTAGCCCTTCAGTTCACACCAAACACTGGCAGCAAGTGCTCAGCTCTCTGCACCATCCACCCTAGTTACAACCATGATTATAAATGGAAAATCCAATCTTTGCCTCAACAGTTCAATTGCATTTTTCTTTATGACAAGGATCATAAGTCTTAATATATTTTTGCATATATATAGGTTCTGTAAGACAAATATAACTTCATAGTAGCAATATTAATTTTGATGGATTTGAGAATCAGTACTCCGCATAGATTTCTTTATGCCTGCCTTATAAGAAGTAAATGGATAAAAATACCATATTGAAATAATCAACCTCCATTCATGTATTCCAATGGGAATTAAATCAGTGTGCACAGGTTTATTCACAGACTTTGCCTGATTCAACATCATTCTATTTGTTGTGCAACAATAGCCGTGTTTATCTCCATTCATGGTCGCTACAGTGATGCAATAGCAAATGTCCCTTTTTCTGTTTACAGATGTAATTATATCAGAGTGAAAGTATTTGAATTTTACATAGGTGATCTTATTGTCCACATTCAATCTTTCAGTTCTACTTTGGACCAAAATGGTAAATAATTAACTATCTATTGTTTGCAAAAGTACACAGAACAATGTATAGCCATTTCATATGTGTATTCTTGTTTTCTTTCAGAGTGGAGAAATCCCTGAAACAATTGATGAGTCATCCAGCAAATTCATTTTCTTTCAAACTGCCTTTTCGACCAATAGCCTGGACTACAAGTTTGAATCTTCTTTGTTCCCGGGATCTTACATGGCCTTTAAAAAAGTACATAGTATTACATATTTGTCTTTAATGCCCTTTAGGGATCCAGTGCCTGAAATATGCAGGTTTGCAATTGATAAAGTGTAGATGTTATCTTGCATCTATCTTTACCAAATTCTACCCTAGAAAACAAGTGTGCCAATCATTTACGAATATGACAAATGTATAACAGTTTCATGTACTGAGAAAAAATGTACATGTGAAACGTCTGATTTAGCTACTGCATCGTAAAAGCATGCAGAATGTTAGAAACTGAAATTCTTGAATGACAAATAGTATAACAAGAAAAGGTGAATATTTTATTGCGATGTGCTTAGAAAATGTTGAAAACAAAGGTAACATAGATAGAATGCTATAACGACGTGTAATTTTTAACTGTGTGCAATAGACAATTATGATCTAACTCTAGATAAATAAGTAACATGCAAAATGATATTAATGAAATACATAGAAGATGCACTAGGCTGAGAGACAACATGCTTTTCATGAAGATTTTGCTCAGAAATAAACATAAGGGTTTCAAAAGAGGAATTAAAACTATACCCTTTTAAGAGATTTACTTACATCCAAGAGAGTATGCCTGGGAACAGACTGACAATGGATGAGGACATTGGTCCGTCCATTTCCGAGAATGTTATAATCATTAAACAATTGAAATACAGTATACAGTGATCATGAGGAAATTGCAAGAAATAGATTACCTAATTCTTCTGGATTTGCATACTTTGACAGAATACATCGTATCGCCTTGTCATGAACAGCCAATGGAACGAAATGATCTGACAAAGTTGATACGTTAAGGGTAGTAAACCTGGAATCTTGGGGTAAAAATTGTCAAAACAAGGAGGGGCTGCTGGCTTACACCCTAATCTCATCCTGTCTTGCTGCCACTCGTTAGGGTGGTTTTGAGACTGATGAACTGGACACTTAGGGCCAGATGTACGACCATATTTTGTGGTGGCAAACGGGAATTCGGCCCGTTTGCGTCAGCAATATTGGTCTGCCCAATGTACAAACCCTATTTTGCGAGTCGGTAACCTATTACCGACTCACAAAATAGTGTTTGCGACTCGCTCTCACTCTCTACTACTCTCTACTATTTACTCTCTACTACTCACTCAGGAAGGGCGTGCCAAGGGCGTCCCTTCCTAATAGTGAGTCTCACTTAAATGTGTGACTCTTTTGCGACCGCAATTGTGGTTGCAAAACACTTGCAGTTTACCACCTACTTCATGTCGGTGGTAAGCCACTCGCAAATGGGAAGGGGTCTCCAGGGGATCCCTTCCCCTTTGGTGAGTGTGTGTGACAATATTTTTTAAGAGGAGACGGTGGACCCACTAACCACTGCCTACTGTTAAAAAATGAAACAAACATTTAATTTTTAAATGCATCCTGTTGTCCTTGGAGGAAAACTGGCTGCATTTTTAAAAAAAACTGCTTTATTTAAAAAGCAGTCACAGACAAGGTGGTCTGCTGACCCCAGCAGGCCGCCATTCCTAATGGGGTCGCAAATTGCACCTGCCTCATGATTATTAATGAGGCTGGCAATTGAAGACCCCATTAGAAATCGCAAACAGTGTCTGAGACACTGTTGTAGATTTCTCTTTGCAAGTCGCAAATTACGAGTTGCAAAATGACGCAATTTGCGACTCAGAAATTGATAGGGTCGTATATCTGGCCCTTAGACATTAAGCGAACTGTGACACTGTCCTGCGATGCTAGAGGCTGGTAAGCAAGCGCAAAGAAAAGCTTTCAGCTGAAGGGATTCCTGACATCTGCTGCAGTATTGGTGCTTCAGAGTGGGCAGGGCAAAGCCCTATCCTAGGACTGGAAGTGGAAATCTCGGAAAACATTTGAACTCTCATTAATTTGGTTTGTATGAGAAAAGACTGATTCTTCTTTGAAGCTTTCTCTATTCTCGAATCTCATTGGCTGAGGAAGATATCACCTGTATTGTTTCTTTTACGGTACTATTTAAATGGGTATAAATTTGATCTGTTTAACCCTGTTTTTGCATTTGAATAATTTGAGGCATAGATACAACTTTTCCTCTGTTGATTCTGTCTCATTACTTCTGCGTATTTAATCTGTCTCAACAAGATTTTTCGAATTGAGAAATGCTAGGTTATGAGAAGTTGTAGTAAATGTGGTAACAATTATCTATTCCATGTCCTCGTATGATAATTGTTGATCCCCCGAATATTCTAGTCCCTTGCAGTACTGAGCAAGATCCAGCGGAGGACCTAAGAAAATTGGTTTTGGTAGCTGAGATAAATGTGATTGATTGGTTTCCAACTAACAAGAGTTTTTGTAGAAAGGGGCCTGGTAAGAAGAGTTAGGTAACAGTTTGTTTGAGAATAACATTGTCACGGTTAGTGATGAAAAATGCTGCAACACAATTGAATATTTCGATAGGTAGAAAAAATCAAGATTCAGTCTAACGCTCAGTGGAATAAAATTGCATTATTATTTTGGATTCGAAGGTGCAGCCTCTATCAGGGTGTCCAACACAGGTCTGGGGGTGGGGGGCTGGACCAACGTCAGATTGTCAGGGTTACTACTGACTCTGGATAAAAGTTCAGTTTACATTAATTGTATGCACATTCATTTTATCTGGATATACTAAAATCCGGCATCAATCAGGTCCTTCTGGAATTCCAATGCAGACCCTTTCTAGAACAATTGGTTCTAAATGGGTCTTTAGAATTACGCCTGCCAAGAAATAGTATGTAACTTACAACAATAATGGAAAGTTTGAATACAGAATAACTTGACCAGATCCGCAGCAAACAGATACTCAATAATTCTTTTTTTATCGCATTTGTAGGGAAAGAAGACACAATCTTCCATGCTAAAACTGGGAAGGGTGAACTGCACTTTTTATCCAAGTGCATTCACCTACTGAACTAACATAACAGCTAATGAGAGCCATTGTCTGCCCTGTCCAACGTTCTCCAAAAATATTTTCACATATTGTACTGACCATTCTAAAAGCAGACGTCACAAGCTAAATTTCCTTTTCATAAATTGTGTTGGTTCTGTTTATTTTGGAAACTGCAGCTGCCACTAGAGGCATGCCAATCCTTACCTGCATTCCAGAAAATAAAAGTCTATAGTATAACAAATCCTTGGAAATATTGGGGCATATTCTCAAGGATCTATCGCCAAGTTATCGACACTTTATCGCAGCCAAAGTCGTGATAAATGTATCGCCCCATTCACAAACTGGTGCTAACAGCCCATACCACCAGTTTACCTGCAATAGCATCCGTAAAAAACATTGCCACAGATGACCCCAGCAACTATCGCTAATGAGATGCAGAGTAGGCGTTCCCGAGCAAAAAGCTGATACAACACCACACCTCAACATTCTCAACGACCAGCCAGATCGGCGATAAGACCACAAAACAGGCGATAAGGCGCATTAGCAGCAGGAAATTAACACCTGCTCTAAGCTGGTGTAAAGTCAGACGACAAGCTGCACCATCAAAAGGAGCCCAGCCCACAGCCACACATTAAGAACAACAGATGCCATGGAGCCACTGACCATGCATCCCAGAGCCCCGAGAGGGCAACAACACCCACCGCCACCACCCCCCCTGGACCACCACAGAGGCAGCGCAGACAAAGACAGCAGACCTTCAGGAAATGTACCAACCTCACAGACCTAACACCAGACAATGTCAATGCCCACTACAGGCACAAAAGGACAACCATCCTCCGCATCCTGACTATCATTGCCCACAGGCTGACGGTACCAACACAGTGGACAACCAACATCCCACCTCAGACAAAGCTGCTGGCTGTGCTGCACTTGTTGGCATCTGGTACCTCCCAACCAACAACGGCCAGAGTCTGAGGAGTCTAACAGCCATCAAGTTCCTCACACCTGTCCTGGAGGCCATCATCAGCTAGGTATCCCAGTACCTATACGTCCCCCACAATGCGCAGGAACAGCTGGAGACCAAGCAAAGACTATACGCCATCGCTGGATTCCCGCACGTGTTGGGGGCAATCGACTGCACACATGTCCCACTTGTGCCCCCTGCCGGATCTGCACACAATTACTGCAACAGAAAGCACACACATTCCAACAATGTGCAGGCAATAGTGGACTACCGGGGACTCTTCATTAATGTCGTAGCCAACTACCCAGGCAGTGTGCATGATTCCTTCATCTTCCGACAGTCAAACATCAACCAGTGCTTCCAGGATGGTACCCATGGGAATGCACTGCTCGTTGACAAGTACCAAATGAACACACCACACACCTCAACTCCACAATCATGCAACTCACAGCTCTGGCAATGCACATGTCACAAAATCACATACAACATGCCAAACAACATGCCCACCCACCAGACACAACAGCACAATTTACAGTGGTAACCTTGGTTATCCATGTACATGAGCCATCAACGGCATGGCACCTCAGCCACACAATTGCAGAATGTGGGGAGAGGTGGGAACCAGGCATGTGCGAAGGAGGCAAGTGACCTATGAATGAGAATGTACACAATGCCAAGTGTGGCAGAGATGTGATGGACAGACTGCAGTATGCAGACCACAGACATATCCATGTCTACATGCACTGCTGGTGTTTGGATTGTAGGGGACAGTGGACGCAACCATGTCACCCCAGCCAGTGGGGAAGATCGCGGAAATGTAGCTTGTGACGTCCCCCCCTGTAAGCGTGTAAGGAGTGGGCTGGCCTGGCGTACGCCAGGCCAGCAATGGGGTGTGATAAAATGCACATAGCTCTGGGCATGGTTCTCTTCCAGAATGCCCAACGTGTCTGCCAGGGCAGCGCCTCCCACCCCGCCACCAGGCCGATGCTGTCGCCGTGAGCGGTGTGGCCTGAGATCCTGTGCGCCTTCTGTCCCCCAGACCGCTGGTCCCCGAACCCGTCATACCTGCCCCTGCGCAGCAATGCCTGAGTGCTCACTTGCCAACACCGGCGTGTGTCAAAGACCCTCCCAACAGTGAAAAAAAGAGCTTTTGCACTGTTCTCTCTGAAAGATTGGCCCCTTTCATATTGCAGTCTACAAAATTTTTATTGGTTGGGGACTTTAATTATCATTTGGAAGCTCTTTCAAATGGAGATTTAGCAAGTCTGCTTGCAAGTACGGAATCCTTCGAGCTTCTTTCTAGAGTGACCAGCCCTACCCACCGTGCTGGCCACACTTTGGATACTATTTTCTCCAATATGTTGGTCTGGAGAGTAGATACCCCGATGGATGTGGACTGGACAGACCATTACGTAATTTGCTTCTGTTGGAATGCTTTGGGGCTGCCTAAAATACTTAAACATCGCATGGAACCACGTAGAGCTTGGAAAAAAGTGACGGCCGCCTCCTTTAGCCGTAATTACTCTCCTCCATCTTTGGGTGAGACTGATTGTGACGCCGCTTTAGAGAGAGTGGAGGCTGCTATTATGGAGGCTCTTGATGTGACTGCACCACTGAAATTGATGCAAATCGCGCCAAGAATAGCTCCTGCGTCATGGTATACTGTAGCCCTAAAAAAGGAGAAGACCAACATCAGATCCCTAGAAAGAAGATGGAGAAAATCTAAAGCAACAGCCGATAGAGACAGTTATCGTGCAGCTCATAGAATCTATCTAAATAATTGTAATAAGGCTAGGAGAGCTCACTTAGGTACGCGGACTATGGAGGCTAAGGACTCCTTGCAGGTGCTCTTCAAGATTTTGTGAGAATTTACCTGTCCACGGAATAACAACTCGCTTCTCCCAGACACACAGGATTTCTGTAATGCATTAGCAACACACTTTACCGACAAAATTGATATGATCTATCGTACTTTTGAGGGGAATAACAATCTAATCAATAGCCAGGTCATTAGACCAGCACTATGTCCATCTGGTTTAGATGTCTTTCCTACCATTACAGTTGCTCAGGTTGAGGCTCTGCTGGCTAAAACCAAGTCGGGATCCCCTTTGGATCCGCTGCCACCTAGGATTATGAAGGAATTGTCTCCAATCCTTGCAGAATCCTTGGCTGCAATCTGTGATATGTCGTTAGCGACAGCCACTTTCCCGAAAAAATGGAAGATATCTCGTGTCAAGCCACTACTTAAGAAAGCATCAGCTGACCCTACTGAGGTTCTTAATTATAGACCTATCTCTCTTCTTCCTTGTTGGTCTAAAGTTATGGAATCTATTATAAATTGTCATCTTTCCAACTACCTAGAAGAGAATAAGCTGTTAGATTCCACTCAGTCAGGGTTCCGTACATCTCATAGCACTGAGGTTGCCTTGCTTGAAGTCATGGATTCTATCAGGCTGCTGCTCGATGAGGCTTCTCCGGTTATGTTGGTGTTGCTGGACCTGTCGGCAGCCTTCGACACCATCTCCCACGCTATACTTTTAAGTAGATTGCGGGAGGTGGGAGTCGGTGGCTTAGCTCTTGGGTGGTTTCAGAGTTATGTGGTAAATATTTAATTACCTGTACTATTTTTCATGCGGTAAAGTCTAGTAAGAATAACTCAGTAAAAATAAGAGGCAGAATCCGTGGTATTAGAGGTTCTGAAAGGCTTTATTCCTTACAAGGAATTATGGTTCGAACCATAGGCATCAAATTCCATCACCACGAGGGTTCAGGAAGGGAAGGCAATGCATTATTGACAAGTAAAGATATTTATATGAAAAGCATTACATTAAGACAGATGCAGGAGGCGTAACAGCTGATAATACAGATAATAATACACATACGTAATGAAAAAAGGCGTAAACATAGGCGTAAACTAGAAACGTCATTAAACATGATGTCACAGGTGGGTGGATCCATAAAAGAATCCTGCAATGTCAGCAGAAATACTTGGCAGAGATGCGTGCGCAGCCGCATGACGTGTGATTGACGTGCAACTAGAGGGTGAAGGAGACTTGACATTTAGCTCTACATGTGGAGACAGAAGTCTGGGGGGTCATGTCAACCTAATCCCAAATCATATCTAATATCTTATGTTTAAAGGACTGTATTATCCAGAAAGAAAGGTCTCTCGGACGGAATCTATTCTATACTGACTGTTAGTGCGTGTACAAGCGTCTAAGTGTCTACATGAGATGCGAGGGGGCAGGAATCCTCCATAGTAACAGGGGCTATGAATTATTTGCATGAGGACAGTGAGGCCTGGCCCTTTGCTCGGTAGCTGGAAGAATGTTTACCTAAACTACTAGACAGGAATGCATCGGATGAGGAGCGGAGCAGATAATCTTGAAGGTGAAATACAGTTTTTGGCAGGCAACAAGCCGGATCAGGCACCGTTAGCCGCGCAGGGAGTAGGACAAAGTTCATGGATACAGATGCGGGCTCGGACTGGAGCTTTCAGAGGCAGAAGGCAGGAAAAGGCTTGATGGCAGAATTCAGGGCCTACTCGCCTGAATTGTAAAACGTGGAAAGTGAACCACATAAAGTCGGTGGCCTTTCATACTTAGGAACGGAATATCCGACTCATTCATGGCGGATCTGAAAGAGGACATGTTGACGGTGGACGCACATGTATTTGCGTCTTCATAACTGGAACTGGAGGGAACATACATGTACTTGTAGCATGTACATGGAGCCGTTGGGGTCTAAGATAGGGGACATAATCTGATCATAAAATTCATATTTCCTCATTCCCTCCTTGTCCCCTACGGACCCTCAGGAGATATCGATCTTCATCAATCCATCAATCTGTTCATATAGCATCATTTGTTCTTCTTTCTTCTTCCGGGATCTTGAACGAAAACTTGAAGGCGGGATACACGATGTGGCACACAGACCACAAATCGCTGGCCCACATTGTAGACATAAGCAGCAACTGAACAATATGAGAAAGCCAATACCTAGGAAGGATAGAATCCTCCATCCCCAGGCTGACAACACGCTCCAGAACCAACCGGACCAAGTCCAGGTGCCTGGACTCTGGTGTATCTGGCTTACAATCTTATGAAGGCGAGTTATGGCTTTATATACTGACGGCGAGTTTTCTGGTATGAAAACACAGCAACTTGATCCGATGACCCTACAAGCTCCGCCCCTATCGGCCAGGATGACGTCAAGGACAAGACGATTTTGAAGCACAACAATCCGCATCGCAGACTGCTCCTCTGTTAAGTTGCCTAGGGCGGAAGTAGTCTCATTCACTACTGCTTCAAGGGTTCTAGTTAATCTACGTATCAGTTTACTATTAGTGACTGTACCTATATAGGGAAAGAAACCTTTATTGAAATCTGTGTATTGTTCCCATGCCGTTTCAGTGTAATCGACAATCGGGAGATCTCTCTGCTGTCTATTGTGTACTAAATGGGTATTTCTGTGATAGTCAGGAGGGGCTAGGAAAACAGGTGGCAGAAGGAATGCTATGTAACAGGTACCATCCCAATCTAGAGGTAAACGTATATATGCAGTCTGGCCACATATGAAGTAGGAATGACGAGAAGCTCTAAATGTAGACTTGCCTTGATCACTGAATTCTATTACAGTGGTACATTTACTATGGCCCATGTGTATTGAACCATTCTTTCTTACACAAAATTCACCTTTAACTGGAAATACTGACATAGCGGGCAAGATTGGTGTAGCTTCGGATTCAACATTCAGAATCATGAGGTTAAGTGTAAAATTACCTAATCCATATACTTCATTTTCTAGATCAGTTCCTGTTCTTTTGGGAAGTCCCTCCTTGTTAGGGTAGCAGACTTTAAGCAAAACTAGGTTCAGGTTTCCCCATACCCAGTTGTCTTGATAAACTACTGAATTTGAATCTAGGGAATTAATCAAACTAAACCATGCTCCACAGGAGCCATTGTGTGTGAACGGATACGGAAAGAGAGGCAAAACTCCCTTATAGTTCTGATAGGGAGGGAGTCGGCCACATATCCAACAATTGGTAGCATTGTTGGTCTGATGGGAATGATGTAACATACTAATAAAAGTGTTGTTGCGCAGCGCAAATCTATAAGACAACTCATGCGGAGGTAGTTCGCTAAAAGAATGTTCAGCAGTAGCATTGTAAGCACGCTTAGAAATAGGGTAATACATATGTAGCAATACACTAGAAATGATGATCAGAAGACTTAGAAAAAACAAAATTAATAATGTCACTATGCAGTGACTACGAAGCGATTTACAGTACGCATGTTTTTTAAGCTGTATCTGTCTATTTCTCTCTCTATTTCGGTCTAGAGGATACATGTCAGAGACAAATTCAACCGATTCACCTTGGAGAGGACTTAAACAATCAAATTGTCTGACTTGCTAGACCTTAGTTTCAGTTTATAGAGTTCGTTCTTCGTCCTTTCAACCAAGGGGAGCTTTGAGTCTATCTGTGAGGGAATGCAGGGCTGAGTATTCACATCGGACGGTAGTCCATAAAATTTTTTGATATGGCTCGAGTGCAACCACCCTTTACGTCCCTCAATCTTCACGGCTGTCCTTGTAGTCAGCAAGACGAGCTTGGGCGACTGCCACCTGGGCTCCAGCTGGGTCTTCCTGTCGAAATTCCTCACAAGAACCAGGTCACCTGGAACCACGTCATGGGGCTTCACCTCAGTGTTATCGGGAAAAGCTGCAGCTACCTGTGAACGACAAGATTGTAGTGCAGACATCAAGGAAGCCAGGTAATCTGTCAGCATATTACAGTCAACATCAGTGATTTTACGAGGTATAGGCGTCCCCCACATATTTGGTGGTCTACCGAAGATCACCTCATACGGGGATAGCCCTGTTCGAGAATGTGCTACCATTCTCATGTAAAAGAGCGCAACTGGTAAGGCTACTATCCAATCGACACCTTTTTCTCTACATACTTTGGACAATCTAATTTTCAGAGTTTGATTATGACGTTCCACGAGACCTGCTGCCTCGGGATGTCGGACACAGTGGAATTTCCATTGATAACCTAACAGAAGTGAAACGTGTTTCATTAGTTCGGATGAGAATGGCTGGCCGTTATCTGAGTACACGATACGAGGCAAACCGTACCGTGGGAAGAATTCTCGAACTAGCTGTTTGGCAGTAGTCGGGGCAGTGTAATCTGAAACCGGGTAGGCTTCTGTCCAACGGGAAAGAGCACAGACAACTACGAGAACATATTTGAATCCTCGACATCGTTCCATCTGGATATAATCCATCTGGAGGACTTCAAAAGGGTGATCGGGAGGTTGAAATCCACCCTGCTCTACGGGAATGCTTTTACCTGGATTAAACTGACAACATATCATACAAGTACGTACTTTCTGTTTGGCTGCTGCTCGCAAGTGTTTGTTGAACCAAATGTGTTGAATGCTGTCTAGCATAGCTTTTTCTCCTAGGTGCGCTGGACTATGTATTGTGTTAATGATGACTTGAACCATGGAGTCGGGAAGAAACCATATAGATTTTCCCTTCGTCATCCATCCTTGATCCGTTTGGATCCCTCCTAATTCAGTCCATTTCTTTATTTCTTCTGGTGTAGCATGTGTCTGTATGTCAATTACATCAAGGGCGGGATCCTTAACTGTCATGCAATGTGTTGGTGTCGGAACTATTGTCTTTGTCGTGTCAGTTGTATGAGTCTGGTTCTGAGCAGTCTGTTTAGCTGTTCTGTCAGCTAGGTCGTTACCCTGGGAAATGATATCGGTAACTTTCGTATGGGCCTTGCATTTCATAATCGATATTGCAGTAGGTAGATGAATCGCGTCTAATAGAGCTTGAATGAGGGGTCCGTGTTGGATGTGGGTACCGTGAGAAGTTAAATAACCTCTCTCTCGCCACAGTACGCCGAAGTCATGGACGACTCCGAATGCATAACGTGAATCTGTGTATATGTTGACTTTCTTATTTTTGGCTTGAATACAGGCTTGTGTCAGAGCGATGAGCTCTGCTGCTTGAGCTGACAGAGTGTTAATACAATTGGTTTCAATGACTTCAGTGTCTGTTGTGACTGCGTAAGCGGCCACTAACTCTCCTGTACTTGTTCTCATACATGAACCATCTACATACAATGTTAGGTCCGGATCTGATAAAGGGATATCTGTCAAATCTTGTCTGGGTTTCGTCGTGATGGTAATGACTTCAATACAATCATGTGCTAATGGATCTGTTCCGTTTACTGGCAAAAGTGTGGCAGGATTTAATGTATTACAACGTCTGATTTCTATGTGTGGCTGAAACAATGTTAATTCATAACCGGTGAGTCTTGCTATAGTCAAGTGTTGTGTTTGTGTGCGGTTCAAGAGAACCTCTACTGCGTGTGGTACTTGTACAGTCAATTGATGTCCTAATACTATGGCATTGCTTTGTCTGATTGCTAAAGCTGTTGCTGCCACTGATTTCAGGCACGCAGGAAGAGCCTGAGCTACGGGATCCAATGTACTAGAAAAATAAGCACATGGTTTGTGTGATCCTGCTTGTTCCTGAGTGAGTACTGACAAGGCAGTACCTTCGCGTTCTGTAACAAAGAGTGTAAAAGGCTTACTGTAACATGGTGTTGCTAAAACAGGTGCTTGGCATAAAGCTTTCTTTAAGCTTTCAAAGGCATGTGTATGTTCTTGAGTCCAAGGGAGGACAGTCGATGTGGCTGCCTCCTGTGTTGTCAACTGAATGAGTGGTTTTGCTAGAAATGCATATTGAGGGATCCACTGCCTACAGTATGAAGTGAGACCTATAAAAGCCCGCACCTCCTTTTGTGTCTTAGGTGGTGGCATGTTGGCAATTAACTGGATGCGGTCGGGTGTAAGCTGTCTTCCCTCCTTGGACAGCGAGTGCCCAAGATAAACAACTTGCTGGACACAGAATTGCAGCTTAGAAGGGGACACCTTGTGCCCCTTTTTGGCTAGAAACTGTAAAACCGTCAGTGACGCTTTTTCACATTCAGGTTCGCTTCGGGCGGTGATCTGCAGATCATCGACATATTGAAGCAGGGCAGTGTTAACTGGCATGTGGATACTGTCAAGTTCTCGTTTCAGTGCTTGGCTATAGATGCTGGGGCTTTCTGTGAATCCTTGAGGTGCGCGTGTGAATTTAAAACTTCGTCCATTTAAACTGAATCCGAACAAATATTGACTTTCCGGATCTATTGGGACGCTAAAGAAGGCGTTTTTGAGATCAATTACAGTAAAAAACGTTGCTTCTGAATCAATAGCTGTTAATAATGAAGAGATATCTGGGACCACAGGGTATTGTGGTACAATACATTTATTTAATTCGCGCAGATCAATAACTAATCGATATACTGGTGGTGCTTTTGGATCCGTTCTTTTAAGAATCGGAATTATCGGTGAATTACATACATTGGAGTCGGTTTCCACAACCACTCCTTGTGCAATGAGCTCGTCAATGATTGGCAGTAAAGCCACAACAGCATCTGGTGGTAACTTGTATTGTCGCATTCGTGGTAGTACCACTCCTGTTTTTAGTGTGACTCGATATGGTGTAATGTTCATGCAACCAACATCAGTAGGGCCTTGTGCCCATAAATGTGTAGGTAAATTCTGCAGCCGGTGATCCATGTCTCTGGACACGTAGTGACCTTTGAAGTCACGTAAAAATAATCGTACTCCATCCGGAGAACAACATATTATAGTTCCTAGAGCTTTCAATGTTTTTATACCTAACAAGTTTTCTGGACATGATTTAGTAAGCAATAAATCTGTTGTTCGTGTCAATGGACCAACCGTAAGTGGAAGGGGTTGCGATACTTCATTAATGATAGGCTTTCCTGAGAATCCAAGGGAAATATTCTGTGAGCCTGAGAGGGGTGCCCCTGGAACTTCACTGCGTCGTATAGTTGTTCTGCTTGCCCCTGTATCAAGTAAAAACTTTCTGTCTTCCCCTAATAGTTCACTATGTACATAAGGTCCCTCTTGATCTACAGGAACCTCGATAAGGGGTAAGCCAACTTCCCTCTCTAGGCTATTTCATGTGTATCGTTGATAATCGGGATAATCAGTTTGTGCATACTGGTACATCTGTTGCGTCGTTGCTTGTGTTGCAGCAATAGGCTGCTGCTGTGATGTTGCTACGGTCTGTTGTGGAGCTGCCTGTTGCGGAACTGGCCTAGATTGTGCATGCTGAGGGATTTGTGGTTGGTTCTGATCCTGTCTAGGTGGACGTGGTCTTTCCTGGGTTTTACCCGTGGCGATATTATGTTTCAGAACTGCACAATCGTGTATATAATGACCTTGTTGTTTACAATAGTTGCATGCCCCTTTCGCCGGACCTGCGGAATCACCCTTTTTATGACCATCAGCTGGAACTGACTGAGCCACAAGCATTTTCATTTTCGTGTCTTTCATACGTCTTTGTTCATGTTCTTGTTCTTCTCTAATTCTATTGTGGTGATATTGTAACATCTGTAACATCTGTGACGGGGTGTTACCTTGCCAGGTACTCTCGAATTTCAATACTCTATTTTTAACTTGCGGTAGTGAATTTTCAACTAATTTTGTCACAAACAGATGTGGATATGACTCGCTACTTGCTTTTATGCCACTATTTATACCAAAACATTTTTCAAATCGGGAATAGAAATCACTAGTGTCTTCATCTTGCTTTTGTTTACAGGCTGAGATTGCACCCCAGTCCTCCTTTTTCGTAGTTAATAAACGTGGCAGTACCTGCACTAGTAATCCTGGTAGTGCTGTAGTCTTTTCCCCAAGCCCTGATCCTGCAGCTCGGGCCTTTTCTTCGTTTTCTAATGCTGTCCAATCTATCTTTTGGTCTCCCACCTCCCATTCCTTTTCTTTGAGTTTCTCGTAAATACCGGCAGGCATTAATACTTTTAATATTTTCATAATGTCGGGGTAGGTATACTCTCCCATGAGTAACATGTCTTTTATCTCACGGTGGAAACCTGCTGGATCCTTGTCATGGCTGGGTACTACTTTCTTCATTTCTAATAATTCAATTTTAGTTATAGGCGTGTACACAAACACGCGTTTAAAGGTATTATCTTCACCTCTGATTGGGTGTACTTCGCGTAAGGGATTCTGTCTATCTATGTGATACATTTTTCTTCCCATAGTGGGAACTGGAACATGTTCTGGGCATACGAAAACTATATACTGGTTTCGAAATTCTAGAATTTCTTTAATTAAATCAGTACCTGAACCTCTCCATTTATTCGTGAGTAATTCTGTCAATATGTCAGGTAGGGGTCCAGGATCGGAGTGTTGGCTTTTATATAATATAAGGAGGTGTTGAATCATGTATATACCAGCTAAACGCTGTTCGTCTGGGGTAAGGTTCAGAAACGTGTGTGCTAGTGCATCATCACTGTATTTGTCGGGACTGTCAGCCCATTGTACTGCTGACCTGGCTAATTCTTGTTCATCCATGGAATCGAGCATATGGTACCCCCTTCGGTCTCGGAGTAGTTTATCAGCAGCTTGGAATAGGTGTTCAGGAGACCTTATATTTAACATAGGGGCTTGAAAATTTCTGTTATATTCTGGACGTATCGGACGTATTGGATCATTAAAACATCTGGTATTATTAAAAGATCTTCCTTTACCTACATAAGCCATTGTCTCTAAGCGTCCTGTGGGCATTTCTGATTCTTCGTCCTCCTCTCCCTCTGATTCATGTTGGTCTGTCTCTAATCTTTCTTTATGCATTCGTTCTACTTCTTTGCGGATCTTTCGGCACATAACTACTATACATGTCTGTCTATCATGTTTCCCTTCTGATATATTCTGACCCCATTTGGTAAGTACTTGCATTTCCTTCTGCTCTACCTCAGGCCTGTCTTGGTTTCTGATCATACAGTTTATGAAGAAGCGTAACAGTTGTCTCTGTACATCCACTTTCTGGTATTCCATGGCTTCGTCAATACTCTCAGGGCCTCGCCCTGATTGGACAAAGTGATATATATTGTCTAAATGTGCCACCATTCCTGGTAGCGTCGCTAAATACCTTGAAGCTCGTCGTATACGTAGTGATGACAGCAGCATACCGTCCCGTCTACCGGGCACAGGATCATATCTACAATCCACTAGATGCTCTTTAAACATGTCGGAAGTTGCTAGTTGGGGTGTACGTTCGTATGCTAAGTCTCTAAGGGATAATTTATTTCCTCGGGGTGGCGTGGCAAAAATTTCTGTCGTTCCTCCTGTCGCACCGTCTGAGGTGCTAGGCACAAAAGGATTTGTTGGATGTAAGATAGAAACTGTAGATGTAGGAAAAGCGGTAGAAACAGATGGACCTGTGGGAATGTGCGTAGGAGTTTGTTGTTGCGGGGATACAGACGGATGATCTTGGCGTTGAGCACCATCGGTAGGCGGTGTGTGTGGCGGAACATTAGCATATTCAGGAGCTACATCATCTAAATAGGAAGAAAGGAAAACATCTTTTGCTGTTTTGGGATGTGCTTTTATCGGGAGTAATGGAGGTATCAAGTCTTTCGGTATTTCCGGGGTGGCCTGAGGTAACCCTTCGGCCAGAAGAGGATACATACCATTCATAAGGGCGTTTCTTTGTCTGTCTACTTGTTCTGCTTTTACTCGGGTACCTTCCTCAATTAATATATTTTCTCGGGCTTTATTCGAATTCTCCCTACTTTTCCCTTCCTGTCTGAGCGCCTTTTCTGTACGTCTATATGATTCTTTACGCCATAATTCAATGGCATCTTTCTGTGACTGTCTGGCTTTCTTTTTCCATAATTCTTCTTCTACTCTCATGATGCAATCTGCATCCCAGGTCCCAGCTGCGGGCCACCTCTGACTTTCTGGTAAATCTTTGGTGTAGTCCACCCATAAATCAAGAAATAATACGGCATCTAGGCCATGCTTATGATACATAAAGTACCCTGGAGTGTCCCTAGGTGGAATGGGAACAGCTTCTTCGAGTACCCCTTTTCGGGTTTTGATCTGTTCTTAATTTTGAAAAGAGCGGCATTTTTTAGACCTTATTACTTAATCTTGAACACACTTAATACAATAAACACAATAATGAACAATCATTCACACCACAATATGTAGAACGTATTAAAACTTTTAACATTTAACAGTTAACGAACAATGATAACTAATAGGAAACTAGTTACTGACATAATACTAACACTAGATAATACTGAATTATATGCAAGACATACTAGATATACTGCTAAACAGTACAGATACACTGCTGAAACAGTGCAGACCGGATTTGTGTACCCAAACCCGTCTTGACCGGCACAACCTAATGTGCACGTCTAAATGCCTCCCCGGCAACGGTACTCACCGGGTAGCACGGAACGGAAGGCCTCGGAACTGAACTGAACTGGACCGGACTCGACTCGACTCGGAACTTCGGAACCTGGTGGGCCTCTGTATACCTCGGATCTTGCTCTCTCAGCTAGGCTCTGGTCGGGATACTTCGCACTTCTCACCGCCTCGTCTGGGTGTTGATCGCAGCCTCAGTCACCCCCGCTTGGCCGGAGGGAGATACAGGAAATCCTGCGGGTACGCGTTGTTGTCCGTCCAGCTGTGGCAGGAGACCGGGCCTGCAACGCACCTCCGGCGCGTGAGATGAGAAAGTGTCCCTGTTCGGGCGCCAATTTATGTGGTAAATATTTAATTACCTGTACTATTTTTCATGCGGTAAAGTCTAGTAAGAATAACTCAGTAAAAATAAGAGGCAGAATCCGTGGTATTAGAGGTTCTGAAAGGCTTTATTCCTTACAAGGAATTATGGTTCGAACCATAGGCATCAAATTCCATCACCACGAGGGTTCAGGAAGGGAAGGCAATGCATTATTGACAAGTAAAGATATTTATATGAAAAGCATTACATTAAGACAGATGCAGGAGGCGTAACAGCTGATAATACAGATAATAATACACATACGTAATGAAAAAAGGCGTAAACATAGGCGTAAACTAGAAACGTCATTAAACATGATGTCACAGGTGGGTGGATCCATAAAAGAATCCTGCAATGTCAGCAGAAATACTTGGCAGAGATGCGTGCGCAGCCGCATGACGTGTGATTGACGTGCAACTAGAGGGTGAAGGAGACTTGACATTTAGCTCTACATGTGGAGACAGAAGTCTGGGGGGTCATGTCAACCTAATCCCAAATCATATCTAATATCTTATGTTTAAAGGACTGTATTATCCAGAAAGAAAGGTCTCTCGGACGGAATCTATTCTATACTGACTGTTAGTGCGTGTACAAGCGTCTAAGTGTCTACATGAGATGCGAGGGGGCAGGAATCCTCCATAGTAACAGGGGCTATGAATTATTTGCATGAGGACAGTGAGGCCTGGCCCTTTGCTCGGTAGCTGGAAGAATCTTTACCTAAACTACTAGACAGGAATGCATCGGATGAGGAGCGGAGCAGATAATCTTGAAGGTGAAATACAGTTTTTGGCAGGCAACAAGCCGGATCAGGCACCGTTAGCCGCGCAGGGAGTAGGACAAAGTTCATGGATACAGATGCGGGCTCGGACTGGAGCTTTCAGAGGCAGAAGGCAGGAAAAGGCTTGATGGCAGAATTCAGGGCCTACTCGCCTGAACTGTAAAACGTGGAAAGTGAACCACATAAAGTCGGTGGCCTTTCATACTTAGGAACGGAATATCCGACTCATTCATGGCGGATCTGAAAGAGGACATGTTGACGGTGGACGCACATGTATTTGCGTCTTCATAACTGGAACTGGAGGGAACATACATGTACTTGTAGCATGTACATGGAGCCGTTGGGGTCTAAGATAGGGGACATAATCTGATCATAAAATTCATATTTCCTCAGTTATTTATCTGATAGATCACAATCCATCCAATTGGGGTCTTGCGTGTCATCTTTAGTACGGGTGGATAAGGGGGTGCCACAGGGCTCTATTTTGAGCCACACATTATTCAATCTATATGTGGCACCCCTAGCATTAGTCATCAGGAACTGTGGTTTCGAGGCCAGCTCTTATGCCGATGACACGCAGTTGATCATGAACATCGGAAATGATCCCGTCGCTACGAAAGTCAAGTTCGCAGCTTGTATGATTAACATCGCCAACTGGATGAGGAGTCATTTTTTACAACTGAATTCCTCTAAGACCGAGATTCTCCTGTTCGGCAAAGCTGCAGACCTCTGGTCTCCTGACTGCTGGCCACCAGAACTGGGTCCAGCCCCTATACCTAGAAGTTGTGCGAGGAACTTTGGGATCATTTTAGATGACCAGGTCTCAATGGAGACTCAAGTTAAAACTCTGGCTTCCTCTTGTTTTGGTAACATGCGGATGTTGAGGAAGATCTTTCCTTGGATCCCACTGAGTGCTAGAAAAACCCTCATCCAGGCATTGTTAATGAGTCGCCTGGATTATGGAAACTCCCTACTGGTCGGAATCAGGGAGGACCTCTTTTCCAGATTGCAGGTGGTGCAAAATACAGCTGCTCGCCTTGCTCTTGATAAGCCTGCGCAAACTCCTTCTCTGCCGCTTTTGCACCAACTTCATTGGCTGCCAGTTAGAAAACGGGCCACGTTTAAAATGCTGTGTGTGGTCTTTAGGTCCCTACATGGACTCGGACCGGTTTATCTTAGGGATAAAATCAAATGGTATCAGCCCATAAGGCAGCTTAGATCTAGCAATCGCAAAAATATTGTGTGAACATAAAATTAGGAAAGTAAGGATAGGGGGTCGTGCTTTTTCCCACTTGGCCCCCAAGCTATGGAATAGCCTCCCCGAAACAATCCGCCAATGTTCAGGCCTGGCACTATTTAAAAAAATGCTCAAAACATGGCTCTTCTAAGTGTTCTTGTCCTTCTTTCTGATTGCTAATCTTTCTCTGTCAGCGCCGAGAGATCCCCCTGGGGATGATTCGTGCGCGATATAAGTGATCAAAATAAATAAATAAAGAGGGCCCACCATGTGCCGGCGCAAGCTCCAAGCCCGAGGCCCATGAGCTTGACAGCCTCCTCAGACATCACGGCCTCCGCGACACAGGCCCGCTGTACTCCTTTCTCGTTGACGTACTCTACCGCTGCCTCCGGCCTACACTACGGTCAAGTAGGTCACACATATGGAACTGAGTCTTGATTATACAATGGCCGAGTACACATATCAATGCAGAGTTTAAATCACTATACTCCCTTCGATGTGGTGACACCAAGTCTGTGCATGGCATCCCAACCACACATGTCTGTGGGCCCTTGATGACTATGCCTTCGGCCTACACTGTGGTTCAGCAGGCCTCACACCAATCCAATGCAGTCCGTACCAGGCAGGACAGGGCATCGTCCCTGGCTAAACACCCGCTCAGCTCTGGTGCTTCTACCTCCGTCAACCACAAGTCATCCCATTCCCACATGTCATTTCAACGTCATGTGTTAGAGTACCAGGAGGTAGCTTGCTGAACAGCAGTTGGCCCTCACTGACCGCTGCCTCTGGACAACACAGCGGTCAAATAGTGGAACTGAGTCACACTTTATGGTAGATTTTATGTCACTGTACTCCCTTCGATGTGGTGACACCAACTATGTGCCTAGCATCCAAACGACACCTGTCTGTGGCCCCCTGCTGACTACTTCCTTCGGCCTACACTGAGTCTGAGTAGGTCACACACTTGGAACTGAGTCTTGATTTCTGTATGCCAGAGTTCATTTCATTTAACGCAAGGAGAGGAGTAAGAGGAAGACGCGGTTCAGTCCGGAGGAGAAAAAGATCATCGTTACGGAGGTGATCGAACACTGCCAACAACTGCTCTGGTGTGACTAACTCAGTGCATCGCGGGCCAACGACACGTGGCTGTGGGCCCCTGCTGACCACTGTCTCGGGCCTACACTGCGGTCGAGTAGGTCACAAATATGGAACTGAGTCTTGATTTCATGATGTACAATATGGCAGCCTTTATTTCACCTTCGTTCTGGTGCCAGCAAGTCTGTGCATAGCATTCCAAAGACATGTGTCTGTGGGCCCATGCGGACCGCTGCCTTCGGCCTACACTGCTTCTCGAGTAGGTCACACATTGGGAACTCAGTCATGATTTATTTATGGCAGACTTGATATCATTGTACTGGCCTCATCGAAGACTGCATACCCTTTCAGCTCCAGTGCCACTAAGTCTGTTCCCCGACATCCATGGACACTTTCTGGTTGAACTTTCGTGGCGACTGAGTCTATGGACTGGGGGGTGTCTTCATCATCATGTCAGTGATACTGACATGTGGTAAAAACGAGGCTGTAGCATTCCACTCCTCTATTTGCCGCTTCCGGCCGGCTTCTGCCCTCTGCATCATGCCCTGGAGGATACCTTCCACTGTCCCCCACAAACCTCCGCTACATTCACCTTCGACATCTATGAGGACCAGCTCAGCTCGCGTGGCCCTATCTCACTGCACCACAAGTCACCGTCCTGTGGCGGTGTGCCTGTGCTGGCCGCAGTGCATCCGGGGCCACTAACTCTGTGCAGCTCAAGTCATGGCCCCTGTCTGATAGCATATTGGATGGCCTCTGGGTCGATGGACTGGGTGTAATCAAGGCCATGTGTCTGTGGCCCTGCACTGTCCGCTGCCTCCGGCCTCAACTGCCGTCCACATGGGCTCACACATTAAATCGGGTCCTGACCTGCCCAGACGTCACATCACTGCAGGATGCATACGCCACCACCGCCAGGACCAACTCCAAACTAGAGGTCCCAGAGCCGGAAGTGTCTTACTGCCAGACTATCAGAGTTGCTCACACCTGTTGTGGGTGCCATCATCAGCTTGATACCCTGCTCAGCTCATCAGGTGCCATTAACTCAGTGCACCACAAATCATGGACAATTTTGCTTGCATGTTGGGTGAACACTTTACTTTCTCAGGCTACCACCATGATGCTTCACAGTTCGTTTCTGTTATGCTGGTGTTTTCTGTTTCTGCTTTAATTGTGATCACTGTTAAAGTTGTTGCCAGCACCAACTACTCCATGAGGGCTGGCTTACACTCACCCCACACACATCCAGCACATGCGTCACTGCACAGTGACCATGGCAACAAAGGTGTCGAGTGCATGTGCCTGTAGCCAGTTCAACAAACTATCTGAGTGTGTTCGTGTGCTCATGATGTATGCATTACCCTACAACATTACATTGTGCTGCGTATAGCGGACGCAGCCATGTCAACGCAGGCAGCGGGTGAGACCTTGCACATGTAGCTTTGTCGTCCAACACTCAATATGTAGGAGGAGTGAACTGGGCCGGCGTACGCCAGTCCAGCGTTGGGGTGTGGATGATTATCCCGTGGCTCTGGGTGTGGTTCTGTACTGGAAATGTGCAAAGGCATGTGTCTCTGTCGCAGTGTGGGTCTCCATTGGGGAGTGTAAGTGGTCCTTGATGGGACTTGGACACCCACGTATGTGATCTAGTTCGGCTTCCATGAGGTAGTACCCCACCCGCACCTGGTAGTCTGACACCTTGCCTTGGAATGTGATGTGTTCCTCGGTGGGCTGCTAGGACCCAGTCGGGGTGGTGGGTGTGTCCAGCTGTGTTGTCTGTCCAGGGGGTGGAATATCCTCAATGCAGCTGGGCTGCCCTGCTCCTGGAGGTCGATTGCCTAAGATGTCCATGAACTGTTGTAGGGCGTCGGTGTCGGAAGTGTGGAGGTCCTCTTCAGCATCACTGTAGAGTTGCCTTGTCTGCTCTGCTGGAGGTGTTGTTTGTCCTTCTGCAATGTGAAGGGGAGATGCTTGTTGACATTGTGTTGGCATGTATGTTGACGCATCGTTCAAGTTTACATACAGACTGCATGACAATGTACATTGTGACTGGGAGGAGCGGACTATTTGATGCGGGACAGTGGACATTTGGACTACATGACGTGGGTGAGGTTGTACAGTACACATATATTTTCGTCTCACAGTTTCCTGCTATGTCAGATGTGATTGGCCATTTTCTATGCACAAGCGGACCCAGTTGTGTCCTCTGTTCTGCAGTGTAAGAGTTGCACTCTAACTGGTATAACGCGCTAGCTGCCGAGTTGAGAGGACACAGGAGGGCTTTACAGGCAATCAGTGGGAAATTGTTGCTGCTATCTACAGACCAAGGTCTTTTATCGTTTGTGTGTATTATATTTTAAAGTACTGCATTTTAAAGTGTCCCAGCACTATCCACCGCACACCCGCACTTAAATTGATTTGCTCACCTGCCGTTTGAGCGGGGCTTCTCCTCCCTCGCCCTCATTGAGCGCCATCTTGGGGGTAGTAGAGACACACTAGGGCGGCATATTGGTGAGCACACTAGTGCTCAGGAATACGACGGACGCCTATTTAGTCGGGGCAATGCAAGGGCGCAGCGCGCGCGCCGATGGCGTGCCGGAGGCGTGCCAGAGGCAAGCCCGTCTGCGTCCGTCCATGCTCCGGACGCGCTCGGCGCGGCACACGCTGCCTGTTTAGCCAGCGAGGCACGCCGCATCTTTACTGGAGAACAGCTCTTGGATATGGGTAACAATATAGACTCCACTGTCGATCTTGATGTTGTACACATCGGTCCCACTGCAGGAAAAGAGGTGCTATAACATCCAGCAGCATAATTTGCGGGCTGATTAACAGCAGGTCGCTAGTAAAACACCACACGGAAATTGCTCTGCTGATTGACAATATGAAGCTTGATGCCCTGTTTCTTACCGAAAACTGGATCAGAGCAGAGTCCATTGTAGAGATAGGTCTCGCCTGCCCTGAAGGGTTTAAAATTTTACATAACCCAAGGAAAGTAGGTAAAGGGGGAGGGGTGGGAGTGATATTTAGGGAAGAATTTAAGTTTACTCTCCTGCAGGTGGACGAGGTAGACGGGATTGAATTTATGGGATTCTCGTTGCAGGAAGCTAAAGGCAATCTCTTTTCAGGTTTGATCTGTTACCGTCCTCCAGGGAGTACTACTATGTATGAGTCCTTCCTGGATACCATCGCCAACCTATCCCTTACACACTCTAAATTGATTATTCTGGGCGACTTTAACTTGTGGGAGAATGCAAGCATGAGTAACTATTTGAGAGATCTGAAATGCACCTGTACCAACTTTAATCTCCAACAATTAGTTACCTCCCCGACCCATCAGGGAGGGCACATTCTCGACCTCTTGTTTGCAAATGAGCTGGAAGTTGAGATACTAAACATTGTACCTCAAAATTGGATAGATCACTACCTAATTCATTTCAAAATGCTGCGAGTCGCTCGACGGGACCAAGCTAAAACTTCTGTGACTTCCCGGAGGGGTAGAAACTGGGCTAAATTGAGCAGGACCGGTGCCCTCCTAATACCACCTACAGTGAACCCCTTCCGTGTATCTAGCACGGTAGAGGAAAACTACACTACGTATCAGGAGTTCATTACGGATGCCCTGGACCAATTAATCCCACTGAGGAAAATAAAAAACAGAAATAAAATCTCTGCGCCCTGGTACAATGATGAACTGAAACATTTACGTCTTTTGTGCAAGAAGGCTGAAAGGAAATGGAGGAAGGGGTACTTGGAGGAGGATAAGTTAGTGCTAAAGACGGCACAGACCAAGTATAAGATGCTCATCCTAGAAAGTAAAGCCAACTTCTACGCCAAAACTATCGTACAAGCAACAAATGGAACCAGAGAACTCTTTAAGATTGTGAGAGACCTCTCTGCTCCAACTTGCTTGGAAAATAAAGTGGAGGCTTCACAGAAGTTATGTGATGAGATCGCTACCCACTTTGAGGAAAAAGTGGCAAAGATTGTTGGTTCTTTTAAGGATAATGAAATTGCCACTCAGGAGCATGGGTTAGAGGTAACTGAAGGGGTTCCGGGTCAGCAATGCACCTTGGATAGTTTTCCTACCCTCTCAGACCTCATTTTCAATTTAACGGTGCAAAGCATTTCTTCGGGTTCACCACTCGACCCCCTGCCCCAGAAAGTGTGGAGGACATATGGCTGCCTGACTATTCCCTGGCTACGACAGATATGTAACCATTCTCTGGAAGAAGGTATAGTCCCAAAGGGGTGGAAGCAGGCGGTGGTGTCACCTTTAATTAAGAAGCCCTCTTTGGACCCGACCAACTTTCGGCCAATCTCCCTCCTTCCTTTTCCAATTAAAATTCTGGAAAGGGTTGTGAGTAGATCGCTTTCAGACTACTTGGAAGAACATCATTTGTTGGATAGGAACCAGTTTGGCTTCCGGCCCGGACATGGGACAGAGTCAGCCCTGACAATTATGATGGATAACTTACGGATGCGGGCCGACAACGGGAACACCGTGGTCTTGGTGCTCCTGGATATGTCGGCCACATTCAACACAGTGAGTCACCCAATTCTGCTTGAGAGATTGGAGGGTTTTGAGTTAAAGGGACGGGCACTGCGGTAGCTCCGGTCCTATTTGACAGGGAGACAGCAGATAGTAACTTTGGGACCATTTACTTCTAGAACATCTCCCATAGCCCATAGCATGGCTCCAGTATCAGCCCCATTCTTTTCAACATTTATTTACAACCACTTTTTTCTATTATCAAAGCATTTGGGGTTGAACTGGTCAACTATGCAGACGACACGCAATTGGCATTCTCTATGGAGGGTAAACAGGCTGTCCCCTTGGAACGTTTCCATTGCATGCGTCTGACCACAGATTGGCTGCAGAGAAATTCCTTGCAGTTCAATGGAGGGAAGACAGAGGTACTGTATTACTCACCAGCAAAGCTGTCTCTGCACTCACCGGTGGAGTTCAGGCTTGCTCCAGAGGAGGACTCGCTGGCCCCGGCTAAGACAATACGCAATCTGGGGGTCCTAATAGATAAAAACCTCCAAATGGAATCTCAGGCAGGCAAGACAGCCAGTGTGTGCTTTGGGCTACTGCGCCTGTTGCGCCGGATCCTGCCGATTCTGCCGAAGGAGATGCACCCCCTGATTGTAAGCAGCACGGTGTTGAGTAGAATGGACTATTGTAACTCTCTGTATTTAGGGGCCCCTCAATACATCTTTCAGGGGCTGCAAAGAGTCCAATCGACCGCGGCTAAACTAGTGCTAAACTGCAGACATGATTCATCCTCTACTCAGGCTCTGAGAGAGCTTCACTGGCTGCCAATCAGGGAAAGGATCCTTTTTAAATCTCTCTGTCTGGTACTCAGAGCAACACATGGGATGGGTCCAATCCCTCTTCAGGAAAAGTTCACCTGGTACCTCCCTCAGAGACAGCTTCGCTCTTCCAGCGCCAACTTGCTGATAATTCCTAGATTTAAACGGTCTAGGATGGGCGGGTGGGCGTTTAGCGTGGTGGGTACCCGGCTGTGGAATGAATTATCACAGAAGATTAGACAGCTCGACTCATTAACTAATTTCAGAAAGAGCCTTAAAACATGGCTCTTTCCGAAAGCCTAACCTTTCCAACCTGCCTAATCTCCCAGCACCGGTAATATTGTGCTATATCAGAGCGCCAGGATACCCGTGGGGTCACAGCAGCGCTATATAAGTATCAATACAATACAATACAATACTGTGTACCACATTGTCGTCCATGTGGATGTGCTGTCATTGCTATGTGTGTGTGCTGCATTGTGGGAGAGTCGCACCTGCAGCTGTGATTTTGCTGCCCCTTATCCCTTGGAGGCGGTGTGCCTTTGACTTTTGTGCTTTTAAGGTGCTGTGATGTTGGAGACTTGGGTCATTTGTGCTATTGGACGGTTTTTGTACTCTTGTACATTGTTTGTCTGCAGATGTATTGTTGATGTTAGTGGTTGTTTGTGCACGTGGATGTGTCAGAGTGTGACCTGCTCCTTTCTGGATGTGGTCCACACTCAGCCACCTCAGTCCCGTGGCGTGCACAATGTCATGGTGATTGTTCTCCAGCCATGCTGCTCGTCATGTGGTGTCACTTGCATTGTCACTGTGGCTTTCACATACGCATCTTTGCTGTGTTTTGCACGGGTGCATGTGTGTGTTGTGGAATTGGTGATGTGTGTGGTGGGACCCCTTAGGACACATGGTGGACGGGGGCCTACTTGATGTTTGTATGTGTGCTGCCGTGTGCCACGGGGATCAGAGAGATTACCCAGAGTCATTGTAGGTGTGCGGTGTGACCCCAGTGAAACCATAACCAAACAAACACAAATAAACAAAGACACTTAATAAAGGTGCACAAGGTTATTGGGAAAAATTTAAACAAGGACAGTTTTGTAAATAATATAATAATTCAGTCAGAGCTGTCTCTTATTTTGTTTGTCGACGGCGTTTCGACCCACTTCTAAATACCGGGTCTCATCAGGACTGTAGATATGGGGACTAGTTTATGGCATACACATGTCCATTTCGGATCCGGTATGCAAATTAAATAATAGTACTATTATTAAGTGTCTTTGTTTATTTGTGTTTGTTTGGTTATGGTTTCACTGGGGTCACTTTGCACTGTGAATATAAGAAAAAGAGAGAAATATTGTATATATGATATGTTTTTATATGTGTTTTGAAATAAGTTTTTTTGCTAAATAAAAGACCTCGGCTGAGGCTTTGTAAAATAATTGTTGTGTATAGGCTTACTGTTTGAATTGCTAACCTTTTGTTAGTTTGGTGAAAGATTAACTCAGAGACAACTATTGATGTTGTATGTGATAGATAATTATTTCCAAATGAGTTCCTTGTGAACATTGTTTTGTAGTACATTGTACTTACCCGGTTCGCAGGGACATGAGGGTTGCTCTTGTGACTTTGAATAATAAGCGTGGGAATTGCAGGCCTGTCGCTGGTTATCGCTGATTTTTGTATCGCGGTTGGCCTCATCGCAACTTTATTCATGTTCGTGTTTCGCATTTTAGCGGCGTCGCGTTAATTTTATCGCGGTCATTTGATGCATTATCGTGGGACTATTGCATGGTGCCGCCAGGTTGAGAATACTACATTAACACGACGTTGTTTTCCGGCGATAGACTGCGATATGCAAAGTTGCATTATGCTAAATTTACGATGGTTATCACACGTTCTTGAGAATATACCCAATTGTCTTTACTATGAACACTTGCTTCGGACCAATTCATTGTTACAATATAAAATTCAACGTAAACTTTTGCTAACTACACTTGGGTAATTCATAAACTATCCCCTTTCCCGTAACCAGGTTTAATGTCAAATATTTGCCCAGCTGCCTTAGTTCCATCTGTCCCTGAAACTGCGCATAACAAATTGAATCCATAAATCTGCGTCCCTGATTACAAGTGCAGGGCTAATTTCTGATCCTTATGCAAACAGATTTCACTAGATTCAGGAATTATGAGTTTTGTGCTAATGATCACATCTTCAAAACTTTCACTTGACAAATTCCGGCAGGTTAATTTATCTGGGTAAAAGGCCTGGGAAAAGGGAAAACATGTTAAATTTGGTTCATTAAATAGTGATTTTTGCATGTTAAGCCTAATTTCCAAATTGAAAACACGAAATAGAAAGTATTTACCGAAAGCAGTAAATACTTCACAGTGAGGTAATGCACATATCCTGACAGGTAGGACAACCTGCCAAGATATGTGCACACAACACTGAACAAAGCTAGCATCTCCTCCAACTGCACAAACTGTCGCATAGATGCTAAATCTGAGTCGCTGGAGCCTGGTTCCTACTCTCCAAAGGACTTGGACATTATTTGTATAAGACACGGGAAGGAGCAAGATGACAAGAAGAAAGAGGCGTCTTTAGCCGGATCTAGCTAAACTCACCACCCAGTTTTAAAGACCCCTTCAATATGGGTGTTTTTCTTCTTATAACAAGTGCTTCCGCTGACACTGACTCAGTGAAGCCCATCTAACATGGCTGCAATTGGAATTCCATAGAGCATATTATCAAGCCCATTATCGCCGTTTGAGCGGCAGTTTTCTGCCGCTAAAGCGGCGATAATTTTATCGCCTGGCTTGATAATACGCCCCCATGTCATTTCTTCATTGCCCTTTTCCACCTGGTCAGGGCTGACTGTTTCAGGGTTTGTACAGTCATATCTGCTTGGTAGTTCCGCATCATTTACTTTTACATAGCTGACGCCTTAGATTAGACTCCTACACATGTTCATCTGTTAATGACAGTGATCTTGCATCTATTTGTGGCTCTAGGGCGAGGCATTCTGGTTTTGGTCTCTAAAAACCTTTTTGTACAAGTTCTCGCCACACCACTGAGCATTTAGAGTACTGGGTGGCAACGGACAAGGGCAAATGTTAAGTCAGTGCCACATTTTAGAAGGCCCAGATCCTAAAGTGGCTAGGGGGACAAGATTGGATTATGTTAGTCTGCCCTATTCAGATAGAAACCACATAGCCTGCAGCCTACGGTGAAAAATGCCCTAGAGGTACAATGTCCAGTTGTCCGGCAACGGGACACTTTGACTAAACTCTACGGGCCCGATTCACAGAACTAACTTAAGAAAAAATCCTAAACTTACTACCATTTTCGTATTCACAGAAGGCACTTACTCATTTTGGTATTCACAGAAGACACTTACTCATTTCGGTATTCACAGAAGTTGGGAGTCCTAACTTTAGGACTCCTAAATGCCTTCTGTGAATACCGAAAATCTTAAAATTAGGATTTTTCTCAGTTTAGGAGTCCTAAAGTTAGGACTCCTAACTTTACTACTACTAAACTGAGAAAAATCCTAATTTTAAGGCTTTCGGTATTCACAGAAGGCATTTAGGAGTCCTAAAGTTAGGAGTCCTAACTTTACTACTACTAAATTGAGAAAAATTCTAATTTTAAGACTTTCGGTATTCACAGAAGGCATTTAGGAGTCCTAAAGTTAGGAGTCCTAACTATACTACTACTAAACTGAGAAAAATCCTAATTTTAAGACTTTCGGTATTCACAGAAGGCATTTAGGAGTCTTAAAGTTAGGACTCCTAACTTCTGTGAATACCGAAATGAGTAAGTGCCTTCTGTGAATACCAAAATGAGTAAGTGCCTTCTGTGAATGCCAAAATGGTAGTAAGTTTAGGATTTTATCTTAAGTTAGTTCTGTGAATCGGGCCCCATGAGAGCTGCTTTGAATATTTCTACCATGTGACTTACACGTTCTCTTCAAAATTGATATGTCGCTCTTCCTTGGGCTTATGCCGAGGTTCACTATGGAAATACATAAGTAATAAATATCAATGTAAATTAAAATATTGACTTTTTGCAATGGGGGAGGGTATTTTGCCACACCTGCTTTGTTTCTCAAATGTGAGTCCTCTTAACCAATCCGTCATGGGGGGCCCAGTTACATTCTCTCTGATTTGTTATTTACACTTTAAAAACAATATTCCCTTCACCACTTCTCACACCCAACACTGCTGAAGATGGCCAGAAGAAATCGTAGAACGTGTTTTATAGACGAATACCAGCAATGTTGTCCCAAGAAATACATACAGGAACATCCATATTTTTTCTAAGCTATAGATTTTAATTCCTGGACCTTTATTTCCTAAAATGTGAGGGAATACCGGCGTGCACTAAAGTAAAACAAGCTATAAAATAAAGTACATATTATGACCAGTCAACAACAAAAAATTGCAAATAAATTTTTTAGAAATATATTTGCTTGTGTTTTAGATTTACAATATGTTTGTGATTTCCTTATCTTGCCCATCCAGGCTTAAGATCTAGACATCAGACCATGATGGAGCTGCCCAGAAGTAAGCTGAGAAACCATAATGGCATTCCAGGTGGATTTTCCACCACAGAAAATCATGCTGTGTAGTTTTAGGCAGCCATGTATTTTCATCAATTAATCACCAAAGGGAAAAATATTTTCCTGTTGATAATTTTCTTCTTGTCAACTCCCATTTCAGTTTGGAGACGATTCTCTTAACTTTCTCGGCCTGAACATACAGCTATAAGGTTTTTTTGTTGGTGTACATTTACAAGTGGTAGCAAGGTGTGGAAAAAATGCGAAACCTTTGTGAATCCCACTAAGGATTTAATATTTATGAACAGACAAAGACTTTGTGTAGTGGCGGCAAGAGAATCACTCCATGCATAGGAAGATGTCCTAGTCTTTATTTATGTAGGCAGATAAAACACAGGAGTCCAGGTGCCACCTAGCACGTAGGGTACACAACCGTTCTTCCCGGTCACTAATAATCAACTCCCCCATTCCATCCTCACATAGGTGTATTCCATCATATGTCATTACCTCACTTTTCACCCAGCCCAAGACTCCACACACCTCTTTTTAATGCATCACAAATATATAAAAACATATATGTAGTAGCATGAAAATTCTTAAGTCAACTAAACAACACACAGCAAGCAAAAGCATAGAGACATAAAACGAGGGCACTATAGCCAGCAGTAATCCTTAAACAAAAATCAGAACTCTACACCAACCAATATCCCTTAAATTTTGCCTGCGTAGCACTGTGCCAAAGACTTGTACTCCTCAACGATCCCAGACCAAAACTCTTTGTTCCACTCCTTAAACCGGAAGGAATGCCATTTCTGTTCGTTTTTGGAAATAAGAGAGGGGCTGACACTCTTTCCTCATGAACTGGAGTCCACACACTGCAATTCAGAGTCATACACATCATTAGACTTGACGTTAATATTAGGACACCCTCTTTACACACTGGACCTTCCTTCATTACAGACATCAGACTCGAACATATCCAAAAACACATTCTCATTCTGCTGTTGGCTCCCTTTGTTAGGCACTCCTCCATGGTACACCAACACATTCATCAAATGCCACAATGCTCGACTCTCGAATCACTCAGCACTTTTGAATGCCTCACCAACACAAACTCCGACCCTCTGGTTGCACTTAAACCCGGATAGCCATAAGTCTGAGCCTCTTACAACTCCCTTCACAAATCCCATTGGTGTGTGGCTTGCCCCTCTTGAGCTCTATACCAATCTTGACCCCGCTGTTATTGGCAGCAACAGCACTGTAATTTTGCGATAATTTCGAGGTGAACAACTGTTTGGACTACTTTTTACCATGTAGGCATCAGTTTAGACCCTGGTTTGCGTCATTTGAGTAGTTACATTGGTGACATTTTAGAAACAACGTTAGGATGTCATTCATCTCCCTCAATGTATTATGGACACAAAAGCATGATTATTGTAAATAGCTCGACATCACAAAAACATACATTGTATCATATATTGAATAGATTGTAAAGCAACAGACCAATTAGCCCACCCCAGTCGGTACTATGCCTTGTTCCAACTGTGTGACCGGGGGTTGCAGATGTGTCTCTACGTATGCTCTAAATGGACCCCAGATGTCCCTGAGGCGGGATGAGGAGGGTAGAGTGTTGGCGTATACCTCACTATTTGTGTTGCATGATGCCAAACTACTCATCCAACTCTTCGATTTGGGAACTGATCTGCGACCCCAATGAATAGCCACCTCACGTTTGGCCAATAATAGACTTAGGGTCGAACATTTTCTCACCTTCTTGGGAAAATTAACCACGTAGCCCTGCAGTGCCACTTCCGGGATGGGAACTAGGGGAAGATTGATCATTTCGCCTAGGGTCTTATGTACTGCTTCCCAATACGGTTGTGTGAATGGGCAGGCCCATGTAACATGCGCAAAATCAGCATGAGGGGCCATGCATTTGCGACAGGAATTGTGCCTGGATTGGTCCAACTTGTGGGATTTGGCCAGGGTAATGTACATTCTGCGCAATAATTTAAAATGTAGTAGTTTGTGTCTACTGTTTAGGGAAACATCCTTTGTGACCGCGCAGCATGCAGCCCATTGATCATCTGTGATTGAACGGCCGAGGTTGAACTCCCAGTCTTTATGGAGTTTGTCATTGTTCACCGGGATGATCTCTGAACAGGCTTTATACAGTTTAGAGATTAGATTAATTCCTTGCTCGCTGTCTATGATCAGAGACAGGAGGGCAAATGATTCCGGTTCGATCGGGAAACCAGGCAGTGCAGCGCACAGAGCCGAACACACCCAGTTCAGTACGAAGCTGTCCATAAACTTGGCGTCTGGGAAGCGGCCAACGTCCTGTACTAAGAGGGCTTGGCCATCTGGATATATATCTCCCAGATTTGTAATCTCAAATTTATTTAACGTACGCTGCACCACTCCCTCTCCCATTATTGGAAACCATCTGGCATTGGGGAGTGGGAGGAAAGTGGAGTACAGAGTGGCCGTGCCGGTGATTCGCCTCAGCTTTTCCCAAGCCCTACTATGGGTGGATATAGTCTGAATGCCTTTCGGGTCTCTAGGAACGCCCTTGGGAAGGACCGTGGACAGTTTCTCAGGCAAGATAAATTCAGATTCCGGGCGAAGAAACGGGATCCTGGCATCCAAGTGATACCAAGCATAGGCGTAGCTGCATTGTGCTACAAGATAATATAAATGGAGATCTGGGACTCCATGACCTCCTCTTTCGTATGGGAGTGTAAGTACCTGCGACCGAACGCAAGCATGTTTTTCCCTCCATACTAATCTAATAAGGAGGGATCTTAGTGTCAGAAAAAAGCGGTTGGGGAGGGGAATCGGGATGTTGTTAAAAATATATAAAAACTTGGGCAGGACCACCATATTGAGAATCGCAACTCTACCCGCAATGGACAACAGCAACCTCAGCCAGCGCTCTATTTGCACTTCGAGGGAGCTAATGGCTCACCCATAGTTGAGGCATATGATTAAAGCAGTATCTAAATGAATGTGAATGCCCAAGTATTTGACAGAGTCCGTGCACCACTCCAGTGGGAATTCACAATCCCAAGACTTGGTGGTGGCAGTCAATGGGAAAATCACTGATTTATGCCAGTTAATGCCAAGGCCAGAAAACCGACCAAATCAGATTATTTCTCGTATGAGATGTTTTAAGTTGACCTGAGTCTCCCTCACATAAAGAACTGTATCGTCCGCATAAAGCGAGACGAGGAGAGGGCCAGTGTTAAATTGTAGGCCGCGCAGTAAATGTTTTTCTTGGAAATGGTGAATTAGAGGGTCCATAGCTAGGATGAATAATAGAGGTGAGAGGGGGCAGCCCTGTCGCATACTCCGAGAGAGGGAGAATGAAAGAGAACACGTACCATTCAGTCGTGCAGAGGGGCAGCAGTAGAGTAAGGAAGTGGTGGCAATAAAACGCATCGGCATGCCCATACGACGCATGATCGACACAAAAAAGGACCACTCCAGAGAGTCAACTGCCTTCTCTGTGTCGAGTAAGATGGCGGCAGAGGGGACGTCCGGATTGATTCTGTGGAGCACTGAAAAGAGAGTCCTGAGATTGAGCGATGTAGACCTGTGGGGGACGGAACAGGATTGGGCAGGGGAGATAATGAATTCCATCAATTGAGACAGGTGCATGGCGATAGCCTTAGCGAGGATTTTATAATCTAAATTTAATAATGACAGCGGCCGGTAGGATCCGCAATGTCTCGGATCTTTGCCCGGCTTGGGGAGGAGAATAATGACGGCTTCTCGCAAGGTAGGAGGAAGGATCTGGGTCTCCAGGGCCTCTGCATACACCTCAATGTGTTGAGATGCCAGAAGATCTTTAAATGTCTTGTAGAAGTCTTCCATAAAGCCATCCAACCCGGGGGCAGAGGAGGAGCGGAGGGCTTCGATAGCGCCCAGCACATCAGCTTCTGAGATTGGATCCGCTAGGAAGTCTTGCATGTACTTCTCAAGATATACTAATGTAATTTCCGATAAATACTCTTCCTGGGCTGTGGGATCCTGACCTATTTTGGAAGTGTACAGGGCCTTGAAGTAGTCAAGGAATTCGTCCTGTATGTCCGAGGTGGAGGAGAGTGTTTGGTTGGTAGAGGAGTTAAGCTATGTGATGTAGGCCTTACTGTATGGGGTGAAGCAATTGGGCCAAAATTCGGCCAGGTCGTGCCCCCCCCCCCGCCGTACCTCCTAGCAGTGTGGTACTTGCCCATAAAGAGAATCCTGCGGTCCGCCGCCTCTCTAAAGTCAGAGAGAAGAGCGAGCCATTGACGCTCCAGCTCAGGATCCGGGGAACGTTCAATGGCAATTTCAATTTTGGTCAGTCTGCGCTCTATGGTAGATAGTATGTTGCGCTGGTCCCTGAGCACTCCGGAAGGCTTTGCAATTGAAACACCCTAATTTAGGCCTTGAATCCCTCCCATAGGACAGCCCAGGTGTCTACAAAGCCGGTATTAATAGCAAGGTATTCTTCAATAGCGTCCTGCACTTCGTTGTTAAACAGGTCATCAAGAAGGGGACGGCTGGGAAAGCGCCATTGTCGCTCAAACCCCTCCGGTCTGGGGATATTAAGATGAAGTAGAATGGAGGAATGGTCCGAATAAGTTCTTGGGAGTGTCGTGAGCAAATTAAACCAACTGGAGACACCAGGGGAAATTAGCCAGTAGTCGATCCTAGTCCAGGTGTTGTGTTGGCCAGTGAAATGCTTGTATTCAGTGGGTGTTGGGTTGCGTGTGCACCATATATCCAGTAAGGAGAGGTGATCGCAAAGATCTAGCAATGCCCGGCGTGCGCGAGGCTTGGAGTCTGGGGCGGTGGAGGTGCTGTCCAGTGCGGGGTCGGGTAGCAGATTGAAATCACCCCCCACAAGTAAAAACATGGGACCTAATTTCGTGAGTTGTGTGTGGAGAGCGTGGAAAAAATCAGGGGAGTCGGTATTCGGGGCGTAAACACAGACTAGGGCGATCTTGTGTCCCATTAACGACCCAGCTGCAATTATGTATCTACTCTCGTTATCAGTCACTATCGAGCTGGGGCTGAAGAGGATTCTTATATGATTGAGAACGGCTGTGCCCCTAGCGTAGTTGCTATAATTGGCAAAATATCTATGTGCATCCCAGCTAGAAGCAAAGCGCATTGAGTCTGATCTGGGTAAATGCGTCTCCTGTAGGAAAGCGATATCAATATTATGGCGGAGTAAATAGTGAAGGACATGTCTTTTCTCACGGTTGTCATTAAGGCCCCGTATGTTCCAGGACATTAAAGAGAGGCCGGAGGGACCCGCTACGTTACCTAGCTGGGCCATCGTGTAAGTAGAGTATGCATGATTACTGAGGACGATTCCAGGTGAACAATATCCATGACAGTGAACAGCCTTATGAAAATACAACAGCAATTCTGTGAAAATAATAATCCCCCCTCCCCCACCCAACCTCACCACCAAGAAAGCAAGGCCTACCCAACGCTAGCAATAGAGTAGAGAGTTTCAATCTACTTAACAGTGGAACGATGAAAACCCAAAAGTGGTACATCTATACAGCGTAAAATCAAAACTAGGTGTACACCAAAAGGGGAGGTGGCAACGCCACGCCAGGTACTCAGAATTTGGAGACAGACACCCAAGAATGTAAAGAATTATCCCAAAACAGTTACATAGCAATGAGAAGAGCAGCACTTAATGTACTCAGCCAGACCAAGTTCCTGAGAAGAGTTCCATGCTGGCATCAGACCCACTGCGTGGTGGGGAGTTACGGGCCCCACCTGTCGCCGCCTGTCTGTAAGTGTGGCAGAATTCCTGAGCTTCTGTCGGACTATCAAAGATGCGGGACTTACCATTAATGTCCACCCTCAGTCTAGCGGGATACAACATACCGTATTTTAGACCAAGGTTCTTGAGGGTGGATTTGACCCCAGGGTACTTGCGGCAGGCTTCCTGTACCATGATAGTGAGGTCTGGATACAGCTACAACTTGGAGCCTTGCCAAATGGTCGCCCCGCTCCCTTGCAAGGAGTAGAGCTGTGTCGCGGTCCTGATAGTTCATAACTCGCGTGATGATGGGCCTTGGACAACACCCCGGATTGGGCTGAGGTGCTAGTGAACGATGAGCCCGCTCTACAACCAATCCTGTAGTGAAGGAGTCTCTGCCGAACAGGTCAGCCAACAACGCTTCCACAAAGATGTCGAGACGACCGGTGGCTGTGGATTCCGGAACACCCAAGATGCAAATGTTGTTGTGCCGACTAAGCACTTCAAGATCTTCATTTTTAATGGCGACATCTTTAAGAATCCGTTCCACACGGTTCAGTCTTTTAAGGGATTGGGTGGCGCCATCTTCGATTTCAGATATTCTGGCCTCTGCTACGTCCAGGTGCCGATCATGGACTTGAATCTTGGCCCCCATGTCAGCAAGGCTCTTGTCGAGGGCATCAAATCGACCATCCAGTGCACGAAAGCCTGCTCTCATCTCCTGCAACAGCGTTGTGGATTGGGTAGGGGGGTCCTCTGTGCGTTCCTTGTCTCGTCCACCACCCGCCATGTCAGATCCACCCTCCGGGGCCTTGTCAGAAAGTTTCTCAAAAGGAAGCGTCCGTTGTTTGGGATCTTTGCGGCCCATGCCGTACCACGGCGTCCCAGGTGGAGCTGTAGCAGGAGGTACCAAACGTGCAATGCCCAGTGCCGGTTGAGGTACGGGTGCCACAGAGCATGTGAGGTGCCAGGCCTTGGAAGATCGGGACCCGGGGTGACCTTCCCCGGAGTCGTCAGAGGAGATGTGCGTGGCCAGGAAGCAGGGTAGGTATGGTTGGTAAGATCGTATGTGGCATAGTCGCAGCGCTGCCTGGTATCTGTATCAGACCAGGGTGTATGACAATGATGATTGGTGGCACCGGAAGGTCTGTTCGCAGGTGTTCACCGCAGACCGAGAGCAACAGGAGTAGGATGTGGTGAGTCACGAGGGCCCCAACGCTACCGTGTCTGTGGTTCTGGTATCGGAAGGTTAGATGCGGCCGTAGCAGTGGGGCCACATGTAGCCCAGTCAGCAGGAAATGCAGGCCTTATGATGGATTGAGAGCACCAAGGCGAGGGCGAGATGAATATCGCATTCTGGGTTGGAGGTGGGCGCAGGGAGCTGTGCGGCGGCTCTCTGTCCGCTCCCGTGTAAAAGCTGTCGCTTTTACAGGGGAGCGAACAGAGAGCCGCCGCACAGGGGGGGACGCAACCGGGAGGACGCTTTCTGGTCTCGTCTGCGGGCTCTGTCTTGAGAGGGCCTGTGAGGAAAGGTGAGGAGGCACTGCCCGGCCCGCGGGGGAAGAGTGAGGCACCACGCGTGGCTGTCAATGCAAATGGAACTAGCAAAGGGCCCCTCCTCGCTCGAAGCACTCACCACCGTGGCACCCACCGCAGGTCGTCAGGCAGTTTCCGCTGTGCCTGCTCGTCTCGTCGTCGAGGCTGAGGGGTGATGAAGCGATCTTCAATCCAGGCCGCACTCACTGCTGCATGCGCCGCCGTGTATATCTCGGCAATGGAGTCACCGCTGTGGGACCGGAGGGCAGCGATAGGCTCAGTAGGCTCTTAGGGGTCTGGTGGCATCGGGGACTCGCTAATTGATGCCGTGGAAATATGGCATAATGGCTTGCGGGCTGAGATGACTGGCGGAGCTTCAATGCCGCGCGGCCATCATGGTCCGCGGATTGGCCATGCCCCTCACAAAAGGTCTTTATCAATAGAACTCACAAATTGGGGACCATTAGCAAATACCATCTCAGCGTGCCACCTCCGCTTGAAATCTTGAGATTACTTGAGATTACTTGGAGGGGCCAAGACTCCAAATACTGTTCAAGTTGCCATCTGAGTGTGGCACCATGACTGAAACACAGGACCACAGAATTAAACTGGCCAGTTTCAGTCACAGTTTCAAGCTGAAGTGACAACTTGGACAGTGTTTGAGTCTTGACCCCCCCAAGTAATCTCAAGATTCTCTGGATCCCAACATCATACGCAGCAGAATATTTAAGCTTGTTCCTTTCCTTCTACATTATATGTCTACTACTTTCAGTCCTGAGGATGGTCTCATGTATCTGATTAACAGGAGACCAAAACGTCGACGTTCATTCCACTACATTCTCATAGATTTATCTTCATTGGGACAGTTCCAATGCCACAAGTATGCACTATCCCAGAATGTTCCTTGAATTAAGGAGTAGATTGCGCATTTCTACCTCAGTAAAGTGCCATATGGAAATATGTAGAACCAATATGTTGTATAGATGTGTATATTTTGTTTTGTTGAAAGAACCCCATGAAACCTTTGTTCAAATACATACCAACTGATTGTCATTATATTGCAGGTGCACCGGCTCTTTCATTTAGTGTCTTTGTTGCATGAATCTGTAATATCTGATATCTGATTGATTCTTGTGAATTTCATTCAGTGTGTTGTATATTTCTAAACGCATAAATATTTTACTTTGCTTCTACATTCAAAGCTGCCTCCTTTAGGATCTCGTTGTCCAAAAACCACATCTTTACCGGCTTACTACTGTACCGTCCCCCGGGCCCTAGACCCGGGTTTTTGGAATCTTGGTGCGATATTTTAGAGCCACTTGTCACTACTTCTCATACCACCATTCTCGGACACTGATACACAACACCTCTTAGAGATTGTGTCTTCTCTGGGCTTTGAGCAACGCGTTCAATCTCTCACCCACACCGCTGGTCATATCTTAGACGGCATCTTCACCAATCATTGCAGTCCAACGATTGAAGAGGTTAAGCCACTTAGCTAGTTCGACCACTTGTTAATTCTGTTTAAAGTCTGCCAGAATCCCTCCACTACTGTGGAGGGCAGCATCTTCCCAAGGCATACTTGCTTTAGAGGGCTGAGTAAGATCTCTGCTCCCGACATGGAGGAGGCTTTGGCCTCTGCTGGGGCTGGGAGGCACAGTCCCTTCCCCCTTACGGCAGAGGGCTCTCACAATTGAATTTCTCAAGCCTTGGATATTGTCGCCCCTTTTAAAGAACACACCCTGAAGAGAGTTAAACCCACATCACCTTGGTTTTTTAAAGAACTTAGATCACTCAGAAAGGAATGTCGCAGGCAGGAACGCAGATGGCGGCTTGAACCTTCTATTAGGGAGAAACCAAATCAGAAAGTTCTGCTTCAGAAATATAAGCGAGCCATCTTTCAAGCCAAAACTCACTTCTTCACTAATAAGATTCTTGCTGCAGACAATTGCTCCAACATACTCTTCAAGGTGAAAAAAGGAGATCTCCGAACCTGCCGGTGCACGGGTGTTGCCCCCCTCTCAAGAACTCTCAGATAGAATAGCTACCTACTTCAAGGACAAGGTCCTTAAAATCTTTAGGGAGCTCAACCATTTGCAAACTGCAGAATCAGAGGGCGTGGAGGTCATGCAGGACCAAGGGAGGGTGAGTCCCCCTCCTACCCTGTCAGCATTTCCCCAGATTACTGTGGAACAAACCTCAGGTTTTCTTATGGGCCTCAAGCCCGGTTCCCCCTCTGACCCTTGCATGCCCCTCACTTTCTTTGCAAAGTGTTTGACATCATCCTCTGCTCCGGGTATTATCCTGACGCTTGGAAAGAGGCAATTGTTACACCGCTGCTTAAGAAACCCAATGCTGACCACTCTGAACTGAAACCTCTTTGCCCTATCTCCCTTCTTCTGGCCCCCGCTAAATTTCCTAGAGAAATTCATCAACATTGAGTTGATGAATGTTGGGGTTATTTTTGACATGGGCCTAACTTTTTGAGGCTCATGTCAGTCGCACGGTCAGTACTTGCTTTTACATTCTGAAGACTCTCAGAAAGGTGCTCCCATATAGCCCTTCAGCACTCCACCGGCCCACAGTCATTGCACTGGTTACCTCCTGGCTGGACTATTGCAATGCCTTGTATTTGAATACTAGTACGGCCTCCTTGAACAGGCTTCAGGTCATTCAAAACACAGCCGCTAGGCTGATTCTTAATATCCCAAAAAGGCCTTCAGCAAAGGAGGGGCTTCGCACCCTGCACTGCCTCCCTATTAGGAAGCAAATCTTTTTCAAAACCTTGTGTACGGTTCATAAGGCCCTGCATATTACAGGTTCGCAACAGCTGAAAACCATGTTTAAATGGTACACGCCTGGGAGGACCTTGAAATCTTCATCCCAGAGAAAACTGACCATCCCTAGAGTTTGCAAAGCCAGATGGGACGGCCCGCTCCTTCTCGGTGGCGGCAACCAGTCTCTGGAACACTCTACTCATCCAGGTGGAATCCCTCCCGGTGTTCAAAAAACTACTGAAGACCAGGCTTTTCTCAGTTTAGTAAGAAGCCTTTTGTTTTTCTCTCCTTTACACATCCGCTTAGCGTCTTGGTACCCTCGGGTTTTAGTGCACTTTATAAATCCCTATCCTATCCTATTTACAGTATTTCTGTATTTTTGTGAATGATCCCCTTGTTGAACATTTACTTTAGTTTATACTGTTACCGCAAGCGCACAGCAGGGTAATTGGGTTGCCCTTCTTCCTGCTGCACTGGTCATGGAGAGACCCATCTTAGCCCTGTGTGGCAGTTGGAATCAAAGTCCTTCAGTCCATCTTGTCAGAGGGGTCAGATCAATTCTCTTTCCAGCTGGGCATTCTTCTGATGTCAAAGCACCAGCTCCATCGCCTTCTCAAGTGTCTCTCCCTTGTGCATTGGTTTTTAATTGGGGTGGAAAGATGTAGAAGCCAGGCAACCCTTGCCAATACTATGATGTCAAATCATCACAGGGCACTGTGTAGGCCACATCTCACCAAGACCCACTTCAGGCCCCTTACCGGCCTACCAGGGGTCAAGCTGGAGACAAACTAGGGGTCCTTAAAGATCCTTCTGTGAAATTTGTCAAGTCACCCTGCAGGCACACACTCTCACCTTTCACCTCACTCATCTGAATGCCTAAAATGCACCAGACTGAACTCTGCTAAGGCAGAACCTTTGTACCGAGCCCTTCCGACAGTTTAGAGTGACAATCCCTAACAGAATTGTCTAGCACCAACCCAGATGGATGTTCGGCATCCTCTCCCTCTTGAAAAGGTACAACTCGGCCCCCTGGTTGTCACCCTGTGGACTCATCCACCTCCCATGCCACCTCCTTTAACTGGGCTTCTACCACAAAACAAGCAGGAATCGGCCAAAGTAAAGGCCTATTCTATCTGCGCTTCCAACAACTAAGAGGGACAGTCCCGGGCAGAAGTGTCTAGCACTATGCCAGACTGATTATCAGAGCTCCCTTCCTCTGAAGTAGGCACCACCCACCCACCTAGTTGAGTCATTGCAAGCTCATCCGCCTCCTGCCCCTCAGTCTCATGGACAATTACCCCTTGTCCATAGTGTCTGATCCCACAGAACCTACCTGAGTGGCCATCTGGGTGAGAATTGATTGCTACAGCCATTACCTCAGGATCTGACAATGCAGTCTCTAGTATGATATCCTTCACTATACTCTGGCAGTTGTCTACCCTACCCTTACAAAAGAGTCTGCCACTAACCCATCCCAGGAATCTAGGGAGTCCATCACCCCCCATCAGATTTCCCCTGGGACAGTCACCAACCCTCTTGGAAAAACAAGGGCACTCACTACTGATCCTCTATCTCCTCAGGGGCTACCACTACACCTCCTACCTTAGGGACCAACCCCTTACTTGGCCACCCACCACCATGGTCCACCCTTGTACTGCTCCTCTCCCCAGCAGATAACTAGGAGGACCTCAGGAACCATGACTTTTTCTCACACCCCCACCGTGGGAATATTTCTCAAAGACCACCCATTCCTTAGCGTGGGTACCCCTAGGGTTACCACTAACATTCTGGTACTCTCCCACCCCCACTGGGTTTGGCTTTCACCAATGTCTGGATAATCCCTGGAAAAGAAAGGACACAATTGGGGCTCCCTCAGTGTGGAGCTGTATCTGACAAATTCCCCTCAAAAGAAGCAATTTTTGCTTTGAGGTTCGATTGAAACTCCAAAGGTCTTGGAGTTCCAAGAACTTTTGAAGTTTCAATTTTTCAACGTTTCTGGAGCAGCTCCTCTTGGTGACTCCTAAGTATCCCAGGACCTCAGGGACAGCACTCACTTCTGTAAAGGCTCCCAGTAGGGTTCATTTTAGGTCTAGTAGCTACTGGTCATTTGTGTACTTACACTTACAGATTATTGTGCCCACGTAGTCCCATAGGAGGTCATTCAACAGAGCCTTAGAGTCATCCTTTTACTCATGGATACAAGTGGAAGCAGGTCCAGTCCTTCAGGTCTCCATACAGGTCTCAAGTAGCAAGTCCATTCCTCTTCTGTTCTTTCACAGGTCCAAAAAATGTTCGGATGTGGAAGAGGTCCCAGCTGTATGAAAACACCTCTTTTTGCATTATCACTCGCATTTTGTGGACTTAGTTGACTGCTGCTGCAGTTTCCTGTCTCTGTGCTATGGGACTCTGCTAAGCAAGCACCAGTGCATGTGCTCTGACACCTAAAGCATGTTCACATTTTTTATACTCCTAATACGCATATTAAATGTACCTACACGTCTCTAGTATTTGATACAAAGTGTACCCAAGGCCTGTAAGTTAAGTGTTACTAGTGGACTGCAGCACCCATTGTGCCACCATGACTGGAGACCTATCTTTGTTGCCTAGCTGTTTCAGTTTTAAACTGCAACTTCAACTTGTCAAAATAACCCCTTTTGCCAGGCCTAAACATTCCTTATAGTGAAACAGCCCCAAAAGTTACTTGCCCGTAGCAAAGCTGGCTATTCATAGACAACACTGGGTGACATTATTACATTTAATAATGCCAACATGCTTTATTCAAATCCAATGTAATGGCAAAATGTCATTCTTAATTAAGGAAAAGGAACTTTCAGAAAGTTACCCTATTTCACCCTTAATCATCTGGAGATCCATTTGCATGAGCTCCAGCTGTCACTGGCAGCTGAGTAATCCCCTTTGATGATGTGTGGAAACTGCGCAGGACAAAAGCATCAGGTATGGGAGGTGTTTCTGTTCCTCTGTTAGCATGACTATCTGGGCTGTGCTCAAGAACTTGATTAACTTCAAAGAGGCCTGGCCTGTCACATGCAAATTTTAGTTGACACCTGTACAGGGCCCTTTTTTGTGCGCCCAGTCAGGTAGTCACCAATCCCAGTGGGAGAGGAGCTGCCCCTAGAACTTGTTTTAAGAGACCACAGAGGGGAGGTTGCTCATTTCTCCTGCCACACCTCTGGGGTTGACACAGATTTTCTGCACCGGGGGGAGGGTTCACCATGTTGGATTTGGACAGAGAGGAACTGTGGGATTGTTTACAGTAGGACACAGAAACAACTGCAAAGGTGGGTAGTACTACCCCTGGATTTGTTTCCCTATTGGTTAGGGAGGGGCCACTAGTCACCACCACCCACAAGCTAGTGCCAGGCATGTATGTTACACCCCTAAGTACCTTCTTCAAAACACAGCTGGACCTGTGAAAAATACAACAAAGACTACACCTGTAATTGAGACCTGAAGGGCTGGACCTGCTCCCACTTGTACCCAGGTCAGTGATGAGGAATTCAAGGGTCACCTGGCCGACCTCCTTTTTAAACTACAGGGACACAACAAGCTGCAAGAATCCCTGGACCCTGCTTTTGACTTGTACTTCAGTGAGTCTTGATCCCCGAATAATGTTTCTTAGGCCCTGGGATCATTGACTGTGTCAAAATGTACTCCTCTTAACATCTTGGAAAACTTGGGACCTGGAAATCTTTTGCTCCAAAGATCCTTAGAGGACCCTGACATACCTGCAAAGTCATTCTGATGAAAGACTCTAGTTGTTTCAGCTCGAAGGTTATGCACTCTGATAGGAGCACTGCACACCTAAAAAGATAATACAAACGGTTCTGTCGGGTAAACAATATTACTTCTAGCAAAAACCTTCATTTGTTTGCTTATACGAACACACATAGAGACCATAAATAGTATTCAAAACAGCTTTATGAATTGCATCATTCATGAATAACTACTTACAATGGCTGTCGAAAATTAAACGTGAAACATATTTGTGACAAAGTGACATATAGTGCTCAGTGCTGTGGTGAAAAGTGCGTAATATATACAGTGTGAATTATGGAAGTATTGATAATTTACAGAGGCCAGTTAAGCGAATATTTGAAACAGTCTGCAGATGGATTGAATGAGTCTTTCATGCAGAGTATTTCCATCTGATCCTTGAACAAATGTCGACGTTTCAACCCAAGGTAGCGTTATTCGCTAGTCAATACGGGTCTTCATCAGGACAGGGAGTGACAGCCTATGAAATAGTAAGGAATATGGTCAAGTGCGTTCAAGAAACTGAATGCCGTGTAAATTGGTGCATGCAAGGTGAAGACTCACCAAAAGGGGCCCCAATGTAACTTTGGGGCGGTGTATAAAGATGGACAAACAGGAGCAGTTGTATCCTGTAAGGCGTGGCTAGGAATCTATTCGAGAGAATGAGACTTTGTAAGACATGGCCCTGAAATGGCTGTCAAATGATGGCATTAACGAAGAAACACTGGTAAACTCACCGGGTGGGTGGATAAATTCTTACTCCAAATCGGTTCAAATCAAATTATTGATCCCTCTGGAGTTCTGTATGGACAAGGGAAATCAATCACAACCGTGCCATATCAAGAGATTTGAGTGATGAGTTGAAAAGGTGCTAATACAACTCACCCGCATAAGGTATTTAGTCCAGGGCGGCAGGTGTGCAAGGATAGAAAAAGTTTTTAATCCTCAGGAGGAACGAATCACTGTGGAAATAAGTAAAGGGAACTTAGTCTTGAATAATAGAGTTAAAACGGGCGAGGTGTCTAAATCAGGTGGGGCAGGGATTAGAGATCGTGAGGATCTCAGCTCACCTTCAATGCCGGCCCGGCAAAGAGCAATTACTTCATACTCGATAGCGCGCAGGCAAGCGTCCTGTCTCTCGCGGAGTCTGTCGGCGAGTGTTTGACAGACGCTGTCAATTAAATGAGGAATGAGGCGCGTGTACGTGGCGCGTGCGGCCGCGTCATGCATTAGTTGCTAAGGGACGCTCGTTATGCGGAAACTGACATCGGATGACTGATTACTGATTGGCTATGGTGAAAGATCCTGATTGGATAAGGTGTACGTGGCTTAGGCAACAACGTCAGGCGTTCGTTGCTAGGGAACGTCTAGTATAGGCACACCAACTACGCGGTGAGCAATTGGCTATGGTGTCTGCGGCAACGACGTCATGCTTTCCTTACTAGGAGATGCCTAAAAGCGCGGACCACCTCCGAAGTAGGCGATTAATTAAAACAAATTCCTAAACAACTATGTGTTAAGGGCGGTCTCGTAATGGATCGCACGGTCTTACAAGATCAAGGGAATTGTAAGGCTGATGTGAGTAAGACGCGGTATATAACTGTGGAATACCGCTTGTGATTGTGATCTTAGGCTCAACAAAATAAGGCAGTGTGTTCTCCCGCAGAGTAATGGTTCCGTCGCATGTGTCTTAAGTCAACATGTGCCAAGAAAATGGAATTTCAGTGATTTGGATTGGTATTAAAAATTGAAAATTGCGTATTAACACGGCAAAGACTTTTCTGCAAGCATTTTTATCATGCACACAAATCATGTATTAAAAGCATTAGCAAATAGATGTATTAAGGAATTTAAAACTTTGTCTATTAATATGGCAAAGACTTTTCTGCAAGCATTTCAGTATCATGCATACAGTTCATGTATTAAAACATTATAAATAGATGTATTATGTTTATGTGCATTAATTCAAAAGTGACACGCTAACAAATTAAGGATGTTTGTTAACACAGAAGTCTTGACAATTTGGTCTGAGACATAGTGAAATGTCTACCTCGAAATAATCCCCTCAGTCTTTTCAATGTTGTACAGCCTGGTCTGTGCTGCAGTATGGCACAACCTGGTCTGTGCCCAAATGAGCATGCAAGAGCCTGTATAAAGAAACAAATCAACATGTAGCAGTTGCTTAAGGTTCTCAAACCCTATGCTGCAGGTCATGTAGCGGGATACCACTGGAGATTAACAAGCTAAAGTTGCCCCATCTGTCTTGCAGTCTCCTCGATTTCGTTCAACCCGGTCTGTACCGAGTTGAGCAAATGGATCCATCTACATTCTTTGTAGTTTAAGGAAACAGAGATTGCGCCTCCTCTAACATTAGGGCTAACCTTCTCTAGGATCCACCATTTAATGCTGTCTGGAGGGTGATTGTGTGTTACAAAATGCTCGACCATGGGCGCACCTTGCACTTTGCACCTTATCCTGCTTGTATGTTGGAGAATTCTGGCCTTTGCTTTTTGGATGGTTTGTCCTACATAGATAAGGCCGCAGGGACAAAGAATGGCATAGATAACCTGCGAGCTATTGCAATTAGTGAAGTGGGGCAATTTGTATGTTTTGTTCTCGTATGTGAAGCTGTTCCCCTCTCGGCAAAGGTCGCATGCCTTGCATTGCCCACATTTATGGTGTCCCGACACAGGTGGTAGTCCAAAGTAGTTCCTCAAGTCAGGTTGTTTCGGTGGTTCAAGAAACGCTCGTACTATAGAGTCTTTGATATTTTTGCCCCGCTTGAATGCAAAAATGGGGTCCTGCTGGGTCATCAGTTCGCTTGCTACCAGGTTCCAGTATTTCTTCACGATTTTTTTGATGTCATTGCTTTTGGTATTGAATGTCGTGACACAGACGATGTTGTTGTTTTTAGTGTCTTTAGTTTTGACCTCTAACAGCTGTTCTCGTGGACAATACCAAGCACGTTTTTTTGATCTTTTGAGCAAACCCATGGGGTAACCTCTTTCCCTCAAACGGTTCGTGAGGACATCAGATTCTTTAAAGAAGTCAACTCTACGAGTACAGTTTCTTCTCAGTCTTAGGTATTGTCCGTAGGGCAAATTGTCTCTCAGATTACGGGGATGGTGTGAGTTGTATCTTAACAGTGTATTTCTTTCCATGGGCTTGTGATACAGATCACAGTATAAAAGCCCTTCCTCCACTCGAAAGGTGAGATCCAGGAAATCTATTGACTCGTTGTTACTAGTTATTGTAAACTGAATGTCGTTGGACCTGGCATTAAGCCACTCGTGAAAGTTATTCAGCTCTATGTTGTCACCGGACCACACCATGATGACGTCGTCAATATAACGTTTCCATACTGCAATCTGGTTGAGGAATGGATTTTGGTGACTGTATAGATGCTCCTCTTCATAGTTGTCCATAAAGATATTCGCCAAGCTCGGCGCATATGTGGCTCCCATCGCCACCCCTTTACACTGATAGTAGAAATGTTTCTGGAAAATAAAGTAATTCTTTTTCATTGCGATCTCTAAGAGTGTAATCAAGAAATCGGTTGGGATCCAGTGGGGTCTCTCTCGTTCATCCAAGGTGGTTCTGATAACTTCCAATGCTTTGTCTTGAGGGATTGAGGTATATAGTGAAGAGACATCCAGTGTAACGAGCAGTTGTGTTTGTGGATCGAATTCCTGCCCCTCCAAAAGTTGAATAATGTGCATAGTGTCTCTCACAAAAGATTTTGTCTTGGGGACACAAGGTTGCAAGAAATGGTCAATAAACTTGTTCAGTGGTTCCAAGATTGACCCGCAACCAGAGACAATTGGTCTGCCTGGTGGTTTCACTAGTCGCTTGTGCACCTTAGGTAACGTGTAGATTGTGGGGATACGAGGTTCTTTTTTATTCAAGAAATCATGTTCATGTTTGCTCAGGAAACCACAGTCCAATCCGTATTTAGTCACCTGTTGAATCAATGATTGTATTGTAGGTGTTGTATCTTTTCTGATTAGTTGGTAACTTTCCGAGTCTCCCAATTGGAGTTCGATTTCCTCCACATAATCCCTGGTGTTCTGTAATACCACAGCTCCACCCTTGTCTGCCGCTTTGATAACGATTGAGTCGTTACAGCTCAGGGAGCGCAGTGCCAGTTTTTCTTCCTTGTCGATGTTGTATTGTATGTATTTTCTCTCATCCAAAAGTTGCATGGTCTCATGGAGAACAATCTTTTCAAATGCTAGGATCTTCTCACTCATTTGGTAAGCATTTGGAGTGAAGGTGGAAGCAGGCCTGAAATTCGTCGCCGATGATTCTGGGTTGAAAGTATTTTTGCTGAAATAATATTTCAGCCTGATCTTGCGAAAGAATTGTTGGAGCTCCAGTTTTACTTGAAACGAGTCAGGTATAACAGTAGGCACAAAGGACAATCCTTTGATGAGAACATTTCTCTCAGCATCACTCAAGTTATGTGTTGACAAGTTAATTATTGGTTCTCTGTGATCAGTTGTAATGATCTTATTTGCACCTTCAATCCGATCTATTGTGCCAGTGATGTCAGTTATGGCTCTCAGAAGTGCTGCGGTGTCATCAGTGTCCGTGTTGCCAGTTATAACTGTCTGTGGTACTATGGTGTCCATGCTCTGTTCAATGGCAATGCTCATCGTATTTTGATGTGTCCTTTCATTCTGTGTTCTCAGATTGATATTGTTAGAATTAGATAACAAAGCTTCGTTGTTCATATTATCAATGTTGGTCAAGACACTCTGTGTCTGAATGTTTCTCTGGTTTTCAATGTTGGTCAAAGCACTCTGTATCTGGATGTTGGCACAGGTTCTCTGGTTTTCTACCACCTGTAGGTTTGTCTCCGGGTGGAGATTTCCCCGTGTGTTTCTGGTTGGTAGAAGCGGACACGCGATGTTCCCTGTTGTGTATTCCTGCCTCTGTTCCAACTCCTTGGTCTTTCCCAGTTCTGCGCTCTGCCCCCACCCCTGTTGGTTTGGCGGTAGCCCTCCCCTAAAAAATTGTTGCCCTGATTAGCTTGGTTACCTTGATAACTAGTGGAGGGTCTGTCTAAGTCCGTGTCTGAGCCACTACCAAAAGAAGAATCTGAGAATGTTTTGAATCTCCTAGGGCCCTGTCTGCTTTTATTCGAGAAAAAACCTTGACTATCTTGCTGGTAATAGTCGTCCGATAAATAGGGATATGTGTTGTTCTTATCGTAACTCCTTATATCTTTAGCTAATTTGTCCAACTTCCTATTCAGTGTGACTGTATTAAACTCTGCCAATGTTTTTTCAGCCCGCTCAAGAGCTTCTCTGGCATTAGAAAGAGCTCTATCCTCAAGAATCTCCTTCTTTAAGTCAGAGATTTCTTGCGTGAGTTTTTTTAACGTACTCAATCGCGGTTTCCACACCGAGAACCATCCAGTGTCTGGAACAGTTATTGGCTACGTAGCTGAATCCTTCCCTGAACTTGGGGATATCTATGAAAATAGCCGGTTCATTGCGTACTTGCAATCCCTTGGGAATTATATTAGATGACAAGTACTTGGTTAGTACGTGCCCGTGAAGGCGAGCTCTAATTAGTTTCTTTTCCAGTCTTTCAATTTTAGCTAATTTCTCGTTAAGACCTGAGTCAACTGATACTCTGTCTGAGCCTAGAAGAAAACTAGAAGCACCTTGATCCTGTATTAGCTTAGCTATATAATCTTCAGTATATGACAGAGTTTCCTTTTCAGACATACTACAAAAGTACAAACACAGTACAACGGACAAATTATTACAAAACAATGAATGAGAGTTAGAAACCCTCGCAGGTATAAACCTGCACTCAACTTAATAATATCACAATGGGGTAACCCAGTATCCCTCAGAACCTGGGCAGATTATCAAAATGATACAAACGGTTCTGTCGGGTAAACAATATTACTTCTAGCAAAAACCTTCATTTGTTTGCTTATACGAACACACATAGAGACCATAAATAGTATTCAAAACAGCTTTATGAATTGCATCATTCATGAATAACTACTTACAATGGCTGTCGAAAATTAAACGTGAAACATATTTGTGACAAAGTGACATATAGTGCTCAGTGCTGTGGTGAAAAGTGCGTAATATATACAGTGTGAATTATGGAAGTATTGATAATTTACAGAGGCCAGTTAAGCGAATATTTGAAACAGTCTGCAGATGGATTGAATGAGTCTTTCATGCAGAGTATTTCCAACTGATCCTTGAACAAATGTCGACGTTTCAACCCAAGGTAGCGTTATTCGCTAGTCAATACGGGTCTTCATCAGGACAGGGAGTGACAGCCTATGAAATAGTAAGGAATATGGTCAAGTGCGTTCAAGAAACTGAATGCCGTGTAAATTGGTGCATGCAAGGTGAAGACTCACCAAAAGGGGGCCCAATGTAACTTTGGGGCAGTCTCATTCTCTCGAATAGATTCCTAGCCACGCCTTACAGGATACAACTGCTCCTGTTTGTCCATCTTTATACACCGCCCCAAAGTTACATTGGGCCCCCTTTTGGTGAGTCTTCACCTTGCATGCACCAATTTACACGGCATTCAGTTTCTTGAACGCACTTGACCATATTCCTTACTATTTCATAGGCTGTCACTCCCTGTCCTGATGAAGACCCGTATTGACTAGCGAATAACGCTACCTTGGGTTGAAACGTCGACATTTGTTCAAGGATCAGTTGGAAATACTCTGCATGAAAGACTCATTCAATCCATCTGCAGACTGTTTCAAATATTCGCTTAACTGGCCTCTGTAAATTATCAATACTTCCATAATTCACACTGTATATATTACGCACTTTTCACCACAGCACTGAGCACTATATGTCACTTTGTCACAAATATGTTTCACGTTTAATTTTCGACAGCCATTGTAAGTAGTTATTCATGAATGATGCAATTCATAAAGCTGTTTTGAATACTATTTATGGTCTCTATGTGTGTTCGTATAAGCAAACAAATGAAGGTTTTTGCTAGAAGTAATATTGTTTACCCGACAGAACCGTTTGTATCATTTTGATAATCTGCCCAGGTTCTGAGGGATACTGGGTTACCCCATTGTGATATTATTAAGTTGAGTGCAGGTTTATACCTGCGAGGGTTTCTAACTCTCATTCATTGTTTTGTAATAATTTGTCCGTTGTACTGTGTTTGTACTTTTGTAGTATGTCTGAAAAGGAAACTCTGTCATATACTGAAGATTATATAGCTAAGCTAATACAGGATCAAGGTGCTTCTAGTTTTCTTCTAGGCTCAGACAGAGTATCAGTTGACTCAGGTCTTAACGAGAAATTAGCTAAAATTGAAAGACTGGAAAAGAAACTAATTAGAGCTCGCCTTCACGGGCACGTACTAACCAAGTACTTGTCATCTAATATAATTCCCAAGGGATTGCAAGTACGCAATGAACCGGCTATTTTCATAGATATCCCCAAGTTCAGGGAAGGATTCAGCTACGTAGCCAATAACTGTTCCAGACACTGGATGGTTCTCGGTGTGGAAACCGCGATTGAGTACGTTAAAAAACTCACGCAAGAAATCTCTGACTTAAAGAAGGAGATTCTTGAGGATAGAGCTCTTTCTAATGCCAGAGAAGCTCTTGAGCGGGCTGAAAAAACATTGGCAGAGTTTAATACAGTCACACTGAATAGGAAGTTGGACAAATTAGCTAAAGATATAAGGAGTTACGATAAGAACAACACATATCCCTATTTATCGGACGACTATTACCAGCAAGATAGTCAAGGTTTTTTCTCGAATAAAAGCAGACAGGGCCCTAGGAGATTCAAAACATTCTCAGATTCTTCTTTTGGTAGTGGCTCAGACACGGACTTAGACAGACCCTCCACTAGTTATCAAGGTAACCAAGCTAATCAGGGCAACAATTTTTTAGGGGAGGGCTACCGCCAAACCAACAGGGGTGGGGGCAGAGCGCAGAACTGGGAAAGACCAAGGAGTTGGAACAGAGGCAGGAATACACAACAGGGAACATCGCGTGTCCGCTTCTACCAACCAGAAACACACGGGGAAATCTCCACCCGGAGACAAACCTACAGGTGGTAGAAAACCAGAGAACCTGTGCCAACATCCAGATACAGAGTGCTTTGACCAACATTGAAAACCAGAGAAACATTCAGACACAGAGTGTCTTGACCAACATTGATAATATGAACAACGAAGCTTTGTTATCTAATTCTAACAATATCAATCTGAGAACACAGAATGAAAGGACACATCAAAATACGATGAGCATTGCCATTGAACAGAGCATGGACACCATAGTACCACAGACAGTTATAACTGGCAACACGGACACTGATGACACCGCAGCACTTCTGAGAGCCATAACTGACATCACTGGCACAATAGATCGGATTGAAGGTGCAAATAAGATCATTACAACTGATCACAGAGAACCAATAATTAACTTGTCAACACATAACTTGAGTGATGCTGAGAGAAATGTTCTCATCAAAGGATTGTCCTTTGTGCCTACTGTTATACCTGACTCGTTTCAAGTAAAACTGGAGCTCCAACAATTCTTTCGCAAGATCAGGCTGAAATATTATTTCAGCAAAAATACTTTCAACCCAGAATCATCGGCGACGAATTTCAGGCCTGCTTCCACCTTCACTCCAAATGCTTACCAAATGAGTGAGAAGATCCTAGCATTTGAAAAGATTGTTCTCCATGAGACCATGCAACTTTTGGATGAGAGAAAATACATACAATACAACATCGACAAGGAAGAAAAACTGGCACTGCGCTCCCTGAGCTGTAACGACTCAATCGTTATCAAAGCGGCAGACAAGGGTGGAGCTGTGGTATTACAGAACACCAGGGATTATGTGGAGGAAATCGAACTCCAATTGGGAGACTCGGAAAGTTACCAACTAATCAGAAAAGATACAACACCTACAATACAATCATTGATTCAACAGGTGACTAAATACGGATTGGACTGTGGTTTCCTGAGCAAACATGAACATGATTTCTTGAATAAAAAAGAACCTCGTATCCCCACAATCTACACGTTACCTAAGGTGCACAAGCGACTAGTGAAACCACCAGGCAGACCAATTGTCTCTGGTTGCGGGTCAATCTTGGAACCACTGAACAAGTTTATTGACCATTTCTTGCAACCTTGTGTCCCCAAGACAAAATCTTTTGTGAGAGACACTATGCACATTATTCAACTTTTGGAGGGGCAGGAATTCGATCCACAAACACAACTGCTCGTTACACTGGATGTCTCTTCACTATATACCTCAATCCCGCAAGACAAAGCATTGGAAGTTATCAGAACCACCTTGGATGAACGAGAGAGACCCCACTGGATCCCAACCGATTTCTTGATTACACTCTTAGAGATCGCAATGAAAAAGAATTACTTTATTTTCCAGAAACATTTCTACTATCAGTGTAAAGGAGTGGCGATGGGAGCCACATATGCGCCGAGCTTGGCGAATATCTTTATGGACAACTATGAAGAGGAGCATCTATACAGTCACCAAAATCCATTCCTCAACCAGATTGCAGTATGGAAACGTTATATTGACGACGTCATCATGGTGTGGTCCGGTGACAACATAGAGCTGAATAACTTTCACGAGTGGCTTAATGCCAGGTCCAACGACATTCAGTTTACAATAACTAGTAACAACGAGTCAATAGATTTCCTGGATCTCACCTTTCGAGTGGAGGAAGGGCTTTTATACTGTGATCTGTATCGCAAGCCCATGGAAAGAAATACACTGTTAAGATACAACTCACACCATCCCCGTAATCTGAGAGACAATTTGCCCTACGGACAATACCTAAGACTGAGAAGAAACTGTACTCGTAGAGTTGACTTCTTTAAAGAATCTGATGTCCTCACGAACCGTTTGAGGGAAAGAGGTTACCCCATGGGTTTGCTCAAAAGATCAAAAAAACGTGCTTGGTATTGTCCACGAGAACAGCTGTTAGAGGTCAAAACTAAAGACACTAAAAACAACAACATCGTCTGTGTCACGACATTCAATACCAAAAGCAATGACATCAAATAAATCGTGAAGAAATACTGGAACCTGGTAGCAAGCGAACTGATGACCCAGCAGGACCCCATTTTTGCATTCAAGCGGGGCAAAAATATCAAAGACTCTATAGTACGAGCGTTTCTTGAACCACCGAAACAACCTGACTTGAGGAACTACTTTGGACTACCACCTGTGTCGGGACACCATAAATGTGGGCAATGCAAGGCATGCGACCTTTGCCGAGAGGGGAACAGCTTCACATACGAGAACAAAACATACAAATTGCCCCACTTCACTAATTGCAATAGCTCGCAGGTTATCTATGCCATTCTTTGTCCCTGCGGCCTTATCTATGTAGGACAAACCATCCAAAAAGCAAAGGCCAGAATTCTCCAACATACAAGCAGGATAAGGTGCAAAGTGCAAGGTGCGCCCATGGTCGAGCATTTTGTAACACACAATCACCCTCCAGACAGCATTAAATGGTGGATCCTAGAGAAGGTTAGCCCTAATGTTAGAGGAGGCGCAATCTCTGTTTCCTTAAACTACAAAGAATGTAGATGGATCCATTTGCTCAACTCGGTACAGACCGGGTTGAACGAAATCGAGGAGACTGCAAGACAGATGGGGCAACTTTAGCTTGTTAATCTCCAGTGGTATCCCGCTACATGACCTGCAGCATAGGGTTTGAGAACCTTAAGCAACTGCTACATGTTGATTTGTTTCTTTATACAGGCTCTTGCATGCTCATTTGGGCACAGACCAGGTTGTGCCATACTGCAGCACAGACCAGGCTGTACAACATTGAAAAGACTGAGGGGATTATTTCGAGGTAGACATTTCACTATGTCTCAGACCAAATTGTCAAGACTTCTGTGTTAACAAACATCCTTAATTTGTTAGCGTGTCACTTTTGAATTAATGCACATAAACATAATACATCTATTTATAATGTTTTAATACATGAACTGTATGCATGATACTGAAATGCTTGCAGAAAAGTCTTTGCCATATTAATAGACAAAGTTTTAAATTCCTTAATACATCTATTTGCTAATGCTTTTAATACATGATTTGTGTGCATGATAAAAATGCTTGCAGAAAAGTCTTTGCCGTGTTAATACGCAATTTTCAATTTTTAATACCAATCCAAATCACTGAAATTCCATTTTCTTGGCACATGTTGACTTAAGACACATGCGACGGAACCATTACTCTGCGGGAGAACACACTGCCCTATTTTGTTGAGCCTAAGATCACAATCACAAGCGGTATTCCACAGTTATATACCGCGTCTTACTCACATCAGCCTTACAATTCCCTTGATCTTGTAAGACCGTGCGATCCATTACGAGACCGCCCTTAACACATAGTTGTTTAGGAATTTGTTTTAATTAATCGCCTACTTCGGAGGTGGTCCGCGCTTTTTAGGCATCTCCTAGTAAGGAAAGCATGACGTCGTTGCCGCAGACACCATAGCCAATTGCTCACCGCGTAGTTGGTGTGCCTATACTAGACGTTCCCTAGCAACGAACGCCTGACGTTGTTGCCTAAGCCACGTACACCTTATCCAATCAGGATCTTTCACCATAGCCAATCAGTAATCAGTCATCCGATGTCAGTTTCCGCATAACGAGCGTCCCTTAGCAACTAATGCATGACGCGGCCGCACGCGCCACGTACACGCGCCTCATTCCTCATTTAATTGACAGCGTCTGTCAAACACTCGCCGACAGACTCCGCGAGAGACAGGACGCTTGCCTGCGCGCTATCGAGTATGAAGTAATTGCTCTTTGCCGGGCCGGCATTGAAGGTGAGCTGAGATCCTCACGATCTCTAATCCCTGCCCCACCTGATTTAGACACCTCGCCCGTTTTAACTCTATTATTCAAGACTAAGTTCCCTTTACTTATTTCCACAGTGATTCGTTCCTCCTGAGGATTAAAAACTTTTTCTATCCCTGCACACCTGCCGCCCTGGACTAAATCCCTTATGCGGGTGAGTTGTATTAGCACCTTTTCAACTCATCACTCAAATCTCTTGATATGGCACGGTTGTGATTGATTTCCCTTGTCCATACAGAACTCCAGAGGGATCAATAATTTGATTTGAACCGATTTGGAGTAAGAATTTATCCACCCACCCGGTGAGTTTACCAGTGTTTCTTCGTTAATGCCATCATTTGACAGCCATTTCAGGGCCATGTCTTACAAAGTCTCATTCTCTCGAATAGATTCCTAGCCACGCCTTACAGGATACAACTGCTCCTGTTTGTCCATCTTTATACACCGCCCCAAAGTTACATTGGGCCCCCTTTTGGTGAGTCTTCACCTTGCATGCACCAATTTACACGGCATTCAGTTTCTTGAACGCACTTGACCATATTCCTTACTATTTCATAGGCTGTCACTCCCTGTCCTGATGAAGACCCGTATTGACTAGCGAATAACGCTACCTTGGGTTGAAACGTCGACATTTGTTCAAGGATCAGTTGGAAATACTCTGCATGAAAGACTCATTCAATCCATCTGCAGACTGTTTCAAATATTCGCTTAACTGGCCTCTGTAAATTATCAATACTTCCATAATTCACACTGTATATATTACGCACTTTTCACCACAGCACTGAGCACTATATGTCACTTTGTCACAAATATGTTTCACGTTTAATTTTCGACAGCCATTGTAAGTAGTTATTCATGAATGATGCAATTCATAAAGCTGTTTTGAATACTATTTATGGTCTCTATGTGTGTTCGTATAAGCAAACAAATGAAGGTTTTTGCTAGAAGTAATATTGTTTACCCGACAGAACCGTTTGTATCATTTTGATAATCTGCCCAGGTTCTGAGGGATACTGGGTTACCCCATTGTGATATTATTATTCACCTAAAAAGATAGACATGCTGTATATTTTTATGTGTGGAGTTCTCTTCCCCGACTGCAAGGTCTCCACAGTCGTAAGCTTACTATTAAATCAGAGTTTGTGAATTCCAAAACAAACATAAACTTATACAAATGTGTAAGTTTACCATTGTGACTCAGGTCCTATGTGCAGTGCTTAATTTGTAATAAAGTAAGTGCCAGGGACCTCATCAGGAGGCCACTGCAGCATATACCACCCATTGCTCCTGCTAGCACTGCTAATGTCATGCCAACACAACTACAGACCATCATACTCCTACAAGTGTGGCAATTCAGATTATTCCTTGCCCCCAAAACTACAAGAAAGCCTTGGGCATCATTCATGAGTCATTTGCAATTTATGTTTAATTAAGTAACACATTTGTTGTGAACTTTTCTTAATCAGACAGACAGCGCCACAATGTGGCAGACTGTCATAAGTGCCAGTGTTAACAATTTAGTGCCAGCGCCAAGCACCGAAAACCACTGGCTCAAATTAAGCAATGCCCATGTGTATACTAGTTCTTTTACTAATCAAACTGAGACGCTAGTCATGTAAGCATTGTTTTCCTCTTTTTTCTAGTCCCGATCATTTGTAGAAGCATGCCTTGAACCTGTGGCAGGTGCAGTTTAAAAAAAATATATATTTAAGTTTTACAATTACATACACAATCGGTTAAACAATGATACAGTAGTCGAGTAATCAACAGCGTAACATACAGCACTGATAAGAGAGAGCATACTTTCAATGCAGTCAGGACCCACTAGCCTCTAGAAAATCAGCGAACTCTGGGTAGTTCCCAAGTTTAGGTGGAGAGCAGCCCCTGTATAGAGTACCCTACAACACCAGCGGCACTCTGAATTTGCTTTCCTCAGATGTCTGTTTTTCTAGCACAGCTTTTAAGCATAGGATTAGCACAGTGCAATCCACACTGAGCTAGAAAAGGACAAAGGGCATGATTATATGTCTGGCGGTCTTCCAACCCCCAGACTCGTGGTAGCACAGCAGTGGCAGTCCACTGTCCGCCGCATTAAGACTTCCAAAGTCGATGCAGCTGTGGACCGTCGGCTGCGCCAGGGAACAGTCATTCTCTGGCGGTGGCTCAGTAGTGCCACAATGCAATATGCTGAAAGGGGACTGGCGCAGTCCCGCTCAGCATATTACGAGTTCCAGGACCACCAGCCTTTTCATGGTGGAGCCCCCCCCCCATGAAAAGGCTGGTGGTGCAGGAACACAGGGGGCCCTAAAGGGCCCCCCTGTCTATACCCCCACAAAGTTCCAGGGCGGCATGGATGTCCACATCCATGCCGTGCTGAAACTTTTTTGCTGTTGTACAGGCACCACATGGGAATAGCAAAGTACCGCCGACCGTATTACGAGTTGTGCATTTCCAACTTGTAATACGGTGTGCAGTCCTTTGGTGGTCTTGCACGGGTTTGGCGCAGTGGAGGCAGCGTTGCGCTCTGCTCTGCTGCGTCAAACTCAAAATCAGGCCCAAACTCTTTTGCCATTCCTACAGCAAAGTCTTTAAGCATAGGATAAGCATGGTATTTTACCAGTCCAAAGATGTAATACTGTGCTTGCAGTAAAAGGCTTTTGTCATTTTACAGTTCGACATGGATGGCACTTTTCTGTATTAACACATTGTTGGGGTTGCGTGTGTTTTTTTACACACTCCAGCAAAGCGTCATTACTGCGCCAACAGATACAGGATTCCTGACGTAGCTATTCGGTCCTTGCGACATGGAGCGCTGTAGAGTAAATATGGCACATCCATTGTGTTGCATCACTGTTTTCAACCAGCGATGTGCCACTTTTCATAAATGAGGCCTCAAATTCGAGTCCTGACCTGGGCTCACCATCTTGTGATGCACAAAAAAATAACATAATCTCTCGTGCCTAAAAAAATCTGGTTCTCTTGCAAAGCAGTCTAATGATATGAAACTAAAAAATCACCTATATCATGCTGCTGAACTTACTTTTGCCCTGGGCTTTACATCTGTGGCCTGGTGCTGCATGACCCAGTAAAGGAGTATTCCCTTCCCTGGGCCTAACAGCCATGGTCCCCAGGAATCGCTGCAAGAGCCAAGTAGGGTGGCCAAGTTTTCACTATCACTTCACAGGACAATTTAGGCCTTTGGAGAAACACTGCACTTGTGCAGACACATTCCGTATGCAGATACTTCAGAAGATTTTTATTGCGGAACAGGGGAACTAAAAGTGACATAAAAGATTTTTGTGGTTTCATTATAAATCTCCCCTCTGAAACAGGCTGGAGATTGAGTTTATTGAGCGTGATTACTCTTCATAGTATATTTGTCTATGTGAGCTCCAATCCCTTTACTACCTCCTGGGGTAAGACTTTACTGTTCGCAATTGCAAATCTTGAGAAACATGTTTATAAATTGAACTCTGGTTCAAACAGAATGAAATAGTCTTAAGCTTTGAAACACCAGTGGAAAAATATCAGCATCTACCATGCATACTGTCCAATAAGTATCCACTACCACAGGACCTGGTGTCATGTCCTTGTTCTAGGTTATGAGAATGGTATGATATAAGACATTAGAATCCATGGTACCAGAACGTAGTACATGTCATGTGGAATGTTTATGCTCAACTCTGGGGCAGTTACTTGGAGTTTACTGGAACTGTTAGGTTATGCTTTTACTTGCTCCTCAACTCAATAAAGGATTTACTTCAAGAATTATTCAGTGTTCATCCTTTATAATACTGGCAACGAGGAGTTGAGGAGCCAACGAACCTACGCATGTGATTTCTCATCTACTGGAGGATTTCTTTACATTTATACATTTTCCTTGCATGGATATTGTAATCGGCAGTTTTGGCGGAGTTTATGCATGCTTCAATAGGCTCAATTATGTGCACTGCAACCAATTTGTCTAATTCTTTTGACACTTCATCTCTCACAAGTATAGGAATGTTACGACATTTTTTAACTTTGGGAATGGCATCCTGCTTTAGTATAATTCTATGTTCGAACCCTTGAAGATTCCCCATCTCCTTTCTAAACACTTTAGGAAATTGTTTGAGAATATTGGCACTAATGGTACTCCCCTCATCCACTACCAAAACGTGTTCCTTGTTGTTTGGGTCAAGAATGATGTGCAATTGTTTTTGATCAAACCACCCCTGCACCGGTGGACCAGTTCTGACAATGTACAATTTGCCTCTGCTTTCGCGCCCTTTAGAAAACCAGCGATAGCCAAGAAGATCAATTTTCTCACCACCATATCCTTCAGGGTGTATATTTGGTGCTAATAACTGTTTACCTACTTTTTGTACAAAGGAATTTTTCCAAAGTTCTTCATTAATAATAGTATATGGAGAGCCAGAGTCAGCAAAGGTTTTAATCTCCACTCCCTAATCTCCATCTGACATATTGGTTTGTTCTTGCACGCCTCATCACAAATGTTGAGAACCAAATTGTTACGAACATTCATAACTAAACTGTTAACCTCACCAGCATTATCGTCATTCTCTTCAATACCCATGAATTCTCCGTCAGTTCCATCAGTACCGCTAACGAACCTAACATTGGTTCTTCTTCTCTTACAAACCTTAGCAAAATGGCCTTTGATGCCACAATTACTACATTTATATCTAATGGCAGGGCAATTTTGCTGTAGGCTAGATGTTCTAAGCTGCCACATCTGTAGCATTTGGTTTGAAATTTTGCATTAGTACTATCCTTGGAAGTAGTCAAAGGTTTCTTCTTCTCCATGTGAACACCAACTTTGCTTCCTACTTCACTAACATTATGATCCTGTATGATAACGTTTGCACACCTACTTGAGATTTCTGCTTTACGCACGATAGCCAGAATATCATCTAATGGTGCATCGCCATGAACCCAAAGTCTTTCTTGAATTACAGGGTTGGAAGTATGCATTCCTGGCCCAACTGGTATGTTTTAACCAATTAACTAGGATATTTGACATCTAATCTCAGTTTTATCATGGAAATAATCACCATGTTCTAAGGATGAGCAGACCCGATAGCAGATTGGGGATTCCCTGGGAAAGGCAGCCCCTTTGCCTTGCCATCAGAATCGCTGAAACCCCAGTTGTGGTTTAGTGGACTAGTTGGAGATATGGAACCAGGAGAAGCGGTTTTTTAATCCTGGCCTCCCATTGATCAAATTATGTGCTCTTGGGAAATCCCTTTTCTGAATTTATTGTCTGACCTACTGGAATTAAGCGATTATGTGGCCGCTGCTTCTTTCACATAATTATGGATTTGTCGCAATTGCCACATAATCCATCATCTGCTGCTTGATCGACATGTGTTGCAGCCCAGATGAAGATCCTTTGCAAAGCTAGACTGGTTACCTTTCTGTTGCTTATTGCTATATTAGGATGTTAAACTGGTACCATTTAAGTGCAACCAATGCCCTGTGGTGTTTATTAGTGCAACAAGCATTGATGATTGCATTAGGTTTCACTTATGTGATTAATAATAATTTATTGGGGGTAAGTTTTTTTAGTTGGTGAGCAGTTGTACAATATAATTTAAAGAAACTCTGTAAAAGTGTTTTGACTTGCTTTTGAGAAAACATTTTGCTTGCTTGCAAACAAATATACTTCTTTTACCTCCCCAAAAATAATGTTTAGGTGAAGGAAACACCAACGTACACCTCTGTCATGTCAGAAGACATAATAGGTGAAGAACATATCATTGCACAATTTAGATGCAGTAGGTAAATTAGACTTCTGCAACGTACAGATGGTTCCTTGGCAACATTGATTAAATATATGACGTCGGGAGAAGGGTGTTAACTTCAGCAAAAAAAAGCTCCAAGTACTGCGTGGAGGTAGAAGGTTGTAATGTTGGGCTAGCCGACAGCCACAGAAGTATAAAACGGTTGTATGATTGAGCCACAACGTTGTAAATAACACATGCCTGAACCACGCATGCTAAACAACAAATGTACTTGAACAACACAGATTTTAACAAAAAATGTATTAACCACGCATTTCAGTATCATTACATGAAAAGCGTTTGAGCCACGACAATTGCAACTCCGCATACCTTAATCACGAACCTACGCAAACAAACACATAATTAAAGGATGAATACAAAATTCATAAAATAGTTTATATTAATTAAATAAGACTTTATCTACTAAAATAAACATGTAATAATTCTTATTTCCTACATCTACACTTTATTAATCTAGAAAGACAGACGACGTACTAACAAACAACTGAAGTGAAATCCTGAAAATGAAGTCCATCATCCATTTTTACATATATGGGAAACTAGAATGGGCACTAAAATGGTGGCCAATTGAACACTAGCTCAGTTGTAAACGCATTTTCTAAAGCGTTAAAAATAAATACAGCCCTGCCAAGTACCACGCTTCAGGCATTAGACTAACACATTTCAGTGTGATGATCTGCATCGCCGCACTGAAATGCACTGTCACGCCTTATAGCGCCTCCTCAGCTGTCAAGCCGGGAGCACTGCTATAATGAAGTCTGAGTAGCAGTGCACGGTGAGCGTGGCTCTCTGGCTCAGCTGCTGTTGAGCTGCACAGTGGTGCTTGGTATAATGTAACTCGCCTACACGGCGCGGCGGGTTCACTGACGTTCCTGAGGAGTGGTGGAGTCAGTGTGTCCTTGGCCAATCAATGGACACCGCCGAATTCAGTTATGCAATAATGTGTAGGTGGGCCTGGCTCCTACCGGTACGCGCGGGTAGACCCCTTGCAGTTCTCTCTTTATGGATTGCACTGACTGTTGGGAATGTCAGCTCGCTCTCGCAATGTAGGTTGCCGAGCAGAATGTGATCCCGCGACAGACTCGACCCCACCGGCCACCTTGGGAGCTTGCTAGCAGTGACAGTTATGGCATCATTGTAATTATAACTAGGACTCCCAGTTTTATGGTATTTATTTTTGGGACATTTCCGTCTGTATTTATCCATATTTATTTTTTGTCAACGTTATCTGTATTTATCCATATATATTATGGGTTTTGTGAAAAAAATAATGCCGAAACTGGTATATTTCCACATTTATTTGACCAATACATTTGCAGTCATACATGAATGCCTGCCAGGTTTCAGTAATATGGACACCCGCAGAAGAAAAATTAATGCACTTATTATCAGCCTTGTGTATAGCTACTGCTGTTTAAGCCTCTTTACTAAAATTCCCTTTTTTTAACCCCGTTAGCTATCAATCCACACAGTCATTGGCCTGGCTGTCATGACAAAGTGTATTTAGAATCATTCAAAAAGCACCCTTCCGTTTTAATCCACATTTAAAAATAAATACAGACAAGAAAATGAATGGTTTTCTGTCTGTATTTATCTGTAAAAAACAGTAAAAACGGAAAACAGGGAGCCTTAATTATAACATACAACAATGTCTCTAAGGGTATTAGTTAGTAGTCAATTTAGAGTAGCACAATTATTCCTAGGAGCAGAAGGGGAAACCAAGGAGACAGAAATACAATTTGACAACATAAAATTGAGTTTCGGTAATCATATATATTTGTTATAAATAACTTCATATATTCTGACATGTAGAAGAACAGCACTGCATTACATTAAATGGCATGTAACCTGTGGGATACTGTGCACAAGTGTTCGTGAAATGGTGACGACGCAAGTGACTCGTGAGATGGTATGTACAGCGACGTGAAGGGGCGCAACAAAAAGACAATTGGTGGTGAAATTTACATAGTGATACCCAAACAATGAATGATCATATATACAGGTGAAGTCAAGGTGGGTATCCTCGAGGAGCTAGCGCCGAGGATTTCGCTGTAAGAGTCGATGGCGTTTTGGCCTGTTGGAGTGTTCAGGCCTTCATCAGGACCAGGTTACTCTTTTTTTATAACAATGCTGTTGGTAACAATGAACAAACTCAAAGGTGGACCGAGTTGAGTGAGGGATATGAGGGGAGATAAAGAAAAAAGGGGGGGGGGATTATTGAGGGGTTGGATGAGCCCAAGGGGGAAGAGGAAGACAGGTTAAAGCTCAGCAAACACGTGAGAAAGCGTAAGAAGATTACTGCGTGGCTTGGCTCAACGAGAAAGATAAGGGAGCAAGTAAGTTATCCCTGTCTGTGATCAGAGGCTGCCAATGAGAGTCGCGGCGACTTACGCGTAGTACGCAACAGGAATCCAATTCATAGGTTTGCAGGGTCCCTGTATGAATCAGGTATAAGCACGCATCTGTCTGAAGGGAAAGAAGAAGGTAAGTACGCCAGTTAGGGGTGGCAGTGGTAACTAGTAACTGAGAGGGGACAACTCACGGGTCTGGAAGGGTAAGTAGTAATCGTATAGAGAAATCTCTGGAAGAGGGTCCAGAGCGGGTCCAGTGGTTACTGCAAGGATTCGTAGTAAGGAAAAGCTGCTGGAGTAGGTTGTCTGGGGAAGAAGGGAGGTACGTGGGTCAATGGAGTGCAATGTGGATACAGGTCAAGGATGCTGGGAAGCCGGGTCTAGTGGCGCAATGGACAAATGCATCCACTGTAGGGGCCTGTGTTCGACCTCATGGTCACAGGTTCTAATCCCGGCGGGTCCACTCAGCCTTTCATCCATCTGAGGTCGATAAAATCAGTACTATTGAGTTGGGTAACAATATACATCTGTTATTCAGCGCCTTGAGACTTTCGGGTGATACGTGCGCTATACAAAAGTACATGTTATGTTATGTTTTTATGTTATGCTGGTCATACATTAAGGGTACCCCGTGAGGGTGGGTCTAATTGACAGCGGTACTTGAAATTAAAAGTATGGCGCAACGTTGCTAGGATGCCGTGAAACTACATACTAAATCAGGTTAAGAATGTGGTACCACTTAAATAGGGGGGTGAGGTATGGCCACCTGCGGGCCGGTATAGTCGTATAACATTGGCGTGGTGTGGCGGCCATACAGGCATGGTTGGGCTGGTAAACATGAAACAGGAAACGCTATCAAGAATGGTAGTTAGCGCGACAACCGGGGGAGGTAAGAAGATCTGTAAGGCAAAGGAAAACATAGCCACCTAATCAGAGTACCACAGAAGGTCTAGTGAACGTGAATCCCTAGCTTGAGTGAAAAGAAGGAACTCAAGTATGGTATTCCGGGAGGCATGATGTGCTGATGGCAAGCGTGCTAGGAGATGACAGCCCTGAGAATGCGATGAAAATAACTGGCATGATATCGTGCAAGTAAAGGGCTTATCTGATCAAAGATCGGAAGGCCGGGGGAGTGCGCATAACTAATAAAAGAGCAGCGCAACTTACTTGGAAGCAATCAGCAGACAGTGAGGAATAAATCTGTTGTGAACGAAGCCTGTATTAGTCTGGCCGTGCTCTAACCTGTCTTCCTCTTCTCCCTTGGGCTCATCCAACCCCTCAAAATTCCACACCCTCCCCTTTTTTCTATATCTCTCCTCATATCTCTCACTCAACTCGGTTCACCTTTGAGTGCGTTCATTCTTACCTACAGCACTGTTATAAAAATAAGAGTAACCTAGTCCTGATGAAGGCCTGAAAACTCTAACAGGCCGAAACGTTGTTGACTCTTACAGCGAAAACCTTGGCGCTAGCTCCTCGAGGATACCCACCTTGATTTCACCTGTATATATTATCATTCATTGTTTGGGTATCTCTGCTATGTAAATTTCACCACCAATTGTCTTTTTATTGCACCCCTTCATGTCGCTGTACATACCACCTCACGTGTCACTTACATCGAAACCATTTCACAAACACTTGTGCACAGTATCGCACAGGTTACATGCAATTCAATGTAACGCAGTGCTGTTCTTCTACATGTCAGAATATATGAAGTTATCTATAACAAATATATATGATTACCAAAACTCAATTTTACGTTGTCGAATTGGATTTTGTCTCCCTGGTTTCTCCTTCTGCTCCTAGCAATTAATTGTGCTGCTCTAAATTGACAACTAACTAATACCCTTAGAGACATTGTTGTAGGGTTTAGATGTTTGCCCTGGCCTCTATAGGGTGTATGGGCTACCTCCTGTAGTCTGATATTGCTTATCATTCTAATTATGACAGAGGTCGCAGCTGCTCGCACGCAAGCGATGGCCACAACCGCACTGGTGCCACAGCCAGCGTGTGCACAACTGATGATCAGGGCTGAGCATAATCAAGTGGCAGCGGGAGACAGAAACCACCTGGTCGCAGCGGTCCACGGCATAAGATTGTGCAGTGGGCCCACCAATTGCCTTGGGCCAGTATTGCAATCTCAGCCCATTCTGGCATCCCCAGCAGGTAGGATGTTAGGCCTCATCTGCCCTCCTGCCCCCAGTCACATGTGGGCTCTTTGTAGTCCAATCCCATGCCAGTGACGGCACACTTGGGAAGCTAGTCTGCCTTCAACAGTCACAAATCATCTTTCAGGCAGCAGCCACTGGAGTTACAATGACTTCACTGGAGCCTGGCAGCAGCACTAGAACACAGCCTGCAGTGTAGCATGACCCTCAAGGGCAGCACACAGAAACTATTCATCTCGATGCACTGCAGCACGTGATTATCTACTGCCTTTGCCTTCCCTGTCAGTCATTTCTGGTAAGCACCAGTGAGTCAATCAGCAATGGGGGCAGTGTCAGAGCATGGGGTAAAGACGTGATTAAAAAGGACAACAATATTCTGTATGTATTTTCGTTGGTCTTTCACCTTTAAATATCTAAAGCACACACCTTAAATGAAAGATAAATGCAAGTTCAAGTAATCAGTGAGAAATAACTCACATTGTGAAACCTCACTTGGTTAATTCAGTCTTCCTGCAGATGTCTGTCTGTATTTAAGGTGAGAGAAACAATTGAAACCTGGTTGGTGCAGCAGGGCATAGTGACTTGTCTATTTATAGTGCTATGACATCCCCTGCTTCTGGGTCTGAGAAAGCACTTTAACTATGCAAGTCATTGATGTGTGCAGTAGTAGATAAGGATCATTCAAAGTGTCAATGATTTGGCTGTAGAATGTCACTCCCAAGTACACTGCAATCATGGAAATGCCTCACATAAGCAAACTGAAAACTTGGCAGCTATGGAGAGAGTCATGATAAGGCCGACAGAGTGCCCAGAACCCATGGAGGGCTGGAGGTCCTATGGGGCAGTGTGATCTGAGTCGTTTAGAAGCAGAGCGCCTCGCACATTCACACCTAAGTGTCCTTCCATTTCTGGCACTTTGCACCAGTTTTAAGATCTTCTTAGAGTTCCTTGGTGCTCATATGGGTGTACTTTCTGATATTTATGTGTTTCCCTAGTATTCATTGTTTGATTTTGAACACAAGAAAGTGTCACTGACTCGTGGTCGTTGAAATGTCACTCATAATAGCAGTGATACTATGAAAATGTCACACATCGCAAACTGAAACCTTGGCAGCTATGTAAATACACTTGCTTACATACTAAACACTTTTAAATCAATCCGTTTTCAAAACATATTTTGTTTTAGAAAAAGACTACATGTAAGAAAACATATAAAAAACGTCCGACCACCATTTTGTAATCAGTTGTACTCGGGGTATTGTACTGAGCACACGCATCTTTCGCAGCTGAACTTCACAAGCGACATATTTTTAGCAAAGAGCGTCATCTAGTGGCTTCAGCCGGTAAATTTTTAAAAAACTATTATTTCGAGTGCTCGAAAAAGCATCTACAATATACAAATACAAATTAAAAATTTCAATTTAAATTCCAGATTTTGAAAAAAAAATCATTGCTGCCTAATCAAACTCTACCTTAGTAATTGAACGATTACTACAATGTAAGTAAAACTGTTTTTTATGTAATTTTACAAAAAGTAATTACAAATCTCTTTAAAAAATTGTAAAATTTGTTTTTAAAAAAAGATACTGCTAACGAACTTACATCATAGCATATGCTGCTCAGAAACTTGACGATCTAAATAAATAAGCCATCTGCATCAAGTAGTTACCACTGTATAAGTGCTAGACAGTAACTTTTGTTTCTAATTATACAGCTGCACCAGGTGTTAACCCCAGGCAGGAGCTGATCAGTAACTAGGGTCCCATTGTAAAAAAAAAAAAAACAACACCACCAGCTACTTACCTAAGATCAAGTGCAGGTGATTGACTTGTAGATTCAATTTAATATACCAACTCCCCTAAGAACTTCCCGCGCAGCACATGCTGGACAGTGACTCAAGGGTCAAAAAGGATACTCCAAATAGGCCGAGTACTAATCTCAGTGAGATGCTAGCAGGTCCCTTAAAAAAAACCTATTCAACCTGAAAATTGTGTCTAAGCATATAAAATGCAAAAAAAAAAAAACATTTTGTATTCAATCTTTCAGATATCAAACCAATTGAATATTTCCATTTCTCAGTCTGGAGCCCAGAGATCTCCTTTGGCAAACTACTATTTCACACAGTAAATTCCTCAAAATGCTACTAATAATATTACTGATACTAGAAAAAGGATCAGTAACTATAAAATCCAAAATATTATTCCAACTCTGTCCACTACTTACCTCTGACAGGTGATGGTCACTGACTTTAAAGTCCAAATTACTATTACAACTCGACATGGTTGTTACCTCAGACCAGATGGTGGACATTGAATTGGAATCCAAAAAAATATTCCAAACACACCAGCTACTTACATCAAAGCAGGTGATAGTCACTGAACTGAAGTCCAGTTTAATATACCAAATCCACTAACTACTTATCTCATGGCAGGTGCGGGTGACTGGCCTGGGATCCAGATTAATATTCCAACACCACTGGGTACTCAAATCATGGCAGGTGGTGGTCAATAACTTGGGTTCAAATTTAATATTAAAAATCTATTAAAAAAACTTACCTATGGAGAATAGCTAGTCAGAAACTCAAAAGTCAAAAATAATATTTAAATTCTTCTGGGTACTAAAATCAAAGGGTGAGTGGGAGGACCATGATAAAAAAAACAATTCAACTAGATACTTTTTTCTAAGGAAATTACCATGGAACAATGACAAACGCAAAAGAAAATTTAACACATTTAAAAGAAATTGTTTTCAATCTTTCAGATATCAAGATTAAGATCAGATTTATTTAATTTAAAAGTATTAAATCATAAAAGAATATATCAATTCATGAAGATAAAATTTGACAATATATTAAAAACGACATCAGTTAAGAATTACAAAGAGAAGAACTGGAAACTTATTTCTGTGCGCAGCCCTGACAAACATAAAAAACATAAACATTTAGCAGAAAGAGGGACCTTGCATAGTTTTCCTGGTTCTAACCAACCATTTCAGATATTTTGCAATGTGGTCAGTAAAAATGTCATCATCTAGAAGTTGTAGCTTGATAAAACCAGGTCGGCATAATCTCAATCCTTGCATTTAAAAAAAAGGCAGAATCCATCTTTTCCTGATAAAAATATAAAACTTGCAGAATAAAATAATATGGATTGTAGACTGTGCAGATATTTCATCGCAGGGGCATGGGCGTAGGGAGCGTGACCAGTCATTTATCTGAGGGAATGTGACCAAGTTATGGAAATTGCCTAGGCGTAGGCGCGTCAATAACAACCTCTCATAGTTTCCTGGAGTGAATAGTAGATAAGGTGGCTTCCCCGGTTGGGTCAGGAGCAATTGATGGGCTCTGACTGATGTTTTCATAATTTTAGAGGACAATCTAATCGTCTCCAAGTGGTTGATACATAATAACTTTAAGTCCTTCCTCGTAATAGGAGACAAACTGTCAGGGTTGACAGATCTAAATCATCCATAAAGTTTTTAACGTATGTGAGCCAAGGAATATATTGTACCCATTGCAAGTTCAAGCAGTCTTTTATCACGTCCCGATTGAGACCAGTAGTAACACCAGTCCAAACGTTATGCCATATCAGAATTGGCTGGATGTTAATTAGGTCGGACAGGTATGACAGTCCCAGTTCGGCGTGACAAATATACATAGCTGTACGATTCGGGACAGCTGGAAGATATTTAAAAACCTATTCTCAACTTGCTGGAGGGACTCTATGTTTGCATGACCCCAAATACCAGCTCCATACAGAGCAATTGAAGTGCATTTGGCTTTGTAAATTTTCAGCAAATCGTTAATAGGACGCTTTCCTAACTTCCTGGCAAAGTTGATTAAGGCTCCTATGGCTTTGGCAAACAGCAATTTTCTAGAATTGATGGCTTTAACCCGTGAACCCCTTCTATCGAAGACCACTCCCAAATATGAAAATTAGTTAGCAAATTCAAGTTTTTGTTGTTCATAAAGATGTCACGGCACTTGACGCTGGGCTTGCTACATTTCATAGTGAATGTTTTGGCAATATTTACATTATGGTCTAACATGTATGATGCATTGCTTGACACAATTTTCTGCATGCCGTTCGGAGTGCGGGCTAACAAAACCATATAATCGGCGTATAACAGTGCACCAATTGGCCATTTGCTTAAACTAGGTAGATCTGGCATTCCCTCGATAAAGTGTCGTACAAACTATTTATGTAGAGGGTAAAGAGGTGTGGAGCTAGCACACACCCCTGCCTTACCCCCTTCCTGACAGGAAAGTTGCGACTAAGCATCTATGTAAGACTGTTTTAAAAAATTGATAAGTTGCATTTCCACCCCCATGACCTCTAAAATGCGCCACAGCTTCTGGTGGTTTACACAGTCAAAAGCCGAGCTCAGGTCGACAAAACACACATAAAGGCTCCCCTTTTGCCTGAGTATATTTTCCCAGTAGAAGACTCAGGTTCAAACTCTGTTCCACAGTACCTAAACCTTGACTAAATCCATACTGTAACTCCAAGATGACACCTGTATCCTCTGCCCACAACTGCAGTCTAGTTAAAATAACGCGCCCGGCCACTTTCACAAACGAGTCCAGTAGTGATATGGGTCTGTAGCAGGCCGGGTCATTGAGGTCACCTCTCTTAAAAATGGGGACAAGAATGGACTCCATCCAAGTCGGGGTGAAACCTTGTGTACAACTGGCCCTTAAAACCAAGGTTAAAAGTGAACCCCAGAACAGAGGGCAGGATTTATACGGATCTACTGGTATGCTGTCTGGTCCCGGTGCTTTTCCACCTATGCTTGCGTTAATGGCAAAGATCACCTCATCCACATTAAAATCAAAGCCGATTGGAAGGTAGCTTAAGGAGTCTGATCTAAGATCCTCACCAATGTGGGAGTCCACGTTGTTACAATATAATCTGGAAAAGTGGGTCACCCATTGATCCTCCCCAAGCCGCGATTTCAATGCTGGGGGAGTTTTTAGGGGCCAAGAACTGGGCGTTCACAGCCTTCCAAAAGCCTTTTATGTCCTTTGTAACAGATACTTGCTTAAGGGCCTGCCACAGTTCTGATCTTATGGCCTGTTTTCATTCTTTGAGTGACGTTTTGTTCACTGCCCTAGCCCTTTTTTATAGCTTCCTGATCTGTCATAGGCTTATGTAGGGCAGTTTTCAAGGCTGCATGTGATTTGCTACACTTGGAGTCAAACCAGCCTGGCTTGCAATTAGGTTTTTTTTTGGATTCTGTTATTAAATTATTTTGAATGACCTGTGAGATTTTATGAAAAGAATTAAGAATATTAGAATCTGCAGCAGTCTCGTCAAGACAGACCGAGAAGTCTGTTTTGCAACTGGTTAAGAGTGACTTGGTTAATTGTAAAGTATCTACTCCTGCCCATCTAATCGTGTATCCGTTGGATCTATTGATGGCAATATCTTGTATAGGCTCGGTGGCCATATGTCTTTTGGATAACACTTTGGTCGGCAGATCTAGGGTAATACTAATGGGAAGTGATCACTGAAGGCAACAGTGTGAGTTTTAAAATTAAATCTTCTATCAGCGTATCTATTTGATATTAAAAGAAAGTCTATGGTTGAGCACAACCCACGACTGTTAAAAGTACTACTAAATGGTATGAGTGGTGAGCAAAGGTCGTTGGCGAATCCCAAGTCAATGGTGTATTTAATCAGGTTTAATTGATCCCTGAAGGGGGAATGCGAAAAATGAGAGATCTCGATCTCGTCTTCAGATAATAAACTGTAATTTCCTCCTTCAGCGTGATTACAAGGGCCCGTGTTGAAGTCCCCTCCCCAAATTATACAAAGATCTTTGTTTGTATTCCCATGGTGATTATTTAAGTCCATCTGAAGCTGCCTTAAAACTGCCTCCGTTTGCAGGGCGGGAATATTATTGTAAAAGTTGAGAAAAACGGTACAATGGGATATATTGATATGCATTTTTAAAACCTGATAATAGGTGTTAGATTCCACAAGGGCCACCCTTCTTACATTCTTCCTATGGGATATGTAGGTACATAAACCACCCTTTTTCACCCCATGACTGGAGGAAACGGCCGGGGTAAAAAAAATGTATCATAGTCATAAATGAATTCAAGCCAAGCAGGGTTAGACAATTTAGTAGTTAGACCTGCCACATTCCAAAAACGAATATTCGTTAGGCTAGACCTAGATTCACCCTGTGTCACACTTAGTTTGAACAGAATCAACGTTGAGAACATTAGAATGGTGATCAGTGCTAATTAAAATGGTGGGTATTTACAATTGTCGAATGTAGTGCCTGCTCGTTGTTACCAGGTGCAATACAATTGCCAACCACTACAATGTCTGGCTGGCCATCAGCTGGTGGCCCCAGGCTACGGTGGGTAGGATCATCAGTTAAAACTTCAATGTTGCTTTGGTCGTTGTAAGCAGGCTCCTTAAGATCGCTGGAGATTGATTTTAGGCTAGGAGGATTATTTTCAATGATCCCGCTTTGCTCTGCGTGACTAGTTGTGGGAGTAAGTCAATCTATGTCTTCCAGGGATGGGAGTAAGCTAAACTGATAGTAAATATTGGAGATTATAGGTCTCTGCTGTAATGGATGGTGAATGTGGTTACTTGGGGGGTAGAAATAGCCAAGAGGCAATACGTTTATTCCTCTTGACACATGATCACTACCGAGTGTACATAAAATCTAACGTACCATTCTCGAAGATCTAAATGTGAGGACGATACAGTCGCCAGGGAGTGTTTTTCACCCTTCTCCCCACCCATCCTACTCTTCTCGCCATTTTAAACTCGCCGAACAGGGCCTCTGTTAACCCTGTTTTTGTCCCGAGCCAGCAGAGAGCGACTGTTTCTCAGTGCTTCCCATGTTTCATTTACCTAGGAGGTAGGATGTGGTACATTCACAAATATTATAGTATGTGGGGTGGCTTCTGGGGGCAGATTCAGTCTCACCTCCTCCCTGTCCATGGGAATTGCACAAGGAATAGATGGCGGTTGAGTTTCTCTAGGCTTATTATGGGCTAAGGCATTGTTATGTTTTAAGCTAATAATACTCTTGGGTCCTACAGATGCTTTGTCTGAAGTGTGCAAGGGATTAACCTGGGAAGGAGGAACTACAATACCATCATCCAATACAAATTCTGAGGGGTCATACAAGGTGTTGGTGGAACATGCTCCATAGCCTTTTCTTAATAGATCCTCAATAACTGTTACCCTAGCCAACACTTTTTCTAAAGGGGCTGTGACTAAATTATGGGGTGTTTCTGTACACAAACCCTCCCCTCTAGTACCAGTGGTCTGCTAGGACTCATTTTGGCTAATCATTTTGCTTATTACAGTGTCCAGGTGTTCTAGATGACCCCGGAGTAAGAAAAAGCTGTTGTCAATAAGTTCTTTACGTCGTGCAAAGACACTGTCCAAAGCAAACTCCCCAGCAATATCCAGTGCAGCATACTCAGGAGCACTACATGTGAATACAGATGGAGCAGCATCGGTTTGTGTGCTGATGGTGCAGGTTTGTGACACCTCAAGAGTGACTTGCCGAGGCCGCTTCTGTTGTCTAGGTTTTTGGGTGCCCGCACCCTCCTCCGCTTCCATGGTGGCTCTCTCAGCTTATCCTCGGTGTGAGGTTCAAAAATCCGAGACCTTGTGGCTATGCTTGGCCCGTTTAAAGTGTCCATGGAGGATACTTCCAAGTCAATTACGGGGGAGGACCGAGGCTGGCCTTGCGTGGTAGGAGATGGACAAGTTGTGGGCGCTGCGCCCGGGGTGATAGGACCTAAGGAAGAGCGCCTCTACAGGGATAGAGCTTCTAAAGAAAGTCGCCTCTCCGTCAGTTAGATCACGTGGCTAAGCATTGATTCGGCCCTGACAATAAAAGCGTCCAAAGTTCCCACAACTTCCTTGTGTTTGCTCATTTTAAAATCAAAGATAGACAGCGCCCGAAGCACAATTAAAGATAAGCAAGCGGCGTGAATACACCACAGTACCTGGAGATTGTGGAACCAAAATCTGGTATCAAGTAGTTCCGTTGTTAGGGGGGTTGCCCAGCCCAGCCTCCTTCGGGCTCCGACAGGTGTGGATGGGCGCGCTTTTGGCCCGGGCTTCGCCCGTGCTGTGGAAGACAGCTGTTGTTTTTATCGCGCCTCTAGGTGCGGAATGCGGGCGTCAGTGGTGGTGTCAGCGAGCCATAATGGTGCCTGGGACTGGGAGTCCTGTCAGCAGTGGCAGCAGCAGAGTAACGGGCTTCCCACGCTGCGGGAGCCCGCTGTTTTTATCTCGCCTCCAGGCTCAGAATGCGGGTGTCGGTGGTGGCGTCAGCGAGCCACAATGGTGCTTGGGACTGGGAGTCCTGTCAGCAGTGGCAGCAACAGGGTAACGGGTTTCCCGCGCTGCAGGAGCCCACTGTTGTTTTTATGGCTCCTCTAGGCGCAGAATGCAGGGGTCGGTGGTGGCGTCAGCAAGCCACAATGGTGCCTGAGACTGGAAGTCCTGGCAGCAGTGGCAGCATCAGGGTAAGGGGCATCCCGCTCTGCGGGACCCCACTGTTGTTTGTATCGCGCCTCCAGGCGCGGAATGCGGGGGTCGGTGGTGGCATCAGCGAGCCACAATGGTGCCTTGGGACTGGCAGTGGCAGGAGCAGGGTATCAAACCAAAAGAAAATTTTGATTTCCAAATCTAAGAGCCCGAAGAACTCCCTGGTCAAGCTACTACTCTAAAAAGTAAGTACTGACAATTCTATTAGAAATATTACTAAAACACTGACCAGTGATTTCAAAATAAAAAAAAATATTAGAAAAAAGCATCAGACACATACCATGGGACATGGACTAGTCACTGACCAGGAGATGCACATTACAATTCCAACTCCACCGGGTACTTTAAACATTAGGTTGGTGGTGCCAGTGAATTTCTTTTTATATATCATTTTTATTGGCATTTGAAAAGTTAACTACGGTACAACCTGTGCATTTTCACAGTGACAGCAGGTACATGTTGCACATGTCAACAGTGATGAACATCAGTTACAGTAGTCTTCGGCAGAGAGCATACAATGTTCAACCTCCACTTTTTGAGCCTATATCAAATGACCCTTCCATGCCCTGTCAAAGCCCCTCTGCTTTCCAGCATTTAATGACATGCTCCTGCTGTGTCAAGGTTTCTTGTGGGGAGTAGTCGTCTTCGCTGCTCACATTTATCACTCTTGTGTGGCTATGCCCTTTAGGTTTCTACACATGTAATACAGTGTAATTAAAATAGAAACAAAAAGGAAAACTATAAGTTAACACAACTAAGTCTACCAGGGGTCCCCTGCTGTCAAGTTATGTCATCTTTCCTTGTTTGTGGGTGTTAGCTCACTTGATGGGCCAGGAGGCTGGGGGGGAGGGGTAAGGAGGCAGGAGACCAGAGGATGGGCTGGGGGGAACCAGAGGGGGGTCCGCCCGGTGCGGGAGGGTCACCCAGTATGTTCCCAGCACTAGTGCAGGCTCATTCCCGCCCCCTCTATCCGACACCCCTATTCCATAAGTGCTAGGCAGCAACTAGTCCAGTTCTGTTCCATTATGTGCCTCTAGTGCTGCCTCAGGTTCCGAGTGATCAGCCTGCAACTCCGTTTCATCCCTTTTACGAGCTTCCCATGCCCCCAGTATTTCCACCCATGGCCCTGCCAAAGGTTTGCGCCTTTTAGTGACCTTCTCTTCACGGATCAGTGCCCTCTCCTCTGCTCTAGCCCTCCACCTGAGGACTATCCTCTGTTTATACAGTATAAAGGCACGGTCCACAAATCTATGTCCCAACCGTTTGTAGTTAGGCCTTGGGAGGAGTCCCAGCAAGCTCATTTCCGGGTAACAGGTCATTGTGCGAGCCAGTACCCCATTAACAGTCTCCACAATCATTGTCAAGTACTACAGAAGTTTCCCGGACAGGACCATACCATATGATCGAAATTGGCATCTGTTGTTAAACATTTAGCACATTTCTGATCATCCCTCTTATACACAACATTTAATTTGTGTGGAGTAAGTTTAGTCCTGTGAAGTATATTAAACTGCATAAGTTTGAAGATTGCATTCCTTGACACTTTCTTAGGGGTCCCCAAAGCCTTCTTCCATTCCTTCTCAGTTAGTGGCCTACCTATTGTGTCCTCCCATCTTTCCTGAATTTGAGGCAGGGGCATCTGTGACATCTCAGTTATATTTGATTACATCTCAGTTATTGCCAGGCATAACCATTTCACCAGGTGACCCGCAGAGTCCAGGGTCACCATCGCCCAGAGGGCCGTGTGGGTGGCAGGCTCTCTCGAGTTGCTTCCCCATAGTGCGGCCAGCGCTCCTTTTTCTTACCTTGTGGTAATTTACAAACTGTCCCGGGGGCAAGTCGTGGTATTCTAAGAACTCATCCATTGGGAGCAGTTCACCATCTCGGTAACAGTCTCCGACTGATACCACTCCAGCCTCTTCCCAGTCCCGCAGCTGGCTCTGCATGAGTGGAGGGCCCATTCCCATCTGCGGTATTCCTGTGATTGGCAGGACCGGTGCATACAATGGTGTACCTGGTGCCCGCTTCGTGCATCTGTCCCAAAATGTCATTGCTACTGGGAACGCCGGATTCTTGTTCTATCCAATTATCTACAAGAACCCACTCAGGTCGCCAGGATCTTTTTATTTGCCAAATAGCGTAGAGGGAAGAAACACAATTATCAAATCGTATTTACCGCAATTTGACATTTCAGAAATAAAGGTGATGGTATCTAATACCCTCATCTACAGAAGCAGGCAACTGCATGCACACATAGCAATCTTTCGCATCCATCGCATCAACGTACTCATACAACAATTTCGCATACGCATTAAGTTTGAAATCACTTCTCGACAAATCTATGTGAAACCTACGACTTTCTTCTAGCATCATCGCCCTTTTATCTCCTGAAATATCCTTCTTCGTACTGGGAGTGACAGATGTAGGTGTTCCCAGCATCTCCCCCTCCTGCCTGTGGGCCACTGCTTAAGATGTTATGACTATTGCGAATATAACAGCTATAACTACTCCTAAATCACTTTCTTCGCCCTACGGTGTGAATTTCTAGCCTCCGCCATCTTTCCTCCGTGCTCAGAATCCAGTTCAATAACAATGGGCGAGAGTCTCTTCCTCATTCAGTCTTGTATCTCAATGCAACAATTATCCTCTGTAGCTAATGTTCTCTTCTAGCGTTTCAGTTCTCCACTTTATTTCTGATCAGCAAAGGCTTCCTTCCCCTTTTCGATACCTCCAACTGAGATGTCACTAAATTTTTCTTCTTCCACTCGGGCCTAGGTTACCTTCTTTTCGCTCTTATACGACAAAGTTCATCGCTAATCCAAAATAACTGCCGGTCCCAACAACTCTAGGACCCCCTGCAAAATCTCAAGTTTGAGAGTTTTCAGTTCTTGAGGAGAAGGTACAACAGCAAAGGTCGGGAAAGCCAATGTATCCAAGATCAGACCACGAATGTTACTCAGGAGCGGCGGATCTGGAATATGGAGAGTCAATATTCCCTCGAGCTCCAATCCTGGAATCTTCAGTAACACTTCCGCCCTCAGAGCCGGAGGACCGCTGACAAGAGTAATCGACCTCAGCCTCCCCGTACTCATCAGTCCTAGCATTCGTCGCTACGTACATCCACTCAGGTGAAGCGTACCTGTGACACTGCACTCTTGCTCTCCTCGACCTTCTCGGAGCTTCCGGATCGTGATCTTCCTCACTCTGTTCTGACTCTGTCACCTCAGATACTGGGGCAAGATCTCTTCTCGGTGTCCCTCTCGAATTTACCCGTTTCTGACTCACGGGCCAAACTCTTTCTGCTTCTGGGACACCCCTGCTCTCCCTTCTGATACCCTGTGCACTGCTTTCTTCCTCGGCAGAATTAGGCTCAACTCCGCCTACTGCACCTTCTTCCGCTTCTGTTTCTGATTTGGAGTTTCTCTCACTTTCGCTTTCAGCTTGTTCTAGTGCACCCTTACAGCTTGACTTGCCCTCTCAGATGGCCCTGCCACCTCAGCTGGGTTTTCGTTCACGAGAGGGGCTGTATCTTCCAAGGGTGCTGGAACTCTACGGGTATGGGAGGCATGCACCCAGTTCGCTAGTCCCCCACACTTCACTGCCGTATTTGTAACCAGAATAATCTGGTACGGGCCTCTCCAGCGAACATCCAAGCAACTCTTCCTCACGTGTTTTTGTACCAACACCCAGTCCCTGGGCACAGGTCGTGGCACAGATCACTTGCGGCTGGAACAGCTACCGCCTGCACCTGCTGGGACACAGAATGAACCACATCAGCCAGGCCTTTACAGTAGTCGAGAATTACATCATCAGTGATATTTATCAATGCAGAGGCGGGTATTGCTGGCACACGCATCGCTCTCCCCATCAATTTTTCATAGGGTGACAATCCAGTTCTCCTATCAGGCACACTCCGGAGACTCATGAGAACCAAAGGTAAGGCATCTGGCCACTTCAGAGGAGTTGAGGAGCACACTTTTGCCATTCGGGCCTTCAATGTTCCATTAACTTGTTCTACTATCCCAGAAGCCTCTGGTCGATAACTGCAATGTAACCTTTGGTCTATGTTCAAGGCAGCACAGAGCAATTTCATTATTTCACTGTGGAAATGCGTTCCTCTGTCCGATTCCAGAGAGGTCGGGAACCCGAACCTCGGGATGAGCTCTCTCAATAGTAACTTAGCTACAGTTAGTGTATCACACCTGCATGTTGGATAAGCCTCCACCCATCTAGAGAAGACACACACTACGACTAATATGTACCTCAACCCATTACACTTTGGCATCTCAATGAAATCTAACTGCATCCTGTTGAAAGGGCCACCTGACCTCCCTATGTGACTCATTGTCACAGCTGTTCTCTTCCCTACGTTCATTTGTTGACAAGTGACACATCTTTGACATACAGCTTCGGCTGCTGCCCGAAACTTCGTATTGTACCATGTTTGACGAAACACTTGTACCATCGCATCCCTGCCAAGATGCACAGCACCATGTATCAATCGTGCCATTGGAATCAACAGACATTCCGGTAACACCGCTCTTCCATCACTTGAAACCCAAACATCCACATCTCCCTTCTCACATCCAGCTCGCTCCCAACTATCCCGTTCCTGGTCAGACACCTCGTCTTGCAATTGTTTTAACTCTTCCCATGTATCTGCCATCGCCAGCATCACACTGAGGTCAGTTGTCTCTTCATTTCCCCCTATATGTCGTTCCGTGAAGTTACATCCCTGTTCTGCACAAAATCGAGCAACCTCATCTGCATAATTATTTCCAAGTGACACAAAATCATTTCCTTTCGTATGGGCAGAACACTTTACCACTGCGATTTCATCTGGGCCTTGCAATGCTTCTAACAATTGTCTCACATAATCCCCATTTCTAATGGGCGACCCATATGATGTCATGAATCCTCTCTGGGCCCATAACCCAGAGGTCGATGGATCGAAACCATCCTCTGCTACCAACTGGGAACGCCGGATTCTTGTTCTATCCAATTATCTACAAGAACCCACTCAGGTCGCCAGGATCTTTTTATTTGCCAAATAGCGTAGAGGGAAGAAGCACGATTATCAAATCGTATTTACCGCAATTTGACATTTCAGAAATAAAACTCATAATCTTGGAGGTTGACCTTTTATTATCAGCAAAAACATCTGAATATATAGGCACCTCAATACAAGGCACAAAAGATAAATGGGGACTAACACAAATGCTACTCTACGAAGTATCCGCATACGACTAAAGATAAACAGGATTACAGCTTCCAAAAGCATCAAGTACCCTATGGCAATCGTGATATCAAAATTTAAAGTCATGAATCAAATCATTTCTGTCCCTACTCTATTCTAAGGTGACATCCCTACACAACATTCCCTTCCAGGTGAGAATCGCATAAAAGGTGTCAGCAGTGAAACTTCCTAAGAAGTCTTCACTATATGAGAGCTCGATCTATAGTGCTCCTTTCAGTCCCTCTCCTAAGTCTCGTCTGCTCAACCCACGGGGCTCTGTCCCTAATACAAAACCCCAAAAAGCTGTACACGCCCTTCAGCACACCCCTTCAGGCAGATTCTTCCTCCAGTAGATTTCCATTAGGATCCTTTCATCTTCCTTTTCATAAATTCGACCTTGGGTCCCAGGCCTCTTCTGTACCAGGAGTTGCAACTCCACATTCCAATTCACTCCCTTCCTGTCTACTCCTTCTGTCTCCATTCCATTTGAACAAAGACTTATTCTAACTAACGAGCTACATGGCCTTGTACCTGTAGCCAAATGATGAACGGAAAAAAAACCCTAACATCAGGAAGTTTCACAATTCACTGCAATTTAAGCTTTGCTAAAATCCTGTGGGCCTAATAAAACATAGCTAAAATAAGAACAAAGGCCTTCACTTTACATACATAATTAGGCCTCAAAATAAACATACTACAATTACTAATTCAATTTATTCGTCTCATACTTGTAAGAGAACTACCTTCTTCATTCTTCTAACATGACCTAATGTCTCTTAATGCATGACATTACTACAAACTAAACATTACACATACACAAATGCATTTCTTAATTACTGGTGGCCTTTTCTCTTCTCTCGAGGCCTGTTCACATTTCTACTTTTCTATTTCAACGAATATATTTCTGTTACTCTTTAAACATTCTTATTTTATATGCGGGTGCTGACTAACAATGAATATGGTGCACCCCTACAAATTTTTGCATCAGTAACGCTCTATCACTACCTTGAGTAATACTCCCATATTTCTGATCTTCTGGTTGGAACTTAGCATCCTGGAAAGTAGTGTACCTCGGTAAGCATGAGCCAGAAGAGTTAATGTCTCCAGCTCCCTTCCATCCAGCCTCCTGGCTAGCCACTGCAGCTGTGCCGCCAAGTAATAGGCCTCTAAGTCACGTGCACCCAGCCCCCCCAGCTAGTGGCAGCTGCAGAGTTCGCAGAGACACCCTATAGCGTTCACCATCCCACACTAGATCCCTCAACAGTGTGTCAATGTTCTTAAACCAGCTCTTCGGGATCACCACTGGGAGATTGACAAAATGATATAGAAGTCTTGGTAGCACCACCACCTTGGATAGCGCTACTCTTGCCATGATTGGTAGTTTAAGCGAGCGCCAGAATGTCACATTAGACCTCAGTGATCTCAGGGCACCTCCAAATTCTCTTCCACCAGGTCTGCCTGTTGATGGTACACCTGTATACGCAGGTATCTGAAAGAGCTTGGGGTCCCGGCGATTTCCACCAGGAGGTACAACGGTCTGTCAAGTGCAGGCCGCATCGAGAATATGTATGTCTTTTTGGTGTTGACACGCAATCCGGACAGCTCCGCAAACTCCTCCAGTATGCGCAGCACGGAACCCCCCGAGACCCGTTTCATATATAAACTAAGATATCATCTGCATATAGTAAGACTATGTGTTCAGTCTCGTCAAGCATTATTCCCAGTCTCCCGCTCTCCTGTCTGAGTCGTTCTGCTAATGGTTCCATTGCCAAGGCAAAAAGCAGCAGCAACAGAGGACACCCCTGCCTTGTTCCTCCACGTATGGAGTATTGGTCAGACACTGCCCCTCCTGTGCGCACTCTAGCCACGGTATTCGCATATAAAAGGCGGACCCATTTCAGCCATTCCTTTCCCAACTCCATCCTCCCCATCCCTTCTAATAAAAAGTCCCATCTCAAAGAGTCATCAGGAAACAGCCCTATGTCTTGGTGAAATAGGACATGAAATATCCTCCTCAGGTTGCTAGACGTTGAACGCGATGGGATAAACCCATTTTGGTCAGTATGGACCAATCTCTGCATCTGGGGTAGGATTCGGGTTGCCAATACCTTGCTAAGTATTTTAAAGTTAAGGTTTAGCATTGATAACGGCTTAAATTCTGCAATGCCTGCTACCTCCTTCTTGGTTTTTGGCAATGGGATCACTAATGCCTCCCTAGCTGACGGTGGAAGGTGTTCCTTTTCAAATGCCTCACATCTGCTCCATTTTCAGGGCCAGTGTGTCTACGAAGGTGTTATAAAATTTGGCCTGGAGGCCGTCTGGTCCCAGGGTTTTCCCCCGCGCCATTTCTTTAATGGCTGTTCTGATATCCTGTGTAGCGACTGGTGATGTCAAAGTCTTCCAAGCAGCCTGATCTAATTCTCGCATTCCTAACCCTTCCAAATATGCAATCATCCTGTCTCTATGCACTTCCTCAGGTTTCCGATACAGCGGTTCATAGTATTCCCCAAACATGTTGTTGATTCCCTTCGGAGAGTAAATCACCTGTCCGCTAGAGTCCAGAATATTGGGAATCAGGACTCCCCTGCGTTCTGGCCTAATCAGCCATGCCAGTGGCTTCCCTGCTCTACCACCCTCCTTGTGCTGCCTTTCTTGGTATGCCTGGGACTCCAGAAGTCTCAACTGTTCCCATGTGCTGCTGTAGGTACTCTTCATCTCCACTAGCTGTTTCTGGGTGTCAGCCCTCTTCCCAACTTCCCTATCCTGGGACAGTATTTGGGCTTCGAGGGTTTAAATTCATCATTTATTTATTTCCTAGCTCCCACTGTCTGCCCCATGCACTACCCACTAATCACTATCTTAAAGGCGTCCCACTCCACCAGGGAGGAGCCAGCTGTCCAGTGGTTCTTTTCAAAATATGCTGCTATTACCCTGGAGAGCTGGCGTCTAAAGCAATCATCTTCTAGTATGTTGGGATCTAGCCTCGGGGGTAGAGGCAAACCGCCGCAGTAAAGGGCTATGATCGGAAATGGATCTCGCCAGATATTCAGCCTTGGTCTGGGCCGGTCCCAGTCGGTTTGAGAAGAGGAACATATTCAGTCTGGTATGTAGTTCGTAAACGGATGAGTAATAGGAGTATTCTCTCCTCTGTGCGTTTTGCAACCTCCAAACATCCAGCAACTCCCACCCTGTGATCCAGCCCCTCAGAACCTAAGCTGTCGTGGCCGCTGTTGCACCTCGTAGGGGTGCAAGGGATCTGTCCAAGCCCAAGTCACATACACAGTTAAAGTCGCCCCCCAATATCAGATCACCTGCTGCCACACCCGACAATCGTTGAGAAAGTTGCATTAGGAATGGGACTTGTTCTTCATTCGGGGCATAAATGCTCCCCAGCGTTACCTCTTTTCACTTCATCTTGCCTTTAACTAGCACATATCTCCGGTCTGGGTCGATTATCTTTCCTGCTGTGTCTGGGAGACAGTGGGCTTCCGAGGCGTGTTTGGTTTCTTGGGGCGGCGTTTTCTATCTCTATCACTTCGCTTCTCGCCCCGTGAGCCCTGCTGTGATTTTGGGAGGGGTGCACCTTTCCCATATGCCTCCATCCAGGTCCATGTTTCCCCCGGTGTGTTGCAGAAATGTGTGGTGCCGTCTAGAACAATCCAGAGCTTCGCTGGAAACATCAGTGAGTACTACAGTCCTGACTCCCTGAGGGCTTTCTTGGCTTCTATAAAGGAGGCTCTTTGCACCTGCAACCTGGCGGTAAAGTCCGGGAACATGGATACCTTACCATTGCCCATAATGTATGGGCTGTGGGTCCTTGATTGCTGCAATATGGCATCCCTGTCCCTGTAATGTAGGAGCTTAGCAACCACTGGTCTTGGAGGTCTCCCTGGTGCCAGTGCTTGCCCCGGTACTCTGTGCGCCCTCTCCAGGGCGAAGAATCGAGTTAGTGTGCCTTTCAGCATCACCTCCATGAGCCATGTTTCGAGGAATGACAGCAAGTCTGTACCTTCCGAGTTCTCCAGAATTCCCACAATTCGGACGTTGTTGTGCCTATTCCTCCCTTCGGCGTCTTCAGCCCTCCGTTCTAGTTCTGCCACTCTTGAGGCGAGGACTTCTAGCCTAGCTGCCCCTTTTGTGTTCCGGTACTAGCGCGGCCAGCGAATTTTTGACTTCTGTTACCCTATCGGCTAGCTTACGGTGTTTGGCCTGCAGAAATCCTGACCCTACCGGCACAGCTCCTATGTCTTGTTGCAGTGCCGTTTTGGTATCAGAGATAGATCTTTATCAACTGGTTCTTCTGCATCATACTCGCTATGCTGCGGGAAAGGTTGCTGGGTGTTAGGCAGGGTGTTCTTGGGTTTATTCTTCTGGCGCCGCATTATGTTCTTTGCGAACCCGTTCTGTGCTCTGTTCTAGGTTACAAATCTGGCTTCTGCCCGTCTGGCTTGGTGTGGGAGTTCCCCCCCCATCCTGGGACCCTCCTGTCACCCTGGGGCCCCTGCACAGATGGGGAGCCTGGCAGCATATTCCTCCATTCTCCTCACCGCCACCACTATCCGGATGCCCCCGGTGTGGCAGTGTAACTTACCCCACGCTTCCGGGAGTAGCCATCAGGGGAGCAGAAGGGGCCACTGCGCCGCCCTTCTAGGAGCGTTCGTCTCAGCTCCGCTGTGTGGTCGGACCCTTGATCTCGTTGCTCTTTTCGGCTCTGCACGCACTCTGCAGCTGGGTTACAGGGCCTCAACACCAAGGCCTCACTGTGCAGGGCCTATTTTCTCTTGGTGTCTAGTTCCTGTAGCATGCCTCACCTTCAAGCCAACTGTGTCACTATGCAACTAAGCCAGGCTTATTGCCCACGATCAGTCCTTCAGGACTCATCACCTCCTGGGCAATGGGATTCTTTATTCAAGGCCTTCCGGCTTTGGTGTGTCTCTTCATTCCGTATCGGCCCCTGAGTCCTCCGTGTGTTGTTTGCGATACTAATGGGGTTTATTTTTTCATTTATTTACTTATTTATTTATTTCCCCTCCCTCTTTCCTGTTGTTTACTGTGTCTGCCGGTGCCAGTCCACGCACAGCCTCTTCCAGGTGTTCCCACCGCGCCCGACTCTTCTCCTGCTCTACTGTCTGTGCCCTAGCGCTGCGTCACAGAATCCCATGGCGGTGTACCTCTTGGACCACCAGCCACCTCTCTCGCCTCCAGTCTCCCTCTTGGCTTCGCGGTGGTCACAGATACTCTCTCATTGTCGTACCATCTCGGCCTCCTCATGCGGCTTGGCAGTATCCCAGGCAAGCGAAGGGTGCAGGTCACATTGGGCCCCCATGCTCAGTTGCTCTCATTCAGGACGCCGTTCTCCACTCCCCGGCGTGAAGCCTCAGGCAGGCAGATCCTGCCGTTGCTACTGTGCCCACCTCTCTGCCTTCCTCTTCTTCGCCGCCCCCACTTGCCGACTAGGTAGACGGTCGCGCCTGGTGCCACACCCCAGACTCTCGATCCGGACCTCGCACTTGTGGTGGCTCCGGTGCCTCCGGCCCCACTCCAGCACTATCGGCACTTGCTTCCTGCGGTCCGCTGCTCTGCTGAGCCCCGAATTTGGGCTTTTCAGGTGCGGGGAGTTGCCCTGCTCATCCCTCCTCCAATTGCGGGACTTTGGTGACACCCCACTCCGGTTTCAACAGGATTACTGAGGGATCATGACAGAGTTTTGCAGTTATGCGGCCGCCATGATCGCGGTCCAAGCCACGCCCCATGGTGCCAGTGACTTGCGGTCCAATTGAATATTCCAATTGCACCGGGTACGTAACTCAGGGCAGGTGCTTGTCACTAACTTTGAGTCCTATTAAATAATCCAACTCCACTGGCTACCTAGCTTCAGGCAGGTGTTGCTCAGTGATTTTGAGTCCTAGTAAATAATCCAACTCCAGGGGGTACTTTTCTCAAGAAAGGTGCTGATCAGTGACTTGAGTTCCAAATTAGTAATCCAGCTCCAACGAATACTTAACTCAAAGCGGGTGCTGGTCAGTGACTTGAGGTCCACATTAATATTCCAACTCCAACAGGTACTAACTCCAGGTCAGTGCAGGTCAGACATCTGAGGTCCAGTTTAATATTCCAGTGCCACCAGGTTCTTACCTCAGAGCCGGTGTTGGTCAGTGACTTTAGATCCAATTGAATAATCCAATTCCACCAGGTACTTAACTCTGGGCAGGGGCTGCTCAGTGACTTGGGGTCAAAACGAATAATCCAGAACCGAGAAAGTACTTACTTCACAGCAGGTCCTGTTCGGTGACTTGAGGTCTAATTCAATAATACAACTCCTCCAGGTACTTGCCTCCAAGCAAATGCTGGTCATTGACTTGGTGTCACAATGAATAATCCAGCTCCAAAAAAGTATTTTCTGCAGGGCAGCTATTGGTCAGTGACTAGGGTTCCAGTTTAATATTCCAACTCCACAGAGTACTTAACTCAGAAAAGGTGCTGGTCAGTGACTTAAGGTCCAATTTAATAATCCAACTCCACCAGGTACTTATGTCAGAGCAGGTGCAGGTCAGAGACTTGGGAACCTATGGAATAATGCAACTCCAACTTTTGTATGTAAAAGAAAACAAACACCCACAAATTCCCCTTAATTCTTAAGACATAACAAACCATTTCTTTTTTCATACAGTAAACCAAAAAAGCAGCAACAAACGAGCAGCAAACAACTGTTCCACAACCGAGACCAAAAAACAAGAAACAAACGAGCGTCAAACAACTGTTCTACAACCGAGACCCATCTTAGGCATTAACTACCAAAGAAAAGCAAATTAACATCACGTAACTTATTATTTTTTATTCTACTTTGAAAACCCTACCCACACTATAACAACAACAAAAAAGATAAAAGTGTTGTAGAGAAAAGTGTTGTACATTTAAAAAACTTTCTACAGGAGATTTGCAAACATTCCTCACTCCATAGTATATACTGAATAACAACAAATGTTTTCCTTTCACATCTTGAAATCCATAAGAAACTTATAAAAAAATGTCAAAGCAAATACACAACATCTGAATTTTGTTTCTTTTTCCAATAGATTATACAACAAAGGCATCCTGTAGACAAGCCAAACTTGTGAAATCAAGAACTGGGAACAATCTTTTAAAATATGGTGGCTATCTCTATTGCTAAGACAAATTTGCAGAACCCAGGAGTCATTGGAGGTGTGTTCGATATTTCTCTTCCCATTTCACGGGCAGAGCGGTTACTCTGGAAGCTACTGTTAGGACAACAGAGCATAACCACTCTGCCTCTGCAATGGAAATAGAGGTGCAACAAATTAAACTTCTCTCACACACCTCAAATGAATCCTGTGGAACCATTTTGAGGGAAGTAGTCCAAAACATTCCAGTGCACATTGCAAGTAGCATGCCCTCCGCCCCCAACCTTAGAAGGATAGTTCAGAGGCAAAAACTGGCAAGTAATCCCCACCGTGTAACACCCCGAACCTTCGAAGACATTAACACCCCTCCCCAACTAACTCTAACTTTCGCAAATTAATCTTTTCTCATATATGACAATAAAAACTCTCTAAAAAGAAGTTTCATTTTTAGCACTAACCATAACCTTGTAACCTCAGAGAGTAACCCAATTTCGATGATGGATGGTGCATTTAAATCAACACCCCATCCATTTTCACAAATGTATACTATTCTTGCTAACAGGAATAACACAACTGTTTAGTGTATGCTTTGCTCCTCAACAAACATTCCTCAACACACACTTAGGGCCTCATTTATGTGTTTTTGCTGTAGGGCAGGGTAGCAGGCCTTCCTGCTGCGTTGCCCTACAGCAAACGTAAAGGGCAGGAAAGCGCCGTATCTACGGAACAAGTGATCTCAGCGATTACCCTGCGGAAACCCCTAAAATCTTCAAGACCTGACGGGTTCAGTACATCGTTTTATAAGACCTTCTGCCCTGAACTAGCCCCCTTACTCACATGACTTTGATTCGAGCTCCCTCATGGAGTCTATGTTGGGGGCCTCCATCTCGGTCATACCCAAGCAAGGGAAAGACCCAAAGCAATGTGGATCCTACCTGCTATTTGCAAGCGTTCTGGCCCATCGCCTTAATCCTCTTATGCCAGGGCTTATCGACTCAGGCAAAGCCAGGTTTATTCCCTTGCACTAGTGCAGTGATAACACAAAATGCATCTGCCATCTTACAAAGTGCACCGGTCACGCACGGAGGCCTTGTTGCTATCCATTGATGCAGAAAAGGCATTTGACCGAGTACACTGGCCGTACCTATTTAAGACTCTACGACGGTTTGACATTGGTGATTGTTTTGGGTGATGTATTCAGAGTATCTATAGCATTCCCTGTGCGGCGGTTAGAGTAAATGGCTTCCGGTCCAGCATTATTTCAATTAATCGGGGCACATGTCAGGGTTGTCCACTCTCCCCGCTTATCTTTGCACTTTACATGGAGCCTCTGGTGCAGAGATTGAGGGCCAACCCAAGGGCGGCAGTCATTCAATTTGGCACGGACCATCACTTGATCATTTTATAAGCCAACAATGTCATCCTCTCGGTAACGCAACCCTTGACCTCTCTCTCAGCTATCATTACAGAACTACAGGACTTCAGAGCAATCTCAGGCTTTCTTGTGAACATGCAAAAATCCCAAATTCTAAACTTCACTGTAGCCCCTGACACCGAACGTGCATTGAAGATACAGTTTGATTTTCAATGGGTCACCATAGGCCTCCCATATCTTGGCCTTGCCCTGGTCGTAGCCTTCCCAAAACCATAGTGGCGAAATATGCATCACTGATCGCTAGACACACAGAGATGTGGCACGTTGGCAACGGTTACCACTCTCGTGGCTGGGCAGCATGACGGTTGTGAAAATGACCATACCACCCCAAGCTCTCTACATATTTCAGACACTTCCTTTGACCCCATCACCTGGAACGATTCGCACACTTCAGTATGACATTGAAAATGTAATTTGGGAGGTAAAAAGCCCAGGCTTCAGAGACAACTACTGCAATGAACAAAACAGGAAGAAGGCCTAGCAGTGCCCTTGCTTTTGAGATACTTCCAAGCAGGCCCACTTTGGTATCTCGTGGAGTGGAACGCCCACTCACAGAGAAGCACTGGATAAATATGGTCCAAACAGTAGTGAGCTCCCACTTATGGAGGGCTGCATGGCTGCTTTGTCGCCACATAGCCTGGGGCCTTTACTCCTCACCTATGACATGTCGGACTCTTTTAAACTGTGGGATACGGTGGCGATTACTGCAGGCATAATGACGTGTCCATCGCCCCTGAGTACCCTATTTGCTAACCTGACTTTCCACCTGGCCTGATGCAAAGCAACTTCTGACGTTGGACAGAAGAGGGTTGTAAACGCATAGGCTGTCTCTTCGATCAAGAATGGTCCAATTGCATTTTACCAATTCAAAACTGACTATTCTCAGCTAGAAGCAGATCAGTTCTCTTATGCACAGTTGCCATCCTGAGGTACACACTGGGGCAAGTCAGCCGATGACCCAGTTTGAAAAATGGCTGTTCCTTAAAGCAAACGACAAGAGGCTAATTTCATAGCTAAATGTTACTTGACTAAGACGGAGTGCATCGCAAAACCCCTGGCCAGAACCAATGGGAGGAGCAAACCGGCAGACCCTGATAGATAAAGAATGGAAGGACATCTTCTATAGAATCCACCACACGGTACACAACAGGGGACACACTGAAACAGCATATCAGATAATCTCTAATTGGTATTACACAACAGACTGCATCAAGAAATGGAACGAGAAGTGCACTAGGGACTGCTGTTGAGGGTGTGGTAATCCAGGGACATTGCTTCATCTCCTGGGGCACTGCACAAAGTTAACTAGATACTGGGACTAGACCCTAGATTACATTAATACCGCCTTTAACACCGCTTCCCCCCGATTCCCAGCCTATACAATGCTTAGGCTTCCGAATGCACTGACATTTCCACTCTCCTCCATTCGAGGGAGATACTCAATGTAGCTCACCGGATTATATTGTCATCCTGGGGCACAAATAGATCCCCCAACCACAGACAGTGGTTGCACAAACTGTAGCTCCTTCTCAGCATGGATGTAGCTACCATGGATGTAGCTACCATGCATGGTAGCTACATCCAATAGCTCCTCCTATGCCGAGTTATGGGCCCCATTTATCTCAATTGTCTCTACAGAATTCAGGGAACTATTGTGCCGACATAACTGCGTATTTTAAGACTGATCCCAGATCCCCCAGGCCCTGAGGTACCAGAGGTGTTATTGATAGACTAATAGGGGGAGCTTGGAAGAAGGGACATGCAGAGCGCATACACATCCCCTGCTATGGCGTTTGCTTGGAAGGAAATGGGGAGGATGTTGGGGGGACGGGATGTTATTCCTTTTTATTTTTCTATATCTGTTGTTCCATATTGTCCTTTTATGTTGAAAACTAGCCCTTACGATGCACCATCTCTCCTTGCCACTGGCATCCCAGGGCGCAGAACAAACGTGGTCGGCCCAATAGGGTTGTAGGCGACTTGCTGAGTTAGCATTGTCCCTGGCACACTTCGTATATATATATATATATATATATATATATATACGGCTGGCCCGGACTGGGTTGTAGGCAGCATGCTGTGTACAACAAATATGGACTTTGATGATAATAAAAAGAATTGATCCTAAACATGAACAGCAACTGTTTGACCTGGCACCATTGGCGTGGGTCTCCCTTCCGTTTTTTGCTGTTGCCTCCTGTGTTTTTGCTATATGTTTTGCTGGTTTAGATGTTTTGGGCACTGTGCCACTGCTATTCAGTGTCACAGTGCAAGTGCACCCTATGGTAAATTGTAATGGATTAGAGACTCCATGATTGGCTTATTTGGTTTACTTGTCAGACCCTAGCACAGTGCACCGTGTTTGACCAGGGCTTGTAAATCAAATGCTGCTGGTAGGCTTGCAGCACTGAGTGTGCCACCCACTGGAGCAGCTTGTCACCTATGGCTCAGGTCTGCCATTGCAGAGCCTATGTGCAGCCTAGGGCTGCCATGTTGACTTGGTAAGTGCACCCACTTGGCAGTCCCTAAACCTTCCCTTTTCTACATGTTAGCCACCCCTAAGGTAGGCCCAAGGGCAGGGTGCATAGTATGTAAGAGCTAGGACATGCCCTGATGTGTGTGGCATGTCCTGATAGTGAATTATAGCCATTTCCGTTTTTCACTGTTGCAAGGTTACCTGTCCCCATAGGCCAGAATGGGCAGTTTGATTATAAAACCTTATAATCATGACTGACCCAGGGAACATGGTAGAACAACAAATTTAGTATGCCTAAACTCAGAATAATAAAAGACATATTTTAGTGAAGTTGGTTTTGACATTCTGTGCTTGAAAATACCACTTTTAGAAAGTAGGTATTTTCTTGCCTAACTATCCAAGCCTGCCTCTACTAGGTTGTGTATTCCATGTCTGGTTTGTGAGTGACAGGGCTGGGGTGGCTCCAGGATACAGGGTGAGTCAGCACAGGGCTGAATAGACCTATCTGCATGTGGAGTGGTGGGGGAGTAGCACCTGGGCCTGAATAGGGCTGTGCCTGCCTTCCAACAATGCTGGCTCCACCTCCTGTGGTGTGTCTCATGACCCTGGCCCACACAGACAAAGGAAGAAGTTGTGCACTGGCAGAATGCACCCAGAACTGGTTTGGACTAGGTACAAACACTCTCTGCCTTCAGAGACAAAGGATTTGTGTGTATAAAAAGGGGGACCCAGACCCCAGAATTTTAGATCACTTCTGGGAATCAAGACCAACCTTTGCTGAGGAGAAGAACCAGAAAACTGAAGGAGGAGACTACCTCTGTGCTGCATGTTTGGGGGTTGGCCTGCAGTGGTTGCTTCATTGCCAAAGAAAGGAGAAAAGGACTGAGTGTGCTTTCATCATTTTGAAGAAGATCTCCAAGGGCTTGAACTGTGCTTGCCTCCTGCTTGAAGTCTCAGGGATACAAGACTTCACCACCAGCTCCCCCCCCTGAATTCCCTTGCTGGGAATTGAAGTGCCTGCTGTTGTGTTGGACCTTCTGAGAGACTGCGTGTCACTGGGAGCTGGAAGTGTGACTCAACAAAGAAGAATCGTGTCGGCGCCACAGAAGTTGCCGTCGCATCGCCGAGTAAGCATGCTGCCGCTGTCACCATCGCATCGCCGAAGCGCGTCGCATCACCGGAGAAGCATGCCGCCGCAGAGGTCGCTGTCGCATCATCGGAGAAGCGTATCGCAGGGCCTGTCGCGGCTCAGAAGTTCATCGAACCGCTGCACAGCCGTCGGGCGTGCACGCATCGCATCAACGTTGTTGCATCGTAAACAAGACGCCACTTTGTCGCATCGTACCGGAGAGCAGTAAGAAACCGACGCATCACCTCCCCACACAGTAAGGAAGCGAGAATCATCTCACTTGCACAACAGTAAGGAACCGACGCATCCACTCCCCTGAGTGTAAGGAACCGGCGCATCACCTTCCCTGCGACCCTTTTTGTTTGTTCTGCGTTATGCATCCAAGGTACTTTGAGAGTAAAGTGTCGCAATCTAAAGTGAACTAAGCTATTTCTGCCATTCTAAAGTCTTATTTTGATTACAGTATTGTGGATTTTTGTCGTTTGGTCTTGTGTTAAGTCTAGTAAAGATTACTTATTTTTCTAAACCTGTGTGATGTCCATTTGTAGTGTTTTCACTGTATTACTGTATGTGTTCAGAAATGCTTTACACACTGCCTCTGAGATAAGCTTGCCTGCTCATGCTAAGCTACCAAGGGGGTGAGCAGGGGTTATTTTAGGAGAGTAGCCCCTTACCCTGACTTGACGCAAGGGTCCTTATTTGGTCAAAGCAGGTACCTATCTCTGCCAACTAGAGACCCCCAAATTTAACAGCAACAAACTGTGAAAACACTACAATCCAGTAACCACATTGGTCTAACACATCTCTCGTAGCAGTCAGATTTCCGCCTCCCTAACTTTTTAATCTTTTCCCTTGTACAATCCCTCATCACTGCCTCAATCATCACTCATATGCAGTAAAAAGTTGTAGCATATTTTTGTCAACGGCAGCTGCAACTGCAGCAATGCCTTGCACAAAACACCTAACAGTTGTGATGCTGACACCAGGTTGCTGAGCTTGTTCTCCTCACTAGAGCTTATATCCTCACTGAAAAAGGCATGTAATTGCTAACAGACTCAAAGTATGCCTTCAAATTCTCTCTCGACTTTGGGCTTCTGTGAATGCTGCATTCTCATCTGATGGGGTACAAACTCTCTCTTGTCTTCAATGAGAAAATCAGAAGGTTATTCTAATCTTTATGGCCACAGTCTTCAGGTAATCAAGCTGATCAGTTACAGGCCTAAAGAAATAGATGTGGCATTAATTATTTCCTTTAGTATTTTTGCACTCTGTCTCGTTTTGCAGATAGCCTGCCCCAAACCATAGTTAGGAAGTAAAAAAAAAAAAAATATGATCGTCTCAGACACTTCAAAGGGGGTATTTACAAGCCCATTGCGCTGAAGTTCGTCACTTTTTACCATATTAAAAGTGATATAGTGGCAGCGCAAGGGGCTTGTAAATAAGCCCCAAATTGTCTTAATGGTTGCTGAAGGGGATTCTTGGCAGTGTTGGATAGCAAGGACCACATATCAAGGGTAACAATCCCAGTATAATCTCTGGGTAACCAGGTATTAGTGTACTGGCTACTAATGAAATGGGCATATTCGTCTCGGAAGCAATGCTTATGGATCAACTTCCTAGTGGGAAAGCAGGAAATCTGTTCAAAGGCGAGTAACATAGTCAGGTGTTCTCGATATAACAGTGTCACACTTGTGTTTGCCCATAAAGGTGCTCCAGATATTTGGTTCTCAATGTTCATAGGACTACCCATGCCCGCAGTAAGCAAGATGAATAGTGCTGCCAGGAAGTAGATCCTGGGGAGGGCCTGCATACTCGGGCAGATGGTGTTCATGGTATAACAGATCAAGGCAGGTTTTTATTTTTATTTAGACGGGTTTTCATCAAAGGCACACTACACTCCCCGCAGATGTTGGTGGGCAAGTGAGTAGAAATCCAGCAGGTAGAAAGATTTACTGATTTGGGATATTTTTCTAGCAACAGCATGTAAGAGTTGTTCTGATACACTGAGCGATAGTCCTCTCCAGGACAGGTACAGTGCAATTCAGAATTACACCAGGCGACCCACACTCAGTTTCACAGAAGTATCCAGCCACAGAATGGAGCTGGTAACAATGAGAGGTGATGGGTCTTTCAAAGAAGAAGCCAAGCAAGAGGTCTTCATTTCCCATCACCCATCAGAACAGGAAATGACATCACAGCAACCTGCACTCCTCCCCCTCCCAAGACCTACTTTATGGCAGCTGCCTCACGGATGAGCAGCGGATGCGCGCAGCGGGCGCACCGCTGTCATGGCAAAGGCAACTCCCTCTGAGCTGGTCCGCGCCTGGACCGCGCTCAGTGCCAGGAACCCTGACCTGATCACCACCCAGCGATACTCTGCTGCACTACTTAAGTCGCTAAACAACAGACACCGTTCCCCCAACTGCTTCTGTGCCACAACTCACACCACAGTAGGAGCTTTCACCTGCACCCACTGTCGGTTCTCAAGCAGTCACACACCCACATCCCCACACAAATACTAGCAATGTCCTCAACACTCCCTCCCAACACACATGTCATACAAGCACCAACAACGCCTACACCCCCACCCTACACCACGTGCCACAGAAAACCCGCACTGCAACACCCACTTGCATGCATGGTTCTCAACAGAAGATGACTCAGCCAACACACAACCAAAATATGGGACCTGCTGACTAGCAATGCACCTGACATCCTCCTTATCATAGAGACCTGGCTCAATCCCTCATCCGCTCCCGACATCTCCAGGGCAATCCCAGCAGGCTACAAGATTGCTCGACAGGACTGCCTTTGCAAGCCAGGAGAAGGACTCACTATCATCTACGAAGAATCCATCAAATGCACAACATCCACTGAGGATGCCACCCTATTCATGGAACACCTGCACTTCAAGCTGCAATTCTCAGAAAACATCACGCTGAACAGAACACTTGCCTAACCACCACCTGGACCACAAGCCACAGCTACCAACTTCAAAACCAACTTTGTCACTCCACTCACCATTGATTCCAGAGCCTAAATTCTCCTCGGTGACCTCAACTTTCACCTGGAAGATGGAAACACCCCCTGCTGAAAGCTTGAGCAACATCATACGCACCCAGCTCATCCCAGAACCAACACATACCGCAGGACACAAACAGGACCCCATCATCACAAGCAACAGTATCAAATATAACTCCACCACACTGCTCATATGGACCGACCACTCCATCACTAACTTCAAAATCAACACACCTCAATTCAACACCCCTACCAGGTTCAGCTTTTGGGGCCGCAGCTGGGGAAAAATCACTGAAGCAGATTGGCCCAGCTCCCTCACCATGAATAAACCTAGCCCCACAGACAACCTTGCAATGTAATGCAATGTAACTCAACTTATAGAGCGCAAACTCATACCCTGAGGTGCTTGGCACTATCGAAGTCTGATTTAGGCCGCAATGATATATTAATCGGGTCAATCGGGTGCATCAATGTCTTCTACTCCTGTGTGAAAAGCCATGATTTTAAGGCTTTCCTGAAGGAGAGTAGCGAGGGGGCAGCTTTTAGTGTCAGTGGGAGGTTGTTCCAGAGCATGGCAGTGGCCCTAAAGAAGCTCTTTCCAGCCCAGGTAGTTTTCCCAAAATGGGGGTGTGAGAAAGTGCCATCTTTCTTGCATGGTATGCCCCCACTTTTTGCTGAATTGCTGAATGTACTTTGGCTGAGTGTGCCCTGGACTCCTGCCAGTCAGGTGCCCAGGGCCTATGTTCCTTTCCTAAAAACCTCAAACCCAAATTGGCAAACCCTGGCCACATGTCAGCCCCTGGTAAATGGTACCCTAGGTCCCCAGGGCCTTGTGACCAGGGAAGGTCTCTAAGGGCTGCAGCACTCATTGTGCCATCCTTAGAGGCCCTGTACCCTAACACACACACACTGCCCTTGCAGGCTGAGTGTCTGGGTACAAGACTAAACAGAGAGTCGACATGGCCAACGTCCCTGTGTGCCATGCCCACCACCTACACTGCCCTGGCATACATCAACCACCCCTCTAGCTGGGTGCCCTATGCCAGTGGTGTGGGCACAGGAGCATGCAGGGCCAGACTGGCCGTAGCGGGCACCGGGAAATCCCTCGGTGCGCCGCACGGGTGGGGGCCGGTTTTGGGCCCCTGTCGGCCGTTTTTGTTACAGGGCCGTTTTTGCAGCATAGCTGCAATATCGGCCCTGTAACAAAATTGGCCGAAAACCGGCCCTGGCAAAGAACTCAGCGGCACCCCCAACCCCCGGGGGGGGGGGGGGCCTGCCGAGCACTTTGCCAGGGCCGGTTTTGATTCCCAGTCCGGCCCTGAGAGCATGAGCCCTGTGCCCCTACAGTACCCAGGTCCATTCCTGGGCACTGTAAGTGCAGTGCTGCCATTTAAGAGTACATGGTGCTGAGAGCTTGTCAAACACGAGCTTCACAGCACCATAATGGCAACACTGAAGACTGAGAAGTTTGGTATTGCTGGAGCAGAGTTTTCATTTTGAAAATTCTGGGGCTTTTGAAGCTCTGGCATGTCTATGCGTTTTATTAATTTATTAATAATTAACAATTAATTATTTGTCTTGTGCAAGTGTGTTTTACTAATCAACCTGTTTGTCCTAACATAAGAGAAAGTTACATGAGGGTTAGCTTATTTGTGCTGTTTCTGTATTTACAATAACGTGCAAGTTTTCATGTTTAAACGTTGCTGTGTGCCATTTATTTTGAGCACAAAACGCTGTTTGAATTAATGCTTTTTATGTCGCAAAGCTAGATAAATGCATACACATAAGGGTATTAGTGGGGTTTACACTGTTTAATCATTATGCTGTAGTAACGTTTATTTTGTCTCTTTAATTAAAGATGGTCTATTGTGGCCTATGAAGGCCTTAAAATGAGCTGAGAATATTTTGAAGCCTGGCTGTGCCGTGGCGTAATCTGTGATGTGGCAAGGGAGACCCCTGCTGGAAAAAGGTCGAAGACAACTGACCGTGGTCCTTATTGTAATTTTCCATGAGGACATCAGCAGTTTGGAGGATCTCCAAAAGAAATGGAATGTCCTTGGTGGACAAAGGAGCTTCTGAAATGAACAATGAACTATAGCCCGGTTGCCGAGGGAAGTGAACAAGATGGATACTTTAATAGTTTCTGTTTCTTGGTTCCTGTTCCGTAGTTCACATCTTGTGAACTTTCCTGAGCGAAGATTTTCAGATGTAGCAATGTTACATCCCTTCCTTCTCGCTCTGCTCAGTGATACAGTTTATCCTGCCAACTTTATGTGTGTTTCCATTGTAATTTTCACTATAAAATGTTAGTTTAGGGAGGCCACTTCCCCATGCTTTTGCGCTGATCTTTTGCCACTTGCCATTTTACCTTTGCCGCGTGAACTTGCGTTGCTGAGGATTGATGCTGAGGACTCTGTCTTGAGAGACATTACCGAGAGACTGGTCCTGACCCGTTCTGACACTTAGTTAGAATAGGTAACTATGAGAAATGATTTATTCTGATTGATTTTACTTTGACTAATTTTAGATAAAGCAATATAACTTTTAAACATGGTGTTGAATATTCTTTCTTGTCAATTATTGTGTACATTTTTGATCATTGTTGTATAGATTGTATAGAGTATGATTAAGGACAATCACTATAATCGGTCCTATCGCTTAGATATAGATGCAGGGTGTTTAGGAGTTTTTCTTCCCACAGGTTTATTGCTGGTAGAGTATTTGAGCGTATGTTAGTGAAATGGGCCCTAGCGTATGATGAATGTATGTGCGTGTAACTGTGAGATTACTCTATCCGTGGTAGTGGGCATATTTTTGATACCCTGATCTCTATCAATTTCTCTGGTAGCAGAGGATGGTTATAGATGGTTGTCTTGATCTGATAAGATAAAATTGCTTGTATATTAGCTTATTGATTATTGATTTATTTTGATGTTGCTGGTATATGTACTAATATTATATGTTGGAGTTGTCATGTTGAGTTATATGTAGTGCTTCTGGAATTTGGAAGCTGGAAACAGTTCCGTAGTAGGGCAGAGGAAGGTGTATATGCTGCTCTCGGGAAAGACGGGATTGTAAGGAATTATGTGTGACAATTGAAGTTGCGCGTTTACATTGTCTGGGTTCGGAATCAGTGACATTATTGTATGTTACTATTAGAATATATTTCTGGTATACAAGGAGTGTGTATCGTAGTGAAGGTTATCTGTGAAACTCTGGTCTTAAGTCCCAGGGATCTGTAAAGATTTCCGTTAAAGCTTATTGCGGGAGGAGTAATAGGTATGCTCTGAGCTTGATTGAGGAACTGGGCAGAGGTAAGCTGCTTAGTTGATGTATGTTATAATTCTGTAGTAGGACAGGTTGTTCTCGAGAAGCAGGATTCTGTGTGCATGTACTATATTTTTCTTGTATGAATGTGCGTGAATGCATATACATTTATTGACTGTAAGACTCTTTGGATAAGTCCTAGAGGAAACAGTTAGGAGATGTATGAAAGTTGTTGATTCTTGAGAAATAGACTCTCTTTTTACTATCCTGTGGTTAGCGAAGCAGACAATGGAGATGTTTTTATGTTGTAACTAATAGATTTTGTAGATTTTTTTTGACACGAAGTCTACTGAGAATTTTTGTAAAGGAGGGGTAGACGAGTGACAGAGACAGGAGACAGAGACTGCAGCGGCTGTTGACGTCAGAAGGTTCGCGCACTGATTGGATAGTGAATCGGAATAGGGTTCGCGCTAGGATTGGTGCGTTAGTGTGAGTTGCGCAGGGATTGGAAGAGCTGTTTAGTGACGTAGACGCTCCAGGACTGGTGCGTTAGCGAGAATTGAGCTTTTCAACCTAACAGAGTAGAGAATTTTGGTAAGCGCTAAAATGTATTACCAAGAAGAGAAAAAGAAAAAGACCTTCTTTGGAAAAGTTAAGAAGTGGTTTAGCAAGGATAAAGAGGTTAAGACGAGAGAGGGTGAGTTGCTACCTCCAGCGAAAACACCTGCATCCTTCATGGCTGCGAAATATAGGTTACATACCTGTATATGGTTGCAGAATTGGGTTGGGTATACTAAAGAAGATGGTGTTTTAGCATTTCCAGAACATGGTTCATTTAATTTGGCCGTGTTGAGAAATCTACGGGAAAAGATGGTATGTCTGGACCCGAAGCCGAGACCTACACAGTTCGAGGCTTTAGTGGAATGGGAAGAGGAAGTATATAATCGAGAAAGACAAAGATCTGGAGGACAGTACAGATATATGTTTGGGAGGAGACATGATCGTGAAACACATCATGATCGAATGAAAAGGTGGCGAGATGCTAATATGTCGGAGGGATTATATCCAATGAGAACAGTTGAAGCTTCTGCTCCTTCAACAGAAAGGGTTTCTGAGCCAGATATGAGAAGATATGGAGAGTATGAGGATGAGGTCTTAAATGACATGATTTACAAGAGACCACCTCCATATAGACCAGAACCAGATGAGAGTACACCAGTTGTTTCTCCGATAAGAGATACCGTTGAAAAAGAGAAAATGACACCTGAACCAAGAGGTAGTAGTTCTTTCAGGGAGAGAGAGAATCGAAATAGTGAGGAAAATACCAGACAATTAGCAAAGACAACAACAGAACTGACTGAGAAAATTAGGGAGTTAACGAAGAATCTGGAAGCTGTTACGGTGCCTGTAACTATAGGTCCGGTAATTCCTGTGTTTGATAAACAGAGGACGGGTGAAAATGGACTGGTAATTCCATATATTGCAAATGATTCGACAAATTCAGTTGGTCCTTCGGGAGATTCAGATAAAAGAACAGGGAGAAGTGACCTGAGACAAACAAGACATGACACATGTAGTGAACCATTGGATGTTAGTGAACCTAGTTGTTCAAGGATGCCAATTTTAGAACCGCAGAAAAAGGTGGTTCCAGTGAGAAAAACAGCTGAAATAACAGTTGATGACTTGAATGATTGGATGAAGGTTCTTCAGAAAAAGGATAAAGATTCACAAGTTATTGATGTGGTTAAGTTACGTATAGAATTAGAAGAGCTTGTGACAGGAACAGTTCCAACAGAAATCCTGAAGAGTCATCATGATGGTGAATTAATGTTTATGTGCAAAAGCATAACATGGAGAGCAAGAAATACACATGATAGACTAAGAGCAATAGCAAATGAGCAGGGAGTTGACATTGATAAAGTAAAGGCTTTACAGAAAACGTACAGGATGGATTTCACGGAGAAAGACATAGAAAATTTGAATACTTCTAGTAGAACAGGACAGATTAAAGAAATGGTGGCATTGTTGCGAAGATGGGGTGATGTAGAAAAGTGGAAGGATAGGTGGTATAAGAAGAGAGAGGAATCTGAAGATAGAACAACTTATTCAGCATTTCCAGTGAGAGAGAAAGAGAAACCAGTGGAGCAGTATCCCATGAGAGAAATACCTGGAGGAGGATATGTACATGTTCCATGGACCAGACAGGATATTTTATCATTTACGAATGATTTCCCTCAATTGAGAGAAAAGCCCGTCGAGTGGTATAGGCAGGTAGACAGGTTTGTGAAATTGTCAAAAGTGCTGTGGGTTGATCTGAATAGTCTGTTTGATATAATTGTTCCAGCAGACTTGTGGACTGAGTGTAAAATAGTTGTGAGTTGGCCTACTGAAGAGTATCCAAGAGATCCAAGAACAGGGGCACCAGATCCAGAAGTAATGAGGAAGTATGATCAGGTGATGGTATACCTGAAAAGTAAAGTTCCTCCAAAAGAGACAGACTGGGTTGAAATAGATCGAACACAACAGGAAGCAAAAGAATCAGTTCATGCTTTTTACGAAAGGCTGATACTGGCTTTTAAACAATTCAGTGGAGATGAACACCTGGGTGACAAGGATTTGAGTCATTTTGTATACAGGTTTGTATATGGCTTGAGACCTGAAATTGGTGAGAGAATTCGTGAACATACAGTGGATTGGCAGAGTAAGAAAGTAGATGAGATTCTGAGACATGCAAAATATTTCAGTGATGAAATTGAAGCAAAACAAAGAAAGCTGAAAGAGAAAGCGATGTGGGCACAAGTGAAAGTTGCAGAAAGACAGGAAGCACAGTTGGTGGAACAGGCAAATAATCCAGGAAATAATGCAGGGAATAGACCGAGATTTGCAGGAAAAGGAAAGGGAAGTCTTGAGGAAGCCAAAAAGAAGTTCCCGTGTCACAACTGTGGCCAACTGGGACATTGGAGATCGGAATGTCCTAATCCACCATTAAATGAGGGTAAATCCTTAAATCAACAGGTGCAGAATGAAGGAAATAACCAGCAGCAACAACAGCAGAAAGTTGTGAGACAGCAGAGTCAAGAGCCAAAACCGCCCTTACCGCAGAATAGAGGGGTTCAGAAGTACAATCAGGACTCAGGATTCTACAATGATGAGCAGGTAAACAAACCAAAACGTACTAGCAAAGTACAGCAGTACTTGTTAAAGAGTGAAGGGAGTGAGTCTGAGGGTGATTATTGACGGTGCCGAAGAGAGGAGGAAGAGTGCATACTTGGTGCAACTCTAGAAATAGACCAGGCAGGACCATTTGTGGATGGGAAAATAAATGAGGAGAGTGTTACTTTTTTGGTAGACACAGGTGCGACAAGATCAACTGTCAGGTCAATAGATGTTAGAAATCTTCCTCTCTCGGATGAAGCAATCCAAGTAGTTGGTGTAGCCAATACACAAATCAGAACACGTCTTACTGAACCAGTAAGAGTACAGATAGGGAAATTTTCAGATATGCACAGATTTATTGTCTGTGACACGAGTCCAGTGAACTTGTTAGGTAGGGACCTATTGTGTAAGATGAATTGCACAATTTTCTGTACACCAGATGGAATAGCTTTTGAGACACCAGACGATGATGTTTTGTACCGAATGACTCTAGAAAATAGAGAAAGTGAGTTAATTGGTGCATTTGCAGTGTTCAATCCGGAGGATTTGCCTCAAGTGCTGAGAGACACAGTGAAAAAGGCAGTGTGGGATTTTACAGGAGAGGATGTGGGATTGATGAATAATGTAGATCCAGTGAAAATTGCAGTGAAAGAGGGAATCACATATCCTAACATTCCTCAGTACAAAATGACACCAGAAATAATTGAAGGAATAACTCCTATAATTGAGAAAATGATTCAGCAAGGAGTCCTAAGAGAACTACTGAGTAGTCCGTGTAATTCACCGATAATGGGACTGAAAAAGCCCAATGGCAAGTTCAGGATCGTGCAAGACCTGAGAAAAGTTAATCAGATTGTGGTGGCATGTTGTCCAATTGTGCCAAATCCATCAGTGATTCTGTATCAAATTCCACATGATGCTGAGTGGTATACAGTGATTGATTTGTGTCATGCGTTCTTTTCAATTCCATTGCATCATGACAGCCAGCCGATTTTTGCATTTAGGTTTGGCCAGCGTATTTTAGCATGGTGTCGTATCCCACAGGGGTATACGGAAAGTCCTTCGATATTCAATCAGTTATTGAAAAGATCGTTGGAAAGTTTGATCATGCCTGAGAGTTCAGTACTAGTACAATATATTGATGACCTACTTGTGGCATCAAAGACACGTGAAGCTTGTGAAGTAGATACCATAGCTTTACTGAATCATCTGGCAGATGGAGGGTTAAAAGTATCTCCAGCCAAATTGCAATTTTGCAAGAAAGAGGTGCATTATCTTGGACACAATATTGAAAAAGGTCTGAGAAAAGTGACTACTGACAGGATCAGAATAATCAGAGAAATGAAAGCTCCAAAAACCCAGAGAGAAGTGAGAATGTTCCTGGGTATGGTGGGATATTGTCGTCAGTGGATAATTAATTTTTCCCTGATAGCAAAGCCATTGATTAAATTGACAAAAAGTGAAATGACAGATCCATTGGATCTGGATGCAGAACAATTGGCAGCATTTGAAGAGCTCAAAACTAAAATGTGTGAGGCTCCAGCTTTGGGTATGCCTGACTACGAAAAAGAGTTCGAACTGTACTGCAGTGAGAGAAATGGTTGTGCACTTTCAGTGTTAATCCAGAAACATGGACAATTGAGAAGGCCTATTGCATACTTCTCATCGACACTTGACACTGTAGCCGTGGGGTTACCAGGTTGTCTGAAAGCTGTGGCTGCAACATGTAGAAGCCTGGAACAAAGTGAGGGGATCATAATGGGGTATCCTGTAAGGGTATTCGTACCTCACAATGTGGCAATTCTTTTGACAAGAAGCAGAACTCAGCATATGTCACATAGTCGGTTGACTAAGTACGAAAAAGTGATTTTGGGAGCATCAAATGTGACTCTTGAGAGATGTGTGAATGTGAATCCAGCAACACTCTTACCGGATAATGAAAATGTGGGTATAAAGATGGAAGATGATCATGATTGTTTGGATGTGCTTGAGTACTGTACAAAACCAAGACCAGACATAAGGGATATTCCCTTACCTGAGAATGATCATGTGTTATTTGTGGATGGATCATGCCTGAGAAATGATAATGGTGTGCTATGTGCAGCATATGCAGTGTGCAAAGTTTCAGAGGTCATGGAAGCATCACCATTGAAAGGAGTGAAATCTGCGCAAGTTGCTGAATTAGTGGCATTGGCGAAAGCTTGTGAGATTGGGAAAGACTTGAGAATAACCGTGTTGACTGATAGTCAGTATGGATTTGGAGTGGTGCATGACTTTGGCCAGCTTTGGCTACAAAGAGGTTTCTTGACATCGGGTGGAACTCCGATAAAGAATGCTGAATTGATTGGAAAATTGCTTGAGGCGATACAGCTGCCTAAGGAGTTAGCGGTTGTAAAATGTGCTGCACATGGTTCAGGGAACGATTTTATCACGGTTGGAAACCGATACGCCAATGATGTGGCGCAGTATTGTGCCAAAACAAATCAGTCGATTAACAGGGAAAGAGAAGGAGAAATGTCTTTCCTTTCTGTGATGTTTACTAATGTCCTAGAAACGTGGGATGAAGTAAAGCAGTTACAAGATGAGGCAGGAAAGGAAGAAAAACAGGATTGGATTAAGGCAGGATGTGCTCCAAGAGAAACAGACCATGTTTGGGTCTACAGAGATGGCAGACCAGTAATGCCAAACTCAATCTTGTCGTCAATGGCAAGGATGTATCATGGCCAGGGACACCTGGGGAGGGATGCGATGGTAAGGTCCTTTAAGCAAACCTGGTACAATGCAAAGTTTAGGACAATTGCGGAGAGCATCTGTCAAAGGTGTTTGATTTGTCAGCAATTTAACACTGGGAAAAAGACAGTGGTGAGTCTAGGGACTATTGGCAGAGAAGGAGGTCCTTTTACAAGAATGCAAATTGATTTCATTGAAATGCCCCAAGTGAACAGACTGAGGTATGTTTTGGTGGTAGTCTGTTTATTTTCAAGGTGGGTGGAAGCTTACCCGACTAGAAGAAATGATGGATTAACAGTGGCAAAATTACTGTTGAGGGAATTGATTCCTAGGTACGGGTTTCCAGTTACAATTGAGTCTGACAGAGGTAGACACTTCCAAAATGAACTCATAGGTTTGATTTGTGAAGCATTGAAAATACAGCAGAAGCTACATTGTGCATACCGACCAGAGGCTTCTGGTGTAGTTGAGCAGATCAATGGCACAATCAAGAATAGAATTGGAAAGATGTGTTTAGCCACTGGCATGAAATGGCCAGACGTTTTACCTCTAGTTCTGATGACTATGAGATCTACTCCAGATAGAACCACAGGTTTGAGCCCGCATGAGATAATTATGGGACGTGCAATGCGCCATGCATTCGTGCCTGTAAATAAATTGGTGGCAATAACTGATGACATGATTTTGGATTACTGTAAAGGCCTGGCTGACGCAGTCCATTCTGTGTTTCACCAGGTTGGAGAAGAAGCTACCACACTTGAGAAGAAGCAAGCCCATGATTTAAGTCCAGGAGACTGGGTGAGGATTAAGGTGCACAGAAGAAGAAATTGCTTGATTCCAAGGTGGGGAAGGCCGAGACAAGTTATTCTGACTACAACGACTGCAGTAAAGTGTGCTGGAGTGAGGCACTGGGTACATGCAAGTCATACTCTGAGAGTTCCAAGTCCGAGAGAGGGAACTGGTGAAGAGTATTTTCAAGAGTCAGATTCCAGTGATGGTGAAGATCCTGAAGATACGGAATCAGTGAGAAAAGAAGCAGAGAGAGCTTCAAGAGATTCACTGCGAGTATCAGAGGGAAAATCAAATTCTGTTGCAGAGCCTGAAGTTTCAAGTAGCAGTGGAGGAAAAAGAAAAGAAAAGAGAAATCACACAGAGATTACTCCTGAATCAGAAGAGGAGGAAATTGAAGAACCACTTGAGATTATTCTTGAAGAAACAGGGTCAGAAGAAGATAGAGAGGGACAGATTGCGGAAGACCCCCGAGGAGGTGTAGGGAACATTCATGAGGAGCTAGGTGAAGGGACAAGTAGACAGCAAGAAGATTGCGTGTCGGAGACCCGAGGAGGGAAAGAAGTAGGGAAGTCTCAAATAGTGGTGAAAGAATCTGTGGAAGAAAAGAAAACTGCTAAGAAACGAAAGCAAAAGGCAATTGAAACAGAATCGGATGGTGAAAATGAACAAACAGAGGGTCGAGTTCTGAGAAAGAGAACTTCGATTGGAGAAAGGAGTGTTAAAGAACTAAGGCCGAAAAAGGTTGTGAAAGGAGATCGTTGGCCTAACAACAGAGTGAAAAGACTGAAATACAGGATAATAAGAGCAAATTCATCAAAAGCTGAACAAGTGAATGAAGTATCAAGTCAAACTTCGAGAGCTGAAGAAGAAGAATCAAAGAGATCGAAAGAACCAGTAGAAATAAAAAGAGTTAAAAGACCCAACCAAAAGTACAGATCACCGGAATGGTCTTATGTGACACTGTCTGAAGAAGGAAAAGAAGAAACAGTGACTCGAGATAATCCGGAAGTGGTCTTGAGAAAAGTGGTTGAGGAAGATACTGGTGAAATTCTGAAAGTGCTCCTGACTGACATTGGAGAAGAGTCAGATACTGAGGATTTGAGTGTTGGAGATCTGATACAATTTGATGTTGAAGAAATTGGAGTGAAAAATGATGAATATCCAAACTGAGTAAAAGAAGAATTCACTTGGATTGAGTGAACAAAAAGATCTTTGGAGAAGCTGAAGAGTTTGGAATAGACGCTGAAGAACTTGAAAGTTCTGATTTCAGTAGTGGAGTAGTAGAGGTTAAAAATGGCTAACATAGAGAATAATCAAAATAGATGTGCCTTCTTTAAAAGGTGGTGCAAGATGTGCTGCTGTTGTACTGGATTATTAATGCTTCTGTGGGGTGTTTTAGTTTTATTAGTGACTTTTAAGGTTGAATTTGGGATGGACACAGAAAATATGACTAATATAGGGAAGAATTCACAAAAAGTAGTTCCAATTAGAAGTAGTAGTTACATACATAAAGATAGGTCAATTAATAATTTTTCTAGTAATGTTTTTTCTAAGCTATTATATGAATATGTGAAGACAATGGAAGTGAGGGATTGCTATGTCTGCATGCAGTTACCTGCATCCGTTTCAGAGGGTGTTACTTATCATCATTTACCAGCTACATATGGTATTTCTTGTAGTATTTTAAGTAGTGTTTTTTATTTGTTAGGGAAAATAGATTATAAGATGTCTAACAGAGATAGTATTTTTGGGCATTTGCCAATGAACAAAGAGCTGAATCCAGCTAAAGAAGCTAACACTTTTGGTGAGATTTTTATTGAAGAAAAAGGATTAACATTAGATTACATTTTTAAGAATAATTTAACTTGCAGTCTGAAAGAAGAGGAGAAAGCTTTTCTGGATATGGTAGAGGAAAGGAGAGTGAACATGCATGAGAAAGCGGGGAAATATGAAGTGAGTGAGACAATTTGGGACATTGAAATGGGAAAAGAGTTGAGAAATGGAGCTAGTCCAACTTTGGCTCTAGATGCACCGCAGAAGGGTAAACTATGCATTACCAGAAGGAAATCCCAATATGATACATATTTCGTGGGGACTAGTGAGTGCCATGATTCATACTTCGTTGCGACAGGTTGGGGTTTCAGAGGTGGAGAAGATACAATTTTTCCAGGAGTGTACTATGTTTGTGGGAACAAGGCTTATTACAAGTTGCCTGACCATTGGTATGGCACGTGTTATGTGGGCCTAGTTTTCCCTAAGATTTTTCATACAGATAAAATAAAAGATGTAGAAGATATTAACTTATTAACACGTTTTAAGAGAGAAACTTGGTCTGAAATTGTGGGTGATATTTTTGGGGTTTTGATTCCAGCAGTGGAAATTTCTTTAAATGCTTATGGAATTCGGAAACTGTCCACAGTGGTTGATCGCTTATCGACAAATACCGCAGGAGGGTTTCTTTTGGTGAATACGGAATTAAGTGCCGTACGTGCCATGTCAAGTCAAGTCAAGTCAAAGTCCACTTTATTCGATTAATTAAAATCATAAAAGTATTCTACAGCAAATATATTACAGTTCATATAATTTAAGAACAAGTTAAAACAGTATTAAACAATTGGTAGACTTAAAAAGCAAGTTAAAAAGGCATTATATACACAAAATTCATTACAAATTGTACTCAACGCAATAATAAACGTGGATTCAAGTATCTATCCTCGTCTGCGATTCCAATCTTAACCTTGTTCTCCTGCATCTAACAGATGCGGCCAAAAAGCTAGCAGTACAGTACATGATTATAGGGGAAAGCGACATCTGTAAGTATAACAACGCAGGCTTGTACTGAATGAAACCCAGCTCCTTCAAAATTGATTTTAAATATCTGGTACGAGGTTCATGATAGAAAGAACAAAAGAACAGAAAATGGGCATTATCCTGATTAGAGAAACCGTCGCATTTACATGGGGACGATTCCTCGAGCTTGCACCAATTTTTCTCGTCCCGTAGTACCATATAAATTTGGTTAAATCGAAATTTGGTTAGTAGCCACCTATGAAAAGAATTGGTGACCACGGATAGATAAGGAGCCAGCTCAAAGGATGAGGTTATCAATCCATGAGCCCTCACAGAAGGTTTGCATAAAGCATCCGCTTCACGCTCGGCCATACGTATTCTAAAGAAGTTGGTCTTCACCCAGAGCAAATCAGCTTTACACAGGGATTCTGGGCTGATAAAAATTTCGGGGCGTCCCAAAAGTGCGGCCAAAGATTCAATATAAGTCAGCCACTGAATCTCCCTCCTGTGATCCAGTGCAAGACAATCTTTAATAATCCGATGGTTGAGGCTGAGGTTCGGATTAAGCCAAAGCTTAATCCACATCAAGAGAGGGGCTAGATTGATTATATCTAAAATATAACCCATACCCAGCTCAAGATGTACAGAGTGAGTGGCAGTTGACTGGGGTAGTCCCAACAGAGACCGAAAAAATTTATTTTCCTCTATCTGGATGCATTTAGCATTAACATAGCCCCAGACTGCTGCCCCGTATCTAGCAATCGCGACTGTCTTTGCTTTATAGACGGCCAAAATGGCCTCCATTGGTTTCCCCCCCAGTCTCTTAGTGAACCCCAAGATTGCCGCATATGAGCTTCTCACCGCATTCACCTTAGATGTTACCTGCGGTGTCCAAGTTCCCCTTTGGTCAAAAATCACTCCCAAGTATGTAAAGACTTTCACACTTGTGAGCACCTCTCCATCGCAGAAAAAGGTTTTTTCTTTACGCTTACCACATCCTACTGACATGGTATGCGATTTATTTTTGTTGATCACAAGGTCAAGACTAGACATAAAATTACCAAAGGAGTCGAGTAATTTTTGCAGGGCAACTGGGGTCCTGGCTATTAGCACAGCATCATCGGCATAGAGGAGCACCGGAATTGGTGCGCCCCCCATGCTCGGGATATCCTTAGTGGCAGCCGTTAAGTCATCCTCCAAAGAGTTCACGTAGAGCGTGAACAACATTGGCGCCAGGATGCATCCCTGACGGACCCCTCTAGTTGATCTAAAACTCTCGGTACACTTTCCGTCGGTGGTCATTCTAATGCGGGCCCTCAGATCTTTGTGGAGCTCCGCCAGAAAGTGTACCAAGGAACTATCGAGGCCCATCTTCAGTAGCATTGCCCACAGCTTAGATCTATTTACGAGATCAAAGGCTGTGGACAAGTCCATGAAGCCGAGGAATAAACTACCCCCTTTTGCTCTGGTGTATTTAGAGAGTATGAGGTGGAGGTTAAGGCATTGGTCCTCAGTACTCCTCCCTGACCTAAATCCGAATTGTGCCTCGGACAGGATATTGTTCCCCTTTGCCCACGCGGAAATTCTCGCCAGGACAGCTTTTCCTAGGATTTTTACCGAGGAGTCCAACAGCGATATTGGTCTGTAGCATTTTGGATCTCCTCTCTGCCCTTTTTTGAATATTGGCACAATTGTAGCCAAAGACCAGGTCTGAGGGAATCCTACTACAGCAGCGGCATTAAAGACTTTTGTTAAAATGTTGGCCCAAAACAGCGGATTTGCCCTGAACATATCTGCCGGCACTCCATCGGGGCCTGGGGCCTTGCGTCCTGCAGTCTCCTCTATAGCTCTAAGTACCTCACTAATATCAAATTTTACAGGCTCTAGGGGGATCTCATTAGAAGGGATTGTGAACGGTTCCAACTCCCTGTTACTGTCATAAATTAATCCAAAATGATGGAGCCAATCCTCCTCTGATATATTTAATTCCAGCACTGAGTTTTGGTCACCTGAAAGTAATGGGGAGTTAATAATTGTCCAAAACTCAGCACTGTTTTTTAAGGTGGCTTTGTCTATTAAATCATCCCAGGCTTTGCTCTTTAATTCTTTTTTACGCAATTTAGTGGCCATGTTGAAATCCTTTCTTAAACGCGCTACTAACACCTTGTCCCTTGGGCGGGTTTTAAGGGCTTTCTTGAGGCGGCTATGTGCTTTACTACAATTTTTGTCAAACCAGCCTTTCGCCGGATTATGTGTGCCCCCCTGACCTTTGGCTGTAAGACTAATAAACACAAACCGGCAAATACCTTCAAAGGAAGATATAACCTCCTTACTCCCAGTTGACGAATTGGCACACATATTTAGCTCTTCGGCCACTGAAGAGGATAGAGTTAGGAAAAAGTTGTCCGGTACAACCATCTCCCATTTAATCCTTCTCCCCTGATCCTTGTCCTTTACAGGCAATATAGTCCGCTGGAGGACAGATGAATTTGACAAGAAGGAGCAATTCACTAGCTCCAACCCCACAGGATTATGGTCACTCATAGGCATAGCAATTGCATTATATGATTTCACAAAATTCAAGAAACTTCTTGAGACAAAAATAAAATCAATTATCGAATCGCTAGCCCTTCCCGTATAAGTGGCAACCCGTGTACTTTTATCGTAAAATTCTGGTTCATACAGCTCATTTTCCCGCAGTACATTTTCAAGCACCAAACCCTTCTGTGTATGTTCTAGGTGAGGGGGGATAACGCTATCTGGCCCATCTTCATCCACTAGAACACAATGTGAGCACAAATGAACATTAAAATCACCCATTAAAATAAATCGATACAAAGTGGTTTGTTTGTCTCTATAAAGACTTAAAAAGTCTGATAGCCATGTAAAATGCACAGATTCTGGATAACAGTTCGGAGCATTGTAACAGTTAACCAAAAGCAATTTGCAACCATCCTCTAATGATAGCTCCAGTACAAGAAAACTATGGGAGGCACAGTCTATCTGGGTAAATTTGCCCTTGATATTCACCGATACCATCGTCAAAAGACCTCCTCTATTCCGGCCTGCGGGGGAAGGCAAGGCAGGTACAAAATACGATGTAAAACCGTCTAACCAATAATTGCACTCCAGATCCCAAGTCTCTTGTATGGCGATGATGTCGTGGCGCTTAACAAAATTTTCCCAAATTGGGTCTCCCTTCTTCGACCGCAACCCAGCAATATTCCAGGATAACAGTGTGACCGAGTCCCCTTTATCAATAGTGATCTCTGATAAACTGTTGTTAACCGCATCAGAAGAAGGTACACGGACCGTCGGTGTTGGGACCGCTGTGACATCGTCCAATGTACCCTCTCCATCACCCCGTCAATCACAAAGATCAAGACCTGAGAGCGCATCAAATCTGTTGTAGGTTGTGAAGGGGGGTCCACAGGAAAGAAGGTTATCTCGTCCCTGAAATAAGCTTTGATGAGCCAATCTGGGCCCCACCGGGGTAAATGGATTTGGTCTTTGTCTGGGCAGAGAGGCTAAATTGGCGTGGTTGTAGAAATACCCTAGTGGGCGTACTCGGATACCATTACTGTCCTCCATCAAAGATGCTGCGCGTAGGAGGACTGTGGCCACATGTTGTGGGTATTTAAAGTTCACAACCACACAATCCCCTCTACATAATTTCCTCGAGGGGCCAATCCAGTTTACCCTCCTAGTCGTAATGATGTCTCCAGCACATTTAGTAGGGAGACCACATTTAGCACCCAACCAAGCCACCACTTTATTTTTAAGGGAATCATGCGCTTCCTCTTGTGGCTCGGAAGAGCCTGGGGTATACACCGGAACATTGGCTAACACGACGACATATGGGGCGCAATCCGGGGGCAGATTAATAGAGTTATTACGCCTACCTTGCACGGCATTAATGTTGGATATGAGACCTGAACGTTGATTGCTCCCAGCCTGATCTACATCCAGATCTACTGGCGGGGGACGGATGGCTGGTGGGGCAGTAGGGTTATTTACCGTACAAATGGCCCTAGGACTCAAAGGAGGTTGGTTAGGGGCTAATATGCCTTTTTTCCCTACAGTATCGGTAATCTCTGAACTAGTTGAAGGGAGTGGGGGGTTCACCTTAGATAGTTTCATCAGCTGTTGTTCCAGGAGGCCTCCTAGTCTTTTAATCTCCGTATTTGCGGTGTCCAATTTGACTGCAAGGTAATCAATGGAATCCTTAAGTTTTAGGTCTAACGCAGCCTCTATGCTTTTAATTAGCAAACCAAACTGCTCAGAGCTCAGGGTAATACTGGGTTCCTTTGTGTTGTCTGCGTTTGCTTTGGTTTTAGGGGAGATGTGACTATCAGGTAAGTAAGTATCCCCTCTTCTCCTGTGGATGATCTTACTCCCCCTCTTATTTTGCTGCTTTCTGCATGTTCTGACAGGTCTCTTTCCTTTACTTCCATCCAATACATCCGCCTCTTCCTCGGGGTCAGAGCATACTTTATCAGGCGTTATGGGATTAATCATAGTAATAACAGGGTCCTGGTCGATTGAAGCTACTACTATGCTGGCTGGATTGTTTACATTTAGATCTCCTAGCAAACCGTCAGCGTTATTTTCGCTCACTAAAGATGCCTCCGACGTATCTGCTCTTGCTGGAAGTGGGTCATAGTCTAGAGAAACTACTTTGCCCAAGGAAGCCCTTCTGTCATCATTAATTTTGTTCACCATTTTGACGAGGTAATTATTCATAGAACCTGCCCCCATGACCACCTTATCTTTCTTAGAGCCTGACATAGTGGTAAATTGATTGTAGTTGCTTATCAACTTTGACTAATGCCTAAGTGCCACCAAAATCAAAAGGCCGAGATCGCAGGGTATAATCCAGCACAGACTCGCAGCCTTTGACCGACACTACTCCGAATAGTAAGGCACAGTTTGTTACTCACAGGATCACAATGCAGTTAGTATTAATACTCTAGTATGCAATTTTCAGATATCAAAGGGGATCCCAGCCATAGACAAACAACAAGAAATATTTCGGCAGCCACAAACAATATCCAGATTACGTCCGATGTACGCAGGTACCAGCCAATTCCACAGCAATAAGCGAGGTGCAGCAATAAATAAATCAACAGCAGTACCTGGTATGGGGCAGATGCCCTGGTGTCAAATTTTCAGAGGGGGCCCCAGCCCAGCCTCAGCCAGCCCCGGACGGCCACAGACGGCCCGCCCTCTGCCCGGCCACAGCCCGGCGCAACCCGCGCGCAACCCGCGACGCGGGAAAGAGGCAGTGAATTATAGCGCCTCCAGGCGCTTAGGCAGCGTTTCCGGGACCCGCCCTCAGACCGCTAAGGAGTCTGGGAAGTGGAGTCCCTCCACACTGCGGCCGCGGTAATTTGCGGTGCGGCGGCTGGAGGGAAGGCAGGCAGTCAGGAGAGAGCTGACGCGCTCAAGACAGCAGGACAGAGGTGCCAGGTAGGTGCAATGGCCTCGACAAGCAAGTCCGTTCAGGTTCGGTCCCCCGCTCCACCGGAAAGAGGCAGTGAATTATAGCGCCTCCAGGCGCTTAGGCAGCGTTTCCGGGACCCGCCCTCAGACCGCTAAGGAGTCTGGGAAGTGGAGTCCCTCCACACTGCGGCCGCGGTAATTTGCGGTGCGGCGGCTGGAGGGAAGGCAGGCAGTCAGGAGAGAGCTGACGCGCTCAAGACAGCAGGACAGAGGTGCCAGGTAGGTGCAATGGCCTCGACAAGCAAGTCCGTTCAGGTTCGGTCCCCTGCAATGGCCTCGACAAGCAAGTCCGTTCAGGTTCGGTCCCCCGCAATGGCCTCGACAAGCAAGTCCGTTCAGGTTCGGTCCCCTGCCATGTCAATGCAAAATCGACTTGCCCTTGATATTCTTTTGGCCAAGGAGGGTGGAGTCTGTGGAATTTTGAAAGTTCAACATTGTTGCACTTACATTCCTGACGAAAGTAAAGACCTGAAGGTCTATATCAAAAATATTACTGATTTGCATGAAGAATTAGTACCACTTGAAACTGGGAGTTTATGGACTAAAATAGCTAATAAAATGATAGCTGTTAAGGATTTTATTGCAAAAATAGGTAGTACTATTATAGGTAGAATATTGTTTCCTTTGTCTTGTATAATTGTTGCTTTACTGATACTAAGATTAGTGTGTGTGTGTTGTAAAAACAGGAGAGGGAAAGAGAAATTGAAAAATGAAAAGAAAAATAAGAATTCGAAAAATTCGAAAAGAGAACCAGAAGAGATTGAATTAGAAGAATTGAGGGAGAGTGTTTATTTAGAGACAAAGAGAGATGATGAAAGAGTGACTGGTGTGTAATTTGTGTAAGGGGAAAAGACATTTCTGATTTCTCCTAAAATGTGACTAAATTTTCACTAATTTTTTTTTTGGGTTTATTTGGTGATAAAATCACCAAAGGGGGGATTGCTGGAGCAGAGTTTTCATTTTGAAAATTCTGGGGCTTTTGAAGCTCTGGCATGTCTATGCGTTTTATTAATTTATTAATAATTAACAATTAATTATTTGTCTTGTGCAAGTGTGTTTTACTAATCAACCTGTTTGTCCTAACATAAGAGAAAGTTACATGAGGGTTAGCTTATTTGTGCTGTTTCTGTATTTACAATAACGTGCAAGTTTTCATGTTTAAACGTTGCTGTGTGCCATTTATTTTGAGCACAAAACGCTGTTTGAATTAATGCTTTTTTTGTCGCAAAGCTAGATAAATGCATACACATAAGGGTATTAGTGGGGTTTACACTGTTTAATCATTATGCTGTAGTAACGTTTATTTTGTCTCTTTAATTAAAGATGGTCTATTGTGGCCTATGAAGGCCTTAAAATGAGCTGAGAATATTTTGAAGCCTGGCTGTGCCGTGGCGTAATCTGTGATGTGGCAAGGGAGACCCCTGCTGGAAAAAGGTCGAAGACAACTGACCGTGGTCCTTATTGTAATTTTCCATGAGGACATCAGCAGTTTGGAGGATCTCCAAAAGAAATGGAATGTCCTTGGTGGACAAAGGAGCTTCTGAAATGAACAATGAACTATAGCCCGGTTGCCGAGGGAAGTGAACAAGATGGATACTTTAATAGTTTCTGTTTCTTGGTTCCTGTTCCGTAGTTCACATCTTGTGAACTTTCCTGAGCGAAGATTTTCAGATGTAGCAATGTTACATCCCTTCCTTCTCGCTCTGCTCAGTGATACAGTTTATCCTGCCAACTTTATGTGTGTTTCCATTGTAATTTTCACTATAAAATGTTAGTTTAGGGAGGCCACTTCCCCATGCTTTTGCGCTGATCTTTTGCCACTTGCCATTTTACCTTTGCCGCGTGAACTTGCGTTGCTGAGGATTGATGCTGAGGACTCTGTCTTGAGAGACATTACCGAGAGACTGGTCCTGACCCGTTCTGACACTTAGTTAGAATAGGTAACTATGAGAAATGATTTATTCTGATTGATTTTACTTTGACTAATTTTAGATAAAGCAATATAACTTTTAAACATGGTGTTGAATATTCTTTCTTGTCAATTATTGTGTACATTTTTGATCATTGTTGTATAGATTGTATAGAGTATGATTAAGGACAATCACTATAATCGGTCCTATCGCTTAGATATAGATGCAGGGTGTTTAGGAGTTTTTCTTCCCACAGGTTTATTGCTGGTAGAGTATTTGAGCGTATGTTAGTGAAATGGGCCCTAGCGTATGATGAATGTATGTGCGTGTAACTGTGAGATTACTCTATCCGTGGTAGTGGGCATATTTTTGATACCCTGATCTCTATCAGTATCAAACTTCTCAGCACATTAAACCCGCACTGATGCCAGTATGGGATTTAATGTACAAAACACCACAGAGGGCATCTTAGAGATGCCCCCTGAAACCTAACCTACAATCCACGTCTGGTCTGAGGGTCTGCCTAGGCTGCCACACAGCAGACATGTTGCTGGACTCCTGGGTAGGAGAGCCCCGCTCTCCTGGGCCTGCAACAATGCACATACTGGGCGAGGTGCTAGGTCTCCTCCCCCAGGATAGACAGGGGGAAGCTTCAAAGGCATGCCACCTCTGTGAGCTTCCCCAGGCCACTTGCTGCCCCCACTCTGGCGCGAAGCCTGGCCGGAAACCCCAAATAAGGACAGGGGATGTGCCAGCCTGCCAACCCCACCCCAGCTGGGGGAGGCGAGGTGAAGCACATCTCCCGGCCCTCGCCATCTTGAAGATGGGAGGCCCTGTCCAATCAGGACTAGGCTACTGCCCCCCTCCCACAGGAGAGTGGCAGAATAGGGGGTGTACCCACCCCAGGACAGAGACCCATTGGTCCCTGCCCTTTACCTACCTGCAACGCCCCTAAATCTAGTATTCAGGGGCACCCTGAACCTTCCTTCCTTTGATTCCAGATTCTGAAAAACAAAGAAGAGCATGAAGAAAGAAGACCTGCCGTGCAGCTGCTAAGAAGAGGAAGACACAAACTGCTTTGACCCCAGCCCTACCGGCCTGTCGACCCTCAAACCTGCTCCTGCTACATCCCGGCACCTTTTGTGGCCAGCAACCTCACAAAATCCCGGAGGACCTGGCTACCTTTTAGCTCTAAGCACCTGGGACTCCCATGAGCAGAGGTTCTGCTCAAAACCAGATTCTAACCCCTGGCATCAGCCCGGAACCACGAACCCTGCACCCTCTGCAGCCGCCAAGCCTGGCCTGTGCCGGAGTGAACAAAGACCCCGAGGCCGTCCCCCCGGCGACTGTGACCCCGAATCCGGCACCCAAGGACTCACCTCGACGCTCCTGACGACGTCTGCAGACTCAGAACCAGGTGCCCCCCCCAACCGTGATCAACAGAGGGTAAGATTTCCCGACACCAAAAAGCACCCCTGCACCTGGCGCCCTCCGGCCCCCTGTGCCCAACTCCTGGGTTCCAACCTATCCTCCAACTACCTAACTTACCTCTCGAAGTGGTGGTGGCACCTGAAGACTCTTCGTCCCCGAGCTTGCAGCCTTTGTTCAACCCAGAGCTTTCCCATTGAAACCCATTGAGCGCCCGGAGGCTCAAAAGCACCCTGCACCCAGCTGCCCGAGTGGCCGTGGCAGTGTAACCTCTATACCTATCTACTTCCCCATTTGCCCTGAGCAAGTGACCAGGAGCCCAGCTCCCGCAGCCGTGTGGCCTGCTAGTCAGCAGCCACCAACCAAGGCCCCCCTGCCTCCTATAGGATAACATTGGGCATAACTCACTCTGCACCCGGCTGCCCCTGAGCCGCCGAGGGTGTAACAACTGTACCTACCTGACCCTGGGAGACCCCTGAGTCTGTGCCCAGAACCTTAACTCTGCCAGTCGAGTACTTACCCAAAAGCCGATAACCCAATTTTCCTCCATAGGGTAACATTGACTGGTTTCATCTGAAATTTCTTCTAAGTGTGGAGTTTCTAAAACTTAAAATATTCACCAAAAATCAGCCGAGTAACGAAAACGAAAATACTCACCTACTATTAGGAGAGATCCCAGTGCTGGATCTTGGTGCCCAGCACTGACCCTGAAAAATATTCACAACCGTACTTACCAGTAACCCAATTTTCTTCCATAGGAAATCATTGACTATTTTTCTGTGAAATTTCTTCTGCGTCGATTTTTGCAAACTTCAAATATTCCTTAAAAATCGTACCAACTGTGAAAACGTAATTACTTACCTGTTTTAGATAGAGGTCCCAGCACTGAGTCTAGGAGCCCAGTACTGGATTACAAAAGTAACAGAACATACTTTACCTGCAACTTGAATTTTCTTCCATAGGGAATCATTGAGTGTCAACTTTTAAAATAACAAAATATTGCCTAAAAATCACAACAGTAACTAAGTAGACTTTTATCACTTGTTTCTAAGAACAGTCCCAGGACTGAATCTAGGATCCAGTCCTGGAGTTACAAAAGGAATCCTGAAAGTAATCTTTTGCAAATAACTTAAAACTTCCATTGAACTCAATGCATTATTGTGTTTGAAATTGTGTTGCCTATTGCAACAACCTGTAACCAGTATTTTCAAAAGTCAATTGCATATTGCAAAAGTATTTACCTAAAGAATCTCATTCTGAGAAAGTATATTTTAATACCTATTTTGGTTCTAAAATAAAACAGACATATCCTTTTTTTTATAAACCATTTTTTTCAGCGGTGGGATACAAACTTGCATTTGTTGGACTACTTTGTTACCATCTGATCACACAACAGAACTCTTAAAATTGCCTTTAGAATTCTGATTGGTCTTTTCCAAAATACTAAAAGTCTTGTCAGGGCCTTGCTTAAGTCCCATTAGAATTTTAGAAAAATAAAATTCACTATAGTCAGGGTAGTGGATTAGAACTGTCAGGTTAGAATGACTCAAACAAACCCAGCTATTAGTGAAAATAATAACATGGACCTGGTGGAGGAGCTCGACCTCACACCTTACTTACACTTGTCTTTCAAGGAACTGCGGCCCCTATGCAAACTTAAAAATATACCAATGGGCCTGCATCCAACCAAACTAGGGCTCCAGGAGCTCTTGGCTGAGTATGCTAAGGACCACCCATCTGAACATGGTGATGGCCAGTCAGATGAGGAAAGGGAAGAAGGGGAGGAGGGGAATTACCCCCCACACTATTCCCTAGGGAAGAGAGGGCCCCCATACCCTTGCATCCAAGAATTAGCATCTGGGAACCCAGAGTTCACACAGGTGAAACTGGTACCAGCGAGAACACTGGGGGACCCACCAGTGAAGAGGACAGCCTTTTAGCAAGGCTGGCCAAAAGATTAGAGCTAGAGTCCAGGCTCCTGGCTCTAGAAAAAGAAAGGAGAGAGATGGGTTTAGCACCCATCAATGGTTGCAGCAATACTAAAAACAAGGATAGGGAGTAAACTTCTGATCCTAAAATTCCCAAAGGGATTGTCCCTAAATTTGAGGAAGGTGATGACTTCACCAAATGGTTCACAGCCTTTGAGAGGGCTTGTAAAATAAGAAAAGTAAATAAACATCTCTGGGAGGCACTCCTGTGGGAACTGTTCTCTGGTAACTGCAGAGACATGCTTCTGACCCTCTCTGGGCCAGAGGCAGGATCCTATGACCTCATGAGGAGATTTGGATTCTCTACTGAGAAGTATAGAATTAGATTCAGGGGGGCTTACAAAACCCAGACCCAGTCCTGGATTGACTTTGTAGACTTCTCAGTGAAGACACTGGATGGTTGGTTAGCTGGACATGGTATGCAGGATTTTACTGGATTGTACAATTTATTCATGAAGGAACATATATTAAGTAATTGCACAAATGAAAAGTTGCATCAGCATTTGGTAGACCTAGGTCAAATCTTTCCCCAAGAATTGGGAAAGAAGGCAGACCACTGGGTCAAGACTAGGGTGACAAGGACAGCCACTGGGGGTGACCGGAAGAAGGTGGTCACAAAACCTCCCGAGGGGAAAGGTGGTGAGAATCCCCAAGATAAAAAGTCTGAGTCTTCCAAAGGGCCCCAAAAACCTGTTCAGGGGGATGGGACCCAAACTACTCCCTATGTGCCTCAACCCTATAGGGGGGAGAACTTTGATCCCTTAAAGGCTTGGTGTAATAACTGTAAGAGGTCAGGACACCTAACTGTAGATAAATCTTGCCCCCACAACCAAGCCCCTAAGGCACCCAGTACAGCTACTCCTAGGGCAGCAAGTGTACAGATGGGATCAGAAGTGTTCCCTGAGCAAATCTGGAAACACACTGAGGCAAGTCTAGTCTCACTGGGGGAAGTGGAGTTTGCCACTGTAGCTGTGTGGCCACCCAACTTAAAGAAATATGTGCAGTACCCCTGGGTGAATGGAAATAGGGTAGAAGCTCTGATGGATACAGGTGCCAGTGTCACTATGGTGAAAGACACACTGGTTTCCCCTGAGCAATATTTGATTGTGAAGTCTTACCCAGTCACCAATGCTGACAGTGTCACCACTAGTCATCCCATGGCCATGGTGACCTTAGGCTGGGGGGGAGGGGTTACTGGCCTGAAACAGGTAGTTGTCTCTCCAAAGTTGCCAGCTGCATGTCTGCTGGGAAATGATCTGGAAACCTCAACCTGGGCTGTGGTTGAGCTAAAGGCCCATGCATCCTTGCTGGGCATCCCTGAATTGGCGTGTGTGCAAACCAGAGCACAGACCAAGAGGAAGAGTGAAAAAAGTAGGTCTAGAGCCTGAAATAATGGCCCAACCAACCAAGAGAAAAGGTAAGAAGACTGGGGAACCAGCTTCTGTACAGCAAAACATTCAGGACCCCTCTCCACAGGGAGAGGATTTGGATACCCCTGAGGGAACTGAGCCCATGGAGCTTGACCCTTACGATGTTGAACTCTTGGGCCCAGGGGGACCCTCTAGGGAAGAGCTGTGCCAGGGTCAGCGAGACTGTCCCACGCTTGAAAGCCTGAGGCAGCAAGCTGTTTCAGAAGCAAAGGGAAATGTCAGTGGTACCCACAGAGCTTATTGGGAAGAGGGATTACTGTATGCTGAGGGAAGAAACCCCACTCCTGGAACCACCAGGAGGGTGGTAGTACCACAGAAGTACAGGGAGTTCCTCCTAACTTTGGCTCATGACATCCTCCTAGCTGGACCACTGGGGCAATCCAAAACTTGGACAAGGCTAGTTAGTCACTTTTACTGGCCCCAGATACACCAAAAGGTGAAGGAGTTTGTCAGCTCCTATGTTACCTGTCAAGCCAGTGGCAAGACAGGTGGCTACCCAAAGGCCCCCCTAATCCCACTTCCAGTGGTGGGGGTGCCCTTTGAAAGGGTAGGTGTGGACATTGTGGGTTCACTTGAAACTCTCACAGCCTCAGGGAACAAATGTATTCTAGTAGAAGTGGATCATGCTACTAGGTACCCTGACGCAATTCCACTTAGGACTACTACAGCCCCTGCAGTAGCCAAGGCCCTCCTGGGTATTTTCACCAGGGTAGGGTTTCCTAAAGAGGTGGTTTCAGACAGAGGTTCCAACTTCATGTCTGCTTACCTGACACACATGTGGAAGGAGTGTGGAGTGCAGTACACATTTACTACACCCTACCATCCACAAACCAATGGCCTTGTTGAGAGATTCAACAGGACATTGAAAGGCATGATCATGGATCTCCCTGAGAAACTCAAAAGGAGATGGGCTGTCCTGTTGCCATGCCTGCTTTTCGCTTACAGAGAAGTACCACAGAAGGGAGTAGGTTTCTCACCCTTTGAACTTCTGTTTGGTCATCCTGTTAGGGGACCACTGTGTCTTGTAAAAGAGGGCTGGGAGAGGCCTCTTCAAGAGCCCAAACAAGACATAGTAGACTATGTGCTTGGCCTAAGGTCCAGAGTGGCTGATTACATGGAGAAAGCATCCAAGAACCTTGAGGCCAGCCAGGAGCTTCAGAAGCACTGGTATGACCAAAAAGCTGCACTGGTTGAATTTCAACCTGGGTAACAGGTGTGGGTTTTGGAGCCAGTGGCACCAAGGGCCCTCCAAGATAGATGGAGTGGCCCTTACCCTATCCTAGAGAGAATGTGTGAGTTCACCTATTTAGTTGACCTGGGCACTAGCAGGACACCTAAAAGGGTTATCCATGTGAACCGCCTTAAGCTCTACAATGACAGGGCTGACATCACCATGTTGATGGTGACTGATGAGGAACAGGAAGCAGAGAGTGAACCTCTCCCTGACCTCCTCTCCTACAGCCCACAAGATGGGTCAGTAGATGGTGTGGTCTTTTCAGACACCCTCTCTGCCCAACAGCAGACTGACTGCAAGCAAGTCTTGCAACAGTATGCTAGCCTCTTTTCCCTGACCCCTGGTCTGACAAACTGGTGTACCCATGATGTGGACACTGTTGAGAGTGCACCTGTCAAGAACAAAATCTATCGCCAGTCAGACCAAGTCAAGGAAAGCATCAAAGCTGAGGTCAGCAAGATGCTGGAGTCAGGGGTCATTGAACCCTCTGAGAGCCCCTGGGCTAGCTCAGTGGTTCTGGTCCCCAAACCTCATCAACAGGGTGGAAAGAGAGAGATGAGGTTCTGTGTGGACTATAGAGGGCTCAACTCTGTCACCAAGACAGATGCTCACCCTATTCCAAGAGCAGATGAACTGATAGATAAATTAAGGACAGCCCAATTCCTCAGTACCTTTGACTTAACTACAGGGTACTGGCAGATTGGCATGGCCCCAGGAGGAAAAGAAAAGACAGCCTTCTCCACACCTGATGGGCATTACCAGTTTACTGTGATGCCTTTTGTGTTAAAGAATGCCCCTGCCACCTTCCAGAGGTTGATGAATCATGTCCTTGCTGGGCTGGAGTCCTTTAGTGGAGCTTAACTTAATGATATTGCTGTCTTTAGCTCCACCTGGCAGGATCACCTGATCCACCTTGGGAAGGCTTTAGAGGCTCTGCAAAATGCAGGTTTCACTATCAAGGCATCCAAATGCCAGATAGGGCAGGGCACTGTGGTGTACTTGGGCCACCTTGTAGGTGGAGGCCAGGTACAACCCTTACAACCCAAGATCCAGGCCATCCTGAACTGGGCAGCTCCAACAACCCAGACCCAAGTCAGGGCATTCCTTGGCTTGACTGGGTACTACAGGAGGTCTGTGAAGGGATATGGGTCCATTGTGACCCCCCTCACAGAACTCACCTCCAAGAAGATGCCCAAGAAGGTTAACTGGACAGTTAGTTGCCAAAAGGCGTTTGACACCCTGAAAGAAGCAATGTGCTTAGCACCAAATCTAAAAGTTCCAGGTTATGCCAAGCAGTTCATAGTGCAGACTGATGCCTCTGAGCTAGGGATAGGAGCGGTCCTATCCCAGACCAATGATGAAGGCCAAGACCAACCTGTTGCTTTTATAAGCAGGAGGCTACTCCCCAGATAGCAGCATTGGAGTGCCATTGAGAGGGAGGCCTTTGCTGTGGTTTGGTCCCTGAAGAAGTCGAGGCCATACTTGTTTGGTACTCACTTCCTGGTTCAAACTGACCACAGACCTCTCAGATGGCTAATGCAGATGAAAGGGGAAAATTCAAAACTACTAAGGGGGTCCGTCTCCCTACAGGGAATGGACTTTGAAGTGGAACACAGACCAGGGACTGCCCATGCCAATGCAGATGGACTTTCCAGGTTCTTCCACTTAGACAATCCTCCATAGGGCAAGTTTAGTCTCATCACCTTTTGTTTGGGGGGGAGGGGGGTGTGTGTGTGAGAAAGTGCCATCTTTCTTGCATGGTATGCCCCCACTTTTTGCTGAATTGCTGAATGTACTTTGACTGAGTGTGCCCTGGACTCCTGACAATCAGGTGCCCAGGACCTATGTTCCTTTCCTAAAAACCTCAAACCCCAATTGGCAAACCCTGGCCACATGTCAGCCCCTGGTAAATGGTACCCTAGGTCCCCAGGGCCTTGTGACCAGGGAAGGCCTCTAAGGGCTGCAGCACTCATTGTGCCATCCTTAGAGGCCCTGTACCCTAACACACACACACTGCCCTTGCAGGCTGAGTGTCTGGGTACAAGACAAAACAGAGAGTCAACATGGCACACATCCCTGTGTGCCATGCCCACCACCTACACTGCCCTGGCATACATCAACCACCCCTCTAGCTGGGTGCCCTATGCCAGTGGTGTGGGCAAAGGAGTATGAGCCCTGTGCCCCTACACTACCCAGGTCCATTCCTGGGCACTGTAAGTGCAGTGCTGCCATTTAAGAGTACATGGTGTGGAGAGCTCGTCAAACACGAACTCCACAGCACCATAATGGCAACACTGAAGACTGAGAAGTTTGGTATCAAACTTCTCAGCACATTAAACCTGCACTGATGCCAGTATGGGATTTAATGTACAAAACACCACAGAGGGCATCTTAGAGATGCCCCCTGAAACCTAACCGGCAATCCACGTCTGGTCTGAGGGGCTGCCTAGGCTGCCACACAGCAGACATGTTGCTGGACCCCTGGGTAGGAGAGCCCCGCTCTCTTGGGCCTGCAACAATGCACATCCTGGGCGAGGTGCTAGGTCTCCTCCCCCAGGATGGACAGGGGGAAGCTTCAAAGGCATGCCGCCTCTGTGAGCTTCCACAGGCCACTTGCTGCCCCCACTCTGGCGGGAAGCCTGGACGGAAACCCTAAATAAGGACAGGGGATGTGCCAGCCTGCCAACCCCACCCCTTAGGTGGGGGAGGCTAGGTGAAGCACATCTCCGGGCCCTCGCAATTTCGAAGATGGGAGGCCTTGCCCAATCAGGACTAGGCTACTGCCCCCCTCCCACAGGAGAGTGGCAGAATAGGGGGTGTACCCACCCCAGGACAGGGACCCTTTGGTCCCTGCCCTTTCCCTACCTGTAAGGCCCCTAAATCTAGTATTTAGGGGCACCCTGAACCTTCCTTCCTTAGATTCCAGATTCCAAAAAACAAAGAAGAGCAAGAAGAAAGAAGACCTGCTGTGCAGCTGCTAAGAAGAGGAAGACACCAACTGCTTTGGCCCCAGCCCTACCGGCCTGTCGACCCTCGAACCTGCTCCTGCTACATCCCGGCACCTCTTGTGGCCAGCAACCTCACAAAACCCCGGAGGACCAGGCTACCTTTTAGCTCTAAGCACCTGGGACTCCCATGTGCAGAGGCTCTGCTCAAAACCAGCTTGGCATCAGCCCGGAACCGCGAACCCTGCACACTCTGCACCCGCCAAGCCTGGCCTGTGCTGGAGTGAACAAAGACCCTGAGGCGGTCCCCCGGCAACTGTGACCCCGAATCCAGCACCCAAGGACTCACCTCGACGCTCCTGGTGACGCCTGCAGCCTCAGAACCAGGTGCCCCCCCAACCGTGATCAACAGAGGGTAAGATGTACCGACACCAAAAAGCACCCCTGCACCCGGCCCCCTGTGCCCAACTCCTATCCTTGAACTACCCAACTTACCTCTCGAAGTAGTGGTGGCACCTGAAGAATCTTCGTCCCCGAGCTTGCAGCCTTTGGTCTACCAGGAGCTTTCCCATTGAAGCCCATTGAGCGCCCGAAGGCTCAAAGCACCCTGCACCCAGCCGCCCGAGTGACCCTGGCAGTGTAACCTCTACACCTATCTACTTCCCCATTTGCCCTGAGCAAGTGACCAGGAGCCCAGCTCCCACAGCCGTGTGGCCTGCTAGTCAGCAGCCACCAACTAAGGCCCCCCTGCCTGTTAGGATAACATTGGGCCTAACTCACTCTGCACCCGGATGCCCTTGCGCCGCTGAGGGTGTACCAACTGTACATACCTGACCCTGGGAGACCTCTGAGTCTGTGCCCAGAACCTTAACTCTGCCAGTCGAGTACTTACCCAAAAGCCGATAACCCAATTTTCCTCCATAGGGTAACATTGACTGGTTTCATCTGAAATTTCTTCTAAGTGTGGAGTTTCTAAAACTTAAAATATTCACCAAAAATCAGCCGAGTAACGAAAACGAAAATACTCACCTACTATTAGGAGAGATCCCAGTGCTGGATCTTGGTGCCCAGCACTCACCCTGAAAAATATTCACAACCGTACTTACCAGTAACCCAATTTTCTTCCATAGGAAATCATTGACTGTTTTTCTGTGAAATTTCTTCTGTGTCAATTTTTGCAAACTTCAAATATTCCTTAAAAATCGTAACAACTGTGAAAACGTAATTACTTACCTGTTTTAGATAGAGGTCCCAGCACTGAGTCTAGGAGCCCAGTACTGGATTACAAAAGTAACAGAACCTACTTTACCTGCAACTTGAATTTTCTTCCATAGGGAATCATTGAGTGTCAACTTTTAAAATAACAAAATATTGCCTAAAAATCACAACAGTAACTAAGTCGACTTTTATCACTTGTTTCTAAGAAAAGTCCCAGGACTGAATCTAGGATCCAGTCCTGGAGTTACAAAAGGAATCCTGAAAGTAATCTTTTGCAAATAACTTAAAACTTCCATTGAACTCAATGCATTATTGTGTTTGAAATTGTGTTGCCTATTGCAACAACCTGTAACCAGTATTTTCAAAAGTCAATTGCATATTGCAAAAGTATTTACCTAAAGAATCTCATTCTGAGAAAGTATATTTTAATACCTATTTTGGTTCTAAAATAAAACAGACATATCCTTTTTTTTATAAACCATTTTTTTCAGCGGTGGGATACAAACTTGCATTTGTTGGACTACTTTGTTACCATCTGATCACACAACAGAACTCTTAAAATTGCCTTTAGAATTCTGATTGGTCTTTTCCAAAATACTAAAAGTCTTGTCAGGGCCTTGCTTAAGTCCCATTAGAATTTTAGAAAAATAAAATTCACTATAGTCAGGGTAGTGGATTAGAACTGTCAGGTTAGAATGACTCAAACAAACCCAGCTATTAGTGAAAATAATAACATGGACCTGGTGGAGGAGCTCGACCTCACACCTTACTTACACTTGTCTTTCAAGGAACTGCGGCCCCTATGCAAACTTAAAAATATACCAATGGGCCTGCATCCAACCAAACTAGGGCTCCAGGAGCTCTTGGCTGAGTATGCTAAGGACCACCCATCTGAACATGGTGATGGCCAGTCAGATGAGGAAAGGGAAGAAGGGGAGGAGGGGAATTACCCCCCACACTATTCCCTAGGGAAGAGAGGGCCCCCATACCCTTGCATCCAAGAATTAGCATCTGGGAACCCAGAGTTCACACAGGTGAAACTGGTACCAGCGAGAACACTGGGGGACCCACCAGTGAAGAGGACAGCCTTTTAGCAAGGCTGGCCAAAAGATTAGAGCTAGAGTCCAGGCTCCTGGCTCTAGAAAAAGAAAGGAGAGAGATGGGTTTAGCACCCATCAATGGTTGCAGCAATACTAAAAACAAGGATAGGGAGTAAACTTCTGATCCTAAAATTCCCAAAGGGATTGTCCCTAAATTTGAGGAAGGTGATGACTTCACCAAATGGTTCACAGCCTTTGAGAGGGCTTGTAAAATAAGAAAAGTAAATAAACATCTCTGGGAGGCACTCCTGTGGGAACTGTTCTCTGGTAACTGCAGAGACATGCTTCTGACCCTCTCTGGGCCAGAGGCAGGATCCTATGACCTCATGAGGAGATTTGGATTCTCTACTGAGAAGTATAGAATTAGATTCAGGGGGGCTCACAAAACCCAGACCCAGTCCTGGATTGACTTTGTAGACTTCTCAGTGAAGACACTGGATGGTTGGTTAGCTGGACATGGTATGCAGGATTTTACTGGATTGTACAATTTATTCATGAAGGAACATATATTAAGTAATTGCACAAATGAAAAGTTGCATCAGCATTTGGTAGACCTAGGTCAAATCTTTCCCCAAGAATTGGGAAAGAAGGCAGACCACTGGGTCAAGACTAGGGTGACAAGGACAGCCACTGGGGGTGACCGGAAGAAGGTGGTCACAAAACCTCCCGAGGGGAAAGGTGGTGAGAATCCCCAAGATAAAAAGTCTGAGTCTTCCAAAGGGCCCCAAAAACCTGTTCAGGGGGATGGGACCCAAACTACTCCCTATGTGCCTCAACCCTATAGGGGGGAGAACTTTGATCCCTTAAAGGCTTGGTGTAATAACTGTAAGAGGTCAGGACACCTAACTGTAGATAAATCTTGCCCCCACAACCAAGCCCCTAAGGCACCCAGTACAGCTACTCCTAGGGCAGCAAGTGTACAGATGGGATCAGAAGTGTTCCCTGAGCAAATCTGGAAACACACTGAGGCAAGTCTAGTCTCACTGGGGGAAGTGGAGTTTGCCACTGTAGCTGTGTGGCCACCCAACTTAAAGAAATATGTGCAGTACCCCTGGGTGAATGGAAATAGGGTAGAAGCTCTGATGGATACAGGTGCCAGTGTCACTATGGTGAAAGACACACTGGTTTCCCCTGAGCAATATTTGATTGTGAAGTCTTACCCAGTCACCAATGCTGACAGTGTCACCACTAGTCATCCCATGGCCATGGTGACCTTAGGCTGGGGGGGAGGGGTTACTGGCCTGAAACAGGTAGTTGTCTCTCCAAAGTTGCCAGCTGCATGTCTGCTGGGAAATGATCTGGAAACCTCAACCTGGGCTGTGGTTGAGCTAAAGGCCCATGCATCCTTGCTGGGCATCCCTGAATTGGCGTGTGTGCAAACCAGAGCACAGACCAAGAGGAAGAGTGAAAAAAGTAGGTCTAGAGCCTGAAATAATGGCCCAACCAACCAAGAGAAAAGGTAAGAAGACTGGGGAACCAGCTTCTGTACAGCAAAACATTCAGGACCCCTCTCCACAGGGAGAGGATTTGGATACCCCTGAGGGAACTGAGCCCATGGAGCTTGACCCTTACGATGTTGAACTCTTGGGCCCAGGGGGACCCTCTAGGGAAGAGCTGTGCCAGGGTCAGCGAGACTGTCCCACGCTTGAAAGCCTGAGGCAGCAAGCTGTTTCAGAAGCAAAGGGAAATGTCAGTGGTACCCACAGAGCTTATTGGGAAGAGGGATTACTGTATGCTGAGGGAAGAAACCCCACTCCTGGAACCACCAGGAGGGTGGTAGTACCACAGAAGTACAGGGAGTTCCTCCTAACTTTGGCTCATGACATCCTCCTAGCTGGACCACTGGGGCAATCCAAAACTTGGACAAGGCTAGTTAGTCACTTTTACTGGCCCCAGATACACCAAAAGGTGAAGGAGTTTGTCAGCTCCTATGTTACCTGTCAAGCCAGTGGCAAGACAGGTGGCTACCCAAAGGCCCCCCTAATCCCACTTCCAGTGGTGGGGGTGCCCTTTGAAAGGGTAGGTGTGGACATTGTGGGTCCACTTGAAACTCTCACAGCCTCAGGGAACAAATGTATTCTAGTAGTAGTGGATCATGCTACTAGGTACCCTGACGCAATTCCACTTAGGACTACTACAGCCCCTGTAGTAGCCAAGGCCCTCCTGGGTATTTTCACCAGGGTAGGGTTTCCTAAAGAGGTGGTTTCAGACAGAGGTTCCAACTTCATGTCTGCTTACCTGACACACATGTGGAAGGAGTGTGGAGTGCAGTACACATTTACTACACCCTACCATCCACAAACCAATGGCCTTGTTGAGAGATTCAACAAGACATTGAAAGGCATGATCATGGATCTCCCTGAGAAACTCAAAAGGAGATGGGCTGTCCTGTTGCCATGCCTGCTTTTCGCTTACAGAGAAGTACCACAGAAGGGAGTAGGTTTCTCACCCTTTGAACTTCTGTTTGGTCATCCTGTTAGGGGACCACTGTGTCTTGTAAAAGAGGGCTGGGAGAGGCCTCTTCAAGAGCCCAAACAAGACATAGTAGACTATGTGCTTGGCCTAAGGTCCAGAGTGGCTGATTACATGGAGAAAGCATCCAAGAACCTTGAGGCCAGCCAGGAGCTTCAGAAGCACTGGTATGACCAAAAAGCTGCACTGGTTGAATTTCAACCTGGGTAACAGGTGTGGGTTTTGGAGCCAGTGGCACCAAGGGCCCTCCAAGATAGATGGAGTGGCCCTTACCCTATCCTAGAGAGAATGTGTGAGTTCACCTATTTAGTTGACCTGGGCACTAGCAGGACACCTAAAAGGGTTATCCATGTGAACCGCCTTAAGCTCTACAATGACAGGGCTGACATCACCATGTTGATGGTGACTGATGAGGAACAGGAAGCAGAGAGTGAACCTCTCCCTGACCTCCTCTCCTACAGCCCACAAGATGGGTCAGTAGATGGTGTGGTCTTTTCAGACACCCTCTCTGCCCAACAGCAGACTGACTGCAAGCAAGTCTTGCAACAGTATGCTAGCCTCTTTTCCCTGACCCCTGGTCTGACAAACTGGTGTACCCATGATGTGGACACTGTTGAGAGTGCACCTGTCAAGAACAAAATCTATCGCCAGTCAGACCAAGTCAAGGAAAGCATCAAAGCTGAGGTCAGCAAGATGCTGGAGTCAGGGGTCATTGAACCCTCTGAGAGCCCCTGGGCTAGCTCAGTGGTTCTGGTCCCCAAACCTCATCAACAGGGTGGAAAGAGAGAGATGAGGTTCTGTGTGGACTATAGAGGGCTCAACTCTGTCACCAAGACAGATGCTCACCCTATTCCAAGAGCAGATGAACTGATAGATAAATTAAGGACAGCCCAATTCCTCAGTACCTTTGACTTAACTACAGGGTACTGGCAGATTGGCATGGCCCCAGGAGGAAAAGAAAAGACAGCCTTCTCCACACCTGATGGGCATTACCAGTTTACTGTGATGCCTTTTGTGTTAAAGAATGCCCCTGCCACCTTCCAGAGGTTGATGAATCATGTCCTTGCTGGGCTGGAGTCCTTTAGTGGAGCTTAACTTAATGATATTGCTGTCTTTAGCTCCACCTGGCAGGATCACCTGATCCACCTTGGGAAGGCTTTAGAGGCTCTGCAAAATGCAGGTTTCACTATTAAGGCATCCAAATGCCAGATAGGGCAGGGCACTGTGGTGTACTTGGGCCACCTTGTAGGTGGAGGCCAGGTACAACCCTTACAACCCAAGATCCAGGCCATCCTGAACTGGGCAGCTCCAACAACCCAGACCCAAGTCAGGGCATTCCTTGGCTTGACTGGGTACTACAGGAGGTCTGTGAAGGGATATGGGTCCATTGTGACCCCCCTCACAGAACTCACCTCCAAGAAGATGCCCAAGAAGGTTAACTGGACAGTTAGTTGCCAAAAGGCGTTTGACACCCTGAAAGAAGCAATGTGCTTAGCACCAAATCTAAAAGTTCCAGGTTATGCCAAGCAGTTCATAGTGCAGACTGATGCCTCTGAGCTAGGGATAGGAGCGGTCCTATCCCAGACCAATGATGAAGGCCAAGACCAACCTGTTGCTTTTATAAGCAGGAGGCTACTCCCCAGATAGCAGCATTGGAGTGCCATTGAGAGGGAGGCCTTTGCTGTGGTTTGGTCCCTGAAGAAGTCGAGGCCATACTTGTTTGGTACTCACTTCCTGGTTCAAACTGACCACAGACCTCTCAGATGGCTAATGCAGATGAAAGGGGAAAATTCAAAACTACTAAGGGGGTCCGTCTCCCTACAGGGAATGGACTTTGAAGTGGAACACAGACCAGGGACTGCCCATGCCAATGCAGATGGACTTTCCAGGTTCTTCCACTTAGACAATCCTCCATAGGGCAAGTTTAGTCTCATCACCTTTTGTTTGGGGGGGAGGGGGGTGTGTGTGTGAGAAAGTGCCATCTTTCTTGCATGGTATGCCCCCACTTTTTGCTGAATTGCTGAATGTACTTTGACTGAGTGTGCCCTGGACTCCTGACAATCAGGTGCCCAGGACCTATGTTCCTTTCCTAAAAACCTCAAACCCCAATTGGCAAACCCTGGCCACATGTCAGCCCCTGGTAAATGGTACCCTAGGTCCCCAGGGCCTTGTGACCAGGGAAGGCCTCTAAGGGCTGCAGCACTCATTGTGCCATCCTTAGAGGCCCTGTACCCTAACACACACACACTGCCCTTGCAGGCTGAGTGTCTGGGTACAAGACAAAACAGAGAGTCAACATGGCACACATCCCTGTGTGCCATGCCCACCACCTACACTGCCCTGGCATACATCAACCACCCCTCTAGCTGGGTGCCCTATGCCAGTGGTGTGGGCAAAGGAGTATGAGCCCTGTGCCCCTACACTACCCAGGTCCATTCCTGGGCACTGTAAGTGCAGTGCTGCCATTTAAGAATACATGGTGTGGAGAGCTCGTCAAACACGAACTCCACAGCACCATAATGGCAACACTGAAGACTGAGAAGTTTGGTATCAAACTTCTCAGCACATTAAACCTGCACTGATGCCAGTATGGGATTTAATGTACAAAACACCACAGAGGGCATCTTAGAGATGCCCCCTGAAACCTAACCGACAATCCACGTCTGGTCTGAGGGGCTGCCTAGGCTGCCACACAGTAGACATGTTGCTGGACCCCTGGGTAGGAGAGCCCCGCTCTCTTGGGCCTGCAACAATGCACATCCTGGGCGAGGTGCTAGGTCTCCTCCCCCAGGATGGACAGGGGGAAGCTTCAAAGGCATGCCGCCTCTGTGAGCTTCCACAGGCCACTTGCTGCCCCCACTCTGGCGGGAAGCCTGGACGGAAACCCTAAATAAGGACAGGGGATGTGCCAGCCTGCCAACCCCACCCCTTAGGTGGGGGAGGCTAGGTGAAGCACATCTCCGGGCCCTCGCAATTTCGAAGATGGGAGGCCTTGCCCAATCAGGACTAGGCTACTGCCCCCCTCCCACAGGAGAGTGGCAGAATAGGGGGTGTACCCACCCCAGGACAGGGACCCTTTGGTCCCTGCCCTTTCCCTACCTGTAAGGCCCCTAAATCTAGTATTTAGGGGCACCCTGAACCTTCCTTCCTTAGATTCCAGATTCCAAAAAACAAAGAAGAGCAAGAAGAAAGAAGACCTGCTGTGCAGCTGCTAAGAAGAGGAAGACACCAACTGCTTTGGCCCCAGCCCTACCGGCCTGTCGACCCTCGAACCTGCTCCTGCTACATCCCGGCACCTCTTGTGGCCAGCAACCTCACAAAACCCCGGAGGACCAGGCTACCTTTTAGCTCTAAGCACCTGGGACTCCCATGTGCAGAGGCTCTGCTCAAAACCAGCTTGGCATCAGCCCGGAACCGCGAACCCTGCACACTCTGCACCCGCCAAGCCTGGCCTGTGCTGGAGTGAACAAAGACCCTGAGGCGGTCCCCCGGCAACTGTGACCCCGAATCCAGCACCCAAGGACTCACCTCGACGCTCCTGGTGACGCCTGCAGCCTCAGAACCAGGTGCCCCCCCAACCGTGATCAACAGAGGGTAAGATGTACCGACACCAAAAAGCACCCCTGCACCCGGCCCCCTGTGCCCAACTCCTATCCTTGAACTACCCAACTTACCTCTCGAAGTAGTGGTGGCACCTGAAGAATCTTCGTCCCCGAGCTTGCAGCCTTTGGTCTACCAGGAGCTTTCCCATTGAAGCCCATTGAGCGCCCGAAGGCTCAAAGCACCCTGCACCCAGCCGCCCGAGTGACCCTGGCAGTGTAACCTCTACACCTATCTACTTCCCCATTTGCCCTGAGCAAGTGACCAGGAGCCCAGCTCCCACAGCCGTGTGGCCTGCTAGTCAGCAGCCACCAACTAAGGCCCCCCTGCCTGTTAGGATAACATTGGGCCTAACTCACTCTGCACCCGGATGCCCTTGCGCCGCTGAGGGTGTACCAACTGTACATACCTGACCCTGGGAGACCTCTGAGTCTGTGCCCAGAACCTTAACTCTGCCAGTCGAGTACTTACCCAAAAGCCGATAACCCAATTTTCCTCCATAGGGTAACATTGACTGGTTTCATCTGAAATTTCTTCTAAGTGTGGAGTTTCTAAAACTTAAAATATTCACCAAAAATCAGCCGAGTAACGAAAACGAAAATACTCACCTACTATAAGGAGAGATCCCAGTGCTGGATCTTGGTGCCCAGCACTCACCCTGAAAAATATTCACAACCGTACTTACCAGTAACCCAATTTTCTTCCATAGGAAATCATTGACTGTTTTTCTGTGAAATTTCTTCTGTGTCAATTTTTGCAAACTTCAAATATTCCTTAAAAATCGTAACAACTGTGAAAACGTAATTACTTACCTGTTTTAGATAGAGGTCCCAGCACTGAGTCTAGGAGCCCAGTACTGGATTACAAAAGTAACGAGAACCTACTTTACCTGCAACTTGAATTTTCTTCCATAGGGAATCATTGTCTGTTTTTCTATGAAATTTCTTCCGAGTCAACTTTTAAAATAGCAAAATATTGCCTAAAAATCACAACAGTAACTAAGTCAACTTTTTTCACTTGTTTCTAAGAACTGTCCCAGGACTGAATCTAGGATCCAGTCCTGGAGTTACAAAAGTAATCCTGATAGTAATCTATTGCAAATAACTTAAAACTTCCATTGAACTCAATGCATTATTGTGTTTGAAATTGTGTTGCCTATTGCAACAACCTGTAACCAGTATTTTCAAAAGTTAATTGCATATTGCAAAAGTATTTACCTATAGCATTTCATTCTGAGAAAGTATATTTTAATGCCTATTGTTGATTCTAAAATAAAACAGACATATATATTTTTTATAAACCATTGGCCTAGAGTTCAGTTATTGAGTGTGTGAGACCATTTGCTGACTGAGTGTGTACAACAAATGCTTTACACTGTCCTCTGATACTGCCTTACTGCTCGACCAAGCTACCACTTTAGAGAGTCAGGTTACATCTAACTTTAGCCTCTGCCAAACCTCTGGGGACTGTGGACTCTGTACACACTGTACCTATTTGGGAACAGTATATACAGAGCCACTTTCTCACAGGGGGGGACAGACAGGTTCCTAGCTGAGCTTTAGCGAAGTGTCCTAGCTGGAATATACCATTTAAGTTTTTTCTTAAAAATGGTCTGGCCAGAGTCTGTGCAGTGATTTATACGCCAAACAGAGGGCCTTGAAGCAGCAGCATTGCTTAACTGGCAGCCAGTATAGTTTTCTGATGGCATCTCTGGCCGACTCAAATTTCGTAATTTTAAAAAGAAAACGGCCCGCAGTGTTCTGCAATGTCTGAAGCCTCTTAAGAAGACCCTTTGCAAGAGTAAGGTACATGCTGTTGCAATTATAAATCCTTGTGAGTACTAATGCCATTGTCACTGTTAAAAGAGTTCAGAGGGCAGAAATGTTTATATTTTTTAAATTAACCTTAGAGAGCAAAAAGATACCGACGTTATTTTGTTTACTTGGTCCTTAAATTTAAATTCTACCAAGAAACCTAGGTCTCTTACTTTGTTTAAAGGTTTAAGTAGTGAACCCAGCACTGGTGGCCACCAGTCCGATGTCCAAAAAGAAGGCTTATTGCCAAAGAGGATGACCTCAGTTTTTTGGGCATTTAATTTAAGGCAATTACGATCCATCCAGTTACTCACATTGCTTATACATAGACTGAAATCCGAACCCAGATTACTTTCAGAATTTGCCAATGAAACCACAATTTGGGTATCATCAGCGTATGACGCCAGGGAGAAACCAGAGTTTTTGATGATTGGCGCAAGTGGTGTAACGTAAAGGTTAAAAAGGGTTGGGCTTAGTGCCGAACCCTGGGGACTCCCCAGGGCAGTGAAAAGGACCTTGATACAAACTTGTCCAGTGTCACGTTGTTTTGTCTTTTTGCCACAAAAGAGTGCAGAAAGTCAAAGGCTGTTCCCCCTATCCCCAGGCTGTTCATACGGCCTTGCAGTAAACTACATTTCCCATGATTCTGCGCTGCCCGGAAGTTATTTGCTTCACTTCCGGGTACACGCACTCACGAAGATACACGGGAGCTGTCATAACCACTGCGAGACGCGCAGCCTCTCCCCAGCGGGTTGGTGCTCTAATTAGGCTGAGACAGACTAACGGAAGGTAATTAAGGGAGTGAGTGCGGGAAACCGGCATTGTTATGGGTGTTGGAGATATCGAGTGCCTTTTCAATCGGGTCGGTGCAGTTTTCACTAACTTAACTTGTATTGTCAAACTCCATATTCTAAGGGCTGGGAGCGGGCGAGTGACGCTCTGGAGTGAGTGTGGGAAACCGGTAATGTTATGGGTGTCGGAGATATCGAGTGCCTTTTCAATCGGGTCGGTGCAGTTTTCACTAACTTAACTTGTATTGTCAAACTCCATGATTCTAAGAGCTGGGAGCGGGCGAGTGACGCTCTGTACCCACTTTGGGAATATTGAGTTTTATGTGTGTTTTACTACATACAGACGACTGTAATTTGGCATACAGTCCGTCCCATACATCTACATGCGACACGTGGCGTGAAGTGACTGCGTGTCACACCCCTCCACCCTCCCCTTTCCTTTCTTTTGGGACATGAGAACAATTTAATTTTTATTTGAAATACTGCTGATTGTGTGAATTATAGATTGTGTTTGCCATACTATACTGAATGAGAGCAAAACTAATCTATTAGTCTATATGTTTTTTATCGTGCAACATGTGAAAACCATTCTGAACCAGTCTTTTATCTTTCTAGTAATCTGTGCTCTTTAGCATCATTCGTCGCAAGGTAGAGGTAAATTAATATTACCCCTAGGTGAGTTCCTAGAATATACTCACTCACCAGAATGATTTGTGTTTTTATCACGTGTGCAACACATATCACGTGTGTGGTGTTTCTTTTGGTATGTGGAGGTTGACCTTTTAAGTTGGTATAAATGACACTGAACTGTTAAATATTTTTTTCAGAGACACTGTACCGGACTGCAGCTGGTCCTTTTGTCATTTACAACCTACCAACGAGTATGGTCTGTAACTCATTTATTTTGATTACACGAGCAGAGTGATATATTGAGAGGTCCTGATGAATGCCGCGAACAATTAAGTCATCTGGCAGAAACATGTCGACCACCAATTACTAGGATATTTTGTTAATCCTAGATCACCTCATTTTAATCCTAGCTGATGGGAACTACTATTAAAATTGATTTTGTTACCCTGTAGCTAGTTTTACTTACCTACACACTGTTTCATTTCACACTCTGCCCCTTACTCCCCCTGTCACTTTGGATACCCCCATCAAAACACCTCACGCTCCTCTCTTGTCCCTTTTTTGAGAGTTGTAGCCCACACTGTATACCTTGCGGTTACAGTGTGCAAGAGGGGACCCAATGATGAAGCATGTCACCCTCGGGTGAGTGAGGGTTCTCGTCTTGAAAAGAATTATTTTCTTGGCCTCCCTTCCTCATACACACATGTCTCCCTTTTAGGACATTAGCATTTCATCACTTTTTGTGAGATACATACTGTTCATACGGTCAGCCAGGATCTCATGGCTGACCATATCAAAAGCTGCGGAAAGGTCTAGCAGAATCAAGGATGCTGTCCCCCCCATCAGTATTTCTCATATGTCCTCTGTTGCTACCACCAGTGCAGTCTCTGTGCCGTGTTTTTTTCTAAAACCATGTTGTGGGTCGTCCAGCATAGAGTTTACCTCTGAGTATTCGGTGAATTGCTGATTCATTACTTTTTCAACCAGCTTAGCGGCAAAAAGGAGTCTTGATATTGGCCAATAGTTATTCGGATCCTGGGTGTTCAGATTATCTTATTTAGTAGGGGGAGAATTGAGGCTAGTTTCCAGGAAGAGGGAAACAGCCCTTCTGTGAACATATTAGTCAAAAATCTGCCCTAGATGTTGTGCTATTTGAGCAGGGATTATGTGCATTATATTGCGCAGAGGGGTCTTGAGGGGCACCTGATTTGATGAGTGGAATTTAAAGGAGGAGAAGCAACATTGTTTTGGGCGGGCCAGCTGGTGTGTGTGCCTCCTAATAATTTGCTGCTCTATTTGCAGTAAACTTGTTAAAAATATTAGTGACTTTATCTTAAAAAAATATGGCTAGTAAGTCGCAGAACTCCTGAGTTACTCCTGCATGATTTGGGCTAACTGGTGTTACCAATTTTGTTCTTGCTGAAAAGAGGGTCTTGTTTGCATCACAGGTGGCTTTTATTGACAAAGGACATCAACAACTGCAACAACTAGATCAAGAATTGCTATTACTCCCTTGCACCCATCAAACACAACAAGCATAGTATATCATACAAGAAGGCCTGCTGGTACACAGAATACCTCTGGGAAACCAAACAACACTATAAACAGGTAGAAAGGAAATGGAGAGCCAGCCACAACACCACTCACAGAACTGCCCACGAGGCTGCACTCAGACACCATCACCAGCAAATAAGAGATTACAAGAAAAAAGCACTAGGGGACCGCATCAAAGAAACCTCTAACAGCTGCAAGCAGATCTTCTCAATCATTAAGGGTTTCACCTTGCCCTCAGCCACAGTCACCAACATCGCTGCCTCCCAGCAACTCTGCAACAACCTATCCAACTTCTTCCACAGCAAAATCACAAATATCTACAACAACTTTGCACACAAACCCAACTCCAGAGAACGTGTTGATAGCCTACTGCAAACCTACCATGACGGCCACCTGACCAAATGTACAATCCTCACCAAAAACAACACAGCGGCAATCGTGCAAACCTTCCACTCAGGGGCCCGAATGGATCCATGCTCCCACCACATCTACAACTTGGGAACATCACTAATCAGCACCACCGTCACCCACATCATCAACACCTCCATCACATTTGCCACTTTACTGGATGAACAGAAACTTTCAGAACTCAACTCCCTCCTCAAGAACCCCACAGTCAACCCGAATCAACTGAGCAACTTCTGACGCATCACCCTGCTTCCCTATCCAGCCAAAGTAATTAAGAAAGCCATCAACAGGCAACTCTCAACCCACCTCGAACATTACCATCTTCTAGACAGTACTCAATCAGGATTCAGAAAGAACCACAGCACCAAAACAGCATTCATTGTGGTCACTGATGGCTTTTGAATCATCCTGGACCGGCCTTCATCCTGCTCGACCTCTCTGCGGCCTTCGTCACAATCTCCCATAACACCCTCATCAGAAGACTCCAAGATATTGGCATACAAGGATCCGCTCTCAAATGGATCCCTTCTTTCCTCACAGGAAGAATCCAAAGGGTAAGACTGCCACACTTCACATCCGAGACCAAGAAATTGATATTTGAAGTCCCACAAGGATCGTCCCTCAGCACCACCCTTTTCAACATATACATGACACTGCTCGCCAACATCATCCGATCACAGAACATCACCATCCTTTCCTACGCTAATGACCCCCAACTCATCCCCTCCCTGACAGACCAAACAACCATCGTCAGAACCTACCTAATGAACGGCATGACCATGGTAGCAGACTGGATGTGAACGAACTTCCTGCAGCTCAACTCCAACAAGAAGAAAGTACTGGTCTTCAGCAACAAGACCTCCCTGTGGCACTCCACATGGTGGCCGTCGGAAGCTAAGACCAACACCCACAACAAAAGACCACGCAAGAAATCTGAGGTTCATCCTAGATGACAAGCTCAACATGATGGCTCACGTGAACACAGTGTGCACCTCCTGCTTCCACATCCTACGCATGCTGCAAAAAATCTTCAAATGGTTGCCTCAGAACACCAGACGGACCATCACTCAAGAGATCATCAACAGCAGGATGTATTAATGCAACACTCTCATTACTGAGATCTCCAAGCAACTCTAGTACAGCCTCCAGACTGCCCAGAACACAGTTTCAAGACTCATACTCAATTTTCAACACTGCACACACATCACACCACTCCTCAGAAAGCTTCCCTGATTCCCCCTTCACAAGTGCAGCCAATTCAAACTTCTCAAGCACACATACAAAGCCCTACATAACACACAGCCAGAATACCAGAGCAGCTGCATACACTTTCACCCACCCAACAGACACCTAATCTGTGCCTCACTCCCAATGTCACACATTTCCCACTTACACAAAAGCAAAACTGGAGGTTGCTCATTCTCTCACATCACACCCAAGACATGGAATGACCTCCCTCAACGCATCAGAGCCTCCTCCTCACTTCTTGAGTTCCGCAAGAAGTGGAAGACCTTCATATAAGCACCTAAGCACCTTAGGGAGCACAAACCTACACACCTGCCCAAGCGCCTGGATACCGTCTTTGGTGATTAGTGCGCTATACAAATCAATATAACAAAACATAACATTGCTGTGCAATTGCAGGGGAGCAGGATGGATGAGCTGGAACAGTTCCAGCAGGAACAGTCCCAGCAGAGGGCCTATGTCTGGGACAGGCCCTAGTCTGGAGATTGGCACTGGTGAGCAGCTATCCGTTGCAGGTGCTTCACACATGCACTGGGAAGAGTGCATCCATGTCAGCAACCTGCAACACTTCACAGCTGTGTTGGTTATAAGAGGCACTTGATATTGTCCCTTCCATCTAAGTAGCAAGGCAGCTTTTCTCCGGTGTACCTTGACAAAGACCCAATCAGATGGCCAGTCTGGTAAGGCAGCTTGAACCTGGGAACAGAAACTGTGTAGAGAGTGAGTACGTTTTCAGCAGTACGGTACAACTACATCATCATAGGACATTACATACCTAACTCCTGGGGGTACGGTTTGGTCTTTTAAGTCAGAATGGCCCTGAGGGAGCACAAAGCCAAGGAAATTGCATCAGGCCATCTCAGCTGGGTCTCTGAGCAGATATTTATTATCTTTTTCTTAAGTGTGCTTTTGTTGCACATGAAACTCCCTACTGACTCAATGTGATAGGCACTGTGGAGGTCTTGCAGATCTCGCAGATCTCCTAAACTTCTTTTGCAATGAATTGTGTTCCTCGGTCACTGGATAGTTATGGTGGAATACCGAAGTGTGGAATAAACTCTCTGAGTAGCCATAGTTATAGCATCTGCTCTTGAACATGTCTATGCCTCCATCCACACTACAAACATAAAATCGATCGCAAGCACATGACAGTACAAAACACAGGGGCCTCAAGGAGGTTGATAAGGAGTGGAAGTGAACTTGATTTCCTTACCAATGTAGTGATGCTGGCAAATGGCAAAGGAGAGACAAGAGTTCTCGGCGATAGAAGAGAAGAGGAGCGCATACCAGTAGATTGCTGCAGCACAAATCTTACCATTAATTCCGACATGGGCAGCTTCCTCATACAACCTCATAAGATTGTGGTACAGAAATGTTGGTGTGACCACACACTAAACAGTCTCTCAACACTCCATTGGTGTCCTTTTCACAATTCTGCTTCATCCAGAATTGTTTTTTTGTCTTCTGAGGCTTGCTTCTGTAACATAGGCAGAACTTTAAACAGGAGACAAATCAGTCTGTAGAACATGCATAGCAGCTTTCTTACTTAGCGACAAAGCAGCTTCTTTAGCAGTGGAACCAGCGAGAGTGTTTCCCTGAAAAATATCATCATGAGAATTGGGTGGACAGTGCATTTAACAACCCACATTCTGAGTGTCAAATGCAGGGACCTCAGCAGATTCTTTACAAGAAGGCCATTTTTATTGGGGTGCCTGCAGATGTCAAGAAATGTCTCTGCATCCACAGAAGCACAAAGTAATGCGTAACTCTCTATATTTTGAGGCTGTAAATAAAGTTAGAGTCTTTTCTTCGGCAATGATACAAGTTCTAATTAGGGCAACAAGCTCAGGACCTGGGCACATTTTACATGTAGTTGTCAGTGACTCTCAATAGATTGATACACAGTGCATATGACATATGACTTGTAAAAGAAAGGTTTGATTAATAAATAATGTGTATTTAGTAACATGAATGTTTTGCACCTAGAATAAAAACACTGCATATTACAAAATTGTATTTTCCTGTGCTTGGCCAAACTAGGGCCAAACTAGGCCTCACACCATCTTGAATTTCACACAGCCATGATGTGTGGGTGTTTTCATTTCTCTTCTCTTTGCAGGTAGCAAAATGTGCACTAATAAAATGCTCTATGTTGACATGCTGTTCTCGAAGAACTCTGGAGAAAGGTTTCCTTCCAATTATAACTGTTCAAGACCTTTCCTATATGTCTTTCAAAAGGTCTATTTGTTCAGTTGACATTAAGCAGACTATGTGACTTTTGCTGTGGATTTTATCATAAAAAGACCCCATTTGGAGGAAAGCCATGAGTTGCTTTCCGACCCTTCTCAGTCTTTCTCTTGCTTAGAGCTTAGAATTTTTTGCTGGGTCTTACCTTCAGCTGCATTTGACTGAGCCTTATGCTGAAGATATTCGATTTATTATGCATTTTGACTAACCATTATTATGGCATTCTGTAATGAACTTAAGTATTGAATAAACCTTCATGGTTTCTAACTTTTATTCATCTCAAGATGTCTTATTTATTTGCTTATGCAGATTGCTCTGCTGTCTATCTAATCTCCTTCGGGCCACATTGCCTCATATTTCTTGAGGATAACACCGCCCCGGACCTACAAATGTGCTTTATGATATCTCTTATCAGATTATCAAGGATAGCATCAACACTGGCAATAAGCTCAGCCTTATTATTTCTAAAACATGGCACATCCACAAAGTAGATAAATTCACAATTTAGTATAGGAGCATCTGTAGGATCGATGAAGGGCTTTGTCACATGTTCAGTTTCTACAAGGCAATCATGGGATTCTGCCTTCTCACTGGGGGGTATTTGGGATCTGGAGTTTAATAGTGGGGCAGCAAATCAAGGTTATATGAGAGGCAGACAACAATAGGATCTCATAACAGGACAACCTGGAAGTAGAGAGGTGGTGAGGAGGAGAGCAACAGCAAAATGACGAAGAGCTACAATCAAAGTGAAACTCAGACATAATTTCAAAGGCTTTGACAAGGTAGGCAGCAGTGGCAACAGAACCAGACCACATGCATGGATGGAGCCCAGCTGCTATGGGGTCTAAAGTACAGGAATGGTATGCTATGGGCTGTTTTTCATCACCATGATCATGCACCAGTACTCCAAGAGCAAACACACATTGTTTCTGAAAATAAAGAGTCAACGGTTTTGTGTAATCAGGGAGCCAAGGGCAGGCACAGAGGCGAGGGCTTGTTTTATTTGTACAAATGAATGTTCAGCTTCTTTAGACAATTGCAAGGGTTCACAGGTGTCCTTTTTTTCATAATTCTACAAAGGTTTTACCATAGCAGTATGGGCGTGTTGCACCTCAAATCTTACATCTCAAAAGCATGCCCACATTTTAGGTAGATCAGGGACGGTGGTAACCGCAGATTCATGAGCCAATGTGCCCCAAGGTAAGGGGCAACCCAGCATGTCAAGAAATACATTCAAGTGGGAAAGGACAGGCTCAATAAGAAACTAATGGGGCAGAATTAGAAATGTATGCGGATTTATTATAAAAATGTATGCAAAAGTCGGGAGGCATAGAAAGTGATTGTTGTAAAGACCATCTGTACAGAAATGTGACAAAGTCAGGGACAATACTAAGTAACAAATGTACAGCAAAATCAATAAGCAATCTGACAGCATTCCTAGTAGCATAGGGAAAGTCTCTCTAGAGTACTGACTTATACCAAAAATCAAGGGTTTATCTTGAACATTTTCACATAGAAATGCAAGAAAACTGCAGAATCATTGTGGAGTGAGCAAAGAAATACATTTTCTGCAAATCAGAATACAGACTTAAAATCGTCAAACAGCCTTACCACCTAAGAACAATCCTTCTCCATGAATATTGATTCAGCCCCCTCTGACCTAACATCACACAGAGGATTCAGAACAAACTAGATACATAAATAACAGTGAACCAATGTGAATAGAGGCAGTACCACATGCAAGCAGACAGTCATTGGAGAAATATTATAAAACTGAGCCCATGCTAGAGAGCCTTTTTGGAGAACAGTGTCAATCCGAAATATAAGCCTTATTGATTGTTCACAGAAGTTATTCAGTAGAATCCTTCTAGGAAGGCTTCAAGATTGGCTAGCTGCTGAGGAAGCGCTCCCCTCCCTACAGGCTAGCTTTAGGGACAGCATAAGCACATTGGACCAGGTATTTTGCCTCCAAATGCTTTTTTGGAAGACGGTAGTCCTGGGAGGCAGGAGATTTTATACAGTATTTGTAGACCTTCGGTAAGCATTCGTCCTGGTCCTAAGGCACAAGCTCCTTCAAGTGATGGCTGATATGGGTGTCTCTAAATATTTACTGACCAATATTAGACTCCATTAGCATAATTACACCCAGGTAAGTTGTGGTCAATCAGGCAAGTTGAAAGATCGTTTTCCTGTTACAGGTAGGGTACGACAGGGCTGCGTTCTAGCCCTCGCCCTCTTTACAATTTATGTCAATGACCCGATTGATCATCTGCATGTGTGTGAGGGCGATTCTCTAAGTCTTGCAGGCATCAAATGTTTGCGGGCGACACTCTATTAATATCTAAATTGCCCATGGTGACACAGAGGGATTTAAGAAGGGGTCTGGAAATGAATGTCTCGAAGACACAGCACATGGTTCTTAATCCCTGCTCTATGACCAGATCTAACCGAAGGCTCAAAGGCTTAATATTAGAGCATGTGCCAACCTTTGAGTATCTAGGACTAATCCTCAATGAGCAACTGGAATGGTGATGCCATATTAGATCTAGACTAAAACTTGAACAGCAAACTAGAGGGCTGAGAAAGGTGCAGAGCAGTTCAAGATTTCGCCTAATTTTACCGGCACTGCAAATTTATAAACAACAGACCATGGGGATTGGCCTCTATGGGGTGGAGCTGTGGGGTCACAAGTATGCATTTGCCCTTACTCTTGTAGAGAATCGATTTCTGCATTACATGACAGGCCTTCCTGTTAGTATCCCTTTACTCCCCCGTAAGTTGGATGTGGGCATTCAGCCAATTTCAGAAGGGATAGGGTTGAGATCAATCCTTTATTAGCGGAGGCTTTGGGGCACCATTGGGCTTATAGCATACTGGCAGGGGTTGGAAGAGATTTTGGGGCTCTCAGGTTCTAGTAAAATTCCTTGGATAAGGTTTATTAGAGACACACTGAGAAATTTGGGAACACTTCTTATTTTTTTGTCCTGCGTATGTCAAGGGGAGGAAAAAATGGATTTTCCCAATATGCCGAATATTCTGGGTAAGAAATCATGTTGAGGCCCTCTGCATTCTGAGATATGACACAAGACAAAGTATTGTCTTTACTGTATTTCAATATCTCCTGGTGATGGAGAGGACTAGCCGCATGTTTCTCTATTGTGGGTCCTGATATCACAGTAGAAAAGGGAGTTCCTAGTGACCCTGTTCCCCCACTTTACTAGTAACCTGAGACACTGTGGCCCACGACCGTATTTGGCCATTAAGAAAGCTTAGGGTCTTTTAGAGGTTTCTTTGCCTTTTTATGCACTTGCACTTTGAGAATCCATGGATTAAGATGTATTTGTTTACTCGAAGAAAGTACCCTGAAACGCTATGGCCCAAGATTGTATTTGGCCATCAAGAAAACTTAGGGTCTTTTAGAGGCTTCTTCACCTTTTATGCACTAGCACTTTGATAAACCATGGATTATGATGTATTTGTTTACACCAAGAAAGTTTAGGGTCCCTCTAAAGTCCTATATGGACTAAGTTTGTATTTGTATAACGGTGCTTCTCTTACTGAGCTTACGAAAGGTTTTGGCCATAAGGATACTCATTCATATTTTCTTATGATGTCGTTTTAATTAGGTTTTATTGTTTTCCGGGTATATGCTTGCATGATTCTAGTGTTTTATTCTATATTATGTCTTCATGTACTTTTATGGCTTTTAGCCAACATAAAGATTTGACAGCATTTAAAACTCGGCCAAAAAAAAAAAAGGCAATTGGAAATAAACAAACATGAATTGCTTGACATTGTGCTGCAGAAATATTAAACAGAGCGTGATAAGACAAACATTTTGAACAATATGGAGTTGAGGCCTAACTAAGGTCTTGTTAGCATAAGCCAAGAAAATGTGCTTTAACAGGTCATGGCGAAATTGTTTCAAAAGCAATGTGCACATGTGATTTAACATGTAGATTAACATTCTGCACATTATCAATAATGCACAATTCGAAGTAATACATAAAATCTCCCTCAGCCGCATACCCAAGGATCCAATGTTTACAATATCTAGCCATACCCAAGAAAATGCATACCTGGGAGACAGTTAGAGGTGATGGTAGCTTAAGGATGGCTTCAATCCGGTCTGTCAATAGGTGGCCCTTTCCTGCAGAGATTGCATGATCGAAATATCTTACATGGGAAAGACAGAATTACAGTTTTTATATTGGATTATTATGCCCCTTGTTAGTCAATTCAGTTAGAAGCTATACCGAGTTGGTCTTGCGTTGGTCTAAAGTAACAGAGGCAAAAAGCGGACCATCAACATATTGGATCAACATGGAGTTTCTGAGACAGACAAAAGAGTCTAAATATTTAATTAAAGCTTGGGAAAAGACTGAAGGGGTCTCTGTAAAGCCTTTAAGGAGCTTCTACCACCACACTTCATTAATAGGTTTGGATAAGAAAGCATAACACAAATCTACCACAGTGAACAACCGGGCATTGGCAGGATACACAAAAGGATGGTGGTGAGGCTGGGATCCACAGGGAAGCTAGGGATAACCTCACTATAAATGTCTCTCAAATTCTGAACGAAGCTGTACTCAATGGTCTTTCCCACCTTTTTGATAGAGAGGATAGGGCTAATAGGGTCTCGCATTGTGTTTTTGTGACTATTGTTAGCTGATCTGTCTGAAATGAGTTGAGCCTCCAGTTTACAGGATACTGTGAATACAGGGTAACTATTTCATAGGATTTATCTCTATTTTTACAGGGTCAATGGAAGAAATGCACCCTCTATCATTAGCCCCTGTTGACCATAATGTGGAGGGAACCTGCACAAGTAATTTAATGTCAAGACAAGAAGCTAGCATTATGCATAACCTTTTATTGCCACTCCAAACTGCAGCACTTTAGAGCATATCTCTCAACCACACTTAAAATTCCAGAATTAGATCTGCACTACATTCTATATAAACCAGAGCCCAGAAGCCATCTCCCTCTTTTATTCGCTGCTCCTGTCAGTTGAGTATCTGCTAGCACTTTTTTTATTATTGATTTTAAAGTATTTCTATTTTTAACAGTAGAGTCTTTGGTTGTTATTAATTAATGTTTTTATTGGTAGGAGTATGTTGGCATAGTTATTTGAGTCCCAATTTATGGGATTTATAGTGTATTTGTTTAATTTGTGCTGTTTTATTTATACGCTGTATTGTTTACCAGATAGATTATTACGTATTAGGTTGAATAATGTTAAAGAAAAAAAGAGCGATAACTCTCACATTTCGCTTTTTAGTGAGGCCTCTGGAGTTGGTATCCGCTTGCATAGGACGTGCGGTGGGCGGGGCGGGGGAGGAGCAGGGTGAGGGGGTAGTAAACTTGGACATTCGACAAAACGGAGGAGAGTAATAATTACTATCCTCTTTCCATCATTTGTCCAAGTTTACATCCCCCCCCCCCCGCACCGCGGCACAGCACGCCCTATGTGAGCCGCCACTGTCTGGAGTGTATCAGTTGTAGCGTAGTAATTTGTTTTTTTAAACTAGCGCTGACTCTGAAGTCCAGCCAGGGTTCGGGCGGCACCGTTCTCCGGTCCATGCTCGAGGGTGCATTGGAGGCAGGTTCTTGCAGGCCTCCGTAGTTTAGTGGCGTTGCACATCATGTTACAAGGAAACGCCATTGAACTACGTGCTGCCATTTTGTGTCACAGGGTTGCTAATAGACTAGGACCTTGGAAACCTGTAAGTAGAAAGTCTTGCTGGCCTCCGTGGTTCAGTGACTTTGAGCGTTAGTCACGCGGCAACGTCACTGGACTATGGGCAGCCATTTTGTATACAGGGTTGTCATAGAGATTAGATTCTCTGCAATCCTGTCAGCGAGACAGTTACAAGGAGGTTATGGTCCATTTTATTTATCAAGGACGTTTTTTTTTACCAGATAGTAAGTGATAAAAAAATATCTATGTGTATATATTTATGACAGTCCATAACCCTTCCCCTTCAGAAAGATTGCCGCTGCCCGCGTCCCACGCAGTGGGACATCAGCAGGGCAGCCCTCTAGTGGCCGCCCGTCGCAGCCTTCCCCCTCTCCTGCCTCGCGCGCGAGGCTACGCCCAGGGAGTAGACCTCCCAATAGTGTGTAGGTGGAGGCGGGCCGTGGGGGTGGGGGGCGAGGCTAGCCCCCCTACTTAGGCGGCCCTCTCGCCCAGTTCCTCCTCTGCTTTCTGCGCGCCGCTCCAGCTTGGACACGCGTATTTCCGGCCGTCTCACACCGCGGTTCCTGATCGAGGCCCCTCCAGCGACGTCGTGTCAGTCAGTCAGTCAAAATACTCTTTATTCGATTTTTGTTAAAATCATAAAAGGCGTACAACAAACACAAATACAGTATTTAAAAACATCACTTAATCTCATTACAAAAAGGGTTTTCTGCGTAATGATTACATTTCATCAGATTATTGCATGCGAAAGTACAAGTCTATTTACAAATATTAAAAGTATTCCTTTAAAAACAAGTTTTGAGTTAAAACAGGTCAATCTGGGGTAGTCTTTTCTTCCTAGATCTAAATGCAGCGGTTAGATAGCAAGCAACACTAAACATGGTGTAAATATCTGCTAACGTTTGGAGGAAGATTAAGGCTGGCCTTATTTGAGTAAAGCCCGCCGCTTTCAAGACAGGGAATAGATATTTCCTCCTTTCACTGCTGTAAAAATCACAAAAAAATATAAAATGGAGGGTATCTTGAATTGAAAAATTATCACATCCGCATGGCGGCCCATCATCAGGTTTTGACCACACCGGAAAATTTCCTAAAGAATAATGGATTAAATTCATCCTGAATTTAGTCAGTAGGAGTCTATGAAGAGGGTTAGTCACAGTTTTTAGGTAGAGTTCCATGGTGGGCGAAGTAGTTAAAACGATATGTGCCCTCACCATGGGTTTCCTCAATTCCAAATCTTCTCTATCCATACGAACCCTCTCCAGAAACATCTGCTTAATCCATCTGACATCCTCCCTCCTGATGTTAGATGGGTCATTAAAAAGTTCCGGTCTCCCTAGCATTAGTAAAGTAGATTTAATAAATTTAAGCCAGGGAATTCTCATGGCGTTATCCCTTGCAATGACGTCCTTGAGGATGGCATGGTTTAGCGTCAGCTCGGGATTCAACCACGTTTTGACCCAAAAAAGGAGGGGAGCTAATTTTAATTTATCAGAAATGTATGCTAAGCCTATTTCCTCATGGATAGAGAAGGTGGGTGTGGAATCTGGGACAGATAAAATATTCCTGATGATACCGTTTTCTACCCTCTGTATTTTTGCCGTCTCTGCATAGCCCCAAATCGCAGATCCATACATAGCGATTGGAACGCACTTACTGTTGTATATTTTAATCACAGCCTCCATTGGTTTAGCTCCCAGTCTTTTTGTAAAGGCCAGCAAGGCTGATGAAGATCGTGCTAGGCTAAGACTTTTAGCTTTAACCTGGGAGACCCAGGACCCTCTTTGGTCAAAAAGGACTCCCAGGTAAGGAAAGACTGGGACCCTAGAAAGGATCTCCCCTTTGCAAATAAACGATTTTTTCTGCAACATGTTTACTTTACGACCAATAATCATGGTGTGGGACTTGGAGACATTGATTTTCAAGTCTAGATTCTCCATAAAGGAACCAAAACGGTCCAGAAGAATCTGTAGGCTAATCCCTGTTCGTGCTATCAGGACGGCATCGTCCGCGTATAGGAGGGCTGGGATCTGAGCTCCGCCTACACGGGGAACATCTGCCAATCCTGTTTCTAGGTGTTTCCCCAGACCATTTATATAAATAGTAAAAAGAAGGGGGGCCAGGATACAACCCTGGCGCACCCCTTTGTCAGATTTGAAACTTTCCGTGCACCTTCCGTCCCTGGTGACTCTTATTTTTGCCTTGAGATCTTGATGTAACCTTGCCATAAAAGCCACCAAGGGCTCCTCTATGCCTAGCTCTAGTAGGATAGTCCATAGCTTACTTCTATTCACCAGATCGAAGGCCGAGGAGAGGTCCATGAAGGCCAGGTAAACTGTCCCCTCCCCGGCCACCGTATACCTGGAGACTAGAAGGTGGAGGTTAGAACATTGTTCCAATGTCCCCCTATTCTCACGAAAGCCGTATTGGATATTCGAGAGTCCCCCATTCAGTTCTATATTTTCCCTTAGTTGATTCAAAAGGACTCTACCTAAGATTTTGAAAGTAGAGTCGATGAGGGAAATTGGGCGATAGCACCCGGGGTCCTCCCGATTTCCCTTCTTAAAAATGGGGACTATTATGGATGTTGCCCAAGTTTGAGGTAGGCATCCTTCGGCTGCTGCTCTGTATACTCTGGTCAAAACTTTACTCCAGAGTACTGGGCAATATTTAAAAAAGTCTGCCGGGACACCGTCCGGGCCTGGAGCCTTATTTTTTGTGGTATCCCTAATGGCTTTAAGGACCTGCTCTTCCGTAAATACCACTGTGGCTGCACCATAAGCCACCTCAGTGGTACTTGGGCAGACTAATGGTTCGCCCCCATAAATCTTGCTAAAATGCTGTACCCATCTCTCATCGGGAATTACACAATCTGTATTCAGGTTGTTCTCCCCTGTAAAAAAGGAGTGGTTGATAATTTCCCAGAACTGTTTACTATTTTTTAAAACATCTACATTGAGAAGATCGGTCCAAGCATTGTTCTTAATTTCATTTTTCCTTGCCCTCGCATTGGCTTTATAGGCCCGTCTTAGATGAGAGATTAGTTCTTTATCCCTTTTCTTGGCCTTAAGAGCCAGTTTCAGTTCTCTATGTGCCCTTGAGCATTTGCTATCAAACCATTTGTGGGGCTTTGGGGAGTACTTAGATTTAGGTTTTGTAAGATCCCTGACGGTTTGTGCACAGATACAATTAAAAGCTGCGACAACCCGAAGGTTCGAGGCAGTGTGATCTAGACAAGTTTCTATCGGTCCCTCAATTTTGGGAAGTAGGGTTTCCATAAACCGTTCCTCCATGGCCATACCCCATCTAAGTCGTCTGCCTTGATCACTGGGCACCGTCAAGGCGCAAACCCGGGGCTGATCCACCTGCCTGCGCCATAAATCACTCCAGTGTATTGCAGCTGACAGAGGGTTATGATCACTATGGTGTGAGACCGTAACTTTATAGTCACTTGTCTTTGAAATTAAGCCTACAGACATAAATATGTAATCAATTATCGTCCCCTTAGTTGTACCTTTGTACGTGGGGACCTTCTCATTAATAGCAGTTTTAAATGATTCATATAAATTAAAATTGGCACACAATAAGTCAAGTGACTCCCCCATTTTGGTGTGTTCAAAGTGAGGAATGCAGGCTCCGGCAGGAGAATCTGCATCTAATGATTGACAAGGCAATTGACATTTGTGGCTGTTAAAATCGCCCATTAAAAATATTTCGAAGGGAGTATGTGAATTTTGACTGTATTTATTTATCAAGTTCGCCAAACAATGCACATGTTCGAATTCATTTGGTCCACCCCAGGCATTGTAAAAATTAATTACTAGTATGATACAGCTTGGGGAGACTGTCCATTCTATAGCTAGAATGTTTGGGGAACCTGAATTCAGTAGGTTAAAAGTTCCTACTAGATCTAATGAAAAAAATGTAATAAGCCCCCCTTTTGCTCTCCCCGCGTTACTGGGACTAGCGGGTATTGTAAAACTTAGGAAACCATCTAAGTTAAAGGAAAGTGAAGTGTCCCACGTTTCTTGCAGAGCTATGACCTTATGTTTAGAAATGTATTGGGTCCAAGTAAGGTCTGATCTTTTAGCTCTTATTCCTGCAACGTTCCAGGTCATAAATGTACATGGTAGGGAATTTACCCTCTCAGGCATAGCTATTATAGGTGATGTTAGGCGTAAGGGTAGTCAATCGTTGGTGTTCAAATCACTTAAAGGATTAAAACGATTAACCAAATCCATAATAGGACCTGTGTTATGGTACGTTGGTGGGTTTCGGCTCACTTTCCTAATTACAGTTTGCCACCCATTCACTGGTGGGACCGTAATTGGGGGGGGCATCCTATGTGAGTTAAAATGGGGCTGTGGGGGATAAAAGAAGCCTAAAGGGACTGCCCTGAGGCTATCACTTTCCTTAATATCTGATCCATCCCAGAACAGAGTACTCGGGCAATGGTCGTTATTAAAGTTTATCACCACACAATCACCTTTCACATTTTTAGCCCGTTTTCCCACCCATCCTACCCTTCTTGAGGCTATGATGCTAGAGGATGTATTTGAATCACCACTGCTTAAATCATCACACCATTTTTTTGCTTTTCCAATAAGTGCGGAAGTTGACTCCTCCTCGCCTTCCCTTAGCGGGGTCACCCCTAGGAAAACAGCTACGTAGGGTACTACCGCAGGGGGCAGATTTAAATGAATCTTGCTTCCCAAGTAATTAGTTTCCCCTGATATTAAGGGGACCACCTGTTGGGTAATAGGTATGGGTGGTTGGGGAGCCTGTAAACCTACTATATCTGATTCCATGGGCTCGGAGGTGGCCTCAGGTAGTGGTAGAGGTAGGTGTTGTGCTCTGTGACAATCTACGACCTTTTTATCACCAAGGTGCAAACTATCAATTTTTTTTGCTATATCATCTATCAGGACACATTTTTTTAACAAGCCTTCGAGACATGTGTTCATAGTGTCTACTATGTCCTTTGCAATTCCCACTAAAAGGGGTTCAATCCGTTCCTCGAAAAGAGCCTCAATAAGGTCCTTTAGAGACTCCTCCATCCCATGAGTAGCTCGAGGGGGGGCCTCCCTCTTATTACGTTTTTTCGAGGATGATTTTAAAGTTCCCAAAGGGTCCGGGTTTACAGTGGGAAGCAAAGTTTGGAATGCACAAGCTTGAGGTAGAGTGGAAACAGTGGCAGTTGTGGGTTTTGTTATGATGACGTCAGGCTCTAAAGGGATGGCTTGTGCTTCAGGTGATATAACTGAGGAGGGAGACTTAGCTAATAAACCCAGTTCTAGCTGTGCTGTAGCAATTTCTTTAGTTAAAGCCCCCACCGCAGAAGTAAGATAGGACAAAATGGAGTCAGATTGTTTTGCCACTTTAGCCTTTTTTCCACCATCGTCTGTGGTAGCACCGCTTTTCCGCTTACCCATATTTGCAGGAGATGTACGATAGGTGGCCCAGCCCTGCCTGGTCTTGCCGTAGACTGTCCCGCCCTTGTCCCGGGCTTCTCCCGGCGCCGACCGCGCGCGTCCCGCGGTGCGTGGGGCCCCGCGGCAGAAGTAGGCAGCGGCTGGCGCTTGTAGCGCGTCACCCTCGGCGACCTCCCGGTGCTTCTGGGGGATGTAGTTTCCCCTGGCCGTTTCCCTCACGGCGGCGATGTTCTTCTGTTCCGTGTAGCCATTTCCCTCACGGCCCCGAAACTGCCTACAGCAATGCACCCCGTAACAGGAGTGCTCCCTTTAGCATCAATGCTGCCCGCTCTGCAAGGGTGTCGTGTCGTGTCTTCCGTGATATCTCCTACGTCCGGTGAGTCTTGCTGACCTCCCCCACCCCGGCCCTGTCCCTGGGCATGACCAGGTGTACAGGGCCCTGTGGCCCGGATGGCCATGGGTGTGGGGGGCGCAAGCAGTGGCCCGCGCCCCTGCGGGGCAATGCGGGTGTTGTTGGAGGGGCGGGTCACGGGTCGTGGGGCGATTGCGGGGGGCAGGGCGAGGAAGGCCCTGTACCGGACTAGCGGCCCGGCGCGCTCCCGCCCGATTGGGAGCGGCTGCACGCGCGGCCATTGTTTCCGTGGGTCCATCGGGGTAGAAGTTAGAAGGTCCAAGAATGTAGGCGTGTCACGGCGCGAGTCGGGCCGATTACTTAAGTTTGGGGCCCGTTGGATCACGGCGACCCTGTGGGGTGTCTGGGATCGGCGGGGCCGTCGCGCCCACCAGAGATATCTGGCGCGTAGAGAGCAGAGGCCCGTGAAGTGACATCCATAGTAAAGATGTACAACAGCCCGCAGGCAGGAGAGCGCCGGGGCCCGGTGTAGCAGTATGTGCCTTTTGCCGACTGTTATGGCTCCTAAACGCCGCGCAGCATAGTCGGGAGCATCCCCCCCGCGCCTCTTGTCCAGCGTAGACACCCGGTTTGCCGACATATTTGGCGCGTTTATGGGCCGCGTGTACGGTGAGGCTGCTTGACGTTGTGTCCCACCCTGACTCGCAGTTAAGGCATCGCAAAAACACTATCAAGGTTGGCTCCTGGTGGAGCGGAACCTACAAAAGCCAGCGTCCATCGTAGCGCAGGGACCCACCGTGGATCAGGGGGTAAGAGTTAGTTAGCGCGTTGCGTGCGCATGGAGGGATGGATAGTTAGTGCCTTTCGCCAACGTGTAATGCAGGTACGGTGGGGGGCAGAAAGCGCGCCAATCTCGGCAGAGCAGGCACACACGGTATAGGCAGCAACGAAGATGCAGTAGGGATACTCGTTCTTCCACGTTAGGCTTCATGGGCAACCAGCCACGTGCCGTGTTGAAATGGACATGGGGGATGTGTTGTCTGTTGTTGTGCGCGTCGTGTTCACACCCGGTGTATTGTGATCCCTTCCCGTAGTTGATGTGCGCATCGTGATAGGTCGTGGCGGTGTGTGCGTAATTTAATAGGTTTGTCGGGTTCGGCGCATGAATGTTGGCGTTTTGGCCGCACGTGTTTCATTCGGAGATCTCAATAGCAGGGAGTCGCCATTTACGTTGGGAGCCACACGGCCGATCGTGGTTGTGTGTGGTCGGGGCGGCGCGGCTATACCGTATGTTAGGGGACATGACGCGCGCGCCCTCAGGAATTAAATGTGTGTCGGTGAGACTGATCTTGCGCAGGTTTGGGTCCATGTGATGACGTTAACACACTGTACAAGAGTAAGAGTACCACCCTTCCACGCGACAGTTGCGCGGGCCAGCATTTCTTGGGCGCGTACACTTTAGACCAACCTAGCGGGGGTTGTGTGTTGGTCAAGGACGGCGCGGTTAGGCCTTATGTACGGGACTCGACGCGCACGTTCCATGTGACAAAAGGTGTGCCAGTGATACGGTGATCTCGTACAGCGCGCCTTGACCGGTGGGTTGGGTCCACGCGGTGAATATAGCTCACGAAACAACACTACGAGTACCCCCCCCCTTCCACGCGACAGTTGCGCAGGCCGTTATGCCTTTAACCGCGTGTTGTGCGATTGTTGGGACGTCGAGCCACCCCCTCGTGGTGCGGGTTAGATGCGAACCACCCCAGTGCCTGAGTGTGTAATGTAAATGCGGTGTTCGTGTGCAGCGCGCCGGGCCGTTATGCCTTTAACCGCGTGTTGTGCGATTGTTGGGACGTAGAGCCACCCCCCTCGTGGTGCGGGTCAGATGCGAACCACCCCAGTGCCTGAGCGTGTAATGTAAATGCGGTCGTGTGCAGCGCGCCTAGACTTAGCGGGCGGGGCCACGCGGGGATTACTACGCAACTACAATAGGAAGTCGCCTTCTGCTGTGGTCGGGGCATGGGCCAGCTACGCTGTGGCGCGTGATAAGACCACAGATGGGTGTGGGGCTGGTGGGACGTCGCTTCCTTATCCCGTGCTTGCGGCACTCGCTGGAGAGCGCTTCAGCGGCTTGCAATCACCATAGGCGAGATGGGAGACTGCGTCATTGTGCGCGAGTCCTTTCAGGATACGGAGGTTAGGTACGGGGTTCAGGTCTAGGTTTTTCTAGCCCCGCGGCCGGCGGCGCGCACAGACTAATAGGCATTTGACTGCGGAGGCGCGCTTTTCCTGCTGTAATCTACCGAGGGCGCCGAACGATGCGGGCTTGAACCGCCATGCTCGGGCATGCAAGGAATGAGGTAGCCAGGGTGGGTGGGCCGCTGGGGGGAGTGCAATTACTGTCTTTACCCCAGGGGTGCGGCCGACAACCATGGTCGGACTAAGACCAAGCTGCCCACAAGGTGTTCACGGATGCGGTCAGCCCTGTACCATGAGAGGGTAGTTTTGCGACGCGGTTGGCCTTAAGGCACGCCGCGCGCATGTGCGTATCGGGTTACTAGCGATGGGGTCATGGGATATATAGTGCATCACTTCTCTATTGTACTAACTCCGCTCCTTTCCCCAATTTCAGATCCGGTGAGGGACAGCCCGCGAGCGTAGGGCTAGGATCCGAGGCGAAGGCGCAAAGGGGACGCGCATAGCAGTACTTTCGGAGTAGCCCACCTGCCATGGAGAATATCGGGACACCGGGTCCACTGTTCTCCCAAGAAACGTCGGTCGAGGAGACGCAGTCGAGCGCACCACAGGAAGGGGTTTGGGCGGACTTTATGGCGTTCGCCCGTGAGAAAGGCACGGCGTGGGCCCAAGGTTTTCTGGAGGGCCGCACGGTGGAGGATTCGGGCGTGGTCGTAACCCCCCCCCCCGTCCGAGGGCGCCCCAGGCCTTTCGGGGTCAGAGCCCTGGAGGTCCACCAGGGTGCGTAAGCCCACGTCAAAAGACATGCCAGAGGCCCAGCCGGCCAGGAAACGGCAGGCGACCGCAACACGTACCGGCCCCCCAGCAGTCGCAACAACACCGGTGCACGACTCTACCACAGGACTTACTGACTTGGCCCAGATGGGCAAAGCCATGGACCAGATGCTTGGCCTCATGTCTGTCTTCCAGAGCCGCCTTGACGCGTTGGCTGCACCGCCACAATTGCGCACAGCGTCGGGCCCCGCACCAGCCCAGGCGCCCGTGCTCCAAGTCTGGGCTGGGCAGAGTACAACCGTTGAACGGCGCAATGGTGAGCTGGGGGGAGCCTTGGGGTTGTCACCTCCTGGGGACACTGGCCCCTCCACAAGTATCGCAGCGAGTACCCCCCCCGGCCGGCGCACTGGCGTCCCCACCACCCACACCGGCGATTGCTACCCCCCCCACCCCTGCTGCTGCTGAGCCTACGCCCGCCGTAGCAACGAGTGCTGCGGCGCCAGGAGGTGAGGGTTTAGCTCAGGTTCCGAAGCCCCTTGTCACCCAAGCACCACTGGCATCAGGCCGCTGTTCCCTGGCGTGGTTGGTGCCGCAGGCCGCGAAAGAAGGGATTTGGAGGAGAGAGTATATAGACATTCTGACATTACTTATGCATGGGTCGGCAGGGGTAGACACGAGAAAGATGGGGCGCAAGGAAGAGGAAAGGGTCAGGTATCAGCGATGGCCGGACAAAACGATCGAAAATTGGACATCTGCATTTAATATATTGGCAGCTGTCATAGTGCAGAAATTTCCGGAACAGAGTGAGGCTCTAATGCAGTATGCCAGCACGATCCAAGAAGAGGCTAGGCTCTCTGGGGGGTTGGGTTGGTTCTATTACGACCAGGATTTCAGGAAAAGAATGGCCATATGCCCGGACCTGGGGTGGGATCAGAAGGAGATCCAGCTTTGGGTAGAACACATGTGCCGCCCCACCAGGGAGAAGAAGGATCAGGCATATAAAGGGCAAGGGGAGGCATTTGATAAAAGGAAGGACCAGTTTTCCAGGCGCCCCTTTAAGCAGCCTTTTCGGGGTGGCAGGGGGCGGGGGCAGCGGCAGGGCAAGCGATTCAATTCAGGGACGTGCCGCTTGTACAATGGGGGAAACTGCACCTGGGGGAGGTCATGTAAATTCGCACACAGCTGCAGCAAATGCGGCGCGCAGCACCCTGCCACTTCATGCCCCCCCAGCCAGAGCGCCCCACAGCCCGCTGCACCCAACAGGAACGACGCCCGACCCTGAGACCACACACGGGCCCCCCCCTTCGTCAGTCCTGCCCCCCCAACTGTTCCGCCCCCCGCATTTCTGGGTTCACCACAGAGCGCCACAGCCCCGTTAAGGGTCCTTCACCCATCATCCTTGGAAATATCCTCCCACTAATTAGGCGGTACCCACTGCTTTGAGACAGGCCGCTCCTGGCGGGGGGGTTCATTGATGGTTTTAGGATTCCCTACAATGGGCCGCTGGAGTCCAGAGATGCGAAGAACCTGAAGTCCGCTAGGGACATGCCCGGGGTGGTGGACCAAAAGGTGAGAAAGGAGTTGTTAGCAGGAAGGGTCGCTGGGCCTTTTAGCAGCCCGCCCTTGGACCATTTTTTGGTGTCACCACTGGGAGTTGTACCGAAAAAACAACAGGGCGCCTACCGCCTAATTCACCACCTGTCGTACCCTGAAGGAAATTCGGTGAACCACTGGCTGGACGAGGGTATTTGTTCCGTGGCATACTGCTCCCTGGACATGGCCATTGACATGGTCAGGAGAGTAGGGAAGGGGGCGTGGTTGGCGAAGGCGGACATTGAATCTGCGTTCCGCCTGCTGCCGGTGCATCCAGCCAGTCAACACCTGCTAGGCTTCAAGTGGGCAGGGCAGTTCTTTTATGATCGATGCATGCCGATGGGCTGTGCTGTCTCCTGCGCCTACTTCGAAGCCTTCAGTTCGTTCCTTCAGTGGGCCTTGGGGGAACTCCACGGGATCACACAGGTGACCCACTATCTAGATGACTTCCTATTCTTCGGTCCGAGTGGGTCGGACGAGTGTGCAGTAGGCTTGAGTCGGTTCGAGGAGCTGGCAGAGTTCCTGGGGGTTCCCCTTGCCCCAGGTAAGACTGAGGGGCCGGCACAGGTACTGACCTTTCTTGGCGTGGAGCTAGATACGGTAAAGGGCGAGTCAAGGCTCCCCGCCGAGAAGGTACTGGGCTTGTTGCAGGATATCCAGGCGCTGCTGGGCAAGGACAAAGCGACCCTCGGGGCTGTCCAGAGCTTGATTGGCAAATTGAATTTTGCAGCGAGAGTGATTCCAGCAGGCAGAGTGTTTTCAAGGAGACTGGCGGGGGCCACGGCAAATGTAACTCAGAAGCACCATTTTGTACGACTGACCGCCGGCTTGAAGGCTGACCTTGCCATGTGGGCGGAATTCCTGGTGGGTTTTAATGGGACGGTGATTTGGAGGGCCCCATGGATAGCCAGTCAGGAGCTCTTCTTGTTTTCTGATGCGTCTGGAAGGGAAGGTTTTGGTGTGATCCTGGGTGAAGAGTGGTGCGCGATGCGATGGCCCAATGCATGGCGTAAAAGGAAGGTGACACAGAACGTGGCAGTTTTGGAACTCTTCCCAATTGTAGTAGCACTGCATCTCTGGCGGGCCACCCTGAGCAACATGAAGGTTGTCTTCTGGTCAGACAACATGGCGGTGGTGCACGCCATTAATGGCCTTACTGCCTCGTGCCCACTAGTCCTGAGTCTGCTGAGGGAGTTAGTCAGGGAGGGGCTGCGCAGCAACGTCGAGTTTAGGGCGCGGCACATCGCGGGTGTACGGAATGTGGCAGCTGACGCTCTTTCTCGCTTTCAGTGGCTCCGGTTCCGGGAGGCCTGGCCGCGGGCAAGGGCGGAGATGACACCATTCCCGGACCACCTCTGGCGCTTGCTTCAGTGGGGGAGAGACTGAGGAAGATGGGGGAGAGGTCCTTGGCGCCAGCAACGCGGAGGAAGTACGACTCGCAGTTAGCAACGTTCAGAGCGGTAGGGGAGGCGCTGGGTTCCTCAGCCTTGGGGGCAGAAGAACAGGTAGAGGCGTTTGTGGTGTGGGCCAAGGAGAATGGCAGATCGCACTCGTGGATTAGTGGTCACCTGGCAGCAGTGCGCCACGTCGCCAGGTTAGATGGGAGATTAGGGCGGCCCTGAAGGGCTGGGCCAGGTAGGAGGTTAGACAACCGGACACCAGGGCACCCATTGAATTCATAGACCTGCAGCTCCTCCTGGACGCGGTACCCCTGGTGACTTTCTCCCCGTTCGAAGCTAGGCTGTTCTCAACGGCCTTCTGCCTGGCCTTCTTTGGCGCTTTTCGGGTCAGCGAGCTAGTGGCAAAATCGAAAGCTGACCTGTCCGATTCTGCGCTGGGGATTGCGGATGTGGCCCTCAATGCATCTCTGGAACTACAGATTCGCAGATCAAAGACAGACCAGGCAGGGAGGGGGAAGACAGTGGTGTTACAGACCCTAGGGGACAACAGGTACTGCCCGGTTCACATGGTCAGGGAATACCTGGCCTTGCGTCCAGCGTCCCCGGGTCCCTTCCTGGTTCATGCAGACGGATCCCCCCTCACCAAATTTCAGTTCGACCGTATTCTGGGAGCCACTCTGGCTAAGGCTGGCCTAGCGGGGTGTGGGCGCAGATTCTCCTTGCACTCCTTCAGAATTGGTGCCGCCACTTCAGCGGCCAAAGCCGGCCTGGGCCCGGAAGGGGTAAAAGGGGTGGGGCGATGGGAGTCGGACTGTTTTAAAAGGTATGTTCGCCCTTAATGCTGTATGTGCAGACCCGACTTTTTTGCCGCTCTGGGGTTTTTGTCCTTTCTGATGAACGTATCGAGTTTTGTGTGTAATAAAGATACGACTACCTAAAAGCCGCTTCATCGTTTCATTGACAGGTCACCAGGTTTGGTTGATGGGACATTCCTACATCACGAGGCTGGAACGCTGGGCAGGACACAGGAACTGGTCGCAGAATTTTGCTAATACACAGTTTGTGTGGTTGGGCTCCCCGGGCATGAAATGGAGTGAAGCCCGCGGCACCATTGAACAGCGCCTGGCAGTCGTAGGGGTTCCGCCCTCTGTTATCATCTTGCACCTAGGGGGCAATGACCTGGTCTCTAGGGGGAGGAGGGCCCTGCTCATGTCGATGCAAACTGACTTGCAGGCCATCAGCCAGGCCGGGGGGTCATGCGAGGTCTGGTGGTCTGAAATTGTCCCCCGCAGGATTTGGAGAGGGGCCAGGTCCCCGGCAGCAGTAGAGCGGTCAAGTAGAAGGCTCAATAGGTCCATGCAAAAATTTATGGAACGTAGGGGCATGGGCTTCATCAGACATGCTTTGATCCAAGAGAAGGTTGAGGGGTACTACGAGGCGGATGGGGTGCACCTGTCCAGGGTAGGGATGGACATGTTCCTGCTCGACGTACAAGAGGCGCTGGCTAGCAAGGGACATCAGTAACACCTATGGGGGTAGGGGGGCTCTGGCAGCGACGGTAGCCTCCCCAGAGCTGTGGCGGAGTTACAGGGCGATCTGGAGGCAGACGGGTACAGTAAGGGTACCTCTGCGACAGGCGGTACAGTAAGGGTACCCCTGTCCGGCACAGTAAGGGTGCCCGAGCCAAGGTCCAGGAGCCGTAGGGGGTTCTGGGAAGACCGCGACGGCGCCCCGTTAGTCCTTCGGGCGGTTGGGGGGCCTGACCAACCGGGGGTGTGCCACAACACGCTCCGCCCCTGTCAGAAGGGGCGGGAGTAGGAGACAGATCACGTAACCCAGTGGATGATCTGAAAATAATTATGTGCCACACTGCCGGGCATCGACCCACCGTGTGTGCTGGCTCACCAGGCGGGCGGAGCAGCTAGGGGCTGCTTGCCCTGGATCGCCCGTAAGATAACCCAATTTTATTGTCATACTATGTTGTATGAAATAAACCTGCAGCAGTTCTTCACCCACAAAGAAAGTGTCAGTGTAATCATTGGGTGACGTCTGTGCATGCGTGTTGATTGAAGCGGATGACGGTGTGGTCACTATGCCGCTGCCCGCGTCCCACGCAGTGGGACATCAGCAGGGCAGCCCTCTAGTGGCCGCCCGTCGCAGCCTTCCCCCTCTCCTGCCTCGCGCGCGAGGCTACGCCCAGGGAGTAGACCTCCCAATAGTGTGTAGGTGGAGGCGGGCCGTGGGGGTGGGGGGCGAGGCTAGCCCCCCTACTTAGGCGGCCCTCTCGCCCAGTTCCTCCTCTGCTTTCTGCGCGCCGCTCCAGCTTGGACACGCGTATTCCCACCCTTTCCGCTTACCCCACGTGGCGGAGACAGCGCGTTATTGGAATGTTTTAATGTTTTCTTTTTGCGTTGCAGGCGGAGGCGGAGTTACAGGGCGATCTGGAGGCAGACGGGTACAGTAAGGGTACCTCTGCGACAGGCGGTACAGTAAGGGTACCCCTGTCCGGCACAGTAAGGGTGCCCGAGCCAAGGTCCAGGAGCCGTAGGGGGTTCTGGGAAGACCGCGACGGCGCCCCGTTAGTCCTTCGGGCGGTTGGGGGGCCTGACCAACCGGGGGGGTGCCACAACACGCTCCGCCCCTGTCAGAAGGGGCGGGAGTAGGAGACAGATCACGTAACCCAGTGGATGATCTGAAAATAATTATGTGCCACACTGCCGGGCATCGACCCACCGTGTGTGCTGGCTCACCAGGCGGGCGGAGCAGCTAGGGGCTGCTTGCCCTGGATCGCCCGTAAGATAACCCAATTTTATTGTCATACTATGTTGTATGAAATAAACCTGCAGCAGTTCTTCACCCACAAAGAAAGTGTCAGTGTAATCATTGGGTGACGTCTGTGCATGCGTGTTGATTGAAGCGGATGACGGTGTGGTCACTATGAGCCCATGCAGGTTCAAAGGAGCTCTCACTTTTTAATCCAACCCACATGACACGTTTTGGCATAACTGTCTTCTTGTTTACGTTTATGTTTACAGATTTGTAGAGCGCATGGCTGCCCATGGGCTTCCCAGCACTAGGAAAAACATGACATTCAGAGAGCTAGCGGACTTACAAGAGCGGGGGGTTTAAGGAAAAAGCCATGTTTTAAGTTTTTTTCTGAATGCCAGTTCGTTGGTTATCATGCGTACATCACTGGGCAGGGAATTCCATATTTTAGGGACCAGATGCGTAAAGGATCTACCTCCCAATCTGGCTTTTTTTATTCTAGTCTGTTGCATGAGTAAATCTGCTGAGGATTTTAAGTTCCTGCTTGGGATATGGTGAGAGACAAGCTTTTTGATTAAGGCAGGTCCTTTGTCATTGATGGCTCTGTGGGCAATACATAATGCCTTAAATTCGATCCTGGCCTGGACTGGGAGCCAATGTAACGTCCTCAAGGCTGCCTTAGCTGACTGTTGTCTAGGGATTTGGCGCAATATCCTTGCTGCGGCATTCTGTACCTCAAATGCCTATGTTACAGTTGTTGTCACTGCTCACATTTTTAAATGCAGACTGTCTCTCTGTGATTGGTGGAGACACTCTGGCAGGCACAGAGGGATATACTGATCATGGCACTCCAAGTCCATTGCTGCAGGCACTCTATGGTAAGTACCTGATCCTCAGTGGGCGACATCTGCTGTTTCCCTTTACGTACCCAAATGTCAATGTAGGAGAAGTTTGCGAGATTTCCTGAACCCTCATCCAGCCGCTAATGCCCCATCAGATGTCGCACCAGAACACACTCCTTAAGTAAGTTGTGCGCTTCCGTGAAGTCACTTTCCAAATTGTATTGGCAGGTTAATATTGCAGGCTGCGGCGGTTCGGCTGCTCCCAAGTACTTTGGAGGAACCATGCTGTGCCACTACTGCCGCTGAACTGCTTAAGGATGGGTGATCTCTGTGGTTGTGGCCGCACATAATATGACAGTCCATAACCCTTCCCCTTCAGAAAGATTGAGCAGATGCGGGTTCAAATGAGCTCCCGCTTTTTAAGCCAACCGCATGACGCATTTCGGTGTAACTGCCTTCTTCAAATGCCTATGTTACAGTTGTTGTCAGTGCTCACATTCGTTTTAAATTTTTTTTTTTATTGTTAACCAAAACAACATCGCAGCTTATAAACGATATAGATCAAATAGCATGGTAGTCAGTGACACATTACACACAGTTCCATATTATTATGTGAAGTTTACTTTACAGTGAACGTTAGCGCATTAAGGTGTTAGGTCTCTCAGGGACGGTTGCGCTGGTAACGTGGGTGGCTCACATATGGTACCCCTATATTCATTCCATTTCCCCCATATTTGCATCCATTTTCTAGGGCAGCCTCTTGATATATATACCGTTTTTTCTCGAAACATGGACCAATGCATGTCACCTTCCCATTCCCTCAGTGCGTGTGCTTCCCACCTCCTTGCAATATTCCTCTTAGCGACCATCAAGGCCAGTGTCAACCAAGTTTTCTCTTTGCTCCCCAAGTCAGTCAGCTCCCATATATTTAGAAGACCCCACTTGGCCTCCATTGTTATTGTCTGCCCATAACTTTCCCCATACATGAGGTAACTGCTCTCCAATATCTACCAACGTGAGGCCATTCCCATAGTATGTGAAAAAAGTGCTTTACCGGCCTTGTCCCCCAGTTCGTATACACTCCCCAGCTTGTGGCTGAGCATAGTTTTGGCAGCCTTTCTCGCCTCGGATCTATCTATATTCCTCCTGAGTCAAATTGAGAATATGTTGTGCATCTTGATCTGCGGATGTCACGAGACCCTCTTCCAATTTCAGTATTTCCTCTTCTAATTGGAGAAGTCTAGCCTGTTTTTCTTTTTTCGCCGGGAGATCTGAGAGAGTGTAAGTCCCCTTATTACAGTTTTAAAGGCCTCCTAAAAGACCTGAGCCGAGACAACCATGTCTTCATTCTCAGCAAAGTAGTGTTCAATTTGTTGCTCTATTTTAGATTTAATTGTGGGGTTTCGAAGATACCAGGGGCTAATGGGGGCAACCCTAGTACAGTCTCCCCTCCCATCGTCCATTTGCAGCCAAATTGGGGAATGATCTGATATTCCTCTAGCTAAGTGTCTTATTTCTTTGACATACCCAAGCTGTGCCGCCGGGGCGAGGAAATAGTCTAAGCGGGAAAAGCTTTTGTGGGCTCCAGAATGAAATGTGTATTGTATCTCTACAGGGTGATGCACCCTCCATATATCCACCAGTCCCATAGCATCCAGGAAACGTGGGAGTCGCAAGTGTGATGGAGGTATATCTCTAGGGGAGTTGCGATCTAGTGTCCCCGAAACAACTGAGCTTAGGTCTCCATCTATTACCAGTCTACCACTGGGAAACAAGAGCAGCACCCTCCCTAGGTCTCGGCATGTAATTTCCTGTAATCCCGGTGGCAAGTACAGTGACAGTATTGTCAGTGCTTCGCTGTCCCACTGGCCAGACACTGCTGCATATCTCCCTAAATTGTCTGTGTAAACCTGGTCTATTGTCATTGGAAAGGTACGCTTTTTCAGTATACCAACTCCCCTGGAGCCCGTCGTGAACCAGGAATGTACTACCAATTGATAGCCCCATCTAGCTAGGGCCTTACACATGTTCCCTATGAGGTGCGTCTCTTGGAGCAGTACCACCTCCGGGGAATGCCGTTTAAGAAATTGCAAAAGGATCCCTCTTTTAGGTTTATTCCGCAATCCACGCAGTCATGACGCCCATATCCATAGTTAGAATTTGCTGCTGGGGGAGTACCCAGCCACCTCCCCGGAACACCCTCCGTCACCTTATAGAACCGTGTGCAATATGTTATGTTCTCAACACCAAGTTCCTGGTCACTGTGCTTCCCATGCTTAGACTCGTCGTATGTGATTTCATGGTGAACTAAAATTAACCCTACAAGATCAATACCCCCAAAAACCCCACCCTGTTATCCTCCCTGCTCCCCCCCACTCTGGGCTCAAACTGCCCATAATCCCGTAGTGCAGAGTGCCTGTCGCCCTAATCAAAAACTAACTAGAAGTTGGAGGGGAAGGGGTTGCAGACTTCCGCCCAATGGACCCCTCACCACTGCTATGTGTGTGTTTCCGATTAACGCTATACCGACATGCATCATATACAAATACGATCAATTAGTGCATAAAATATTCACTTGGCCTGCTCAGCGTATCATCTCGAGTCTTCCGCTGTCATAAGAGGTTAGGGCAACGCAGGACTTTCACAGCTATCCATTCCCGGCTTGGCGAAGCGTTTTATGGGCCAATTCAAATGCCTGAGTATCATCTTGCGTTGTGAACTTTCGCTGGTCTCCAGCCCTCCAACCATTCTTTTTTTTTTTTTTTTTATATTTTTATTTGCTTTTCCAGCACCAAAACATAACAAGCATGTCACAATGAATCGTCCAACACTTTCTACCCTGTCACTACCCTCCTCCTCCCTTCCCAGGCGCCCTTCATTGCCTAACAATGCCATAATTGAGAGGAAGTCCCCATCCATAACGGGCCTTGGCCGCCTCCAACTCCCTTCCATATACCATGAGATTGACCGAGTATCCCTCTCGTCCCCTTCAAAGCCCCCCATCCATGCCATAGTAGCGTCTCCATTTCCCCCACACTCTGGAGAATTTCTTCGGGCATCCTCTCGCTGTGTATGTCACCCTTTCAGACGTCTTATAGATGTCCATCCCCCTCCTCCAGTCGTCAACCTTGGGGGGGTTCGGGGCTCCCCATTCCCGTGCCACGTCCCTCTTGGCTACCATTAATGCTAGTGTCAAGAAGATGAGGCGGGGTCGGGTCAAATCTATATCGTTCACTATCCCCAGTAAAACTAATTTGGGGTCCATGGGTAGTGGCACTTCAAGTATGTCCCCGAGTTCTTTCATTATCCTGGCCCAGTACCTTTGAAGAACCTCACATTCCCAAATGGTGTGGTAGAAGTTGCCCTTGGCGTGGCCACATCGTAAGCAACTAGGGTCAAAGGCCTGCCCCATCCGGTGTAGGCGGAGTCTATCATAGTAGACTCTGTGGAGTATCTTGAGTTGGATAAGTCTGAGTCGAGATTTTATCGCCACCTCCCTAGGGTGCATCAGGGCAGTTTCCCAATCAAGTGTGTCCATCTCCCCCACGTTTGCTTCCCAAACCATTTTCAGTTTCACCAGTCCGTCCGGGATGTAATTAATTAGGGTTTTGTATGTCAGGGAAACTAGCTTGGTCTGCAGCTGCTCCTGTAGCAGGCGGCCCTCCAGCGGGGCATATTCCGGCAGGGGGTCCACCAGCGCCCCTTCTGCCTGCCATGCGTGACGTATTTGCGCGTATTTTAGGAACTGAGTGGAATGCAGGCCGAACTCCGCCTCCAGGTCCTGGATGGACTTCAGGGCTCCCCGGCGCTGGAGGTCTCCCAGCACCGAAATACCTATATCGTCCCACCGTTGGAAGCCTTTCAGCCTATGCAACTCCCTTAGCCACGCACACTTCCAGAGTGGGGTTTGTCTCGATGGTGATAGAAGTGCTGTCCTCCCCTTCCCTCCATAGATATAGTGCAGGCAGGAACGTCGGTCTAGCTTCTCCCTCTCCAACCTATACGTAGGGTGATCTACCGGTGCATGTAACCAATCGTTGATTGGCACTAGGTGTTCCGCCCAGTAGTATGCCTCCATGTTGGGGAGGGAAATCCCTCCATTGTACTGGTTTCTCTGTAGGGTCTCCAGCGCTATCCTAGGCTGTTTCCCTAGCCAAAGCAGCTCTCTAAGGCCCTCATTTATTTCTTGGAAGACCTGACGCGGGAGGGAAAAGTATTCATTTTGTAGCGCATAGAGGAGCCGCGGTAGCGTGATCATTTTATACACCGCAGCCCGCCCTAGCAGAGTGAGCGGGAGTGTCTTCCATCTGCATGCATCCTCCTTAAAGTTCAGCAGAACCCTCTGGATGTTTTCTTTATAGGAGACAGCGCTACATTTTGTTATATAAATCCCTAAGTATATAAACCCTTCAGTTGTCACTCGTAACGCCTCAGGTATAGCCGACCCCAGGTCTCCCTCTCCGGGATTGTATAAATCCGATTTATGCCAGTTTATAGTGTAGCCTGAGCGTGACCCGTACCTGTCCAACCGCGCGAAGAGGCGCGGTACCGAGGTTTCAGGGGATGTAACATACAGTAGGATATCATCCGCATACAGCGAGATTTTCTCCTCGCTCCTCTCTCCTTGGCGAATTTTAAATCCCGCGATCTGCCTGTCCTGCCGTACTTCACATGCCAGCACCTCTATGGTGAGGGCAAATAGTAGCGGAGACAGGGGACATCCCTGACAGGTCCCTCTTCGTATAGGGAAGTCCTCTGAGAGCATACCATTGACTTTAACCCTTGCTCGTGGGTCCGCATAAAGAAGCGTAATCCATTTCCTAAACTTCGGGCCAAACCCAAACTTTATCAGTACGCTATCTAAAAAGGGCCAGTGCACTGCGTCGAACGCCTTTTCTGCGTCTAGGGAGAGAAACACGTGGGGTTCTTCTCTCTCACACACCTCCATCAGCCAGTTGTGTGTCCTCCGCAGGTTGTGTCTAGTCGCCCTATCTGGCAAAAACCCCGTCTGATCTAAATGAATTAGGCCTGGGACCACCCTACGCAGTCGGAGGGAGAGTATTGTTGCCAAAAGTTTCTCTTCTGCATTCAATAACGATATAGGGCGGTATGAGGAGCACTCTTCCGGCGGTTTGCCCTGCTTATAGATAGGCACTATCGTGGCCATGCGGAGATCTGATGGAAGCATCCCCTCCTCCAGCGCCCCATTGAATAGCGCCAATATATGTGTGGTGAGGAGGTCTGCCGTTTTTTTAAAGAATTCTGCAGGGAACCCGTTAGGGCCGGGGGATTTCCCCGGGCGTAGCTTAGCTATTGCCTCCCGTACTTCAGTCACTGTGATCTCTGTCTCTAGACTTTCATCGTCTATCTCCTCTAGACTGGGAGTCTCAACCTCCTCTAAATATTGGCTGATTTCTGCTATCGTGCCTAGGTCTCGGGCCTCATAGAATGCTTCATAATAGTCTGCAAAGGTCTGCGCTATCTGGGCGTCGGTTCTACAAGGCCGGCCATCTGCCCCCATCACCATGTCTACCCACCTCGCCTCTTGTTCCCTTCGGCTCAGCCACGCCAACAGTTTCCCGGATTTATACCCCACATCGTATAGGCGATGTAGGGTAGCTAGTGCCTGGGTCCTGGCCTCATTACTCGTCAGGTCCCTATACTGCTGCTGCGCGTCTAGCATCCATCGAAGCGCGGGTTCCCCCCCTTCCCTGACATGTTGCTGTTCCAGTTCTGGAACACGCCTCTCAAGGACCATAGTGTCCTCCCGCTGCCTTCTCCTGTCCCCAGCTATCCTGTTTTGTATTTTGTCCCGGAGAACTGCATTCATGGCCTCCCAAATCGTCACCCTTGATTCCACAGAACCCAGATTATTTGCCAGATATACTTTCACGTCCGCCCTGAATCCCTGTAATAACTCCTTGTTTTGTAGGTCCCAAGCCGCCAATCTCCACTTCCCGGCCTTTGCCCCTAGTCCCATCCCCAATGTCACCAGCAATGGTGAGTGGTCCGAGATGCCTCGTGCTAAAAAGTCTGCTCAGCTCGTCACCTCCAGCACATGGTGGGGTAGAAAGACGTAATCCAGTCTGGAGTGCACCTTGTGTGCCCCTGAAAAATAGGAGTACTCCCTAGCCTCTGGGTGAAGCCATCTCCAAGCATCCGTCAGCCCTACCGAGTCAGTAAAGTGTGCTAGAGGAGAACACCTTAGGGGGGCCAGTCGCTCCCCTGACCTGTCCATTGTGGGGTGTATTACGTCGTTAAAATCCCCCCCACTACATGCTGTGAGTCCGGCGTGTTCAGGATAATATCCGTCACCCATGCAAGTGTTCTTGCCTGTAGCCTAGGGGGTGCATAGACCGACACCACCGTCATCTTCTGGCGCCTCCACGTCCCGTCACTCCAACATATGTACCTTGAGGATCTCACCATGTGTCTGTCACTATGAAAGGGGGGGATTTCCGCACTAGGATGGCCACCCCTCTGGAACGTGGCATAAGCCCTGCATGCGCTAGTACCTTGTACGCCCCTCTACCCAAGAAACCACACCGTGTCCCCTGCAGATGTGTTTCCTGCAACAGTACTATGTCCGGTGCCTGCCGCTTAACTAAGGCCATGACCAGTCCCCTCTTGATCTTTGCACCCAGACCGTTTACATTCCAGGTGAGGATTTTAACCGACCTACCATCGCGCACCCCTCCCTCGGGGCCCCCTCTCCTTTCAGAAGACATCAAACTGGTTCGCGTCATGGCCCGGGACGTCCTTTGTGTTGTGTCCATAGGTAGCATGGATCATTCCATTGGCGACATGCCTAGAAACAGGAAACAAAACTTCAAACCCCCCCCAACCTACCACCCTCTGAGCCCCCCCACTCTTCCCCGTCCCCCCAACTAGTGGACCCCAGAAATCCCCCCCACCCCACCCCCCTCCCGTCCAGCCCCATCGCCATCCTAGCGACCGAAATACAGCCGTTTAGGTGAAGGAGGTCTGTCGCCCACCCTCTAGTAACCTCGTCACGAGCTTAACCGCTTTTGTGCCTAGGCCAGAACCCACCCTAAAACTGAATAAATAATACCCCAACAGAAAACACTCCCACCACCGTTAAAGTAACCGTGTTGAGAGAAAACAATGAGGGAAAAAAAACACAACAGGGGGGGTTGGACAACCAGTTGCATGCTCTCACCTACAGTGTCCACGACTGGCTGGCCCTTGTGTCTCCGCCTCAGGAGTTAGAGTTTTGCATGTCCCCCCGTGAGGTCTCCGTGACCTGCGTTTGTCCTTGCTCCATGTCTTGTATGGCGGCCACCAGGGGGTGCATCGATCTGTCCTCCAGGTCTTCCCCCTCCGAAGCAGTATCCCTCGGTTCATCTTCTCCTTCCGAGCGCGCCTTCTCCACCAGGCAGCGGTATCGTGAGCCCGCCGTCCGCACCGATGCCAGGGAGGATGTACTTTTCGCCTCCTTCTCCGAGATCCCGGAGCCACGTACGGGGCAGCCGCCATGTCCCTACCGCTCCGTCCGCGCCTCCTTGCAGCCTCTGTGATCCTCCAGCGCTGCCCCCCGGGAGGTCTCTCTCCGGGGGGCCCGGTGCCCCCGACAGCTGCCGGCCCACAGGCAGGCGCTCCTCCAGCCACTGCCAGGCCTCTTCCGGGGAGAGAAAAAACAGGGACTTTTCTCTGTAAATCACCTTCAGTTTCGCCGGGCATAACAGCATGTATTGTATGTGGAGTGCTCTCAATTTGGCCTTAAGTGAGTCAAAGGAGCGCCACTGCTTTTGTACCTCCTGACTATAGTCCGGAAATATCATAATGTGGGCGTTCTCATGGCGGATGGCCCCAAGTTTCCGAGCTTCTCACAGTATCACGTCGCGGTCCAGCAAGTTCAGGAATCGAGCAATGACCGGCCTCGGTCGCGCCCCCACCAGCGGTTTCGCCATCAGTGCTCTGTGTGCTTGTTCAATTATAATGCAAGAAGAGAATTTATCCTTCGGGAATATGCGGAGCAGCCATGCGTGGAGGAACTCCGCCATGTTTGATCCCTCAATTCCTTCCCTAAAGCCTACGAAGCGGAGGTTGTTGCGTCTCGCCCTATTTTCGGCATCGTCTACCTTCCATAGGAGTTGCTTATGCGAGGCTTTGAGCTCCCCTAGGTCGTTCAGCAGGACCTGCACCATGTCCTCTGCCTTCCCGATCCTGGTCTCTGTATTCGTGACGCGTTCGGCTAGATTGCGAAAGTCCTGCCGTAGGAGCGTCACTTCCGACCCGACTTCCCCAATCTTGTTTTCCAGGGCCTCACGGGACGCCTGTATAGCGTTCATTAAGAGGGCCGTATCTGATGTCGTCCCACTCTGTTCCGGCTCTCCCAGTGGGGGGTCCTTGCCTATCTATCTAATGTGCCCTGTTTAGGGGGCCTAGAGTCCAGGGGTTTCTTGCCCATTATGGGTGACACTGCAGCTGTCTCTTCCTTGAGCTTCCCGGGGCGTTCTTTCCACCGTACCGTGTTTCCAATGCCCCCACCCCGTCGTAGCACCGTCCGCTGACCGCTTGCACTGTCGCCGGCCTGCCAGCAGAGGAGAGCGCCCCCCGGTCTTCGCCGTGCTGCTTCCTCCCTGCTAAGTCCCTCATGCAGGCTCCGTCTCCCCTGGGGCCTTCTCCCTCAATTTCCACTCTCATCAACCCCAGGTACTGCACCCCCGGTGAGGGGAGGGGGGAGGGGGGCAATAGGGAGAGGAGCAGGGGTTCCCCTCAGATGTAGTGTCCAGACTCGTTCCGGCAGGCGGGCAGTGCACCGCTCTCTAGTAGGGCGACACACCACTGGGTGTTTCACCGTCCCGTCTCCTCCCTCACCTCCGCATCCACAAGTCGGATCGCCCGCTCCTTGCAGCCCCAGTCCTCCACCGTGCCCTCGTACGGACTTCTCAGGGACCGCTCCACTCGACGGGGGCAGCTCGTCGCTCCAGAAGCCTCCCGCGGATCCCCCGGGGCCCCGCCGCACTCACCAGCCCGGGCTCTCCAGTTACCCTCTGCGGCACTCTCTCCATCACCTTCCTGGTGGTCAGGACGGGTTCTCGCCGTTCGTCTCGGGTCCCACTGGGGCCGTCGTCCGCCTCCGCCGCCTGCACCGGTCGCAGCCACCGATCGTGCCGCCTCACCTCCGGCGTCTTCTGGCGGGACTCGCCGGTTCCACACCTGCAGCGCCGCTCTCAGGGACGATAGGCTGGCGCCATCTTGGGCCGTGCGTCCGTCCTCCTACTTCGCCGTTTTCTGTCCCAGGAGCGGGTCGTTCTTGCCCCGATTGGGCGCCGGAGCTTCACCGGGAGGACGCCAAGGGCGCCTCGAGCATCCACACGTCGCTTTCGTGGATTCAGGCTAGTCGGATCGTTGTCGGTAGCCGGAGCCAAGGAGCTCACGTCCTACTCGGCCATGCTGCTAGCCACGCCCCCCCTCCAACCATTCTTGTGCCGCTTCCGGCATGTCAAAGAACCAAGTCTTGCCGTCAGCTTCTACTCTCAGCTTTGCTGGAAATAACATCGCATAACGAATGTCTTTGTCTCTCAGTAATTTTTTAACGTCCAGGATAGTGCGGCGCTGGCGTTGAACTGCAATGGTAAAGTCCAGAAAAAAGGACAGTTCACTGTGATCGATCTTTAGGGGAGGGTTAGCTCGCGCCATCTGTAAAATACTGTCTTGGTCCTTGAAGTTGAGGAGTCATGCCAGAATGGGTCTTGGAGGGGCACTCGGCTTAGGCCTCCCCCTGGCACTCTGTGTGCTCTTTCAACTGTAAAGAATTTTGACAGTGTTTTAGGTTGTAGGCGATTCACGATTAAGTCTTTCACGAATAGATCAACGGCCGGTCCCTCCGCTCGCTCAGGGACCCCAATAATTCTGACGTTGTTACGTCTTGCGGGACCTTCGTAATCGTCATTTGGGCATCTAACCTTTTCTGCGCTGATTGAAGTTTTTTTATTTCTTTACCCATTCCTTGGGTGTCACCACTAAGCACCTTGGTCACCCCTTCCATGGTTTTCACTTTTTCACTTGTTTTTTGTAGATCAGTCCTGATCAACGCCATTTCGATTGATATAGTGTCCATTCTGTGTTCCAGCGAGGTACGCACCCCTGCAATGGCTTACATCCACCAACGTCGGTTCCTCTCCAGATGGTGTTGATGATTTCTCCGTCTCCCCCTTGGTCGCTCCCTCCTGCTCACTTACTTTGTGTGTATTTATCCAGCTTCGTCTGGAGTGCAGTCCTCTGTCCCTTCGGCCCAGACATGACACAGCAGCTTAAGCAGAGTTTCACTCACCGGTACTCCGTCCTGGTATCTCACGCTGCACTCACTGCACGCTAAGTCAAACACCTGAGATGTTTCCAGAGGGATGCCAAATGTGTGGTGCACTGTCCTTAGTGTCTCAGAGACGTCCTGACTTGAAATTAAACCTCTCAGGCAAAGAATATTTAGACCAGTGGCTACTGGCTGTCAGTTGCAGTCCTTGTTTTGGAAGCCTTGTACCCACTGTGGCATGGGATCTGTGCCTCCAGTATGCTGAGTGGAGTATTTCTGGAGTTGAGCCAGGAATTTTTGCCCCCAAAATTATTTACTCCGCCTTGCAGGGGTGCGACTCACCCATCTGTCATGCCCGTACCACAGCTGCAGGGCAGATATCTGTTTGATCTGGTCACGGCCTCCCCTTCCGGATGTTGCAGGTGTTTGCGGGCTCTCCGCCCACAATATTGTTGGGTGCGTTTCACTGCGGTCCCGTCTTTCACGCTTCCGACAGGGCCACTGGGCGGCAGGTGGACTGGAAGAAGTGGGGCTGCACCACGGATCGCAGTTGCGATCCAGGTCCCGGCGGCCGCCACTCCAGTCACAATTCAGCTGGTGAGGAGGGAAATCAGTGGAAGGAACATCACTTTATCTCCACTTGCTTCCAGGGGTCTGGATATTAAACATTGGGCACAGGGCTCCAGGGTGCCGCACATAATATGACAGTCCATAACCTTTCCCCTTCAGAAAGATTGAGCACACACCGGTTCAAAGGAGCTCTCGCTTTTTAATTCAACCGGCATGCCGCTTTTCAGCGTAACTACCTTCTTCAAATGCCTATGTTACTGTTGCTGTCAGTGCTCACATTTTTAAATGCAGAATGTCTCTCTTGGATTGGTGGAGACACTCTTGCAGGCACAGAAGGATATCCTGATCTTGACACTCAGAGTCCATTCATGCAGGCACTCTATGGTAAGTACCTGATCCTCAGTGGGCGGCGTCTGCTGTTTCCCTTTATGTACCCAAATGTCACTGAGGGAGGAGTTTGCGAGAATTCCTGAACCCTCATCCAGCCGCTAATGCCCCATCAGATGTCACACCAGAACACACCCCTTAAGTATGTTGTGCACTTCCGTGAAGTCACTTTCCAATTTGTATTGGCAGGTTAATATTGTAGCCTGCGGCGGTTCCGCAGCTCCCAAGTACTTTGGAGGAACCATGCTGTGCCGCTACTGCTGCCGAACTGCTTAAAGATGGGTGCTCTCTGTGCTTGTGGGGACACATAATATGACAGTCCATAACCCTTCCCCTTCAGAAAGATTGAGCAGACGCGGGTTCATAGAAGCTCTCGCTTTTTAATCCAACCGGCATGACACATTTCAGCATAACTGCCTTCTTGTTAATGTTATAAATATCTTGTAAAGCGCACGTACACTGGGCGGTTTCATGGTGCTGTAGGAGAGAAGGCAGTGATCGATACACAGGAGAAAATCAGTTGTAGGCTTGCTCAAAAAGCCAGGTTTTGAGGGATCTTCTGAATTTCCTCAGATCAGCACAGGCTCGGATCTCCAGGGGGAAGGAGTTCCAAATTCTGGGGGTGAGAGTAGCAAATCTGCAACCTCCTAGGCGTTTCCGCCTAAATGAGGGGATGTGGAGAAGTGATAGGTGAGCTGAGCGTAAGTTGCGGGAAGGGGTGTGCCTAGATAAGTTGTTAATACATTTTGGACTTTTGCCGTGCAGAGATTTAAAGATCAGGCATCCAGTCTTGAAGGTGCAGCGTTGAGACATGGGGAGCCAGTGTAGATTCCTTAGCAGGGGAGTAACTGGTTGCCATCTGGGTTGACGTAGAATCAGTCTGGCCACGTGGTTCTGGACCAGCTACAACCGTTTTAGCAAGTAGAGAGGCATGCCCAGGTAGATGGAATTGGCGTAATCCAGGTGTGATAAGACGGTAGCTATTACAACCTGGGTCAGGGTTTCCTGCGTAAGGAGGCGGCGGACCTTCCTGATTTTTCGTAGTTGGAAGAAACATTTGGAGACTACCAGACCCACTTGTGTTTTGAGTGAGAGATCACTGTTTAGTGTGACTCCGAGTGTTTTTGCCGAGGAGGAGGAAGAGGGCGGGGGACCCATCTCTGGAGGCCAACAATGCGGGCCCCAGAACATATAGCTGTCTCCTGTAAGTACCAGCTCAGTCTTTCCAGGATTCAGCTTAAGGTGGTTTTGGTTCATCCATAGTTGAATGTGCCTCATGGTGGTCTGAAAGTCGGTGATTGATCTGTCAGTGCTGTCAATCATGAAGACCAGTTGAAGGTCATCTGCGTAATTGAAGACAGTCACCTTCCTGTCTCTGAGGGACTGAATCAGGGGGAGGATATAGAGATTGAACAAGTGGGGGGACAGGGAGGAGCCTTGCGGGACACCACAAGTGATACTCTCTTTGGGGACCAACATCTTATTTAAACGGACGGCCTGAGACCTGTCCTCCAGGAAGGAGCTTATCCAGCTGGCCGCTGTTCCTTGAATGCCAGCTTGCCTGACACGGTCAACCAGAATAGTATGGTCGACCGTGTCAAACGCGGCGGAAAGATCCAGAAGTACCAGAGCCTGTGGGGAGCTACTGTCTGCGCAGTCACGGAGGGTGTCCAGTACAGCTAATATTACTGTTTCAGTCGAATGGGCAGGCCGGAAACCCGCCTGATGAGGCTCAAGATGATTGGACTCTTCCAAGAAGTTAGATAGGCATCTAGCCACATGTGCCTCTAAAACGTTCGCTAAAAAGGGGAGCAAGGAAATGGGGCGGTAATTAGACATGCAGGTGGGGTCGGCTCCAGGTTTTTTCAGAAGCGGGACCACGGTGGCCTCTTTAAAAGCTGTAGGGACGTGGCCAGATGAAAGAGTCGTTGAGGAGGGTGAGGGCAGGATCTGGGAGAACAGAGGCAATTTTTTAGTATGTGAGGAGGACAGCTGTCAGTGGATGCTCCTGATTTGACCTTGGCTAGTTCCTGGAAGGTGTCCGTGCTAATGGTAGGAAAACTATTAATTGCACATTTGTTTTTATAGAGAGCGGGAGGAATCGTGTTGGAGTGTTTGGGGATTTTGTCAATGAAATAATCAGTGAGTCGCACAAAGTTTGAGTGGGGGTAGCCTTGGGGAGGACTCTGGCTGGGTTAGTCAATTTGTTTATGATAGTGAAGAGTTCTTTGAAGCTGTTGTTAGAATTGAGGATGCGTGAGGAAAAGTGGGTAGCTTTGGCCGAAAGAATGGCCTTCATGTATTCTTTCCACTCTGTGACATACTGGAGCTTCATTTTTGGGGCATAGTTACGTCGCCACTGCCGCTCTAGTTGGCGAAGGGTCAATTTGTGAGATTTAAGTTCTGTAGAGAACCATCTCTGGGCATCTGCACGGTGGGCAAGTTTAACTTTCTTAAGGGGGGCATGCGTTTTACTGGCTGCAAGAAGCCAGCTAGAGAGATTCGCTTCAGGTATGTTAATGTCGGGGTGCGGTGACAGAGCTGTTTTAGTCAGTGTGTCAAGAAATTCCTTCCTATCTAAGGCATTCCATTTCCTGGCCAGTCCACCCGCGACCGTCTGAGCTTTCCTAATGGTAGTGACAGCTAACGTAAATTTAATTAAGTAATGGTCAGACCATAAGCAGGGCAGCATGATGGGGGCAGTTATAGTCAAGCTGTTAGTCCAGATTTGATCAAGGATATGCCCTTTTTCATGGGTGGGTGAGGAGACCAGTTGAGTGAAGTTCAGGTTAGTGAGGAGGGCGGGCAGTTCAGTAGAGTGTGGACCTTCGTGAGGGTCATTGAACCAGTAGTTGAAGTCGCCCACGGGAAGTACTTTAGCATGGTCAACGACAAGGTTGGCGATCTGTTTGCTCAAAGATAGGGGAAATTATGGCATATGGTGAGGAGCCCTATAGTCTAGTACACAGACAAAGGTGTCGCAGGAAGATTCCAATTTGATAACTAGGTTCTCCCACTCAGGGAGGTTAAGACAGTACAGGCCATTGACTTTGAATTTGGCGTGTATAATTGCTGCGACCCCCCCCTCCAGGTTTGCCAGGGAGGCGGTAGGCATGAAAGATGTAATAGTCTCGGGGATGCGCTGCCAGTATGTCAGGGGAGAAGTCGGGTGTCAACCAGGTTTCAGCCAGTAGTAGAATATCTGGTTTGTCCGTGACTAGAAGAAGAAAGATGTCTAATTGGTGCTTGACAAGGGAGCGGGTATTGAGGTAAAAGATTACTAGGGGAGGGAGGCTGGCTTGGACCAGGCTTAATGGGGTTTGCGTGGTAGGGTTAAGTTGTCGTCGTAGTTCTGGAAATGAGCTACGTTCAGTGTAGATTTCCAACTTAGTGGTAAGACTACATATTTCGGGGGGGAGGCTGGGATGGGTCAAGTGCAGCTTTTTGAGGGAATCAGAGGAGTAAAGGAGGGGACGGGCATAGTGGCTGGCCCCTGGTCCCGGAAGGGCGTGGACGCGCACAGACGGGCTTGCCTTTGGCGTGCCGCCGGTGCGCCGCCGGCATGTCCGCTGCACTTCCACGCTGCAAGCTGCATAAATCTCCTGTCCCCGCCCCGAGTACCGCTCCTACTCAGCGTGATTGGCTGCAAGGAGGGGAGTGATGGGGATCAGCTGGGGACTCGAAGCAGCCGCCTGGTGCGCCGCGTAAAACTTAAAAAATACAGGTACATTTAAAACAATTTTCCAATCTTTGCAATGAGCGTGCCTGAGCAGCGTTCTAGCGGTAGCGAGTAATGCCTAAGGGAAGTTTCCCGCACTACAGTTGCTTAAATCTCCTGTCCCCGCCCTGAGTTCCGCCCCTACTCAGCGTGATTGGCTGCAAGGAGGGGAGTGAGGGGGATCAACTGGGGACTCGGAGCAGCCGCCCTGTGCGCCGCGTAAAATTCTTCAAATGCCTATGTTACAGTTGTTGTCAGTGCTCACATTTTTAAATACAGAATGTCTCTCTGTGATTGGTAGAGACACTCTGGCAGGCACAGAGGGATATCCTGATCTCAGCACTCAGAGTCCGTTCATGCAGGAGCTCTATGGTAAGTACCTGTCCTCAGTGGGCAGTGTCTGCTGTTTCCCTTTAAGTACCCAAATGTCACTGAGGGAGGAGTTCACGAGAATTCCTGAACCCTCATCCAGCTGCTAATGCCCCATCAGATGCCGCACCAGAACACACTCCTTAAGTAAGTTGTGCGCTTCCGTGAAGTCACTTTCCAATTTGTATTGGCAGGTTAATATTGTAGCCTGCGGCGGTTCCGCAGCTCCCAAGTACTTTGGTGGAACCATGCTGTGCCGCTACTGCTGCCGAACTGCTTAAAGATGGGTGCTCTCTGGGCTTGTGGGGACACATAATATGACAGTCCATAACCCTTCCCCTTCAGAAAGATTGAGCAGACGCGGGTTCATAGAAGCTCTCGCTTTTTAATCCAACCAGCATGACACATTTCAGCATAACTGCCTTCTTGTTAATGTTATAAATATCTTGTAAAGTGCACGTACACTGGGAGGTTTCATGGTGCTGTAGGAGAGAAGGCAGTGATCGATACCCAGGAGAAAATCAGTTGTAGGCTTGCTCAAAAAGCCAGGTTTTGAGGGATCTTCTGAATTTCATCAGATCAGCACAGGCTCGGATCTCCAGGGGGAAGGAGTTCCAAATTCTGGGGGTGAGAGTAGCAAATCTGCAACCTCCTAGGCGTTTCCGCCTAAATGAGGGGATGTGGAGAAGTGATAGGTGAGCTGAGCGTAAGTTGCGGGAAGGGGTGTGCCTAGATAAGTTGTTAATACATTTTGGACTTTTGCCGTGCAGAGATTTAAAGATCAGGCATCCAGTCTTGAAGGTGCAGCGTTGAGACATGGGGAGCCAGTGTAGATTCCTTAGCAGGGGAGTAACTGGTTGCCATCTGGGTTGACGTAGAATCAGTCTGGCCACGTGGTTCTGGACCAGCTACAACCGTTTTAGCAAGTAGAGAGGCATGCCCAGGTAGATGGAATTGGCGTAATCCAGGTGTGATAAGACGGTAGCTATTACAACCTGGGTCAGGGTTTCCTGCGTAAGGAGGCGGCGGACCTTCCTGATTTTTCGTAGTTGGAAGAAACATTTGGAGACTACCAGACCCACTTGTGTTTTGAGTGAGAGATCACTGTTTAGTGTGACTCCGAGTGTTTTTGCCGAGGAGGAGGAAGAGGGCGGGGGACCCATCTCTGGAGGCCAACAATGCGGGCCCCAGAACATATAGCTGTCTCCTGTAAGTACCAGCTCAGTCTTTCCAGGATTCAGCTTAAGGTGGTTTTGGTTCATCCATAGTTGAATGTGCCTCATGGTGGTCTGAAAGTCGGTGATTGATCTGTCAGTGCTGTCAATCATGAAGACCAGTTGAAGGTCATCTGCGTAATTGAAGACAGTCACCTTCCTGTCTCTGAGGGACTGAATCAGGGGGAGGATATAGAGATTGAACAAGTGGGGGGACAGGGAGGAGCCTTGCGGGACACCGCAAGTGATACTCTCTTTGGGGGCCAACATCTTATTTAAACGGACGGCCTGAGACCTGTCCTCCAGGAAGGAGCTTATCCAGCTGGCCGCTGTTCCTTGAATGCCAGCTTGCCTGACACGGTCAACCAGAATAGTATGGTCGACCGTGTCAAACGCGGCGGAAAGATCCAGAAGTACCAGAGCCTGTGGGGAGCTACTGTCTGCGCAGTCACGGAGGGTGTCCAGTACAGCTAATATTACTGTTTCAGTCGAATGGGCAGGCCGGAAACCCACCTGATGAGGCTCAAGATGATTGGACTCTTCCAAGAAGTTAGATAGGCATCTAGCCACATGTGCCTCTAAAACGTTCGCTAAAAAGGGGAGCAAGGAAATGGGGCGGTAATTAGACATGCAGGTGGGGTCGGCTCCAGGTTTTTTCAGAAGCGGGACCACGGTGGCCTCTTTAAAAGCTGTAGGGACGTGGCCAGATGAAAGAGTCGTTGAGGAGGGTGAGGGCAGGATCTGGGAGAACAGAGGCAATTTTTTAGTATGTGAGGAGGACAGCTGTCAGTGGATGCTCCTGATTTGACCTTGGCTAGTTCCTGGAAGGTGTCCGTGCTAATGGTAGGAAAACTATTAATTGCACATTTGTTTTTATAGAGAGCGGGAGGAATCGTGTTGGAGTGTTTGGGGATTTTGTCAATGAAATAATCAGTGAGTCGCACAAAGTTTGAGTGGGGGTAGCCTTGGGGAGGACTCTGGCTGGGTTAGTCAATTTGTTTATGATAGTGAAGAGTTCTTTGAAGCTGTTGTTAGAATTGAGGATGCGTGAGGAAAAGTGGGTAGCTTTGGCCGAAAGACTGGCCTTCATGTATTCTTTCCACTCTGTGACATACTGGAGCTTCATTTTTGGGGCATAGTTACGTCGCCACTGCCGCTCTAGTTGGCGAAGGGTCAATTTGTGAGATTTAAGTTCTGTAGAGAACCATCTCTGGGCATCTGCACGGTGGGCAAGTTTAACTTTCTTAAGGGGGGCATGCGTTTTACTGGCTGCAAGAAGCCAGCTAGAGAGATTCGCTTCAGGTATGTTAATGTCGGGGTGCGGTGACAGAGCTGTTTTAGTCAGTGTGTCAAGAAATTCCTTCCTATCTAAGGCATTCCATTTCCTGGCCAGTCCACCCGCGACCGTCTGAGCTTTCCTAATGGTAGTGACAGCTAACGTAAATTTAATTAAGTAATGGTCAGACCATAAGCAGGGCAGCGTGATGGGGGCAGTTATAGTCAAGCTGTTAGTCCAGATTTGATCAAGGATATGCCCTTTTTCATGGGTGGGTGAGGAGACCAGTTGAGTGAAGTTCAGGTTAGTGAGGAGGGCGGGCAGTTCAGGAGAGTGTGGACCTTCGTGAGGGTCATTGAACCAGTAGTTGAAGTCGCCCACGGGAAGTACTTTAGCATGGTCAACGACAAGGTTGGCGATCTGTTTGCTCAAAGATAGGGGAAATTATGGCATATGGTGAGGAGCCCTATAGACTAGTACACAGACAAAGGTGTCGCAGGAAGATTCCAATTTGATAACTAGGTTCTCCCACTCAGGGAGGTTAAGACAGTACAGGCCATTGACTTTGAATTTGGCGTGTATAATTGCTGCGACCCCCCCCTCCAGGTTTGCCAGGGAGGCGGTAGGCATGAAAGATGTAATAGTCTCGGGGATGCGCTGCCAGTATGTCAGGGGAGAAGTCGGGTGTCAACCAGGTTTCAGCCAGTAGTAGAATATCTGGTTTGTCCGTGACTAGAAGAAGAAAGATGTCTAATTGGTGCTTGACAAGGGAGCGGGTATTGAGATAAAAGATTACTAGGGGAGGGAGGCTGGCTTGGACCAGGCTTAATGGGGTTTGCGTGGTAGGGTTAAGTTGTCGTCGTAGTTCTGGAAATGAGCTACGTTCAGTGTAGATTTCCAACTTAGTGGTAAGACTACATATTTCGGGGGGGAGGCTGGGATGGGTCAAGTGCAGCTTTTTGAGGGAATCAGAGGAGTAAAGGAGGGGACGGGCATAGTGGCTGGCCCCTGGTCCCGGAAGGGCATGGACGCGCACAGACGGGCTTGCCTTTGGCGTGCCGCCGGTGTGCCGCCGGCACGTCCGCTGCACTTCCACGCTGCAAGCTGCATAAATCTCCTGTCCCCGCCCCGAGTTCCGCTCCTACTCAGCGTGATTGGCTGCAAGGAGGGGAGTGAGGGGGATCAGCTGGGGACTCGAAGCAGCCGCCTGGTGCGTCGCGTAAAACTTAAAAAATACAGGTACATTTAAAACAATTTTCCAATCTTTGCAATGAGCGTGCCTGAGCAGCGTTCTAGCGGTAGCGAGTAATGCCTAAGGGAAGTTTCCCGCACTACAGTTGCTTAAATCTCCTGTCCCCGCCCTGAGTTCCGCCCCTACTCAGCGTGATTGGCTGCAAGGAGGGGAGTGAGGGGGATTAACTGGGGACTCGGAGCAGCCGCCCTGTGCGCCGCGTAAAATTCTTCAAATGCCTATGTTACAGTTGTTGTCAGTGCTCACATTTTTAAATACAGAATGTCTCTCTGTGATTGGTAGAGACACTCTGGCAGGCACAGAGGGATATCCTGATCTCAGCACTCAGAGTCCGTTCATGCAGGAGCTCTATGGTAAGTACCTGTCCTCAGTGGGCAGTGTCTGCTGTTTCCCTTTAAGTACCCAAATGTCACTGAGGGAGGAGTTCACGAGAATTCCTGAACCCTCATCCAGCCGCTAATGCCCCATCAGATGCCGCACCAGAACACACTCCTTAAGTAAGTTGTGCGCTTCCGTGAAGTCACTTTCCAATTTGTATTGGCAGGTTAATATTGCAGGCTGCGGTGGTTTGGCGGCTCCCAAGTACTTTGGAGGAACCATGCTGTGCCACTACTGCAGCCGGACTGGTTAAGAATGGGTGCTCTCTGTGCTTGTGGGCGCACATAATATGACTGTTACGCCGAAAAGCGTCATACCGGTTGGATTAAAAAGCACAAGCTCCTTTGAACCCGCGTGTGCTCAATCTTTCTGAAGGGGAAGGGTTATGGACTGTCATATTATGTGCGGTACCCCGGAGCCCTGTGCCCAATGTTTAATATCCGGACCCCCGGAGGCAAGTGGGGATAAAGTGATGTTCCTTCCACTGATTTCCCTCCTCACCACCTGAATTGTGACTGGAGTGATGGCTGCGATCCGTGGCGCAGCCCCACTTTTTCCGGTCCACCTGCCGCCACAAGCACAGAGAGCATATTTTATATATAGATATATATATATATATATATATATATATATATATATATATATTCACTTAAAAAACCATAGGTTTCACACATGTTATAGTTAGGTGGATATTTCACTCATAAAAAACCAATGAAATTCCCCCGTTATAGTTAGTTCAGATAACTATAACTCGCGCGCCCGCAATCCACTGCACATGATGTCACATATTACATCACTCATGACATGGTCAGTGGCATCACTCATGACATCACTGATGACATCATCTTTGTGATAGAGTGGCGGTCGCGCGAGTTATAGTTATCTGAACTAACTATAACGGGGGAATTTCATTGGTTTTTTATGAGTGAAATATCCACCTAACTATAACATGTGTGAAACCTATGGTTTTTTAAGTGAATTTTCAAGGTTTTTTAAATGCTAATTCCTAACTATAACGTGTGTGAAACCTATGGTTTTTTCAGTGAATTTGTACGGTTTTTTAAATGCTAATTTATTTATGTATTTTTTTTTTATATATTTATTTTACAATAAACTACGTATTAAAAATTATTATTATTTTTTTTTGGTTTTCACCCTGCGATTTTTTTTTTTTTTGTAATTTTTTTTTGGGGGGTTTTCAGGGTGCGCGCACTGTGCGCGCACCCCCGCGATTTAAAAAAAAAAAAAATTTTTTTTGCCTTCGGGGTCCTTCCCCGTCATCAGCAGCGGATTACGGTCGCGTGAGTTATAGTTGCCTGCACTAACTATAACGGGGGAATTTCATTGGTTTTTCATGAGGAAAATGCCCAGCTAACTATAACATGTGCGAAACCTATGGTTTTTTAAGTGAATTTGCAAGGTTTTTTAAATGCTAATTCCTAAGCTTTGCGCACCGCGCGCCCACTTCACGCAGTTCGTTTTGTGCGCGCACGGTGAGCACGCGGTGCGCTTTGCGCACCTCGCGCCCACTTTACGCAGTTAGTGCCGTGCACGCACGGTGCACTTTGCGCACCGTGCACGCACGGTGGGCACACAGTGCGCTACGCGCAGCGCGCGCCCACGTTACGCTTAATGGGCCATGTACGCACGTTACGCTTTGTTGTTAAGGGTTTTGGTATCAACTGTTAATGTAACATTATGCTATGCACACACACTGCGCTGCGCGCAGCGTGTGCACACGGGGGGATTGACTTTGCAATTTTCGTTTTAAAGCGTTTAACGAATTTTTTTCATTTCTATAGTGCGCGCACGCTTCGCGCACTCGGCGATTTACCGAAAAAAAATCCATTTTTTTAATTGCCCTTGGGGGACCTCCTGGGATCCCTTGACCCCTGCTAGGGGGTCAGGAACTGTCCAGCGTGCCCCCTTTACATGTTTTTCTCCTTTGTGTTTCACCCCCCTCTCAGTGCGAGAGACAAAATGGCGGCCGACACTTCCTGGTTTCGACCGATTCGAATATTTACTAAGATGTAACAACCAATCAGAAGTGCGCTCGCGGACGGCCGAGTGCGCGCACCCTGCGGGCACGCTGCGCGCGTATAGATATATATATTTATTTAAAATGCTATTTTCTCAGAAAATACTGAACAGATTTACACCAAACCTGCAAAAGGCACCAAACGGACCTTATGGCTACCTCTCTGCCAAATTTCACGTAATTCTGTTTAGCCGTTCGGGCTGTAGCTGCGACTAAAGTCCCTATGGAAAAATCCATGGGGAAAACGTGTTTTGGGACCCCCCCTTTTTCTCGGCCCCCGCTTGACGAATCACCCCGAGACTTTCAGGGTAGGAGCGGAGCAGAGCGCCCCATTAGTTTTGAAAATTTCGCGAAGATTCGTCATTCGGCGCCAAAGTTATTCAAAATAGAATTTTGAGATTTCCTATGGAAACTCGGTCCTAACTATAACTATCTACTGGCGACCGCCAGTAGATAATATATATATATATATATATATATATATATATATATATATATATATATATATATATATATATATCATGTGATCAAGGCCGCTTGTTTGGCTGAAACGCGTAATGGCAGACTCTGGCAAAATAAAATAATTGAAGCACTTATCTGGGTCCGCGCTCGTTTTTCCGAGGAGTTGGAGTCGTGACGAGGTGTTCGGATATATAGATATATAAATATATATATATATATATATATATATATATATATAATATATGCCACACGATCACCTTCTCACAAAGAAACCCAAGGACACAGCGGGGTACTTGTTGGAAGCCTTTAATCACCAAACCAAACAGCATGATGCATTTCGGCCATTACGGCTTCCTCAGATGCTGAATCGTTTGTGGGTGTCACCTCCTCCCTCCTTTGTAATTGCCAGGGCACTCCCATTGGTGGGAGCTCAGCTGATCCTGCCACCTGGGAATGCTGCAGTATAGTAAACAACTACAGCTTCCAGGATGCACTAGTTCCAATTCGTCCGGCAGCTGTATCCGATGTTGCTCGCATGAGCACCGAGATTTGCCTCAAAGGGGGGCCGTGTAGCGGCTGGTGGCCCCATAGTTCAAGTGTTTAGAGCTCCCTCGGGTCCCCAACGTCCAAAGCCCCAAGAAAAAGGAACAAAGCTGGGCCGTGAAGCAGGAGTGAATCAACCCGCCTCCCGGTAAAGGGCCACTTGCATTGGCCCGTTCCTGAGGCTGTCCTGGAAACTATCAATACCTTGATGAAAGAACCAAATTGCCAGAAAAGTTCCAGGATGCTTGCTTGGACGGGTCCTTGTATCGCAATCCTGGCAGGCGCGAAATATATGCCACACGATCACCTTCTCACAAGGAAACCCAAGGACACAGCGGGGTGCTTGTTGGAAGCCTTTAATCACCAAACCAAACAGCATGATGCATTTCGGCCATTACGCCTTCCTCAGATGCTGAATCATTTGTGGGTATGTATATATATATATATATATATATATATATATATATATATATATATATATATATATATATATATATATATCACCTCCACTCGCCTTCACTCTTCCCTTGGTTGGAAAACAAACGAGCGCAGACCCAGTCTTATTCGTGCAATTATTTATTAGCCATTCTCCGCCATTACGCGTTTCGGGCGATCCCGCCCTTGATCACATGACAACACTTTGGCTGATGACCGCTCTTTTTAAAGTGCAAGTGCTAGTGCATCAATTAATGGACATAGAAAACATACATTTCCTTCAACGTTACAGGTATATACCCCGCCAAACCTAATAACCACATAATGTCAATGTGTTATCCTGATAGTATTTTTCACATCATATGAAATAACTCATTGGTATTACCAAAACTTGATAATCGCATAAATGCATGAAATTTGATTCACAATATGTCCAATACAAATTATTATAAAAAAATTAGCAGTGCCCTCACCTCAACAATTTAAAGTGCAATATAACCTATTATTTAAAGACTAAATTCATTCAAAGAAAACTAGTTGATGTCCTTGGAAGATTGCAATTTTCTATTCTGACCTGATTCTGGCATAATACTGATCCAAAAACCAGATCCAAACAGAAAACCAAGTTGTATCAATAAATATAAAGTGCATTCAAGGTTTTGGATGATACGAAATAATGTTTATATTGAACTATTTCTAGGAGATCCAACAGAAACCGTAAATCACTTAATAGAAGCATATAATATGCTTTCTATTTAATTTCTAAAAACATTCCTAAAAACTAATTTTATATTCAATAAATAGCCATATATATCATCCTAAAATATTACCTAAAATATTCATGTCAAAAAACAAACTATGGTGATGAAGACTCCCACCAAACCATCCAAGGAGGACCAAGGTGAAACAAAGAGGCAAACCCACATATAAATAATCAATTCGTCCCTGTGGACTGTCATTTACAGCGTGAGACATAAATAAACATTTCCACTCCATCACACCTTCAATATATCAGCTTACATCATATTGTGAGCATATTTTAAACTTCACAAAAACGTGTAAAGGTCTTCACTGTTATTAAGCCCCATCGGGTATTTAGAATCCAGCCGTAAAATGTATGTTGTTTCTAATTTCCTTAGCTTGGATTCCCTATCCCCTCCTCTTTTTTGTGGGGTGACTGTATCAATAACATAATACTGCAGGAATCTTGGATCACTGTTGTGAGTGCTTTTAAAGTGTCTAGCGACCGGGTAACTTTCATCATTATTGTTGATCGCTCTCAGGTGTTGCAGGATTCTTTTATGCACCGGTAATTTCGTGCTCCCTACATATCTCAAGTTACATCTACAGGTGAGCACATAGACAGCGAATTCGGTCTTACATGTGAGATAATGCTGAATATCACACGATTTAGAACCAAATGCTGGAACATAGTTCTTGGTATTAGTTGCATATTTACATGCTTTACAGGATGCACATTTAAAGAATCCCTTTCTCATTGTTAACCAGGAGCCTTTGTTACCTGTTTCCAAGTTGCTTCTGACTAGAGCCATGCCCATACTATTAGTCTTTCTGAAGGCAACTAAGGGACTACTTGATAATAGTTCTCCAATTATAGGGTCATCCTTCACAATAGGCCAGCTTTTTCTTACAATATTCCTGATCTGTTTCTCCTGCCGTGAAAATCCTAAAATCAAACGAATAGGTTCCTGCTCTTTTTTTGAGCCTAATACAGTCTCTTTCTTTTTTAACAGATCCTGTCTTGCCAATGATCTAGATTTAATGATGGCAGACTCTATGATCTCTGTATTATAACCTCTATTTAGGAATCTCGCCCGGCTTTCACCTTGTTTGATGGTACATTCTTTATCCTCACTTCATATGCGTCTGATCCTGAGCATCTCCCCGTAGGGGATGCTCTTAATCAGATGTGGAGGATGAGCACTCGAGGCGTGTAATAATGTATTGCCCGCTGTGGGTTTCCTATAGAGGGTAGTAGAGATCTTGTTGTTGATTATCTTGATTTCCACGTCAAGAAATGTGACCTTTTCCTTGCTAATGTGTGAAGTAAATTTTAAGTTGAGTGTGTTATCATTCAACAATGTAATGAAGTCAGTGGCGCTTTCAACATCACCCTCCCACACTATAAAAAGGTCATCAATATAGCGGAGCCAGGAGATTACCTTCTCATTAAATACTCGTTCATATTGTTGCATGAGGACCAGCTCCTCCCACCAGCCCATAAATAAACAGGCATAGCTGGGAGAGAAGCTGGCCCCCATAGCCACTCCCTGTATCTGTTGGTACATAATACCATTGAATAAGAACAGATTATTTTCAAGGCAGAATAGAAGCATTTTTACCAACATCTTATTGTGCAGAAAGAATTCAATTGGTCTATTCATCAAGAAAAATTCTATAGCTTTGATACCATCATTGTTTCTAATGCAGGTATAAAGTGAAGACACATCTAGTGCAATCATTAAATAAGAAGGTTTCCACCTAATATGTTGCACTTTCCTTAAAAAGTCACTTGTGTCCTGTACAAATGATTTCAAACCTTTCACAAAGTCCTGCAGAAAGAAATCTATATATCTTGACAAGTTTTCCAAAAGGCCATCACACGCAGAAATAATAGGACGTCCCGGGGGTTTCTTCATATCTTTATGCAATTTTGGTATAAAATAGATAACGGGGATGGTGGCATTTTCCTTTTTAAGATATCTGAATTCATCCCAACTGAGTAAACCCGTGCTTCTCCATGCCACAAGCTGGGAAAAGAGCGTCTCTTGTGTGGTTTTGAATTTGGTCGGTGCTACTTTTCTATAGCATTCTATGTTATTTAATTGGCTGTGTGCCTCTTCAAGATACTCCTTCAGTGGCCACAGCACCAAATTGCCTCCTTTGTCTGAATTGCGTATGATGATCTCCTGATTTTCTTTTAATTTTTTGATGAGTTGCCAATATTTTCTCTCATGGTTGGCAAACTTCTTTTTACTTGTTTCATTGGTTGCAATGTTGAGCCTTTTGATTTGCGCCACTATCTGTTCGTTGAAAACGTCTATGGAATCTCTCGCCATGACAGGTACAAATTTAGACTTGGGGCGGAACGGAGTCCAAGGTTTTATATCCGTCCCAGGGATCTGTGACGTTTGCATATTAGTAGGCATATTATCACCTTGAGCTTGTCCATTCACAATGTTGTCACCTCTTTCCAGACTCCGCGTAGTCTCAAAAAGTTCATAATCGGTGCCTCTCAGCCCATACATTTCTGATACCATGACCGGGCCCCCCGATTGTTCTGGTCTTTCCTTATTCCCTCGCTGATGATGGTATTTCTGTAATTTCAGCTTACGAATGAACTTATAAATATCAGCGCGGGTTTGGGTATAATTAAAATTAGATTCGGGGCAATAGGAAAGTCCTAATGATAGAAGTTGTCGTTCTGCAGCCGAGAGATCAATACCTGCCAGATTTACAATGGTATTGGAATGCTCAGAGGATGAAGGATCAGTGCATAGATTTGCCGGCAGTTGGTCCCCTACCGTCGTGCCCTGCCCCTCCCACGCCTTCTGACGTTTTCGCTTTGCTTGCCTACGCTCCCTTCTTCGTTTGGTTGCCCTACTTTTTCGGTTGCCTGGGTGCGTGGCCGCAATGTTTCCCTCCTGCTTCGTTTTAAAATATCCAATTCTTCCCCCAAGGTTAATCTGATGTTCCTTGCCTCGGACCTCGCTGCCGGATTGTCAGACTCAGATCCGCTCTCCATGGCCGAGCTGAGCTCCGATGCTGAGGGGGAAGCGTTGGTAGCTTCTTGGTAATTTCTTCTATCCTCCTTATTACCCATACGTTTTTTAGCTGTGTCAACACGCATAGAGTCATATCTCCTTGCAAATGTGAATATTTGCCCATTGGCATAATCGTCACGATCACGCCTAAATTTGTAGGTTTTGCGACTCTTTATCTTTTCCTCCTCCTTTTTAAGTCGTGCGTTCATCTCCTCCACCAATTTTTGCTTAACCTGCGGGTCACCTAGTGGTTCTATTTCTTTTTCCAAGAGCTCGATTATCTCTTGCAGCGCTCCCCTATCAATCTCCGCGTACTTTACCAGGATTGTAACAAGTCGCCTCGATGATTCAAGATTACATTCTCCCCATTCGGCCATCATGAGGGGATTTGGGGATTCGTAGCTGGGGGCGATCATTATACGAAGACCTCTCGGAATTCTCCCAACATCGAGATACCTTTGTAATGACCGTGCCTCCCACCACTTAGCCTGCTTCTGCCGTTTCAGTTTTTCCAGCGCTCTGAAGTTATCTCTAAGTCCCATACCTTTACTAGGTTCTTCCGTGGTCACTTTACTAGTTCCTTGACCGTCTTCGGGGGAGTCCGAAAACATCCCCTCAGCTGCTATATATATTCACTAAAAAAACCATAGGTTTCACACATGTTATAGTTAGCTGGACATTTTACTGATAAAAAACCAATGAAATTCCCCCGTTATAGTTAGTGCAGGCAACTATAACTCACGCGACCGCAATCCTCTGCTGATGCTAATACTGTATTTAGACACTTATTTGCCCATGTCTTCTTCCATTAAATTTTAGCTATACATATATTACAAATATTTTTTTTTCATAAAGACACATATGTCATCAGCAGAGGATTGCGGTCGCGTGAGTTATAGTTGCCTGCACTAACTATAACGGGGGAATTTCCTTGGTTTTTTATCAGTAAAATGTCCAGCTAACTATAACATGTGTGAAACCTATGGTTTTTTCAGTGAATTTGCAAGGTTTTTAAATGCTAATTCCTAACTATAACGTGTGTGAAACCTATGGTTTTTTCAGTGAATTTGTACGGTTTTTTAAATGCTAAGTTACTTTACGCCATTCGTGGCGTGCGCGCCCACTTAACGCAGTTCGTTCCGTGCGCGCACTTTACGCAGTTAGTGCCGTGCACGCACGGTGGGCACGCGGTGCGCTACGCGCACCGCGTGCCCACGTTACGCTGGATGGGCCATGTACGCACATGGAGGACATATTATGCGCTTCGATGTGAAAGGTAATCTTTTAAATTTTCTTTGTTTATATATGACGTGCACAAATGGTGCACATCGGGTGGGGAGGGTGTGGATAATTATTTTTTTTTAAAATAATTTTTAACGTACGCGTACGGTAAGCGTAATCGGCGATTTAAAAAAAAAAAAAAATTGACTTTTTTGGCCTTGGGGGTTCTTTGGGGACACCTTCATCAAGGCTAGGTGGTTAGGAGCTGTCAAAACAGCCCCTTTACATGTTTTTTGCCTTTGTTTTTCCTCCACCCCTCAGAGTGCGAGAGAGAAAATGGCGGCCGCCGCTTCCTGGTTTCGACCGATTGGAATGTTTACTAAGATCTAACAGCCAATCAGAATCGCGCTCGCGCACGGCACCGTACGCGTACGGTAAGCTTACCGTAAGCGCACGGTAAGCGCACCGTAAGCTGCCACAGATATATATATTGATTTAAATGCTATTTTCTCAGGATCTACTGAACAGATTTACACCAAACCTACAAAAGGCACTTCCTTGACCTGTAGACTACCTCTCTGCCAAATTTCAAGTAACTCTGTTCAGCCGTTCGGGCTGTAGCTGTGTCTAAAGTTCCTATGGAAAAATGCATGGGAAAAACGTGTTTTGGGACCCCCCTTTTTTCTCAGCCCCCGCTTGACGAATCCCCCCGAGACTTTCAGGGTAGGAGCGGAGCGTAGCGCCCCATTAGTTTTGAAAATTTCGCGAGAATTCGTCGACCGGCGCCAAAGTTATTCCAAATAGAATGTTGCGGATTTCCTATGGTAAGAGGGTCCTAACTATAACTACCTACTGGCGACCGCCAGTAGGTAATATATATATATATATATATATATCGAAGAGTTCCAACTCCCACTACTTCCAACCTCCACGCGGCGGCGGCGAAGAAGGAGACTCAGACCCCGCTGAACCTCAGGTAAAGTATTTATTACGATTTACAACCCACGCACGGCGCGTTTCGGGCCTCAAGAGCCCTTGATCACATACGAATTCTAAATCGCCATTACAATTTTTATGTGTTTGCTTAGTGTCCGCCTACTTCCACCTTTCTGCGTCACATGATAATAGTCATGGAAAAAAGACTTGCGATATACAATGAATTATGCGAGGTCCATTGCGAAGTACACTTAAATGTGTAATTGGTGTTTTTTTTATACAATATTATCAGTAAAAAAAAAAAACATCGTATTCAACATAAATATTGTTAAAATACAGATACCTTAATGTTGTACTCCTATGTGTCTGTACACATATTTTTTGCATCTATCATATGTAATAAATGTCTCTCAGGATAAATCCATCAAAGCATAGAGTATAGCAGCAAATCTTAATAAAAAGAGGCTCATTTACTGGATAAATCCAGAGCAACGACAGAATAAAGTGCATATGTACAATAGCAGCAAGGAAAGATTTGATTACTGTTAGTGTGCAAAATGGTGCAAGATGTGCAAAATATATCAATATACAGTGCAATAGAATATATACAAAGAGAAACCGATTTCAGTATAATAAATATGCAAGCAATCATAAATATCATTAACAGTAAAATTCCGCTCATGAAAAATACTATTAAAAAGACACATAATATAAGATTGCATATAAAAAGAAAAAATGTCTTTCTTATACTTAAAAAAGATTCAGATTTAGGGAAAAAATTGTAGTTTTTTTTATATATGTATGGCGACATGGTGTTATATTTCGAAACGTACATTTTATATCTCATCTATGTACTCTACATTGGTATTCCCAATGGTTATTAAATTAAAACATGGATCATGACAAGGCTCTGTTTTATCTCTTATCTTCTGGAATGGCCCTATACTGCAAATACAAAATATCATCTCATCTTATTTCTGATCTTTTTTCTCTTTTTTTCGATGTGGCCAATCATAAAAAATTGTGCATATCCTCAGTATTATTCAACCCATTAGGCCACTTGCTGTCGAACTCAAGAATGATCTTAGTTTCTAACTGTCTTAATTGGCGCTCCCTATTTTTACCCCTCCGTGGCTTCGGCATAGCATTGATCACATAATATGTAAGACAGTTAATATCATTCGCATGGGTTCGCTTGAAATGACGTGCTACTGGGTAAGCCGGATCGCTATGTAGAATGGCCCTAATATGCTGCAATATTCTGACATGCACCTGCAGCTTCGTACTCCCAATGTAGTTAAGGCCGCATAAATTCAATTTGTGTCTTATGGATATGGGATGTGAAAACTAGGTTCATAGTGTTTTTATTGATGTCTTCAATAAATTGATGGGCTTCTGTCTCCTTCCCTTTCCACAATATAAAGACATCGTCTATGTATCTCAAGTATGTAACTACATGTGTCTCAAATGCTGCCTGGTGCGCCTTGTTAAGGACCTGTTCCTCCCACCAGCCAACATGCAAACATGCGTAGCTGGGGAAAAAACAGGCCCCCATCGCTACGCCTCGTTGTTGTCTGAAAATATCTTTATTAAAAAGAAAAAAATTATTGTTGAGGCACCATGAGATGAGCTCCAGAATAACTTTGTTGTGTTCATAAAATTCACTTGTTCTTAAATCCAAAAAATGTTTTACCGCTCTTAATCCCTGGTTGTGGTCTATACTGGTGTAAAGTGATTCTATATGCAGTGTAATTAGATATAGATCTTCAGTCCAGGTTAAATTCTCCATTTTTTTCAGGAAGTCACCAGTATCTCTGACGTAACTCGGTAGGTCCTTAACTAAGTTCTGTAGAAAGTGATCAATGTATTGGCCAACCTTCTCACTTACACTGTTAATAGCCGATATGATGGGCCTACCGGGAACGGGCATAACATTTTCATGTATTTTAGGAATTAAATATAACACCGGTAATACCGGGAACTCATTATACATAAATTTATACTCATCAGTGGAGATGAGACCTTCTCGTCTCCAATGTGCCAATCGTTTTTGTAGTGCTGCCTTGGCTGTATTATTTTCCTTAATGCCAGAATTTATATAGCAACTTTCATCATTCAACTGTCTATGTGCTTCTTGAATGTAGTCATTTTTAGGCCACAAAACCAAGTTGCCACCTTTATCTGATTTCTTTATGACCACATTATGTTTTTCACTTAATTTATTCATTAATTTCTCATATTCTCTTTTTTTGAAAAACATATTTCTTTGTTTTCTGTTTTTATTGACATTATGATTCAACTTTTTTAAATCATTAGTGATCATGTCATGATATGTATCGATGGCATCTTTAGGCATTAACCCCTTGAGTGCCCATGACGAGATGGTCTCGTCATGGGCCGCGGTTGCGCTGTGCCCATGACGAGACTATCTCGTCATGAACCCCGCCCGCTAATTCAACGCCCGGCACAGGGCGGGGAAAGGGCGGGGCACACAAGGGGTTAATGGTATAAAGCATGATTTAGGTTTAAAAGGACTGATCCCAGCCCCTTTCTGTATTTGGTTAATTTTTCTTAGCCTCTCTTGAGTAGCCACATCTGTATCATCATGGAATATTTGAGAATCAGATTGTGCATTTAAGTCATGTAATGTGAGCAAAGTAGGAATGTCAGAAGCTGCCAATATCGGACCTTGTGTTTCTTCTTGTTCTGAAGTTTTGTCCAACTGTTGTTTGCCAGATTGTAACGCAAAAAATGTCTTAAATTTAAGCTTTCTAATGAAGCAATAAACATCGATGCGAGTACGTGCATAGTTAACCCCTTCGCCGCGGCAGGAATTCCGCCGCGGCGCTGGGGGGGTTTGGGGGCAGTTGCGGTGCCGCTGTGCTCGTGACGGAACCACTCCGTCATGAGTCACGGGTGAGCTGTGCTCATGACGGAGTGGTTCCATCACGACTCCGCCCACTGCGCTAATCGCCCGCACAGGCGGGGAATTAGCGCCGCGTGGGCGGAGCGGCCGCCAACGGCCGCAGCATGACGGAACCACTCCGTCATGAGCACAGCGCACCCGTGGCTCATGACGGAGTGGTTCCGTCATGAGCACGGAAAGGGTTAAAGCTGTCCCCTGGGCAGAAATGTAAACCAAGTGCTAATAGTTGTTCCTCCGCTTTGGTTAATTCTACTGAGGACAGATTAATGATGCTGTTGTCTTTTAGCGCCGTTTTTTCTGCCACTGTGTTTTCTTGTTTATGCTTTTGTTTGCACCTTTTGCGCCTGTTGCCTCTTCTTTTGTTTCTGCGTTTTCTGTTGGCCTCTTTTGCTGCCTCGGCCGTAGTGTTTGCAGTCTCTCCTCCACTAAAAAATCAAGCTCTTGTTGCACATTTAGTTTAGTTTGTCTTTCATTAGGACGCTCCAATTCTACACTCAATCTGCTTGTCAATGATATAGTATCCACACTGGAGGAATCATTGTTGATGTCCGCATTGATATGTAAACTGGTTACATTGCGTTTTGCTTTTTCACTGTAATGTTGTCTTCTCACTGTGTCGAATTTGCGGGCAAAAGTAAAAATCTGACCATTCTCATAGTCCGCTAAATCCCGAGCGAACTTGTGTGCCTTTCTCGATTTGATTTTTTCTTCATGTTTCTTTACTCTCTCTTTTATGGCCTCATTAGTTTTAGTGATAAATTCCGTTGTTTCAAATTTACTCAATTCGTTATTTATTTCATAAATTTCTCGTAGAATTTCCAGACGATCAATGTTGGCATATTTTACTAGAATGTTGACCAAATTCATCGAAGCAGCCAAGTTGCTCTCTCCCCACTCGCGTGACATATTGGGGTTCGGTTTATCAAAACTGGGCGCCAGGAGGATTCGCAGCCCCCGTGGGACCCTTCCTACTTCAGCATATTTTGAAAGTGACTTGTGTTCCCATCATTTGGTGGTCTCCAACTTCATTTTCTTTTCCAAGTTTTTTAACAATCACTTAACATCCAGTTCTTTGTCACTCTCCATGTTTGTCGATTGTGCTGGGTTATTTGAGGTGCTTGGTAGATTTCCAAACACCTCCTCTGCCGCCATTTCCCTCTCTCGTACCATTTCTGCAGACATTGTGGGTTGTATGTATTCGTCTTTGTTAGTACAAGTAAACAGACTCTGGACTTCTCGTTGCACAGCCTTATGTACAGTCTCTCCCCACCTACATCATTTGCCAATATAACTCACCGGCGAAGTACGTTTTCTTGCGAGTCCTCCGACCCTGCCGATCACGTCCTCAAACCGGTGCTTGCTTTCTTCGGCAATAGTAGGGGGCAGTCGTCAAAGTTTCACCACTGATCCTCGTTTCGTTTCGGTCGAGGGCGGCCGCCTGCTTTTGGGGGAGGGGGTCTGGTAACGGAGGCAACCGACCTCCGTAACGATATCGAAGAGTTCCAACTCCCACTACTTCCATCCTCCACACGGCGGCGGCGAAGAAGGAGACTCAGACTCCGCTGAACTTCAGGTAAAGTATTTATTACGATTTACAAACCACGCACGACGCGTTTCAGGCCTCAAGAGCCCTTGATCACATACGAATTCTAAATCGCCATTACAATTTTTATGTGTTTGCTTAGTGTCCACCTACTTCCACCTTTCTGCGTCACATGATAATAGTCATGGAAAAAAGACTTGCGATATACAATGAATTATGCAAGGTCCATTGCGAAGTACACTTAAATGTGTAATTGGTGTTTTTTTATACAATATTATCAGTAAAAAAAAAACATCGTATTCAACATAAATATTGTTAAAATACAGATACCTTAATGTTGTACTCCTATGTGTCTGTACACATATTTTTTGCAACTATCATATGTAATAAATGTCTCTCAGGATAAATCCATCAAAGCATAGAGTATAGTAGCAAATCTTAATAAAAAGAGGCTCATTTACTGGATAAATCCAGTGCAACGACAGAATAAAGTGCATATGTACAACAGCAGCAAGGAAACATTTGATTAATGTTAGTGTGCAAAATGGTGCAAGATGTGCAAAATAAATCAATATACAGTGCAATAGAATATATACAAAGAGAAACCGATTTCAGTATAATAAATATGCAAGCAATCATAAATATCATTAACAGTAAAATTCCGCTCATGAAAAATACTATTAAAAAGACACATAATATAAGATTGCATATAAAAAGAAAAAATTTCTTTCTTATACTTAAAAAAGGTTCAGATTTAGGGAAAAAATTGTAGTTTTTTTTATATATGTATGGCGACAGGTGTTATATTTCGAAACGTACATTTTATATCTCATCTATGTACTCTACATTGGTATTCCCAATGGTTATTAAATTAAAACATGGATCATGACAAGGCTCTGTTTTATCTCTTATCTTCTGGAATGGCCCTATACTGCAAATACAAAATATCATCTCAACCTTATTTCTGATCTTTTTTTCGATGTAGCCAATCATAAAAAATTGTGCATATCTTCAGTATTCTTCAACCCATTAGGTCACTTGCTGTCGAACTCAAGAATGACCTTAGTTTCTAACTGTCTTAATTGGCGCTCCCTATTTCCACCGCTCCGTGGCTTCGGGATAGCATTGATCACATAATATGTAAGACAGTTAATATCATTCGCATGGGTTCACTTGAAATGACGTGCTACTGGGTAAGCCGGATCGCTATGTAGAATGGCCCTAATATGCTGCAATATTCTGACATGCACCTGCAGCTTCGTACTCCCAATGTAGTTAAGGCCGCAGGTGCATGTCAGGACATATACAGCATACTCAGTTTTGCAGTTGTAGTGGCCATGAATTGGAATTGGAGACTAACTGAATGAAGTTGAATAATGGGTCTTATTGCAGCCAAATTTGCATGCTCTACATGTGGCACATTTTCTAAAGCCGTTGATTGGTTGCAGCCAGCCAATAGTTTTCCTGGTCTCTGGGGAACTTTTATCAAGGATAGATCCCATTGTTATATATATATACGCAACCAAAAAAACAGAGGACTCTGGGCAGTTCCCAAGTGTAGGTGGAGAGCAGCTCCTGTATAGATAACCTACAACATTAGCGACACTCTAAATTTGCTTACCTCAAATTTCTGCTTTTCTTTCAATGCCATTTCTACAGTAAAGTCTTTAAGCTTAGGATTAGCACTGTGCCATCCATGCTGAGCTGTAAAATGACAAAAGCTATTTACCACTCCAGGCACAGTATTCCAGCTTTGCATTGGTAAAATATCATCCAAGCCAACCTGAAATGAATAAAAGCAACCTCTGACACATGTTTCGCTATCGTTATAGCTATTAGAGCTGATACGTGTTTCGCTATCATTATATCAATTAGAGATTTCTATGTATAGCAGAGTCATAAGTGAAGAGGGTGAACCTTTGACAAGGGATAGCAATAGTCATTAGGTTAAAAAAAAATGGTGCAAGAAAAGGTAAGGTCCTCGGTTAAAGAAGTTTTAGGATCAGATGAAAAGGAAAGTTGAGGATATTTCTAATGAGGAACTTTGGTCCTTAGAAGAGGAAGAGTGAACAGGCTAGAAGCTTGACAGGTAAAAGGAAAATGAAGAAGAAGAATGTTGAGAAAAATGAGGATAGGTTTGTGGCATGGCAGAAAGGTGATATTGGCACCACACAAAGAAAGGGTGTTCAGCGCGACACAAAGGAGGGTGTCCTTAGAGGCACACATAAGAATCAGGGTGGTCCTGATAATGATAATTCATATAGCCGTGATGTTGAGAGTTTTGATGAGTTTGGTTTTGATCATTTTGATTCTGATGATTGGGATCTGGGTTATGATAAAGAGGAAAAGAACAGGAAAGAGAAAGTATTGGTTAAGGACCCTCAGGGAATGGATATGTTCAGTGCAGATTTTAAAAGGCACCGAGAAGTGCAGACTGGTGGAGTGGTGGAGTTTAAAAGTATGTGGATAAAAAAGCCTTTGAAAAAGGAGGCTAGGTCTGTGATGCAGGCGTAATGCTTGCAACCAGTACTAGGGAACAAAGCTTGTGTGACCCCAGATCTAGATCCTGATCTGATTAGGTTTTTTTTGTAAGATGGGTCGTGATCCCAGAAAGGGATTGGAAGGGGCATTTAAACAGTGCCAGGATTGTTTGCTGGATGTAATTGGTCCTCTTACTAGAATTATGGACATGGCAGAAGAGGCCAAAACAAAATTAGTGTCTGTGGGTACAGAGCTTCTTAGAGGTTGGTCTCAAAGAGCGGTGTGTTTCCTTGGGAATGCTAAGGTGGAGAGACGGAAACCAGCCCTCATGCGCATCAAAGAGGAAGAGGTGTCAGAGGACGTCAACCCAGAGGAAGGGCTCATTTCGGCCAAGGAAATCAAGGTAGGTACGAGGATGATTTCTGGGTTTTCCCCAGGAAAGGTAGGGGGCGATTAAGACATTTTCTTCAGAACTGGAGAAATTTAAAAAAGGATCAATGGGTTCTACAGGCAGTTCAGTGGTACTCAAGAGAGTTCAGGGAATTGCCTGTTCAAGAGGTAGAGCCAAGAGAGTTGACTATTCAAGAGGATCAACAAGAGTTGGCAAGCATAGAGGTTCAAAATATGTTGAGGAAAGGAGCAATACAGGAAGTTGTTGCAGATCGTGTGGTTTATGTGAGCACGTTATTTCTGGTAAAGAAGGACAAAGGATGGCGTCCAGTCATAAAGTTGAGAAGTTTGAATTGGTACCTAGTTTACAGGAATTTGAAGATAAAGGGTATTAATCCATTAAGAGATATTTTAGAGGTAAACGATTGGTTGGTAAAATTGGATCTGAAAGATGCGTATTTTACCATTCCAATAGCAGAAGAGAGTCATAGTTTTCTGCAATTCAGATAGATAGGAGTTCTGTATCAGTTTGCTTGCCTGCCTTTTGGTCTGGCATCTGCACCTTGGTGTTTTATGAAGGTACCAAGACCAGTGGTTTCGTACCCCAGAGAGAAAGGAGTTGTATGATCATGTATCTCGACAATTTCTTACTAATGTCTCAGAATTGGGAGGAGTTGGGGATTCAATTGTTCATGGTTCAGCAGTCACTAGAGTCTCTGGGGTTTTTAATCAAATTGGAGGAATCAGTTCTGGAACCCTGTCAGGAATTGGAGTTTCTTGGCTTCCAGGTGAATATTTCACAAGCAATTTTGAGTTTACCAGAAAGGAAGGTTGTAAAAATAAAGACAGAGGTGAAACAGATTTTGAAAAAGAAGTTTATTTCCTTGACAGCTTTAGCAAGGATAATAGGTTTGTTTACCTCTTCAATTCAGGCGTTTTTGCCGGAACCACTTCATTACAGAGGTTTGCAGAGGTTGAAGGTGGAAGGTCTTCAAAAGTGCTTATAGTGTGGAGATCAGGTGCAGATTTCTGCGAAAGCACAGGAGGAGTTTGTTTGGTGGCTGCAAGATTTACAGCCAGAGCAATTTTGGGATATGTCCAGCTATTGTTTTGGAAATGAATGCAAGCCTTTCTGGTCAGGGGGCTTGTTTGGATCAGCAACAAACAGGTGGCAGATGGTGATGGAAGGGAAGTCAGAGCCATATGAATGGTTTAGAGATGAGGGCAGGTCTTTTTGCTTTGCAGAGTTATGGGGAAAAAAATAAGAATTGCAATGTGTTATTAGAGATGGACAATGTGTCAGCAGTTTGTTATATAAATTTGTTGGGTGGCAGCAAATCGAAGAATTTGACTCAGGTTGTGAAGGAGATGTGGAGTTATTGTCTGGAGCAGAAAATAGGTGTGAGAAGCTGGCCTGGTATATGATGTCCACTAATGTAAGTGGGCACCTTGCACCAGTCCAGACAACCCTAATGGTGATTTCAGAGGTCTTAGACAAACTTAGAAATCTCTCTAAGTGGTAGCTGTGGAGAGCAGCCTTCAGGCTTAGTCTTAAAGGAGTGTAAAGCAGCTTGCTTTACCAGAATGCAATCTTATAGTATAGATTAAATGAAAAGAGAACCATGCATAGTATTTATAAAAATCTGTATTTATTATAGAATACTCTCTAGTACGTTCAAGTATCTCCCACATGGAGATAAACACAATGCACAAAGAAATACAGTAAATAGCATGAAATACAAGGAGGGCCCGGGGGTGGAGGGCAAACTATATATTAAGAAAGTTTTATAAGAACCACGACTCAAGTCAGGATGATGTCGAGAGGACGTAGAATTGCTGGGGACCCACAGAACCACCCAAGGTAAGTCGATAGAGACCCCATGGAGAGCGTGTGCAGTGTGTGAACATGACCGCATGCTCCGTACAAGTCTATGTGCAAGTCGTAGTTGGGTTTGTAAAGATTAAGGAACTGATGTAGCGTTTAAAAGGTTGAAAATCGTAGGGGTGCGTTATATTCACTGTTAGTCGGCACCCGCATATAATCAAATGTGTACTCAGGTATTTTGTGTGCAATGTATTAAGAATTGTATAATCTATATCGATTTCAATAGAAGTGTTAGCTAGGTACAAGCATATTGTGAATGTATTAGAGAAATGCATAGAGTTAGTTTATTTGAACAATGTGATGTTGAAACGGGTAGTTTAGAATTCGTGTCTGTAGACTGTTTAGTTTGACCACACATGAAAGAAAGACGTAAATGTCAATACTGTGATTTAGGCATGCTTGTGTAACCGTAGTAGTGGCCAGAATTCGCATATATCGTTGAGGCGAAAGGCCTGGTATTTTCTTATGTTAGCCAAGGGCAATAGGCCAAAAAGGATTTATTCCAGTAGAGGTTTTAGGCTGTAGTAAATTGCAAAGTTAAAAGATGCGAAGTATGTCTGCCTTGCATGATCTCACCCCAGGTGCAAGGACAGTTGCTCGTTAGTAGAGAAGCTCTTTGTTCATGAATTGACTTATGTAGTAAAAGCCAGACATGGGAGTGCATTGGAATGTGCCAATCGTAACTCCTAGTGCGGATGGTGTCTGGGACTCAAGGCCAAGCGATAGACGATGGAACTGGACAGCGCTCTGTGGAAAATTACTGAAAGACGACCCCGCAGAAGAGGAGGTGCAAAGGGCGTGTTCTGGGACTTGGGGGTTCTGTATTAGGGAAAGCCCAGAGCAGAGAAAGGCTAGGCGAAGAGATAGAGGGGGCAACTTAGATCAAGCTCTCTAAGTGAAGACTTCTTAGGAAGTTTCACTCTGACACCTTTCGATTGAGGGTCTCAAGGGATTGCTAAGTAGGGATGTCATCTAGTACAGAGTAGGGACAGAGATGGTATGGTCCAGTGTCCCTAATATCGACATTGGCTTGGTAGTTTTCTACCTCATGCTTTTAGAGATTGTGCTTTTAGTTATTTTTAGCCGTATGCGGATTCTTCGTAGAGTAGCATTTGTGTTAGTGCCTATGTACTTGCTGTGCCTCATATTGAGGACTTTGTATCTTCAAATCTTTATGCTGATAATAAAAGCCAGAGAGCCAAGAGATTAAGTCTCGAGTCCTTGATTATGACAAATTGCGGACAGCATTTTTGATAATTGTGTTTATTCCCTCCAGCCTATTGGGCAAGTAAAAAGTTCCATCCGACCAGAGTGGGTTCTAGTAGATAATTGCCAGATACTAAAATGGGCCGGAGCAGTTGGTAGCAGAGACGGATGGTTACTTCCGATAGCCAGGGACGATTAGATTAGATAAGGATAAGTGATCCTTGAGGCCCAAAAGACGATAAGTGATGGTGAATCATCAGATGGCGAGTAGCAGACGGCAGCAGATGAGCATCGACGACGAGTAGCAGTGCGGCAGGAAGCAGCACTTCCAGGAGTGAGTATGAAAAATGAGATGTTGTAGATTGCGGTGTTGATTTGTTGTGTGATGTCTTGCGGAGTTGATGTGTATGTTGAGTGATTGTGAGATCAGGCTGTGAGCGCGCGCAGCCCGGGAGTTGTGGTGTAGAAGACACCTGAGATAGATTTTGTTGACCACCCAAAGGGGATCGTGAGGTACCATCGATCACCTGGACCGAGATAGGGGGAGCGAACGTGTGTGTGTCTGGCAACTTAACGCTGGTCGTGGGTTGTTGTGTGCGGATCGGAGTGTTAGTAACCTATCAGTGGCGATCTGTCTGGCCGGACGGGGGCAGACGGGCGCCAATCGAGGTCAACAAGGTCAAGAGACTGTGGACGAACAGTCAGAGGTTGTGGACGGACAGCCAGAGAAGTAACTTAATCGGTTATTTCAGTGTATGAAAGGGACGAGAGCAGGCGTGAAACGTGTTTGGAGAAGGGAACTGCTGCGAATGGAGGAAGGTGACGTCAGAGAGTGTCGCGCTGTGATAGGCCGGTTGGTGTGAGTCGCGCTGTTATTGGAGGATTTAAGAACAAGAAGTAAACAGAGCGCAAGATCGAATTCACTCGTCATGAAGTGTCTTAGGGTTTTGCGAGAATTGTGTAGAGGCGATAAGCATGTGGTTGTGCGAGAGGGAGAAGAAGCCCCTCCCGAGGACACCCCAGCACATTACATGGCAAAGAATGTGGGGTTACATACTATAGTTTGGATTGAGAATTGGCACAAGATTACACAAGGTGAAGGGGAACTAGCTTTCCCGAGGTATGGCTCATTTATACTAGCGGTGCTGTACCAGCTGAAGTCGGTGATGGGGTCTTTAAGACCCTTGCCAAGACCGGCACAGTTCAAAGCATTACATGCGTGGATTAGAGCAGCGCATGATAAGGAAAAGGGAAGAAGTCAGGAAAGGATGAGAAAGTCGATCAGGGCATTTCAGGATGCCAAGTGGGACGCAGCGGAGAAAAGATGGAGAGTGCAGACAATTCTGGAAGAGAAACTGTATCCCTTATTGATAGACTCGAAGGGGATAAGGCATGTGAAAGCACAGGACGAAGAGAGTGACTCTGATGATGGAGTATTGCAAAGATTTTTAGATGAGAGACCACCTCCTTATAATCCAGATGAAGCAGACGATAGATGGGGTGAGAGAGGGGAAACTAGAAGGGTAACCATTCAACCCGAGACTCGAGTGGAAGGGTTGGTCTCGTTTGAAACAGAGAGTTCACGGAGTCAGTCTGAGGCTAGTGGGAGGATTGAAAGAGAGATGAGGTTACCGGATGCATTGAGGGTACCGGTCACCATTGGACCAATTGTGTCGATATACAGTCCGGGATCGGAGGAAAGAGAGAGGTCTGAACAAGTGGCAGAAAGAACGAGGAGAGAAACCGAGGAAAGTGGGTTGGAAGGGGCAATGGCCCGACCTCCAAGCCCTGTACAATGGAGTACACCATTGGTAGCGGTGTCAGACACATCTAGGGGCGAAGAGGAACAGAGACCGGTGAGACCGAGAAATCTGATGGAATCGAGATCAGATTTAAGGTCATGGGTACCGTCAGAGAGGCATTTGAACCCGAATGTGGTCCAATCGGAGAGAGCTCGGGATAACTTTAGGAGTTACTCTGCTCCCATAGAAGCACCAGAAGAGAGGAGAGAGAAGGAGCCAGAATGTGAATATGATGAGGGACGTGGAGCAAGTTGTCAGGTGTTGAAAGGAGCCTTGAAGGCAGGCATGATAGACATAGTAAGGCTCAAGGCAGAGGTAGACGAAATTATATATGGAAGTCTACCTCTTGAGAGAATAGTGTCCTACAGTCCAGATGAGCTGTTTTTTGTAGCGAAAGATGTGACTCGGAAAGCACGAATGGCACACGAGAAATTGAGGGGATTGGCGAAGGAATACGAGGTAGATTTAACCAAGACTAGGGCGTTGCAAGGAAGTCATAGGATGCATTATACCGAGCGGGAGCTGGAAGAGAAGAGGGTTGTTGGATTGAGGTCACATGCCAGAGAACTGGTTCTAGCCATGCGGCCATGGCTGATGCTTGAAAAATGGGAGGAGAAATGGTCAAAGAAAAAGACCTCTAAGGGAGCGGAAGGAGGAACTCCGGGTGAGGGGTTGTTACTAGCAAAGACCTTTCCTCTGAGGGAAGTGGCGAATGGAGGATATGTGCATGTACCATGGAGCAGGGGGGATTTGGCATCATTCACGAATGATTTTCCCAGGCTCAGGGAGAAGCCTGCAGAGTGGTACAAGCAGGTTGAGCGTTTTGTTAAGATTTCGAAGGTGTTGTGGATAGACCTAAATACCTTGTTCGATATTGTGGTTCTGGGAGATCTGTGGAACGCATGTAAGGTTGCTGTTGATTGGCCGGACTATGAGCCTGAGAGGAATATGATTACAAATGGTCCGTCGCCAGCGGTGATGAGGCTGTATGAGAAAGTAATTACCTGGTTGAAATCAAAGGTTTCACCCCAAGACATTGATTGGGTGAAAATAGACAGGACGGTGCAGGAGCCAAAGGAGACAGTACATGAATTTTATGAGAGACTCTTGAAGGCTTTTAAGCAGTACAGTGGTCTAGATGAGCTGGAAACGAAGGATATGGGACAGTTTGTGTCTAAGTTCGTGCTGGGTTTGAAGCCCGAGGTTAGTCTCATGATGCAGCAGCATTTGATCTGTTGGCAGAATAAGCCCGTAGATGAAATCTTGCGGTACGCCAGGTACTGCACGGATGAGATTGAGTCGAAGCACAAGAGGATGAAAGATAATCTATTGCTCATTCAGATGCAAGCTGCTCAGGGACCGCCGAATGGGGGTCCAGTGGTAAGGAGACAGGGAAACTATCAGACAGGGAATCAGAATGTGCAGGGTCAGGGAAGGCCGAGGCACGTAGACCCTAGGAGAGGCATAGATGTAGCGATACTGAAAAAGACGACTGCTTGTCACCAGTGTCACCAGGTGGGACACTGGAGGCGCGAGTGTCCCTTGAACCCCTATAATCAGCCTCAGATGGTGGGAGGAATAGTTCAGGTCCCTGGGGCGGAACAGGTACAGACGGTGACTACACCGAGAATGATGCAAGGGGGGACCGGCATCCCGCAAGTGCAGATTCCCCAGCCACCCAGGATACAGAACATACAGCAGGGAGCTCGAACTTATTTGCAGATGCCCATGTTTGAAGTAAGCGAGGAGAAGGATATGGATTTGCTGGCTCGGTTGAGTTTAGGCCAAGATGATGACTGCATACTTAGGGCCATTCTAGAGGTAGATCAGAGAGGACCCTTTGTGGAAGCAGAACTCGATGGACACCCTACTACCTTTTTGGTTGATACGGGGGCTACCAGGTCAACTATAAGATCGGCGGTAGTTCCGGGTGTAGCCCTTTCTGGAGAAAGCATACAAGTGGTTGGAGTGGCGAACAAGAGGCTAGTTAGCCCCTTGACAGAACCGATTCCAGTCAGGATAGGAAACTTTAGGGATCGACATCAGTTCGTGGTGTGCGATTCTAGTCCTGTTTGTTTGTTGGGAAGAGATTTATTGTGCAAGCTTAATTGCACGATCTACTGTACCCCGAAAGGAGTAGAGGTGCAGACGAGGGATGATGACGCGACCTTTAAGGTTGCAAATCAGCGGGTCTGTGTGGAAATGTACCCAGCTTTGACAGTGGAGGAGCTTCCACAGGATTTGAGGGAGTCAGTATCGGCTGACGTGTGGGACCTAAGTGGAGAGGAGATTGGCTTAGTCAGGGGAGTGGAACCAGTGAAGATACAGGTTAAGCCAAACGCGGAATTCCCGAGAACACTTCAATATAAATTATCCCCTGAAACGATTGCAGGGATTAAACCTGTGATCGAGTCTATGATTAGGCAGGGAATACTGGTGGAGATCATGGGTAGTCCATGTAATTCGCCCATTATGGGACTGCAGAAACCAAGTGGGAAGTTCAGGATAGTGCAAGATTTGCGGAAAATAAACGACATAGTCGTTCCATGTTGTCCAGTGGTACCGAATCCATCTGTGATACTGTTCCAGATCCCATGTGAAGCTGAATGGTTCACAGTGATTGACTTGTGTCAGGCATTTTTTTCGATTCCCCTACATGAAGAGAGCAGATTTCTTTTTGCATTTAGACTAGAAAATTGTGTATTAACGTGGTGTCGTATCCCACAGGGGTATACGGAGAGCCCATCGATTTTTAATCAGCTGCTAAAGAAAAACCTTGAAAGTCTTGTGTTGCCACGAAACTCTGTTTTAGTGCAATACATTGATGATCTGGTCGTCGCGTCGGAAACAGAAGACGCTTGCAGGACCGACACCATTGCGCTGTTGAATTTCCTGGGAGAGAATGGTCACAAGGTGTCTCCAAACAAGCTGCAATACTGTTTACCTGAGGTACAGTATTTGGGGCACAGAATTGAGAAGGGTAAAAGGAAGGTGTCTCCAGATCGCATTGATGCGATTCTGAGAATGCCAGTTCCCTCGACGCAGAGGGAAGTTAGAATGTTTTTGGGAATGGTGGGCTATTGCCACCAGTGGATCCCAAACTTTTCCTTTGAAGCGAAGCCTTTACAGCGGCTGACGCGAAAGGATGTAAGTGATCCGGTACCATGGGACGACGACTGTTTGAAATCATTTCTGAGGCTGAGAGAAGCCTTATGTAGCGCTCCTGCGTTGGGAATGCCGGATTACAACAAGGCATTTGCATTGTTCTGCTGCGAAAGAGAAGGTTGCGCATTAGCAGTGTTAACTCAGAATCATGGAGGTGTCCGTAGACCAGTTGCCTATTTCTCAGCTACTCTAGATCCAGTAGCTTCTGCGTTGCCCGGATGTCTCAGATCCGTTGCGGCAACAGGTGTCAGCATCGAGAGATGTGAGAGTATTGTGATGGGTCATCCTCTTACTGTACATGTGCCACATTCTGTTGAATTGTTGATGACTAGGACTAAAACACAGCACCTCACGAATAATAGGCTGACTTGTTATGAGCAAGTTATCCTTGCAGCCGATAATGTGACATTGAAGAGGTGTGCTGTTTTAAATCCTGCTACATTGTTACCTGTTCCAAATATAGATGATAATGAAGATTGTGAGGACCATGATTGTCTCGACGTTACGGAACTATGCACCAAACCGAGACCTGACATTGTCGATGAACCGCTCCCAGTGTCAGATGAGATTTTCTTTGTGGACGGTTCATGTTTAAGAGACAGTGTCGGTCGATTGAGAGCAGCTTTTGCTGTATGCACCATCACGGGGGTGGTTGAAGCCGCTTGTTTAGAAGGAGTACACTCCGCGCAGGTGGCTGAGCTCATTGCTTTGACTCGTGCCTGTTTGGCAGCCGAGAAGATCCGTGTAACTATTTACACGGACAGCCAGTATGGGTTTGGTGTGGTTCATGACTTCGGACAGCTATGGTCCCAGAGAGGGTTTATGACGTCTTCAGGTTCTCCTATAAGAAATGGTGACCATGTACGAAAATTGCTTGAAGCATTGCAAGGCCCTGATGAAATTGCCGTTGTTAAATGTGCTGCTCATACGAAGGGAAATGATTTTGTTTCATTGGGTAACAATTATGCCGACGAAGTAGCTCGGTTTTGTGCAGAGCAGGGATGCAATTTTACGGAGACTCACATTGAGGAAACTGAGGAGGAAATGGTGTATGATCAGATGTTAGCAATGGCAGACTCATGGGAGGAATTGAAACAGCTTCAGGAAGGAGTCTCGGATCAGGAGCGAGACAGTTGGATACGAGCTGGATGTGAGAAAGGAGTTGTGGATATATGGGTTTCGAATGATGGACGAGCAGTGTTGCCGGAAAGTTTGTTGAATCCCATGGCGAGGTTGATACATGGTGCTGTACATCTTGGTAGAGACGCAATGATGAGAGTGTTTCGTCAGACTTGGTACAACCCGAAGTTTCGGGCAGTGGCTGAAACCGTGTGCCAGAGGTGTGTCACTTGTCAACAGATGAATGTAGGAAAGAGGACTGCTGTGACGTTGAGTCACATAGGGAGGTCAGGTGGACCTTTCAATAGGATGCAGCTGGATTTTGTTGAAATGCCGAAGTGTAATGGGTTGAGGTACATATTAGTGATAGTATGTGTCTTTTCCAGGTGGGTGGAGGCGTACCCTACACGCAGATGTGACACACTCACGGTAGCAAAACTCCTATTGAGAGAACTCATTCCAAGGTACGGGTTCCCGACGTCCTTTGAATCGGACAGAGGAACTCATTTCCATAGCGAAGTTATGAAGTTGCTTTGTGCTGCCTTGAATATAGATCAGAGGTTACATTGTAGCTATAGACCAGAAGCTTCAGGGATAGTGGAGCAGGTGAATGGAACTCTGAAGGCTCGGATGGCGAAAGTATGTTCGTCTACGTCTCTGAAATGGCCTGATGCATTACCTTTGGTCCTTATGAGCCTCCGAAGTGTGCCTGATAGGAGGACTGGGTTGTCACCCCATGAAATCCTCATGGGAAGAGCGATGCGTTTGCCTGCAATACCTGCTACAGCTCTGATAAATATCACTGATGATATGATCCTGGACTATTGTAAAGGCCTTGCTGACGTGGTCCGTTCTGTGTCTCAGCAGGTGCAGACAGCAACGGTTCCAGCTGCGAGTGACCTGTGCCACGACTTATGCCCAGGCGATTGGGTCCTAGTCCGAAAGCACGTGAGGAAGAGTTGCCTGGATGCTAGGTGGCGAGGCCCGTTCCAAGTGATCCTCATCACGAATACAGCAGTCAAGTGTGGAGGTTTACCGAACTGGGTGCATGCTTCCCATACCCGTAGAGTTCCAGCACCCTTAGAAGATACAGCCCCTCTCGAGAACGAAAATCCAGCTGAGCCGACAGAACCACCTGAGAGGGCCAGTCAAGCTGTAAGGGTTGCTGAAGCAGCTGATGGTGCACCGAATCAAGCTGAGGAAGGACGTGAAAGAAGTACTGACCCAGAAACAGGCGAAGGAGCAAGAGGTGCAGTGGGCAGTACGGAATCGAGTTCTGCCGAGGAGGAGGAGGCCAGTACACAGGGTATCGAAGGGAAGACCGGAGGTGCCACAGAAGCAGAAAGGGTTTGGCCCGCAAGACAGAAACGGGTAAACCTGAGGTTGGTACCAAACACAGATCTTGCACCAGTTTCGGAGGAGCCAGAAGAAGAATCAGGCGACGAGGAGTATCCTCAAGGTAGTGTGAGAAGGTCAAAGAGAACTAGAGTGCCAAGTCGGAAGTACGCTTCACCAGAGTGGGCATATCCAGTGACTGATGCCAGGGTTACCGAGCACGGGAAGATTGAGGTCGATGACATTGGTCAACAGTGTCCCGCTCCAGAGAGTGGAAGTGTTGCTGAATGTTCCGGGACTGGAGATCGAAGGAATTCTGACGATCCACATTCCGAGTCCACCATTCCTGAGTGTCATTCGAGGTATGATCTTGGACAATTTAGAGTTCCCGACGTTCACTACTGTGCCAGATCCACAAGAACTGATCATCCTTAAGCTCAAAATATTGCAGGGAGTCCTGGAACTGTTGGGACCAGCAGTTATGTTGGACTGATTTGAGAGGGTTGCAAGCAGGGAAGAAGATAACCTAGATCCGAGCGGAAGAAGAACAAAATTAGGGATTTTTCCGTTATAGAACGAAGAACAGTTAGGGAGGGTTGCCTAAGTTCACGAAAGAGACATTGATGAGAAAGAGACTTACCATTTCAGAGACTGTACTGGACATTGAGTATATTCCGAAGATGGCAGATCCTGCAAACACAAATCGTAGGGCTAAATTGATAATAGGCACATTGGTAGGAGTTGTGATAGCCACTATATTTGCTGTGGTGATAAGTTCATACATGGTGGCTCACAGGCAAGAGGGGAAGGTTCAGGGAGCACCCAAACCTATTACCCCAGGGCAGAGAGGTGTCAGTATCAGAGAACAGGGAACATCAAAGTTAAGTGAGGATCGCAGACTCCACATGGATTTGTCGAAGGGTGATTTTAAGCTTAATGCTTATGCAAAGTTGTTGTATGAATATGTTGATGCGATGGATGTGAAGGATTGTTATGTGTGCATGCAGTTGCCCGCTTCAGTGGATGAAGGTATCAAGTATCATCATCTCCCATTGACCTATGGGATTTCTTGTAGTTTATTGCTCAGTTTATTTTAAGATAGGAGACAGTTCGAGTATTTCTTTTCAAATTTTGATACGGTACTTCCTGAAGTTCCAGCAATCAAGCATTTGAATAAATACGATTGTTATAAGAAAGAGGACAGACTCCTGAAGTATTTTAGACCGACTGTGAAGTTGGATACTGCGCATGCTCACAGGCATAACCTGACATGTGCGTTATCTGGGACGCAGAAGAAATTCATTGATCAAGTAGAGGACAGATATAGAAAGTTGACCCAGACACGAGACACCGGAGATAGTCCAGTCGATTGGGAAGGGAAGCTATGGACCAATAGCGTTAGATGAAGTGCAGAAAGGGAATTTGTGTATTGGGCGGCCTCAATCGGCCACGGAGAAGGTTGCAGTAGGACATAGCACCTGTTCTCAGACCTTCACCCTGGAAGCTTCTGTTAAGGACTTTATGCAAGGTCCGGTACAAGTAATTCCGACGGTATATTATGTATGTGGGAAGAATGCTTATGTCAGGCTACCTGCAAATTGGTATGGCATATGCTATTTGGCTATCATATTCCCGAAGATTTATCACACAGAAGACTTGGAGTTGCTAGAGACGAGACAACATTCTAGAAGACGTAGTGCTGTAAACACCGGTGCAGTGATTGGTGATATATATGGAGCAATGATACCTAGTATGGGTGTGGTGTTGAATGACGTGAAGATCAGGAGGTTGGCGACTGTAGTTGATGAGTTGTCTATGAATACGGCGAGGTCTTTGTTGTTGGTGGCTGGAGAGATGTTGTCGATACGAAATATGGTTATGCAGAATCGCCTTGCGTTAGACGTGTTATTAGCCAAGGAAGGCGGAGTCTGCAAATTATTGAAGGTTCAAGAATGCTGCACATATATTCCAGACAACACAAAGGAGTTAGGGAAGTACATAGATAACATCACAACTATTCACAAGGAGATTATGGACTTGACGGAGGAGAATGTGTGGGAAAAGATTGGACAAGGATTTGGAAGAGTGGGAACGTGGTTTGCGAATTTGGGAAGAGGATTTCTTGGATCAGTGTTGAAGCCAATTATCATTGCTGCAGTTTGTGTGATTTGTTTGTGGGGATGCGTGAAAGCGTGGAAGTGGTATCAAGGAGGCAAGGTTGAAAGAGCTCTTAGAGCAAACGAGAAAAGGATGGCGAAGTTTCAGGAGCAGCAATACGAGAGTCTTAAGAGAATGGAGGGAGTTCGACATGGCAGAGTCATGACCAGTACGGTTTAAATCAGTTCTAAAGAAGAAGATTGTAATGGTGTGATGACAGATGTCATCAAAGGGGGGAACTGATGTAGCGTTTAAAAGGTTGAAAATCGTAGGGGTGCGTTATATTCACTGTTAGTCGGCACCCACATATAATCAAATGTGTACTCAGGTATTTTGTGTGCAATGTATTAAGAATTGTATAATCTATATCGATTTCAATAGAAGTGTTAGCTAGGTACAAGCATATTGTGAATGTATTAGAGAAATGCATAGAGTTAGTTTATTTGAACAATGTGATGTTGAAACGGGTAGTTTAGAATTCGTGTCTGTAGACTGTTTAGTTTCACCACACATGAAAGAAAGACGTAAATGTCAATACTGTGATTTAGGCATGCTTGTGTAACCGTAGTAGTGGCCAGAATTCGCATATATCGTTGAGGCGAAAGGCCTGGTATTTTCTTATGTTAGCCAAGGGCAATAGGCCAAAAAGGATTTATTCCAGTAGAGGTTTTAGGCTGTAGTAAATTGCAAAGTTAAAAGATGCGAAGTATGTCTGCCTTGCATGATCTCACCCCAGGTGCAAGGACAGTTGCTCGTTAGTAGAGAAGCTCTTTGTTCATGAATTGACTTATGTAGTAAAAGCCAGACATGGGAGTGCATTGGAATGTGCCAATCGTAACTCCTAGTGCGGATGGTGTCTGGGACTCAAGGCCAAGCGATGGACGATGGAACTGGACAGCGCTCTGTGGAAAATTACTGAAAGACGACCCCGCAGAAGAGGAGGTGCAAAGGGCGTGTTCTGGGACTTGGGGGTTCTGTATTAGGGAAAGCGCCCCGAGGGTGGACGCAGATCAGAGCAGCCCAGAGCAGAGAAAGGCTAGGCGAAGAGATAGAGGGGGCAACTTAGATCAAGCTCTCTAAGTGAAGACTTCTTAGGAAGTTTCACTCTGACACCTTTCGATTGAGGGTCTCAAGGGATTGCTAAGTAGGGATGTCATCTAGTACAGAGTAGGGACAGAGATGGTAAGGTCCAGTGTCCCTAATATCGACATTGGCTTGGTAGTTTTCTACCTCATGCTTTTAGAGATTGTGCTTTTAGTTATTTTTAGCCGTATGCGGATTCTTCGTAGAGTAGCATTTGTGTTAGTGCCTATGTACTTGCTGTGCCTCATATTGAGGACTTTGTATCTTCAAATCTTTATGCTGATAATAAAAGCCAGAGAGCCAAGAGATTAAGTCTCGAGTCCTTGATTATGACAAATTGCGGACAGCATTTTTGATAATTGTGTTTATTCCCTCCACGCTATTGGGCAAGTAAAAAGTTCCATCCGACCAGAGTGGGTTCTAGTAGATAATTGCCAGATACTAAAATAGGCCAGAGCAGTTGGTAGCAGAGACGGATGGTTACTTCCGATAGCGAGGGACGATTAGATTAGATAAAGATAAGTGATCCTTGAGGCCCAAAAGACGATAAGTGATGGTGAATCATCAAATGGCGAGTAGCAGACGGCAGCAGATGAGCATCGACGACGAGTAGCAGTGTGGCAGGAAGCAGCAGTTCCAGGAGTGAGTATGAAAAATGAGATGTTGTAGATTGCGGTGTTGATTTGTTGTGTGATGTCTTGCGGAGTTGATGTGTATGTTGAGTGATTGTGAGATCAGGCTGTGAGCGCGCGCAGCCCGGGAGTTGTGGTGTAGAAGACACCTGAGATAGATTTTGTTGACCACCCAAAGGGGATCGTGAGGTACCATCGATCACCTGGACCGAGATAGGGGGAGCGAACGTGTGTGTGTCTGGCAACTTAACGCTGGTCGTGGGTTGTTGTGTGCGGATCGGAGTGTTAGTAACCTATCAGTGGCGATCTGTCTGGCCGGACGGGGGCAGACGGGCGCCAATCGAGGTCAACAAGGTCAAGAGACTGTGGACGAACAGTCAGAGGTTGTGGACGGACAGCCAGAGAAGTAACTTAATCGGTTATTTCAGTGTATGAAAGGGACGAGAGCAGGCGTGAAACGTGTTTGGAGAAGGGAACTGCTGCGAACGGAGGAAGGTGACGTCAGAGAGTGTCGCGCTGTGATAGGCCGGTTGGTGTGAGTCGCGCTGTTATTGGAGGATTTAAGAACAAGAAGTAAACAGAGCGCGAGATCGAATTCACTCGTCATGAAGTGTCTTAGGGTTTTGCGAGAATTGTGTAGAGGCGATAAGCATGTGGTTGTGCGAGAGGGAGAAGAAGCCCCTCCCGAGGACACCCCAGCACATTACATGGCAAAGAATGTGGGGTTACATACTATAGTTTGGATTGAGAATTGGCACAAGATTACACAAGGTGAAGGGGAACTAGCTTTCCCGAGGTATGGCTCATTTAGACTAGCGGTGCTGTACCAGCTGAAGTCGGTGATGGGGTCTTTAAGACCCTTGCCAAGACCGGCACAGTTCGAAGCATTACATGCGTGGATTAGAGCAGCGCATGATAAGGAAAAGGGAAGAAGTCAGGAAAGGATGAGAAAGTCGATCAGGGCATTTCAGGATGCCAAGTGGGACGCAGCGGAGAAAAGATGGAGAGTGCAGACAATTGAGGAAGAGAAACTGTATCCCTTATTGATAGACTCGAAGGGGATAAGGCATGTGAAAGCACAGGATGAAGAGAGTGACTCTGATGATGGAGTATTGCAAAGATTGTTAGATGAGAGACCACCTCCTTATAATCCAGATGAAGCAGACGATAGATGGGGTGAGAGAGGGGAAACTAGAAGGGTAACCATTCAACCCGAGACTCGAGTGGAAGGGTTGGTCTCGTTTGAAACAGAGAGTTCACGGAGTCAGTCTGAGGCTAGTGGGAGGATTGAAAGAGAGATGAGGTTACCGGATGCATTGAGGGTACCAGTCACCATTGGACCAATTGTGTCGATATACAGTCCGGGATCGGAGGAAAGAGAGAGGTCTGAACAAGTGGCAGAAATAACGAGGAGAGAAAGCGAGGAAAGTGGGTTGGAAGGGGCAATGGCCCGACCTCCAAGCCCTGTACAATGGAGTACACCATTGGTAGCGGTGTCAGACACATCTAGGGGCGAAGAGGAACAGAGACCGGTGAGACCGAGAAATCTGATGGAATCGAGATCAGATTTAAGGTCATGGGTACCGTCGGAGAGGCATTTGAACCCGAATGTGGTCCAATCGGAGAGAGCTCGGGATAACTTCAGGAGTTACTCTGCTCCCATAGAAGCACCAGAAGAGAGGAGAGAGAAGGAGCCAGAATGTGAATATGATGAGGGACGTGGAGCAAGTTGTCAGGTGTTGAAAGGAGCCTTGAAGGCAGGCATGATAGACATAGTAAGGCTCAAGGTAGAGGTAGACGAAATTATATATGGAAGTCTACCTCTTGAGAGAATAGTATCCTACAGTACAGATGAGCTGTTTTTTGTAGCGAAAGATGTGACTCGGAAAGCACGAATGGCACATGAGAAATTGAGGGGATTGGCGAAGGAATACGAGGTAGATTTAACCAAGACTAGGGCGTTGCAAGGAAGTCATAGGATGCATTATACCGAGCGGGAGCTGGAAGAGAAGAGGGTTGTTGGATTGAGGTCACATGCCAGAGAACTGGTTCTAGCCATGCGGCCATGGCTGATGCTTGAAAAATGGGAGGAGAAATGGTCAAAGAAAAAGACCTCTAAGGGAGCGGAAGGAGGAACTCCGGGTGAGGGGTTGTTACTAGCAAAGACCTTTCCTCTGAGGGAAGTGGCGTATGGAGGATATGTGCATGTACCATGGAGCAGGGGGGATTTGGCATCATTCACGAATGATTTTCCCAGGCTCAGGGAGAAGCCTGCAGAGTGGTACAAGCAGGTTGAGCGTTTTGTTAAGATTTCGAAGGTGTTGTGGATAGACCTAAATACCTTGTTCGATATTGTGGTTCTGGGAGATCTGTGGAACGCATGTAAGGTTGCTGTTGATTGGCCGGACTATGAGCCTGAGAGGAATATGATTACAAATGGTCCGTCGCCAGCGGTGATGAGGCTGTATGAGAAAGTAATTACCTGGTTGAAATCAAAGGTTTCACCCCAAGACATTGATTGGGTGAAAATAGACAGGACGGTGCAGGAGCCAAAGGAGACAGTACATGAATTTTATGAGAGACTCTTGAAGGCTTTTAAGCAGTACAGTGGTCTAGATGAGCTGGAAACGAAGGATATGGGACAGTTTGTGTCTAAGTTCGTGCTGGGTTTGAAGCCCGAGGTTAGTCTCATGATACAGCAGCATTTGATCTGTTGGCAGAATAAGCCCGTAGATGAAATCTTGCGGTACGCCAGGTACTGCACGGATGAGATTGAGTCGAAGCACAAGAAGATGAAAGATAATCTATTGCTCATTCAGATGCAAGCTGCTCAGGGACCGCCGAATGGGGGTCCAGTGGTAAGGAGACAGGGAAACTATCAGACAGGGAATCAGAACGTGCAGGGTCAGGGAAGGCCGAGGCCCGTAGACCCTAGGACAGGCATAGATGTAGCGATACTGAAAAAGACGACTGCTTGTCACCAGTGTCACCAGGTGGGACACTGGAGGCGCGAGTGTCCCTTGAACCCCTATAATCAGCCTCAGATGGAGGGAGGAATAGTTCAGGTCCCTGGGGCGGAACAGGTACAGACGGTGACTACACCGAGAATGATGCAAGGGGGGACCGGCATCCCGCAAGTGCAGATTCCCCAGCCACCCAGGATACAGAACATACAGCAGGGAGCTCGAACTTATTTGCAGATGCCCATGTTTGAAGTAAGCGAGGAGAAGGATATGGATTTGCTGGCTCGGTTGAGTTTAGGCCAAGATGATGACTGCATACTTAGGGCCATTCTAGAGGTAGATCAGAGAGGACCCTTTGTGGAAGCAGAACTCGATGGACACCCTACTACCTTTTTGGTTGATACGGGGGCTACCAGGTCAACTATAAGATCGGCGGTAGTTCCGGGTGTAGCCCTTTCTGGAGAAAGCATACAAGTGGTTGGAGTGGCGAACAAGAGGCTAGTTAGCCCCTTGACAGAACCGATTCCAGTCAGGATAGGAAACTTTAGGGATCGACATCAGTTCGTGGTGTGCGATTCTAGTCCTGTTTGTTTGTTGGGAAGAGATTTATTGTGCAAGCTTAATTGCACGATCTACTGTACCCCGAAAGGAGTAGAGGTGCAGACGAGGGATGATGACGCGACCTTTAAGGTTGCAAATCAGCGGGTCTGTGTGGAAATGTACCCAGCTTTGACAGTGGAGGAGCTTCCACAGGATTTGAGGGAGTCAGTATCGGCTGACGTGTGGGACCTAAGTGGAGAGGAGATTGGCTTAGTCAGGGGAGTGGAACCAGTGAAGATACAGGTTAAGCCAAACGCGGAATTCCCGAGAACACTTCAATATAAATTATCCCCTGAAACGATTGCAGGGATTAAACCTGTGATCGAGTCTATGATTAGGCAGGGAATACTGGTGGAGATCATGGGTAGTCCATGTAATTCGCCCATTATGGGACTGCAGAAACCAAGTGGGAAGTTCAGGATAGTGCAAGATTTGCGGAAAATAAACGACATAGTCGTTCCATGTTGTCCAGTGGTACCGAATCCATCTGTGATACTGTTCCAGATCCCATGTGAAGCTGAATGGTTCACAGTGATTGACTTGTGTCAGGCATTTTTTTCGATTCCCCTACATGAAGAGAGCAGATTTCTTTTTGCATTTAGACTAGAAAATTGTGTATTAACGTGGTGTCGCATCCCACAGGGGTATACGGAGAGCCCATCGATTTTTAATCAGCTGCTAAAGAAAAACCTTGAAAGTCTTGTGTTGCCACGAAACTCTGTTTTAGTGCAATACATTGATGATCTAGTCGTCGCGTCGGAAACAGAAGACGCTTGCAGGACCGACACCATTGCGCTGTTGAATTTCCTGGGAGAGAATGGTCACAAGGTGTCTCCAAACAAGCTGCAATACTGTTTACCTGAGGTACAGTATTTGGGGCACAGAATTGAGAAGGGTAAAAGGAAGGTGTCTCCAGATCGCATTGATGCGATTCTGAGAATGCCAGTTCCCTCGACGCAGAGGGAAGTTAGAATGTTTTTGGGAATGGTGGGCTATTGCCACCAGTGGATCCCAAACTTTTCCTTTGAAGCGAAGCCTTTACAGCGGCTGACGCGAAAGGATGTAAGTGATCCGGTACCATGGGACGACGACTGTTTGAAATCATTTCTGAGGCTGAGAGAAGCCTTATGTAGCGCTCCTGCGTTGGGAATGCCGGATTACAACAAGGCATTTGCATTGTTCTGCTGCGAAAGAGAAGGTTGCGCATTAGCAGTGTTAACTCAGAATCATGGAGGTGTCCGTAGACCAGTTGCCTATTTCTCAGCTACTCTAGATCCAGTAGCTTCTGCGTTGCCCGGATGTCTCAGATCCGTTGCGGCAACAGGTGTCAGCATCGAGAGATGTGAGAGTATTGTGATGGGTCATCCTCTTACTGTACATGTGCCACATTCTGTTGAATTGTTGATGACTAGGACTAAAACACAGCACCTCACGAATAATAGGCTGACTTGTTATGAGCAAGTTATCCTTGCAGCCGATAATGTGACATTGAAGAGGTGTGCTGTTTTAAATCCTGCTACATTGTTACCTGTTTCAAATATAGATGATAATGAAGATTGTGAGGACCATGATTGTCTCGACGTTACGGAACTATGCACCAAACCGAGACCTGGCATTGTCGATGAACCGCTCCCAGTGTCAGATGAGATTTTCTTTGTGGACGGTTCATGTTTAAGAGACAGTGTCGGTCGATTGAGAGCAGCTTTTGCTGTATGCACCATCACGGGGGTGGTTGAAGCCGCTTGTTTAGAAGGAGTACACTCCGCGCAGGTGGCTGAGCTCATTGCTTTGACTCGTGCCTGTTTGGCAGCCGAGAAGATCCGTGTAACTATTTACACGGACAGCCAGTATGGGTTTGGTGTGGTTCATGACTTCGGACAGCTATGGTCCCAGAGAGGGTTTATGACGTCTTCAGGTTCTCCTATAAGAAATGGTGACCATGTACGAAAATTGCTTGAAGCATTGCAAGGCCCTGATGAAATTGCCGTTGTTAAATGTGCTGCTCATACGAAGGGAAATGATTTTGTTTCATTGGGTAACAATTATGCCGACGAAGTAGCTCGGTTTTGTGCAGAGCAGGGATGCAATTTTACGGAGACTCACATTGAGGAAACTGAGGAGGAAATGGTGTATGATCAGATGTTAGCAATGGCAGACTCATGGGAGGAATTGAAACAGCTTCAGGAAGGAGTCTCGGATCAGGAGCGAGACAGTTGGATACGAGCTGGATGTGAGAAAGGAGATGTGGATATATGGGTTTCGAATGATGGACGAGCAGTGTTGCCGGAAAGTTTGTTGAATCCAATGGCGAGGTTGATACATGGTGCTGTACATCTTGGTAGAGACGCAATGATGAGAGTGTTTCGTCAGACTTGGTACAACCCGAAGTTTCGGGCAGTGGCTGAAACCGTGTGCCAGAGGTGTGTCACTTGTCAACAGATGAATGTAGGAAAGAGGACTGCTGTGACGTTGAGTCACATAGGGAGGTCAGGTGGACCTTTCAATAGGATGCAGCTGGATTTTGTTGAAATGCCGAAGTGTAATGGGTTGAGGTACATATTAGTGATAGTATGTGTCTTTTCCAGGTGGGTGGAGGCGTACCCTACACGCAGATGTGACACACTCACGGTAGCAAAACTCCTATTGAGAGAACTCATTCCAAGGTACAGGTTCCCGACGTCCTTTGAATCGGATAGAGGAACTCATTTCCATAGCGAAGTTATGAAGTTGCTTTGTGCTGCCTTGAATATAGATCAGACGTTACATTGTAGCTATAGACCAGAAGCTTCAGGGATAGTGGAGCAGGTGAATGGAACTCTGAAGGCTCGGATGGCGAAAGTATGTTCGTCTACGTCTCTGAAATGGCCTGATGCATTACCTTTGGTCCTTATGAGCCTCCGAAGTGTGCCTGATAGGAGGACTGGGTTGTCACCCCATGAAATCCTCATGGGAAGAGCGATGCGTTTGCCTGCAATACCTGCTACAGCTCTGATAAATATCACTGATGATATGATCCTGGACTATTGTAAAGGCCTTGCTGACGTGGTCCGTTCTGTGTCTCAGCAGGTGCAGACAGCAACGGTTCCAGCTGCGAGTGACCTGTGCCACGACTTATGCCCAGGCGATTGGGTCCTAGTCCGAAAGCACGTGAGGAAGAGTTGCCTGGATGCTAGGTGGCGAGGCCCGTTCCAAGTGATCCTCATCACGAATACAGCAGTCAAGTGTGGAGGTTTACCGAACTGGGTGCATGCTTCCCATACCCGTAGAGTTCCAGCACCCTTAGAAGATACAGCCCCTCTCGAGAACGAAAATCCAGCTGAGCCGACAGAACCACCTGAGAGGGCCAGTCAAGCTGTAAGGGTTGCTGAAGCAGCTGATGGTGCACCGAATCAAGCTGAGGAAGGATGTGAAAGAAGTACTGACCCAGAAACAGGCGAAGGAGCAAGAGGTGCAGTGGGCAGTACGGAATCGAGTTCTGCCGAGGAGGAGGAGGCCAGTACACAGGGTATCGAAGGGAAGACCGGAGGTGCCACAGAAGCAGAAAGGGTTTGGCCCGCAAGACAGAAACGGGTAAACCTGAGGTTGGTACCGGACACAGATCTTGCACCAGTTTCGGAGGAGCCAGAAGAAGAATCAGGCGACGAGGAGTATCCTCAAGGTAGTGTGAGAAGGTCAAAGAGAACTAGAGTGCCAAGTCGGAAGTACGCTTCACCAGAGTGGGCATATCCAGTGACTGATGCCAGGGTTACCGAGCACGGGAAGATTGAGGTCGATGACATTGGTCAACAGTGTCCCGCTCCAGAGAGTGGAAGTGTTGCTGAAAGTTCCGGGACTGGAGATCGAAGGAATTCTGACGATCCACATTCCGAGTCCACCATTCCTGAGTGTCATTCGAGGTATGATCTTGGACAATTTAGAGTTCCCGACGTTCACTACTGTGCCAGATCCACAAGAACTGATCATCCTTAAGCTCAAAATATTGCAGGGAGTCCTGGAACTGTTGGGACCAGCAGTTATGTTGGACTGATTTGAGAGAGTTGCAAGCAGGGAAGAAGATAACCTAGATCCGAGCGGAAGAAGAACAAAATTAGGGATTTTTCCGTTATAGAACGAAGAACAGTTAGGGAGGGTTGCCTAAGTTCACGAAAGAGACATTGATGAGAAAGAGACTTACCATTTCAGAGACTGTACTGGACATTGAGTATATTCCGAAGATGGCAGATCCTGCAAACACAAATCGTAGGGCTAAATTGATAATAGGCACATTGGTAGGAGTTGTGATAGCCACTATATTTGCTGTGGTGATAAGTTCATACATGGTGGCTCACAGGCAAGAGGGGAAGGTTCAGGGAGCACCCACACCTATTACCCCAGGGCAGAGAGGTGTCAGTATCAGAGAACAGGGAACATCAAAGTTAAGTGAGGATCGCAGACTCCACATGGATTTGTCGAAGGGTGATTTTAAGCTTAATGCTTATGCAAAGTTGTTGTATGAATATGTTGATGCGATGGATGTGAAGGATTGTTATGTGTGCATGCAGTTGCCCGCTTCAGTGGATGAAGGTATCAAGTATCATCATCTCCCATTGACCTATGGGATTTCTTGTAGTTTATTGCTCAGTTTATTTTAAGATAGGAGACAGTTCGAGTATTTCTTTTCAAATTTTGATACGGTACTTCCTGAAGTTCCAGCAATCAAGCATTTGAATAAATACGATTGTTATAAGAAAGAGGACAGACTCCTGAAGTATTTTAGACCGACTGTGAAGTTGGATACTGCGCATGCTCACAGGCATAACCTGACATGTGCGTTATCTGGGACGCAGAAGAAATTCATTGATCAAGTAGAGGACAGATATAGAAAGTTGACCCAGACACGAGACACCGGAGATAGTCCAGTCGATTGGGAAGGGAAGCTATGGACCAATAGCGTTAGATGAAGTGCAGAAAGGGAATTTGTGTATTGGGCGGCCTCAATCGGCCACGGAGAAGGTTGCAGTAGGACATAGCACCTGTTCTCAGACCTTCACCCTGGAAGCTTCTGTTAAGGACTTTATGCAAGGTCCGGTACAAGTAATTCCGACGGTATATTATGTATGTGGGAAGAATGCTTATGTCAGGCTACCTGCAAATTGGTATGGCATATGCTATTTGGCTATCATATTCCCGAAGATTTATCACACAGAAGACTTGGAGTTGCTAGAGACGAGACAACATTCTAGAAGACGTAGTGCTGTAAACACCGGTGCAGTGATTGGTGATATATATGGAGCAATGATACCTAGTATGGGTGTGGTGTTGAATGACGTGAAGATCAGGAGGTTGGCGACTGTAGTTGATGAGTTGTCTATGAATACGGCGAGGTCTTTTTTGTTGGTGGCTGGAGAGATGTTGTCGATACGAAATATGGTTATGCAGAATCGCCTTGCGTTAGACGTGTTATTAGCCAAGGAAGGCGGAGTCTGCAAATTATTGAAGGTTCAAGAATGCTGCACATATATTCCAGACAACACAAAGGAGTTAGGGAAGTACATAGATAACATCACAACTATTCACAAGGAGATTATGGACTTGACGGAGGAGAATGTGTGGGAAAAGATTGGACAAGGATTTGGAAGAGTGGGAACGTGGTTTGCGAATTTGGGAAGAGGATTTCTTGGATCAGTGTTGAAGCCAATTATCATTGCTGCAGTTTGTGTGATTTGTTTGTGGGGATGCGTGAAAGCGTGGAAGTGGTATCAAGGAGGCAAGGTTGAAAGAGCTCTTAGAGCAAACGAGAAAAGGATGGCGAAGTTTCAGGAGCAGCAATACGAGAGTCTTAAGAGAATGGAGGGAGTTCGACATGGCAGAGTCATGACCAGTACGGTTTAAATCAGTTCTAAAGAAGAAGATTGTAATGGTGTGATGACAGATGTCATCAAAGGGGGGAACTGATGTAGCGTTTAAAAGGTTGAAAATCGTAGGGGTGCGTTATATTCACTGTTAGTCGGCACCCACATATAATCAAATGTGTACTCAGGTATTTTGTGTGCAATGTATTAAGAATTGTATAATCTATATCGATTTCAATAGAAGTGTTAGCTAGGTACAAGCATATTGTGAATGTATTAGAGAAATGCATACAGTTAGTTTATTTGAACAATGTGATGTTGAAACGGGTAGTTTAGAATTCGTGTCTGTAGACTGTTTAGTTTCACCACACATGAAAGAAAGACGTAAATGTCAATACTGTGATTTAGGCATGCTTGTGTAACCGTAGTAGTGGCCAGAATTCGCATATATCGTTGAGGCGAAAGGCCTGGTATTTTCTTATGTTAGCCAAGGGCAATAGGCCAAAAAGGATTTATTCCAGTAGAGGTTTTAGGCTGTAGTAAATTGCAAAGTTAAAAGATGCGAAGTATGTCTGCCTTGCATGATCTCACCCCAGGTGCAAGGACAGTTGCTCGTTAGTAGAGAAGCTCTTTGTTCATGAATTGACTTATGTAGTAAAAGCCAGACATGGAAGTGCATTGGAATGTGCCAATCGTAACTCCTAGTGCGGATGGTGTCTGGGACTCAAGGCCAAGCGATGGACGATGGAACTGGACAGCGCTCTGTGGAAAATTACTGAAAGACGACCCCGCAGAAGAGGAGGTGCAAAGGGCGTGTTCTGGGACTTGGGGGTTCTGTATTAGGGAAAGCGCCCCGAGGGTGGACGCAGATCAGAGCAGCCCAGAGCAGAGAAAGGCTAGGCGAAGAGATAGAGGGGGCAACTTAGATCAAGCTCTCTAAGTGAAGACTTCTTAGGAAGTTTCACTCTGACACCTTTCGATTGAGGGTCTCAAGGGATTGCTAAGTAGGGATGTCATCTAGTACAGAGTAGGGACAGAGATGGTATGGTCCAGTGTCCCTAATATCGACATTGGCTTGGTAGTTTTCTACCTCATGCTTTTAGAGATTGTGCTTTTAGTTATTTTTAGCCGTATGCGGATTCTTCGTAGAGTAGCATTTGTGTTAGTGCCTATGTACTTGCTGTGCCTCATATTGAGGACTTTGTATCTTCAAATCTTTATGCTGATAATAAAAGCCAGAGAGCCAAGAGATTAAGTCTCGAGTCCTTGATTATGACAAATTGCGGACAGCATTTTTGATAATTGTGTTTATTCCCTCCACGCTATTGGGCAAGTAAAAAGTTCCATCCGACCAGAGTGGGTTCTAGTAGATAATTGCCAGATACTAAAATAGGCCAGAGCAGTTGGTAGCAGAGACGGATGGTTACTTCCGATAGCGAGGGACGATTAGATTAGATAAGGATAAGTGATCCTTGAGGCCCAAAAGACGATAAGTGATGGTGAATCATCAGATGGCGAGTAGCAGACGGCAGCAGATGAGCATCGACGACGAGTAGCAGTGTGGCAGGAAGCAGCAGTTCCAGGAGTGAGTATGAAAAATGAGATGTTGTAGATTGCGGTGTTGATTTGTTGTGTGATGTCTTGCGGAGTTGATGTGTATGTTGAGTGATTGTGAGATCAGGCTGTGAGCGCGCGCAGCCCGGGAGTTGTGGTGTAGAAGACACCTGAGATAGATTTTGTTGACCACCCAAAGGGGATCGTGAGGTACCATCGATCACCTGGACCGAGATAGGGGGAGCGAACGTGTGTGTGTCTGGCAACTTAACGCTGGTCGTGGGTTGTTGTGTGCGGATCGGAGTGTTAGTAACCTATCAGTGGCGATCTGTCTGGCCGGACGGGGGCAGACGGGCGCCAATCGAGGTCAACAAGGTCAAGAGACTGTGGACGAACAGTCAGAGGTTGTGGACGGACAGCCAGAGAAGTAACTTAATCGGTTATTTCAGTGTATGAAAGGGACGAGAGCAGGCGTGAAACGTGTTTGGAGAAGGGAACTGCTGCGAACGGAGGAAGGTGACGTCAGAGAGTGTCGCGCTGTGATAGGCCGGTTGGTGTGAGTCGCGCTGTTATTGGAGGATTTAAGAACAAGAAGTAAACAGAGCGCGAGATCGAATTCACTCGTCATGAAGTGTCTTAGGGTTTTGCGAGAATTGTGTAGAGGCGATAAGCATGTGGTTGTGCGAGAGGGAGAAGAAGCCCCTCCCGAGGACACCCCAGCACATTACATGGCAAAGAATGTGGGGTTACATACTATAGTTTGGATTGAGAATTAGCACAAGATTACACAAGGTGAAGGGGAACTAGCTTTCCCGAGGTATGGCTCATTTAGACTAGCGGTGCTGTACCAGCTGAAGTCGGTGATGGGGTCTTTAAGACCCTTGCCAAGACCGGCACAGTTCGAAGCATTACATGCGTGGATTAGAACAGCGCATGATAAGGAAAAGGGAAGAAGTCAGGAAAGGATGAGAAAGTCGATCAGGGCATTTCAGGATGCCAAGTGGGACGCAGCGGAGAAAAGATGGAGAGTGCAGACAATTGAGGAAGAGAAACTGTATCCCTTATTGATAGACTCGAAGGGGATAAGGCATGTGAAAGCACAGGATGAAGAGAGTGACTCTGATGATGGAGTATTGCAAAGATTGTTAGATGAGAGACCACCTCCTTATAATCCAGATGAAGCAGACGATAGATGGGGTGAGAGAGGGGAAACTAGAAGAGTAACCATTCAACCCGAGACTCGAGTGGAAGGGTTGGTCTCGTTTGAAACAGAGAGTTCACGGAGTCAGTCTGAGGCTAGTGGGAGGATTGAAAGAGAGATGAGGTTACCGGATGCATTGAGGGTACCAGTCACCATTGGACCAATTGTGTCGATATACAGTCCGGGATCGGAGGAAAGAGAGAGGTCTGAACAAGTGGCAGAAAGAACGAGGAGAGAAAGCGAGGAAAGTGGGTTGGAAGGGGCAATGGCCCGACCTCCAAGCCCTGTACAATGGAGTACACCATTGGTAGCGGTGTCAGACACATCTAGGGGCGAAGAGGAACAGAGACCGGTGAGACCGAGAAATCTGATGGAATCGAGATCAGATTTAAGGTCATGGGTACCGTCGGAGAGGCATTTGAACCCGAATGTGGTCCAATCGGAGAGAGCTCGGGATAACTTCAGGAGTTACTCTGCTCCCATAGAAGCACCAGAAGAGAGGAGAGAGAAGGAGCCAGAATGTGAATATGATGAGGGACGTGGAGCAAGTTGTCAGGTGTTGAAAGGAGCCTTGAAGGCAGGCATGATAGACATAGTAAGGCTCAAGGTAGAGGTAGACGAAATTATATATGGAAGTCTACCTCTTGAGAGAATAGTATCCTACAGTACAGATGAGCTGTTTTTTGTAGCGAAAGATGTGACTCGGAAAGCACGAATGGCACACGAGAAATTGAGGGGATTGGCGAAGGAATACGAGGTAGATTTAACCAAGACTAGGGCGTTGCAAGGAAGTCATAGGATGCATTATACCGAGCGGGAGCTGGAAGAGAAGAGGGTTGTTGGATTGAGGTCACATGCCAGAGAACTGGTTCTAGCCATGCGGCCATGGCTGATGCTTGAAAAATGGGAGGAGAAATGGTCAAAGAAAAAGACCTCTAAGGGAGCGGAAGGAGGAACTCCGGGTGAGGGGTTGTTACTAGCAAAGACCTTTCCTCTGAGGGAAGTGGCGTATGGAGGATATGTGCATGTACCATGGAGCAGGGGGGATTTGGCATCATTCACGAATGATTTTCCCAGGCTCAGGGAGAAGCCTGCAGAGTGGTACAAGCAGGTTGAGCGTTTTGTTAAGATTTCGAAGGTGTTGTGGATGGACCTAAATACCTTGTTCGATATTGTGGTTCTGGGAGATCTGTGGAACGCATGTAAGGTTGCTGTTGATTGGCCGGACTATGAGCCTGAGAGGAATATGATTACAAATGGTCCGTCGCCAGCGGTGATGAGGCTGTATGAGAAAGTAATTACCTGGTTGAAATCAAAGGTTTCACCCCAAGACATTGATTGGGTGAAAATAGACAGGACGGTGCAGGAGCCAAAGGAGACAGTACATGAATTTTATGAGAGACTCTTGAAGGCTTTTAAGCAGTACAGTGGTCTAGATGAGCTGGAAACGAAGGATATGGGACAGTTTGTGTCTAAGTTCGTGCTGGGTTTGAAGCCCGAGGTTAGTCTCATGATACAGCAGCATTTGATCTGTTGGCAGAATAAGCCCGTAGATGAAATCTTGCGGTACGCCAGGTACTGCACGGATGAGATTGAGTCGAAGCACAAGAAGATGAAAGATAATCTATTGCTCATTCAGATGCAAGCTGCTCAGGGACCGCCGAATGGGGGTCCAGTGGTAAGGAGACAGGGAAACTATCAGACAGGGAATCAGAACGTGCAGGGTCAGGGAAGGCCGAGGCCCGTAGACCCTAGGACAGGCATAGATGTAGCGATACTGAAAAAGACGACTGCTTGTCACCAGTGTCACCAGGTGGGACACTGGAGGCGCGAGTGTCCCTTGAACCCCTATAATCAGCCTCAGATGGAGGGAGGAATAGTTCAGGTCCCTGGGGCGGAACAGGTACAGACGGTGACTACACCGAGAATGATGCAAGGGGGGACCGGCATCCCGCAAGTGCAGATTCCCCAGCCACCCAGGATACAGAACATACAGCAGGGAGCTCGAACTTATTTGCAGATGCCCATGTTTGAAGTAAGCGAGGAGAAGGATATGGATTTGCTGGCTCGGTTGAGTTTAGGCCAAGATGATGACTGCATACTTAGGGCCATTCTAGAGGTAGATCAGAGAGGACCCTTTGTGGAAGCAGAACTCGATGGACACCCTACTACCTTTTTGGTTGATACGGGGGCTACCAGGTCAACTATAAGATCGGCGGTAGTTCCGGGTGTAGCCCTTTCTGGAGAAAGCATACAAGTGGTTGGAGTGGCGAACAAGAGGCTAGTTAGCCCCTTGACAGAACCGATTCCAGTCAGGATAGGAAACTTTAGGGATCGACATCAGTTCGTGGTGTGCGATTCTAGTCCTGTTTGTTTGTTGGGAAGAGATTTATTGTGCAAGCTTAATTGCACGATCTACTGTACCCCGAAAGGAGTAGAGGTGCAGACGAGGGATGATGACGCGACCTTTAAGGTTGCAAATCAGCGGGTGTGTGTGGAAATGTACCCAGCTTTGACAGTGGAGGAGCTTTCACAGGATTTGAGGGAGTCAGTATCGGCTGACGTGTGGGACCTAAGTGGAGAGGAGATTGGCTTAGTCAGGGGAGTGGAACCAGTGAAGATACAGGTTTAGCCAAACGCGGAATTCCCGAGAACACTTCAGTATAAATTATCCCCTGAAACGATTGCAGGGATTAAACCTGTGATCGAGTCTATGATTAGGCAGGGAATACTGGTGGAGATCATGGGTAGTCCATGTAATTCGCCCATTATGGGACTGCAGAAACCAAGTGGGAAGTTCAGGATAGTGCAAGATTTGCGGAAAATAAACGACATAGTCGTTCCATGTTGTCCAGTGGTACCGAATCCATCTGTGATACTGTTCCAGATCCCATGTGAAGCTGAATGGTTCACAGTGATTGACTTGTGTCAGGCATTTTTTTCGATTCCCCTACATGAAGAGAGCAGATTTCTTTTTGCATTTAGACTAGAAAATCGTGTATTAACGTGGTGTCGTATCCCACAGGGGTATACGGAGAGCCCATCGATTTTTAATCAGCTGCTAAAGAAAAACCTTGAAAGTCTTGTGTTGCCTCGAAACTCTGTTTTAGTGCAATACATTGATGATCTGCTCGTCGCGTCGGAAACAGAAGACGCTTGCAGGACCGACACCATTGCGCTGTTGAATTTCCTGGGAGAGAATGGTCACAAGGTGTCTCCAAACAAGCTGCAATACTGTTTACCTGAGGTACAGTATTTGGGGCACAGAATTGAGAAGGGTAAAAGGAAGGTGTCTCCAGATCGCATTGATGCGATTCTGAGAATGCCAGTTCCCTCGACGCAGAGGGAAGTTAGAATGTTTTTTGGGAATGGTGGGCTATTGCCGCCAGTGGATCCCAAACTTTTCCTTTGAAGCGAAGCCTTTACAGCGGCTGACGCGAAAGGATGTAAGTGATCCGGTACCATGGGACGACGACTGTTTGAAATCATTTCTGAGGCTGAGAGAAGCCTTATGTAGCGCTCCTGCGTTGGGAATGCCGGATTACAACAAGGCATTTGCATTGTTCTGCTGCGAAAGAGAAGGTTGCGCATTAGCAGGTTAAGCCAAACGCGGAATTCCTGAGAACACTTCAGTATAAATTATCCCCTGAAACGATTGCAGGGATTAAACCTGTGATCGAGTCTATGATTAGGCAGGGAATACTGGTGGAGATCATGGGTAGTCCATGTAATTCGGCCATTATGGGACTGCAGAAACCAAGTGGGAAGTTCAGGATAGTGCAAGATTTGCGGAAAATAAACGACATAGTCGTTCCATGTTGTCCAGTGGTACCGAATCCATCTGTGATACTGTTCCAGATCCCATGTGAAGCTGAATGGTTCACAGTGATTGACTTGTGTCAGGCATTTTTTTCGATTCCCCTACATGAAGAGAGCAGATTTCTTTTTGCATTTAGACTAGAAAATCGTGTATTAACGTGGTGTCGTATCCCACAGGGGTATACGGAGAGCCCATCGATTTTTAATCAGCTGCTAAAGAAAAACCTTGAAAGTCTTGTGTTGCCACGAAACTCTGTTTTAGTGCAATACATTGATGATCTGCTCGTCGCGTCGGAAACAGAAGACGCTTGCAGGACCGACACCATTGCGCTGTTGAATTTCCTGGGAGAGAATGGTCACAAGGTGTCTCCAAACAAGCTGCAATACTGTTTACCTGAGGTACAGTATTTGGGGCACAGAATTGAGAAGGGTAAAAGGAAGGTGTCTCCAGATCGCATTGATGCGATTCTGAGAATGCCAGTTCCCTCGACGCAGAGGGAAGTTAGAATGTTTTTGGGAATGGTGGGCTATTGCCGCCAGTGGATCCCAAACTTTTCCTTTGAAGCGAAGCCTTTACAGCGGCTGACGCGAAAGGATGTAAGTGATCCGGTACCATGGGACGACGACTGTTTGAAATCATTTCTGAGGCTGAGAGAAGCCTTATGTAGCGCTCCTGCGTTGGGAATGCCGGATTACAACAAGGCATTTGCATTGTTCTGCTGCGAAAGAGAAGGTTGCGCATTAGCAGTGTTAACTCAGAATCATGGAGGTGTCCGTAGACCAGTTGCCTATTTCTCAGCTACTCTAGATCCAGTAGCTTCTGCGTTGCCCGGATGTCTCAGATCCGTTGCGGCAACAGGTGTCAGCATCGAGAGATGTGAGAGCATTGTGATGAGTCATCCTCTTACTGTACATGTGCCACATTCTGTTGAATTGTTGATGACTAGGACTAAAACACAGCACCTCACGAATAATAGGCTGACTTGTTATGAGCAAGTTATCCTTGCAGCCGATAATGTGACATTGAAGAGGTGTGCTGTTTTAAATCCTGCTACATTGTTACCTGTTCCAAATATAGATGATAATGAAGATTGTGAGGACCATGATTGTCTCGACGTTACGGAACTATGCACCAAACCGAGACCTGACATTGTCGATGAACCGCTCCCAGTGTCAGATGAGATTTTCTTTGTGGACGGTTCATGTTTAAGAGACAGTGTCGGTCGATTGAGAGCAGCTTTTGCTGTATGCACCATCACGGGGGTGGTTGAAGCCGCTTGTTTAGAAGGAGTACACTCCGCGCAGGTGGCTGAGCTCATTGCTTTGACTCGTGCCTGTTTGGCAGCCGAGAAGATCCGTGTAACTATTTACACGGACAGCCAGTATGGGTTTGGTGTGGTTCATGACTTCGGACAGCTATGGTCCCAGAGAGGGTTTATGACGTCTTCAGGTTCTCCTATAAGAAATGGTGACCATGTACGAAAATTGCTTGAAGCATTGCAAGGCCCTGATGAAATTGCCGTTGTTAAATGTGCTGCTCATACGAAGGGAAATGATTTTGTTTCATTGGGTAACAATTATGCCGACGAAGTAGCTCGGTTTTGTGCAGAGCAGGGATGCAATTTTACGGAGACTCACATTGAGGAAACTGAGGAGGAAATGGTGTATGATCAGATGTTAGCAATGGCAGACTCATGGGAGGAATTGAAACAGCTTCAGGAAGGAGTCTCGGATCAGGAGCGAGACAGTTGGATACGAGCTGGATGTGAGAAAGGAGATGTGGATATATGGGTTTCGAATGATGGACGAGCAGTGTTGCCGGAAAGTTTGTTGAATCCCATGGCGAGGTTGATACATGGTGCTGTACATCTTGGTAGAGACGCAATGATGAGAGTGTTTCGTCAGACTTGGTACAACCCGAAGTTTCGGGCAGTGGCTGAAACCGTGTGCCAGAGGTGTGTCACTTGTCAACAGATGAATGTAGGAAAGAGGACTGCTGTGACGTTGAGTCACATAGGGAGGTCAGGTGGACCTTTCAATAGGATGCAGCTGGATTTTGTTGAAATGCCGAAGTGTAATGGGTTGAGGTACATATTAGTGATAGTATGTGTCTTTTCCAGGTGGGTGGATGCGTACCCTACACGCAGATGTGACACACTCACGGTAGCAAAACTCCTATTGAGAGAACTCATTCCAAGGTACGGGTTCCCGACGTCCTTTGAATCGGACAGAGGAACTCATTTCCATAGCGAAGTTATGAAGTTGCTTTGTGCTGCCTTGAATATAGATCAGAGGTTACATTGTAGCTATAGACCAGAAGCTTCAGGGATAGTGGAGCAGGTGAATGGAACTCTGAAGGCTCGGATAGCGAAAGTATGTTCGTCTACGTCTCTGAAATGGCCTGATGCATTACCTTTGGTCCTTATGAGCCTCCGAAGTGTGCCTGATAGGAGGACTGGGTTGTCACCCCATGAAATCCTCATGGGAAGAGCGATGCGTTTGCCTGCAATACCTGCTACAGCTCTGATAAATATCACTGATGATATGATCCTGGACTATTGTAAAGGCCTTGCTGACGTGGTCCGTTCTGTGTCTCAGCAGGTGCAGACAGCAACGGTTCCAGCTGCGAGTGACCTGTGCCACGACTTATGCCCAGGCGATTGGGTCCTAGTCCGAAAGCACGTGAGGAAGAGTTGCCTGGATGCTAGGTGGCGAGGCCCGTTCCAAGTGATCCTCATCACGAATACAGCAGTCAAGTGTGGAGGTTTACCGAACTGGGTGCATGCTTCCCATACCCGTAGAGTTCCAGCACCCTTAGAAGATACAGCCCCTCTCGAGAACGAAAATCCAGCTGAGCCGACAGAACCACCTGAGAGGGCCAGTCAAGCTGTAAGGGTTGCTGAAGCAGCTGATGGTGCACCGAATCAAGCTGAGGAAGGACGTGAAAGAAGTACTGACCCAGAAACAGGCGAAGGAGCAAGAGGTGCAGTGGGCAGTACGGAATCGAGTTCTGCCGAGGAGGAGGAGGCCAGTACACAGGGTATCGAAGGGAAGACCGGAGGTGCCACAGAAGCAGAAAGGGTTTGGCCCGCAAGACAGAAACGGGTAAACCTGAGGTTGGTACCGGACACAGATCTTGCACCAGTTTCGGAGGAGCCAGAAGAAGAATCAGGCGACGAGGAGTATCCTCAAGGTAGTGTGAGAAGGTCAAAGAGAACTAGAGTGCCAAGTCAGAAGTACGCTTCACCAGAGTGGGCATATCCAGTGACTGATGCCAGGGTTACCGAGCACGGGAAGATTGAGGTCGATGACATTGGTCAACAGTGTCCCGCTCCAGAGAGTGGAAGTGTTGCTGAAAGTTCCGGGACTGGAGATCGAAGGAATTCTGACGATCCACATTCCGAGTCCACCATTCCTGAGTGTCATTCGAGGTATGATCTTGGACAATATAGAGTTCCCGACGTTCACTACTGTGCCAGATCCACAAGAACTGATCATCCGTAAGCTCGAAATATTGCAGGGAGTCCTGGAACTGTTGGGACCAGCAGTTATGTTGGACTGATTTGAGAGGGTTGCAAGCAGGGAAGAAGATAACCTAGATCCGAGCGGAAGAAGAACAAAATTAGGGATTTTTCCGTTATAGAACGAAGAACAGTTAGGGAGGGTTGCCTAAGTTCACGAAAGAGACATTGATGAGAAAGAGACTTACCATTTCAGAGACTGTACTGGACATTGAGTATATTCCGAAGATGGCAGATCCTGCAAACACAAATCGTAGGGCTAAATTGATAATAGGCACATTGGTAGTAGCCACTATATTTGCTGTGGTGATAAGTTCATACATAGTGGCTCACAGGCAAGAGGGGAAGGTTCAGGGAGCACCCACACCTATTACCCCAGGGCAGAGAGGTGTCAGTATCAGAGAACAGGGAACATCAAAGTTAAGTGAGGATCGCAGACTCCACATGGATTTGTCGAAGGGTGATATTAAGCTTAATGCTTATGCAAAGTTGTTGTATGAATATGTTGATGCGATGGATGTGAAGGATTGTTATGTGTGCATGCAGTTGCCCGCTTCAGTGGATGAAGGTATCAAGTATCATCATCTCCCATTGACCTATGGGATTTCTTGTAGTTTATTGCTCAGTTTATTTTACGATAGGAGACAGTTCGAGTATTTCTTTTCAAATTTTGATACGGTACTTCCTGAAGTTCCAGCAATCAAGCATTTGAATAAATACGATTATTATAAGAAAGGGGACAGACTCCTGAAGTATTTTAGACCGACTGTGAAGTTGGATACTGCGCATGCTCACAGGCATAACCTGACATGTGCGTTATCTGGGACGCAGAAGAAATTCATTGATCAAGTAGAGGACAGATATAGAAAGTTGACCCAGACACGAGACACCGGAGATAGTCCAGTCGATTGGGAAGGGAAGCTATGGACCAATAGCGTTAGATGAAGTGCAGAAAGGGAATTTGTGTATTGGGCGGCCTCAATCGGCCACGGAGAAGGTTGCAGTAGGACATAGCACCTGTTCTCAGACCTTCACCCTGGAAGCTTCTGTTAAGGACTTTATGCAAGGTCCGGTACAAGTAATTCCGACGGTATATTATGTATGTGGGAAGAATGCTTATGTCAGGCTACCTGCAAATTGGTATGGCATATGCTATTTGGCTATCATATTCCCGAAGATTTATCACACAGAAGACTTGGAGTTGCTAGAGACGAGACAACATTCTAGAAGACGTAGTGCTGTAAACACCGGTGCAGTGATTGGTGATATATATGGAGCAATGATACCTAGTATGGGTGTGGTGTTGAATGACGTGAAGATCAGGAGGTTGGCGACTGTAGTTGATGAGTTGTCTATGAATACGGCGAGGTCTTTGTTGTTGGTGGCTGGAGAGATGTTGTCGATACGAAATATGGTTATGCAGAATCGCCTTGCGTTAGACGTGTTATTAGCCAAGGAAGGCGGAGTCTGCAAATTATTGAAGGTTCAAGAATGCTGCACATATATTCCAGACAACACAAAGGAGTTAGGGAAGTACATAGATAACATCACAACTATTCACAAGGAGATTATGGACTTGACGGAGGAGAATGTGTGGGAAAAGATTGGACAAGGATTTGGAAGAGTGGGAACGTGGTTTGCGAATTTGGGAAGAGGATTTCTTGGATCAGTGTTGAAGCCAATTATCATTGCTGCAGTTTGTGTGATTTGTTTGTGGGGATGCGTGAAAGCGTGGAAGTGGTATCAAGGAGGCAAGGTTGAAAGAGCTCTTAGAGCAAACGAGAAAAGGATGGCGAAGTTTCAGGAGCAGCAATACGAGAGTCTTAAGAGAATGGAGGGAGTTCGACATGGCAGAGTCATGACCAGTACGGTTTAAATCAGTTCTAAAGAAGAAGATTGTAATGGTGTGATGACAGATGTCATCAAAGGGGGGAACTGATGTAGCGTTTAAAAGGTTGAAAATCGTAGGGGTGCGTTATATTCATTGTTAGTCGGCACCCACATATAATCAAATGTGTACTCAGGTATTTTGTGTGCAATGTATTAAGAATTGTATAATCTATATCGATTTCAATAGAAGTGTTAGCTAGGTACAAGCATATTGTGAATGTATTAGAGAAATGCATAGAGTTAGTTTATTTGAACAATGTGATGTTGAAACGGGTAGTTTAGAATTCGTGTCTGTAGACTGTTTAGTTTGACCACACATGAAAGAAAGACGTAAATGTCAATACTGTGATTTAGGCATGCTTGTGTAACCGTAGTAGTGGCCAGAATTCGCATATATCGTTGAGGCGAAAGGCCTGGTATTTTCTTATGTTAGCCAAGGGCAATAGGCCAAAAAGGATTTATTCCAGTAGAGGTTTTAGGCTGTAGTAAATTGCAAAGTTAAAAGATGCGAAGTATGTCTGCCTTGCATGATCTCACCCCAGGTGCAAGGACAGTTGCTCGTTAGTAGAGAAGCTCTTTGTTCATGAATTGACTTATGTAGTAAAAGCCAGACATGGGAGTGCATTGGAATGTGCCAATCGTAACTCCTAGTGCGGATGGTGTCTGGGACTCAAGGCCAAGCGATGGACGATGGAACTGGACAGCGCTCTGTGGACAATTACTGAAAGACGACCCCGCAGAAGAGGAGGTGCAAAGGGCGTGTTCTGGGACTTGGGGGTTCTGTATTAGGGAAAGCGCCCCGAGGATGGACGCAGATCAGAGCAGCCCAGAGCAGAGAAAGGCTAGGCGAAGAGATAGAGGGGGCAACTTAGATCAAGCTCTCTAAGTGAAGACTTCTTAGGAAGTTTCACTCTGACACCTTTCGATTGAGGGTCTCAAGGGATTGCTAAGTAGGGATGTCATCTAGTACAGAGTAGGGACAGAGATGGTATGGTCCAGTGTCCCTAATATCGACATTGGCTTGGTAGTTTTCTACCTCATGCTTTTAGAGATTGTGCTTTTAGTTATTTTTAGCCGTATGCGGATTCTTCGTAGAGTAGCATTTGTGTTAGTGCCTATGTACTTGCTGTGCCTCGTATTGAGGACTTTGTATCTTCAAATCTTTATGCTGATAATAAAAGCCAGAGAGCCAAGAGATTAAGTCTCGAGTCCTTGATTATGACAAATTGCGGACAGCATTTTTGATAATTGTGTTTATTCCCTCCACGCTATTGGGCAAGTAAAAAGTTCCATCCGACCAGAGTGGGTTCTAGTAGATAATTGCCAGATACTAAAATGGGCCGGAGCAGACCCTTCACAGTGGACCCGAGAAGTACCCCTTGAAAGACAGAAGGTTAGAGAGCCACCCTACCCGTGGATACACTAGTACCCACGTTACCTACACCAGGGAAACCGGGAGCATACGTAAGAAGTGGAATTGGAATCCGCCGTCTAACCCAATGGAGGACTTCAGGAAAGTGCCACTGTCGGAAGCGGAGAAAGTGTTAGTGGGAATTCAAACGTGGATTCTTGAAGAGGAGTACCTGAAAGGAGAGTGCATAGTCTATGTCACTCAGGAGTGACCAGGAGACTTGGAAGACAAATGCCCTCTGATGTCGGGTGTTTCAGGGAAGTTGACAATGACCTTGACTCTGCAGCTGTGAGGGCCAGGCAATGCTGAGGAAGACCAGGACCCAGGTAGGAGCTGTCCCACAAGGGATGTTGAGTGCTGAGGTGTCGGTGTACCAACAAGTCTTGGCAAATGCAACCCACTCAGGAATCAAAGAAGGAGCAACATTGGGACCAGCAAGATCCAGGGTAGTCACCAAAAGCAGGGGATTCAGGGCAGGCCCGGAGCAATCAGGGGAGCAAAAAAAACAAGTGTAACCCTCAAATGGACCCACAGGCCAGAGTCACTGGAGTAGCGAGAGGACCTCAAGCAGCTCACCAAAAGATGCAGGCCACGATGCACACGATGCGGGGTCGCTGAAGATTCTGGCCACAGGAGATGCTCGAGGTTGGCACTACGTGAAGCCCAAATATCTTCTTGGAAGGAAGCCAACAAGCCTTTGCAACTGCAAGTTGAACGTGGTGCACAGGGGTTAGGTCATTGCAACCTCCACGAAAGATACTGGCCTCAAACTTGGTGAGAGGACATGTCAGACCTCGTGTGCTGTGGAAAACCTGTGTTGCAGAGCCCACGGAGTCCAGAGAAGCTCAGGATCTGCAGACCGGTCGACATAGTTGCAGTGCATGCAATTGCAGGGGAATGACTCCTTCACTGCAAGGGAGATTTCTTCAGGTGTCTTTGATGCTTCTCAGGGCTTGGCAGGTTCCTGTATGATGCACAGGCACAGAGGATGCAGCAGACCGGAAGGGAGACGATGTCAGGCCCAAACTAAGTCCAGCGAATTCCCGAGTGCCCCGACAGTAGAAGTGTAGTGGTGTCTGATCTGAATCTTATCCCAAAACGAATCTAGGGACCTACACCCAGGTAAGCCCTTAAGTACCCTAGGGAAAGGGTTGGGAAGATTCAGGGCACTCTCCAAGGGGAGGGTTTGGACAGGAGAGAGGTTACTCCTATGTCCTTTGTCCAGTTTCGCACCAGAGCAAGAGCCAACAGCTCCCAGGAGTGGTTTGAACTGGACTATGAACAGGGACATCAAATGTACCCCTCATGCAGACGTTCTGGCACTGGCAAGCGCCCCGACCCAGCCCTAATACACTAAATTCTGTCTAGGAGATTTTCACACCTCCCTGTGACTGATTCCTATTGTTCTACCTTGCTCTGCTCGAGCTTGGCTCAGCAGCAGGAGGGCAGAAATGTGTTCTGGTCGGCAGCAACCATTTTGTGCTGTCCAGGCCTAGAAGGCTGGTACGGGGAACACTGAGAGCCTAACAAAGGGCTCTCCCAGTGCTTGGAATCATACCTCCCACACATTTATGGTGTAGGGGTATGATTCCAACATGTTTGATACCAAACATGATAGGATTTGTTGCAGCAGTTTTCGAGATGGTCATTCCGTAATTAAGCAGTGCCCCTCTATATAGTATATGGCTGCTTCACTGACAACCCGGGAGAATGGACTCCGTAGGCTGCAGGGCTGTCCTGCTCATACAGGGGCACCCTCTCACTTAGAACCAAGCACCCTGCCTTCGGGATTGTAAAGGCATGCTATAGGGGTGACTTAGAGGTTTTAAGTGCAGTGACTCTTAGATATAGTAAACCTATAACTTTAGTAAGTGGTGCATGCACCAACTTACACAGGCTGCAATGGCAGGCCTGTAGTTCCATTTTAAATGGTCTCTCATGAGTGTCATAATACATGCTTCAGTCCATGGGAGACTTCTGGGGTACCTATGCCCTGGGTACATGGGAACCATATACTGGGGATTGAAAAGGGTACCCCAGTATCCAATCTGGGATGTACCGAACTACTGAATAATAATAATAATAAAGGGGCTTGTAAAGCGCATGGTGACGCCATCCCGGCGTGTCCCCGCGCTGTGGAGAAAAGTCAGGGCCAGGAGAGGGAAATTAAAGGGAAAACAGATAGGTTTTCAGAAGTTTTCTGAACAAGGTCTCTGAATCCGCTAGTCTGATACTCATGGGGAGAGAGTTCCATTCTTTGGCAGCCATTACACGAAAAGAACAACCACCCATTCTGGCTTTCTTGACGCGGGGAATTTTAATCAATCCAGTTCCCCCAGAGCGGAGAGTTCTGTTAGGCTCATAGGGGATAGCCAGATCAGTCATGTAGGGGGGAGCTTTGTGTGAGATGATCCTGTAGCACATTAAAAGTGCTTTAAATAGGACTCTCTTTTTTATGGGGAGCCAGTGCAGAGTGGCTAGGGCTGGTTTAGAGGCTGATCTATTTGGGAGTCTAAGGACTAGGCGTGCTGCCGTGTTTTGGAGTACTTGAAGTCTCCTGATGTTTTTTTGTGTTGTTCCGAGCAGAAGCACATTTCCATAGTCTATCCTCGAGGTCACTAGAGCTTGGGTCATAGTGCGCCTGGCTTCAAGAGGGAGGAGGTCTAGGGTACGGTTCAAGGTCTTCATCACCCCGAAGCATTTCCCTACCACTTTGTGCACATGGTTGTCATAGGAGAGTCTGGGATCAACCCAGATCCCCAGGTTCTTAGCTGCTTTGCAGGGAGTGGGTAACGGCCCCAGACATGATGGCCACCACTCCTTGGTCCAGCTCGTATCCCTGCCTCCAATTACCAGAACCTCCGTTTTTGAACCATTTAGCTTCAGGCAGTGCTGGGTCATCCAGCCTGCCAGAGCCTGCATGCAGGTTTTAAAGTTGTCGGCAGCAATGGAGGGTGCTTGGGACAGGGAGATGAGGAGTTGGGTATCGTCGGCATATGAGACTAATTCAATGCCGAACGATTCAACCACTTCAGCCAAAGGGGCCATGTAAAGATTGAACAGGGTGGGGCTCAGGGCAGAGCCCTGAGGTACCCCCTGTTCTAAAGCTATGCTATCAGAGAGGTACATGCCTCTCAGAACCTGGAAGCAGCGGTTGGTGAGAAAGGCTTTTAGCCAGCCCAGTGCTTCCTGGGTGACCCCGGCTTTGTTCAGACACTGCAGCAAGATGGAATGTGCCACAGTGTCGAACGCGGCACTAAGGTCAAGCATAATCAGTGCCATAGTCTGGCCCTCATCAGCGCCTGCCCGTAAGGTTTCGGTCGCTCTCAGAAGGGCGGTTTCAGTGGAGTATCCTGCCCTAAACCCTGATTGAGAACTGTGGAAGGCATTATTAGACTCTAGATGGGCCATGAGTTGGCTATTAGCTATTTTTTCGGCCACCTTCGCCAGATAAGGTAGCAACGAGATGGGCCGCAGGTTTTCTAGGATATCCTGACTTATGTTCGGTTTTTTCTTTATCGGAAGTACAATGGCTTTCTTCCACTCCGCAGGGAGGGTGGCCGTAGAAAAGGAGAGTTGGAGAATGTATCTAAAGTGTTGTTCTAAGACTTTAAGGCTAGCTGCTAGTATCTTGGGAGGGGCAGGATCCCGAGGGGAGCCTGATTTGATGCTTTTACAGATACTATTTAAGGTTGTGGTAGGAGGGACAGAGAAGCAGTTTAGGCCTGTCTTAGCATGAGTGATCTCCAAATTCTCAGTAAAGTCAGAGCCCAAGGGCAAATCCTTAGAGAAGTTTGCGTAGATGTTGGTGATTTTACTGGCAAAGTATTTAGCAATATTATTGCACGTTTCAACAGAGTCATTCTGGGCATTGCTCTCATTAGTTACCACCGAAATTTCTTTGAAAATTTTGAAAAGCTCCTTTGAGGAGTTCTCAGCCTCTCCAATGCGGGTCTTATAATGAAGTGCTTTAGCGGAACGGATAAGTTTATAATAGCTCGCTTGCGCTTTTTTATATTGGTTTTTAGCTGTGGGGCAAAATTTAATGCGCCATTCACGTTCCAATTTTTTGCATGCAGATTTTGCACCCTGAAGTTCTGAAGTAAACCATGGGGAGGGTTTCCTCATCTTCTTGTTAGTTACTGACCTACGGATGGGAGCGGTATTGTCTAGGGCAGTTAGGACACAGTTCTTAAGGCATGTATAGGCGGTCTCACAGTCGGACCCTCCAGGAGGTCCTGCCGCTTCAAGATTGTCGATGAAAGTGTCTAAGTTAAAGTTTTTCCACTTTCGACATTGGTAAATCTGCGTGCTATCGCTCCTTGTTTCAGACTCGGACACCCATATTTGTAAGGGAATGACAAAGTGGTCAGACCAGGGAACGGGTATTGGAGGAAGCGCTTCTACTCCATTCCAGTTGCCAAATATGGGGTCGAGCAGGTGACCTTGTCTGTGGGTAGGGTCCTGGTTTTTAAGAGCTAGCTGCAGGGAAAGTAGTTCAGCTTTTATACAGGAGTCATCCTTGTCTTGGACATCATCAAAATGAATGTTCATGTCGCCAAGCACCAGGAGTCTGGATTTCCTCAAGGCGAGATGTGCTGTCGCCTCTACTAGGCTAGCTGTAAAATCAAACAGTCTACCTGGGGGTCTGTATATAAGAATACCTGATAGGGAGTGTTGGGGCCCCAGTGTGATAGTGAATGAAGCAGCTTCGCAGTGGTCAATTATCAGGGGGGATAAGGAGCATTCCAGTGGGGCTCTAACAGCGATAGCTATTCCTCCACCCCTACCGTCTTGCCTGTCAAGCCTAGCGAGAGAATATCCTGGAGGCAACGCCTCTATGATGTCTGGGTCAGAGTGTTCGCCAAGCCAGGTTTCAGTTAACAGCAAAATATCAAGTGCTTCATCCTCGAGTAGATTATAAACTTGGATGCAGTGTTTACTGAGAGATCTACAGTTAAGCAGTGCGGCTTTTATTAGTTTTTTAGGGGGGTCTATTAAGGAGCCAGTTTCAGGAGTAAAAGGGCACATAAAACAGTTGTGTAATGATAGAGCCTTCATAGAGTGTAGACATGGTAGTGTTATGGCAGGACGGAGATTCAACAGGATTTGTTTATCATACCGTATGTGGAGGGGATTAGGTAGGCCAGGGTGTATGGCCCCGCGCCCCGTCCGGCCGCGGACGGGCGCAGACGGGCTTGACTTTGGCTCGACTTCGGCGCGCTTCCGGCGCGCCCGCTGCACGCGTCCGCTGCGCGGTCGCTGGCCAACACACATTTATAGGCAGTAGGGGCAACTAGAACGCTGACCTGGCCGTCCGAGCCCGGAAGTGCTGGCTCCTCCTCACCCTCCGCAAACAAACGCCCAGAAATGGACGCGGCGGACCGGGGCGGGAGTCGGCAAGGAAGTGAGTGACAGGAGATTAAGTTACCACACAAAAACTTTTAAAATTTAGCCTTACTCGCTAAAATTAAAATACCACGCTATGGATCAGCGCTAACAGTGTGACACATGAAATAAACACAGCACGAGCGGATAGAGCCTGCCACTGCCACCGGCAAGACTCTTCTCCACAGCGCGACTGCGTGAGGCTGCAGATTAAATACACATCGCCTACAGCGCAACTAGAACGCTGACCTGGCCTGAACATAACAATTTAACGAGAAAGCAGATAGACTGGGGTCCTGATTAGCAGGATCCCAGTCAGACTAGTCAAAAACAGCATAAAGTCAAGCAAAAAGTGGGGGTAACCATAGAAGCAGATCATACTTTCCTACAATAGGACTGCAGGCAGAATATCTTTCAGGCCTGTTCAATGCAGCAGCAGATTGGAATTCAAGGTACCTCTGAAATTACAGCAACTGGAAGTTGAGGGTGCATCTTTTCAGGAGAATGTTTGGGGTCCCTCTGGAGTGGATCTGTTTGCCTCAAGGTCAACTTTCTAATTGCCTCTGTATTTCAGTTGGAGAGCAGATCCACAGGCGGAAGCAGTGGATGCGTTTCAGCAGGTTTGGAAGAACCTTCAGGGTTATGCATATTCTCCGTTTTCAATGATACACAGGGTGCTGTTAAAGGTGAGGAGGCAGAAATGTCAGATTATTCTGATAACTCCTTTTTGGACAGCACAACCTTGTTTTCCAGGGTTGTTGGAGCTGCTAGTAGAAGCCTTATTTGATTCCTATGTCAGAGGAAATGTTGGTAGGACCAGAAGGAGAGGTTCACCCGTTAGTTGTAGAGGGTTTCTTGAACCTTCTTGTTTGAAACACTACTGGGGAGGAAAGCAGTTTGAAGGTCCTTCGGGGCAGGCTCAGGAGTAGCTCAAGGGATCTTGGGCACCTGGGACAAGGAAGAGATATGTTGGAGCATGGAGAAAATGGGTTGGTTGGTGCTTGGAGAGAGATGTGGATCCCATAGAGGCATCTCTCGTAGTATTATTGAATTTTTTATCAATTTTGTTTGAGAAGGGTCTTTCTTATAGGACTATTAATTGTTCTTGGTCAACAGTGGCAGCAGGTCATGCCCCAGTTGATGTTTTTTCATAGGAAGGCATGTTATGATTTGTAGAGTGATTAAGGGGATTACGTTATGGAGGCCTCCTAAACGTAGATATAGTTATTTATGGGACGTAAATTTAATTGAAAAAGGATAGAAAGCTGTCCTAATTCATTTTTGACGTTACAACAATTGAGTAGTAAGATTGCAACACCTTTATCTCTAATTTATTTCAGAAGGGTTTTGGACGTTTGTGCATTAGAGGTAAGTAACAGATTTTATAACCCAGAGGGGGTGGTATTTAACATTACAAGAAGAACTAAGACAATGTCATCGTAAAGTTTTTATCCTAGGTTTGATGACCATGCAAAACTATGTGTTGTGTATTGTTTAAGGCAATATGAGAGTAGGATGGAGTGAACCAATTATTAATTTCATATGTGAAGCTATTTAATCCTGTGAGTGCTGCAACTATTGCACGTTGAGTGAGATGGTATATGTTTGAGGCAGGAGTGGATATGTTGACGTTTGGAACACATTCAGTGAAAGGGGTTATGGCAAGTAAGGTGTTTACATCTGGAGGTCACCTTGAAGAGATTCTGAGGGTGGCAGACGGGTCTAATATTCGTGCATTTGCTAAATTTTATTTAGCATACGAAAAATGTTTCACCGGTGGTGTTATCACAGCTTTGAACATGCATAATGATAGCCTCCAGTCTTGACATGAAATGTAGATTCTCCTAGTTTACTTATCAGAGAATATGGATTTTATTAAAGACACTGAGGCTAGCATTATCCCACCATCCTTTCCCAAATAGGTTAAAATAAGGGCGGGTTAGGGCTTGGTATTGAAGAGTGTGCATTATTTAAGCCATATTACATTTTGCTATTCTGATTTACATGAATTTTAGTATTCATTCAGTGTTATGCTGTGTTTTTTCTAGAAAATCCTTAAAGGTGAAAAGCGGAAGCAGACAAGAAGAGACTGGAAGAAAGGATCATTTTTACTTTTATTTTGTTTACAAGTTCAGTGATGTTGTCTTCAAGCAGCTAAAAAGAGGAAGATGGCTCCTGGGCTCTGGTTTATATAGACTGGAGTGGCGTTCTAATTCTGGAATTTTAAGTGTGGTTGAGATATGCTTTAAAGTGCTACAGTTTGGAGTGGCAATGAAAGGTGATGCATAATGTTAGCCTCCATGTCTTTAATGAAATCTAGATTCTCTGATCATTAAACTGGGAGAATGTATATTTTGGCAAATCTTTAGACATTTCAAAATTATCAGCAAAGGTTGACAATTCACTTCACACATCGGGGCAAATACCTCATCTTCCTTGCTCTATGGTACATTGAGGTAGACTCCCTCTGGTGCACAGGAAAGAGGCAGTTCAATTCACGTAAAATATCATGACCCAACAGATTGGATGGGGAAGCAGGGCTTAAAAGAAAAGCTTGCTTGTCGGTGATAGGACCAACAGATATAAAACCGGATTAGAAATATGATATGGAACTCACTAATTTGAAATGTCGACTGCATCAATGGAAACACCTGAGAGTAGTAATGAAGTATATTTAGAGATTTTTACAGCAGATCAGCTTGCACAGGTATCAATAAGGCAAGCAATAGCTTTCTGGTTATAATACAATCAATATTAGGATCTTTCTAAACTACAGGAAGCAATGTGTTCAGAGTACAGTCAGCGCCTCTTGGGCTGTTGCACTATTCAGTGCATTTTGTGTGATGTAGTTAAACTCGGTGGGTTGGATGAACAAAGTACATCTGAAGCACCATTAGGACAATCCCTTTTCCAAAGTTCCTGTTGCCTGCAAGCAAAACACGACCCTTCCACTCCCAAAGCTTCTCCTCTTCCTCTCCCTTTCCCTCTTACAGATGACGCTTCTCCCTATCCCCCTCCTTGTTTCCCTCTTGGGGGAACCGGACAGGCCATCCGTTTTACCTTCAGTTGCATATTTTGTCATTTTAATGATATCAAATTGGATTCTGCAGATTCTTCCTTGCATCCCTGTGACGCTATTTAATAATTTGCAAAACTAACATGCTCATTCACCTTTTCAGTTTGCAATGCAAAACAAATAGTCATTCGTTGATTTTGCACATTCGGTGAAAACCCTTTACAAAAGCAGCACTTACAGATTCCTGAGTCATCTCAGTCAGATGGGTGATGCCCAGGTACCCTTCAAAAACATCCTTAAGCCTGTCAAAATTATCTTCTAGTGACACTCCTTTTGTTTTGTTTATAATTTGAAATCTAAGTCCAATCTGTTTGTTATTCCTGGACACACGCCTGCAACTGCATTCAGTAAAGCATCCTTCACCGCGTTCACTGTCTCTCCATTCCTGGAGTCCTGTCTCAGCCATCCTACCCTCCTCAATCAATCAGGAAGCATGAACAGAAATTTACAGCCAGGACTAGGGTCGTCTTTGAGGGAGGCAAAAAGAGACATTGGTCCTGTGTCTCTAGAATGGGAGGAAGCACCTTCACTCTCATTTAGAACTCTAGCCTGTCGCTCAGCTTAAACTTTCTCAAGTTACAGTGGGGCTGCATTCACTGGGACCCCTGTGCCCAGCTGGGACTGAATGAAACCTTGGTCTGGACCAATCTGTGGTCATGGAGTCTTCATCTCGACTTGCTAACTGCGCACCTTGCTCTAGCGTTCTTCTGTCAGTCGCTCGCATCCAACGCTCACTTGCCCATTGCCTCCTTGTGCTCCTTTTGAGGGCGATCTACTGGTACACACTTGAACACCACGACCACGGGCTCCACTAGTCCGCATGGAGAAGTTCAAATCATACAGTATGTCCTCCCCTCTGTTATTCTTACTCTCTTCCTCGTTTTCTTGTGCTTCAATGATCTGGGGAAATCGAGAGAAGGTGGGCCAGTAGGAGCACAAGCGCTAACTCCGTCCCTAAGCTGACTTTTTTGGTATCCCAGTATCTCCCCGAGTCATTTTAATACCACAGACTTGGGATCCATGTTTGCATTTCTTAGCTTCCTCACACCAATTCAAAAATGCTGCCCATTGGCCTGCGCCTGCTGTTCATTTTTTAGGATCTTTTGATTTCTTTTTCAAAATGTTTTAAACACTCCAAATTAAAGGTTCTAGTTTCAGAAAACAAAAACAGTTTCACAGACATGAAGACAGACCAGAGTCAGGAGAATTCATGTTTAGGAAAAGAACCGACCAAGCTGCATGGTTACGTCACGGACTGGAGGACTGGCCCTAAGGAGGTGAGATATTGGAAGGAACTGCTCTGTGCTGCCAATGAGACATGCACACTGCATAGAACAGACAGCATGTATCAACGCTGACACATGCACATCGAATAAAAGAGCACATAGGTGAAGCAGTGATACATACATCTGAAGAGACACACAAATCATGTTATGTTATCTATACTTTTAGATCACTCGAATACCCAAAGAGGCGTCTTGGCGCTAGCTGAGCTCACAGATCAGTGCCGAAAACTGGGCAGGAATTTAACCAGAAAAGAAAAGCCATGTCTTAAAAGTTTTTCTGAAAGTCAGAAGACTGCATATAGCTCTGAGATGTCAAGGCAAGGAGTTCCAGGCATTCGTACTTCGATTTGTAATAGGTACTTACAAATCCATCAAGATACTGAACACATTAAGAAAGAAAGGGAAAGAAGGAAACCCCCTATGGAGGTCTGCAGCTCATATCCAGCCTATAGAGGAAATTGGGGCGGAAGTGTTGACTTCTTTTGTCTCTTTCCCTCAACAGGTGTAAAATCAACCATTATACAGTACTGGAAAGTATGGGAGGGCCGCCAATCATTTTTGCTGTCACTTGTTCAATCAATTTTTAACAGGACTAATGGAAATAAGGTTTCACTGCTTACACAGAAACCTAGGGGGAGGAGGGACACCTTTTTACAGCTAAAAGAAAATTAGCCATTCACAAGCATTGCCTGGCGGTAGAAGGAATGGAGATTCGTAAACTCCTCCATTGATCGATGAAGATGATGAGGGTGAGAGTGAGTTGAATGAATATAATTAGCAGTAAAAATGTTAGACACTAGATATGAGAAGAAAAAATGAAGAGGGTAGAGAGACAGAGATTTCTTGTCAGTAGACAAGTGCCAGGAGAGACACTGAGGGTCTTAGCTGCTTCCTGCAAATAAAGTCCATTTTATGATGAGATGTTGAGAGATCAATTAGTACAAATAATTGCCAGTAAAAGAACAGAGGAGAAATTATTGACGGTGATGGACTTCACTTTAAAGAAAGCAATTAAGATAGTGAAAATGTTTTAATATATGTAAGTGTAAAGAAAATATGTGTGAGTGTTGCAGAACAGACGAATGACTAAGAAGAAATGCCTAACAAGGTCAAGTCCTCAGAGTATTACAAGAAAAATACTCGAAAGAGTGAGGGAGAGACAGGTAGGGAAGGCAGAGGCAGACATATAGCAAACAATATGCAGCAAGTGAAAAAGAGAAGTACAGCAAGGATATACTATGCTTAAGGTGCAGAACAAGGGGACATGTGGCAGCAAATAAAATTGTATGGCAGCTAATCAGGAGTGTAGAAGGTGTAACTTGAAAGGGCACTATGCTTGCATGTGAAGAGGGGCAGGAACTAGTGCCTACAGATTTAATAGAAGTAAGAATACTGCTGCGGAGGCAGATGGCGGGGAAGTAGATGATGATTTATTGGTAGAGTTGACATTACAAATTCATGGGACAGTAAAAGGTCATGTTGCACCTGTAGGAAGATGGCTCTGAATACACCATACCAAAGTAAGGCACAGTGTGGACAGAGTCCAGTGGATCCCCAAAGGTAGGCAGGGGCTAAAGTAGATAATACCTTACTCTCTATTTGTGGTAGAGTCAAGCAGTAAGGCTTAATCATAGGGTAGTGTTAAATATTTATTGTACACACTCAGGCAAGAAATGATTTCCAACTCTCAAAGACTGAACTCAGACATATTTTGTTTGTATAAAAATATTATTTAGTTGTATTTTTATTTCTAGAACCAAGCCAGGCCTGGTACAGGTAAGTGTAATAGTACTTTGCAAGAATAATGCAGTTGAATGGAATTGGTTTGGTTACAGGTAAGTCATTTGTTCATAAACCATTGAAATTACTTTTCAATTACTTTGCAGTTGCTGTTTCAAAATTACTTTTTAAGTTATTTGTTCTAATCAGTGTGATATGTCTAGATATCACACTGGGACATTTCCTAGATAAAAGGTAAGTGAGTCAATTTTCACAAAAACACAATTTCTTATGTTTCCATACAAACACCCTCAACACTTTGAAGTTTTTCAGAGGAAAAGAGTCAATGTAATCCTATGGAGAAAAATGAGGTTATCGGTTTGCAGGTAAGTAAACGGTCTTTGGGATTGAGTTTCTGGGATTAGAACCAGGGTTCCCCCGGGGTTGAGGATGCACTCAAAAAGCACCCTCAGCGGCACTAGGGCGGCCGGTGCAGAGTGCTGAGGCCCAGTGTTATCTAATGGGGGTTAGCGGGCCTCCGGTTGGTGGCTGCTTTACGGGCAGGCCACTTGGATTTAGAAGCAAAGCTCCTAGGGTTTAGCTCAGGGCAAAGGGGGATTTGAGTTAGCACACAATGTGCACCCACAGCGGCACAGGGGAGGCCGGGTGCAGGGTGCTGATTTGGCATTGGGATCCTTGTTGTTTTCAATGGGAGTTGCGGGTTTTGGCTGCAGGCTCTGTCCAGGAAGTCTTTTGGGTGGAATCAACAGCTGGGCAGGTAATTTGGAGGGCTCGGGGACATAGGTGCACCTCAGGTCCTCTTCTCCAGGGCAGCTGGATGCAGGGGTGTCTTTTGAGATCAGATTTCACCTTACCAGGCCACTCACAGTTTGAGGGGGTCTCCGTGCAGAGGCTGCAGACGACATCGGGGAGTCCTGGAGGTGTTAATCCACGGTGGACTCAGACTCTGGAGCACTGGGGGACCTCGCTGTAACTGGTGGTCCACTCTGACCATAGGCGACATGTGCAGTGGTGGTTCCAGGCGTCGGGTTTGTCTTCAGCAGGCTTGGAGTCTTTCTTGGGAGATTCTTTTGAGCAGAGCTGCTGTTCACAGGAGATCCGGTCTTGGTTGAAGGCGGTCAATCCTCCCAGGAATTCTGGAGGTTGCTGTCTGCAGGACAAGGTGAGTTTTGGCGCAGGATCTCTGGAAACTGCAGACGAGCCGGTAGGGCTGGAGCCAAGTCAGTTCTTCTCTGCAGTCTCCTCTGCTGGGAGTCTTCTTTCGTCTTTCTTCTTCGTACGTTGCATGACTCTGCCTTTTTGGTTCAGGGCTACCCCCTAAATACTGTATTACGGGGGCCTTTTAGGGGTCTTGTGTTCAGTAGCCAGTGGGCTACTGACCTTAGGGTGACTACACCCTTGGTGTGCGCACCCCACGTGGGGGAGAAGGCAAAATGTATAATCATGATTGAAGAGTGCCTGCCATCTGCAAGATGGCGGGCATTGAAGAGTGGGCTTCACCTCACCTCCCCCACCTGAGGGGTGGGGTTGGCAGAGGTCAGACCTTCTGAGCTGCTCTAATTTTTCCCGCCTGTCTTCCAGCCGAAAACTGAGTGAGACAGGAAGGGGGCCTGCTCCTGATAGCAGGAAAGACTGGGGGTTGTGTTACAAAGGCTGCCAGGCCTTTGAAGCTCCCCTGCCATAGATGGTTCTTCCTGACCTGGGGAGGTGTGAACACCTCCACCCAGGAAAGGCTTTGTTTCTGGTGCCAGGGAGCAAAGGCTCTCAACCCAGGGATCCAGAAACATGTCTCGTGGTAGCAGGCTGGTGTTTACCAGTCAGGGAACTCACCAGAGGCTGGTCGTTTTTCAGGGGGCCTTTCTAAGATGACCTCTGAGTGCATTGTATAATAAATCCCACACTGGCAACAGTGTGGGTTTATTATTCTGAGACGTTTGCTATCGAGCTTCATAGAATTCAGTAAAGCCATTATGGTGCTGTGGAGTTCGTAATGACAAACTCCCAGACCATATACTCTTTATGGCCTTACTGTACTTACAATGTCTAAGAATGGACTTAGACACTGTAGGGGTAAAGTGCTCATGCAACTGTACCCTCACCAGTGGTATAGGTCACCCAGCTAGATGGGTTTCTTACCTATACCATTGGCAGTGGGATGCAGGCATGGCACGCAGGTATGTGTGCCATGTCGACTCTTCACTTTTCTCTGCATCAAAATATGCAGCCTGCAATTGCAGTGTGTGTGTTAAGGTAGACGACCACTAAGGGTGGCACAATATGTGCTGCAGCCCTTAGAAGCCTTCCCTGGTCACAGTGCCTTTGGTAACCACGGTACCTTTTACAAGGGGCTTACATGTGGCCAGAGAGGTGCCAATTGGAGGTACAAAGGTATAGTTTTTGGAAAGAACACAGGCCTGGGAACCTGATTGGCAGGGACCCAGGGTACCTCAAGTCAAAGTGCATCAGAAATGTGGCAAAAAGTGAGGGGGTTACTGCAACAGAAACCCAGCTTCTTACAGCACCCTCTTGTGAGATTAATGAACATGGAAAACCTGTGAGGACACTGGCAGATTCTAGCACACGTCACATTTTGATAGTAGTACATGTGTATTAAAGAGAAGAACTAAGAAAATGTGATATCAAGTTAATATCATAAAACAGGAAGCATATATAGGTGGTGGGGTGTTGTGAAGCCCAAACTGAGTTCAAGGGTAGATAAATAACTTCGAAGGTATTTGAAGATAAGGAAGGAGGATGCACACACGCAGAGCATACTAAAGACTAGCACGTCACATTTCTCTCACACCCCCGACACGATCCCCACCACGGAGTGATGAAAATCCCATGTTAGATTATTCCACGTCACCTCTAGAGAGAAAAGTTATTCCCACCATTGCCGCCATGATTCTACTGATTTATACCGTTTACTATTTTTCAATTTTATTAAAGAAAAGAATTGCTGTACGGAACAGTCAAGGGGGAACAAACCCTGCGCACCGCATGTACACGGCCACGAATCTCTGTAGTTAATCAGCATTGTGAACTATATGATAGTCCTGTACCATTATAACTGTGTACCGAAGCAATAAAAACAGGTTTAAAGAAAAAAGGAAGGAGGGTGTGTGCTAGGATGATCACAATAACAGGAGCTAAGCATAACCTTTGAACCAAATCACCCTGAGCAGGTGCTGCGCACCAAGGGAAATAAGAAGTTACTGGCATACACAAATTGGAAGGGGAAATTTCCAGAGGTGTTTAGTGAAAAGCTCAATTTAGTAAAGGGATTTAAACATAGGATCAATTTTCAAGAGAGAGCTGTGCCAAAAGTATATAACAACAGACCAGGTCCATTAACATTAAGAACTGAATTGAAAAAAGATCACAGAACAATAAAGCTGCTGTGGCAAAATCACAGTGCACATACCAACGATGGTATTCTGTTGTATGGAGCTTAACTTGCATCTAGTGCAGCCTCCAAAGAACCCAACCTTTTGAATCAATCAAACATAAATCCCACGGGAAGAAGCATTCAATCTGGGGGGTGGAGCTTGTCGGAGCCTAAAATGGCCACGCTTTGAGCGAGCACCGCGAGTCATCGCTCCAATCCGTCAATAATACTACATCCAAGCAAGTAAGATTTAATTCGCGGCAGGAGGCAACTCAAGACTGTGCCGGCGTTTGACGAGGTTTCGGCCGCAACCTAAGTACTCCTGAGACTTAGAGCGACTACGGCTTGTGCTTGCGGCTCCTATGCTGTGCTGACAGGCCGCGATCCCCGCCTGGACTACTACCAGCGTGAAGCTGGACTTGAGGATCGCAGGGCCCCTGAGAGCACGAGCGGTTTAGACGCGGCCACGGGAGTAACATTTTGTCACATACTTTGATATTGCCCATTGTAAGTGCACAGGTGAATGGAGGGCGCACGTCGGATCAGCTGACACCCATGAGCGAGGCCTGGCAGGGCCGCATCTACTGGGCATGGGGGTTGCGGGCTGACCGCCCTGCGGTCGGCTGCCGTATCCTGGTACGCCAGCATGGTGCGCTCGCCTGTGACGGTCCCGGGGGCCCAGGAGGTCTGAATGTGGACTGTGCTGCCGCCCCAGGATTGGAGGCATCATCCTGCAGCATAGTGGCACCTTAGGGTAAAGCGTCGGAACAGGCCTTGCCGCTTCGCAGCTGCACCACGGGAGCTCCCCGGCCCTGTCTGCTAAGAGGGCCCAGCTGCTGGCACCTTGCTACGCGTGGCGGCGCTGATCTGACCCTGAGAGCTGCCTGTGCTGAACTACCCGGCTTGTAATGAGGATCGGCGAGCTGGGAACTTCTGCGGTGGTTCTGAGGCTCTATCTGCTTGGGACACGTGCATGGCTGCCTAACTTGTGTGATTCCCTGGGTGTGCTTGGACATGTAGTTACTCTACCCAGGCTCCACTCTGCATTGCTGCCCTGTGAAGCCCTGCCTGCACCCTGGATGGGCCCTTGCCCCCTGCTTGCCTGGGGCTCACCTCCCGGTAGCTAGCCCGGCGGAGATCTGGTGGGTGCTGCGCCTCAACTGCGCTACAGTGGTCCCCTCAACCGCAGTGCCTGCAGTGAGAGTCTGGTGTGCCTGTCTGGCTGGCATCCTCTACTACCACGTTGGGCCTCAGCCCTTGAAGAGTGAAGCACATTATTTTCCATGATCCTGCGCCTGGCGCTCAAGTGAAATAGGATTGGGTGGTGTTGGGGGCCCTCGCTTCCTGCGGCTCAGCATGGGCAAGGTCGACATAACCCAATCCAAGCTGCAATTTGAGCAACGTAAATCGAGGTCCAGAGACACAGAAGCGGCCCACCCTCCTGCCGAGCAGGCTGATATGACGGAGCAGGCAACAGGGAACTTAAGCAGATACTCGCCATGCAGAAAAGCCTCTCAACCATAGATGGGAAAATCGATACTCTTGCATACCGGATGGACAGAATGTTGGAGCGCCTCGACAAACACGCTGAACGTATCGACATGACCGAGAGGAGGGTCTCTGAGGTGGAGGAGGCGCAGTCAGAGGTCGACACAGCCCAAAAGCAGCTGGCAAAAACACTAACCGCGTTGCAGGAGAAGGCAGAGGATTTGGAGGCGAGATCCAGGAGAAGCAATATAAGAATCACGGGGCTGCAGGAATCCACCTCAGTCGGCAATATGGAGGTGTAAATTGAAAAACTGTTGGTCACACTTCTAGGCCGTGAAACCTTCTCGGATATCTTCGTGGTGGAGCATGCACACCATTCGTTTGGCCCTAGACCTCCTCCGGGGGCGCCACCATGCCCAGTGATTGCAAAGCTCCTCAACTATAGGTACAGAGATGCGGCCCTGAAGCAAGTCATAGCACAAGGAGTCCTGCAGTTCGAGGGTTCCACGATTTCATTGTTCACTGACTTTACCATGAAGGTGCAGGAAGCCAGACGTCAATTTGCCTCTCTGAAACGGCGTCTATGGGATCAAAATATTGATTACACCATGCTCTACCCTGCCAGGCTGAGGGTCAATATGACCGGTTAATCCCGGATTTTCCTTGACCCTAAATCACTACAGAAAGCCTTGAATGATCTTCCCAAGACGACGGGGCATGGCCAAGAAACCGAGGGGCTGGAGGAGGCAGCTGGTGGCACAACTGGAGAGGAGGAATAGCACAGCCTCTCCTACATATCTCTTGCTCAGGACTTGCAGAGGCGCCAGGTGCAGCCCTACTCTCCCCTTCCCTTGCATCCATCAGATTGTAATCTTCAGCCCGAAACCTTGCTCCTGTTCTTCCTGAGACAAAAAGTCAGTGTATCGCAAGTATTGTTTAATTAACACATTGTTTTGTGGGGGCAGGGACTTGTTATATCGTTATGACTATAGGCCCAGACGGCAGATACTCTATCCTGTTCACATGAATGGTGGGCGCCGGGCTATTATTGATGTACGGACAGCTTTGTCATTATTAGGCATGGATGTCCCAGATTTGTATTCAATGGCTATACTATGTTTCTGTTTTTGTATTGTTCTTTGCGGAAGTAAGGTAACATCCACCCCGTGCATTTTTCACTGTACTGTTCTTGCTGGTTTATGGTCTCTATTTGGGAGGGTGGGGCAGTGGGAGGATGCCGTCTATGCTCTTTTGGGGTCTGCATGGCATGGGTGGTGGGTGGGTAATTCTAAGCATTGTTTGTTTCCATATTGTCTTCTCTCGGTCACAGAGTGTACTTTGCGTTCTTCCACTTCAACAAGGACGCCTCGAGGTTGGGAGCGGTATTGGAGGGCATCCCTATCTAGACATGGCTATGACACTCCTAAGGTAACGATCCCCTATGTTGACAACAGGGCGATAGGCTGCAGCTCCTAACTTGCAACATTAGGGGCCTAAACGATTTCTGGAAAACCAGGAAAGTGATTGCATACTTTAACAGACACAGTATTGACGTTGCACTCCTGCAGGAGACTCACTTGCCCACTGATTCCCAGATACTAACTAATAAACGGCTACATGGGGGTTTTCACGCTGCAGGCTACTCCACGCATGCTCGAGGGGTGCTCACATGGATCAACCCTAGAAGCGGTATTTCCCTTGAAGCTTTATAGACTGATGGGGAGGGTAGGTTTGCTATTTCCAAGATTAAGGGGAAAGAAATGGAGTTCATTACGGTTAATTCATATGGCCCCAATTTTGATAACCCACAATTTTTTAGAGAGCTCCTGGTGTGCTTGCGACGATGGACATCGCTTCCGATAGTTGGGGGAGGCGATTTTAATTGTACACTTAATCCCGCTCTGGATCACTCCTGGGTCCCAGTGAGGCGCTAATCGTTATCGACTAAAACTGTAGAGGATGCAATCACATCACTAAGTATGGTAGATGTTTGGTACTCCAGAGATAGTGGAGTGGGGGGTTACACACACTATTTAGCCCCACACAACCTGTATGCCAGGATTGATTATTGGTTTGTCGCTGGCTCTCTTTTCACTGCAGTTTGCGGGTGTGAGGTTCACCCACACTCATACTCTGACCACTCTCCTGTACAATTAGACTTCGACACCCCATCGAAAAAGCCTGCTCCTTACACCTGGAGGTTCCAGCCCTATGCCCTACTAGACAATGTGTTCAAGACTGAAATGGTGGAAGCCATCAAGATCTTCTTTGACACTATTATCGGCTCAGTTCCTCTTTCGCTACGACATGGGAGGCCTTCAAGGTCTATATTAGAGGGATCGCTATGCCTAAACACTCCGGTGTGCTTCGCTCCATCAGGGAATCTTTGGTAGCTCTGGAAAGGAAACTAGTCACCCTCGAGAGGGAGGCCTTAGTAGTAGGTGCCGACCAGGAGGTGGAAGAATTAAAGGCTACACTGGATGATTATCTGGAAACCGCTGATAGAGAAGTCAAATTCCTAGGGAAGTACGCCATAGCTAAAACCTACGTGGAAGGTGAGCACCCAGGTGCTACTCTTGTGGCTGTCCTGAGGGGTATACGGGAGGCGACTGGGGTCACAGAAATTTGTGCGGCTTCCGGCGAGGTCCTGAGTTATCCAGATGCCATCGCTGATTGATTTAGAGACTACTATTCTGAACTTTATCAAACCAGAGTGACAGGAGAGCGTGCTCCAGCCCTGGACTATCTAGAACATATAAAACTTCCCTGGTTGGTGGATGAATATAGGTAATACTTGATTTTGCCACTTGAGGCATGGGAAATCTATGCGATCCGGAAGCGCTTCTGGGCAAGACGGCTTAACTGTGGCCTTCTACAAGGAGTTTAGAGAGCTCCTTGTTCCCCACGTGATTACTCTGTTCAAAGAAATGGGGGAGAGTGGGATGATGCCTTCAGATATGAGGGAGGCCATGCTAGTCACCCTCCGAAGCCAGGCAAGCCTCTAGATTAATGCTCATCGTATAGACCGCTCTCATTGTTGAATGTCGACACCAAATTATTCACCAAAGTACTTGCCAACCGCTTAGCTCCATTGGTGCCAACATTGGTCAGTCCTGAACAGGCCGGATTTGAGCCAGGACACACCCTCGCTCATAGCTTGTGCACAGTATTTGGGGCCATCCAACACACTAATCCCAAAGTCAGGGCTGTCATGATATTTTTGGATGCCGAGAAGGCCTTTGATTCGGTTGAGTGGGACTTTATGATGCTGGTCTTAAGGCAGATGGGTGTTGGCGACCTCTTCTCCCAACTTGTGTCAGTCCTATATAATTCTCCGACTGCCAGGGTCAGGGTGGGTAATCTGGTAACCTCCCCTTTTAAAATTTCCAGGGGTACTTGTCAGGGGTGCCCGCTATCGCCTCTTCTTTACGCTATAGTGGCCGAGCTTTTTGTCGTGCGCACTTAGGGAGTATCATAGCCATAGAGGGATACGGTTCCCGGATATAACCTAATAATTTCCGCCGATGATACTCTCTTTTATATCAGAGATCCTGGGACCAACCTATCCCTGGTTTTGAGGGAAGTGGTACGTTACGGTGAATTCTCTGGTCTCTGGATCAATTGGACCAAGTCCACCATTTTCCCCCTTACACAGGCCATGGATCCCATCAAACTGGAATTCCCGTTACATTGGACCACTGACTCTGTGCGCTATTTGGGCATTCAGGTACACATGAATTCCAAAGTGATGTTTAATGAGAATTATGGCAGGGCGGTCGCTAAACTTGAAGACGACGTCAATAGATGGGTGTGACTCCCATTGTCCCTTATTGGTCACATCTCTTTAGTGAAAATGGTAGTCCTCCCTTGGTTCCTGTTCTTGTTTTTAAACATGTCGATGATTCCCCCAGCCCCCTTCTTGAAGCACATTAAAACTCTGCTGATCCAATTAGCCTGGGCCGGTAAACAACCCCGGGTTAGATGGGATATTCTTACGCTCCTCTACTCTATGGGTGGTCTGGGTGCCCCGGACATGGAGCTTTACTACCATGCGGTGCAGTGCTCACCAGCCTTTTATTGGCTGCACCAACAAACCCCCCCTCCCCATCTGCACATAGAGAAGGTCGCTGCTGCACCCCCTCCCCACTGGCTGCATATCTGTTCCGGGTGCCTTGTAGACGCACATGTACACTAGACTCCATCAATGCTACCACACATGCATGGCACAGCATACTGTAACAGCAGGTGGCTTCTATTTTGTATTCTCCACTCACTCCTGTTAACTTGTGTCTATGGCTGCCGGTGCTTACTGAACCGGAGGTGCTGCGCGCTCTGTCACTTCTTGATATTTCTCACATTGGTGACCTCTTCGAGTACGGGGGTGGGATGAGATTATCTCAGACAGGAAAGATGTCACCTCGTTGACGTTGTTCCATTACTATAGGGTCAGACATGCACTTCGCGACATTCTAGGAGACAAACTGATTTAACCGCTGGAAATTGCCCCCTTCTCCCTGCTGCTGCGTCCGGAGTCCCCCCGGAAGGTTGTTTCCAATATCTACAATTTAGCACAAGACTATCAAAAGAATCACTTCACCAAAGACAGGCTGGACTGGCAAATTGATTTAGAAATGGCATTAGATGATGATACATGGCGCTATTGTTGTGAGGCTACACGGCATGTCTCTCTGAATGGACGACACCGTCTTATACACTTTAAATTTATTAACAGAGTAGATTACACCCTGATCCGCTTACACAAATATGGCCTCCGGGACACAGCGAGATGCGAACGATGTGGTATGGATCCCGCAGGATTTATCCATATAGCCTGGCTGTGTCCAGATGTATCCAACTATTGGATAGGCATTTTCCGTAACCTTAGTGACATCACAGCAGAGTCTCTGAACCCGAACCCATTGCTGGCCCTGCTTGGCTTCTCAAAGCATATACGTAAAGAAATTAGGCGCTTGGTAGAGATGGGTCTATTAATAGCTAAACGTGTGGTTGCTATGCGTTGGGCCAGAGGTCCATCTCCCACTACAGTGCAATGGGCTAAAGACATGTTATATTGCAATACGCAATCCGAACTATACAGTGAATTGCTCCCGCCCCAAAGTCATCTTTAATGGGTAAAGAGTAAACTAGGTATTTGTGGAATTCGTCTGTTTAATGCAGTGGGGATTTGTCTGAGGGTAGTGTTTGGGTGTCATTGGTTTCCCCTTTGGGTCTCGTGTCCATGCGCTGACTTGGTGTGTTGCTTCTGTAAGCTGTTGCGTGGGCTCTACCTCGGAATTGTCTCCAGGTTTTGTATCTCCGTGCTTTTGGTGTGCCTCCCTCAACAATGATTGTTGAAAGACTTCCTTGGGATGCTCACACCCCATTACTGTACAACCCCGTGAACCTGTGCTTTGAAACCAGGCCTGTTCCCTGAATTTCTGTATAAGTGCACTGTGAATGATTTATTTTTCATTTCATCTTTTTGATTGACACTGTTTGTGTTGTCTTCTTGTTTGCAAACTCAATAAACAAATACAAAATAAACAAAAGAAGCATTCAATCTGTGAACAGATGGAGTGTTTCTTCCGGTATGATTTAGGTATCAATTGAAGCAAGAGCAGGGGCAACTGTGTGAAGAAGGCATATTAGAATCAAAAGAAGCATGGGAATTGGTTCTCTTCAATAGTTTTGCTAAGAAAAGCAGGGAGGAAAAGTCAAGCTGTGCACAGATCTAAGGGACTTGAAAAGACACATTTGGGTGGATTACCACCCATTACTGACTATCAATGAGATGCTGAATACGCTGAAGGAAACTGCTGTTTTCTTAACGTTGGACCTCTCCTTGGCATACCACCAGATAGATCTTGAAGATGGTGGCAATCTTTGACATCTATCATCACATCCGAATGAGCTTATTGATTTTGTCAGAAACATTCCTCTTTAACGTCAGTTTCAACTATTTTCCAAAGGACCTTGCACTTACTATCTGATGGCATGAAAAATGCTATGTACTTCCAAAGTGGCATTCTGGTCTATGGAATGTTTTGTGACGAACATGATCTGACCTTCACAAAAATGCTAGAGATACTGAAAAAGTAGACTCCTAATTGAAGAGAAAAAACGTAGATTGTGGGCAGCTGGTGTGGACTGTTTATGTCAGCACATAGATTGTAATTGCATAACATTGAAATCTTGTTGAGTAAAAACAATCATAGAGCACCCAGTATTCAAAACAAAGAATAGTTGTAGTCACTCCTGGGGCTCAAAAATTACAACACCAAATTAATTACTAATTTTACAGTTAATACTGAGAATATGAGGAAGTGGATGAAAAAGAAAGTGATGTATGTGCAGTGTGGAATGTGTGAAACAGAATTAAGTGACTTGAAGGAAGTAGTATGTGAGGTACCCTACGTAAAACATTTTTACACAAGGTACCATTCATTGATTATGATGGATGCAAGCAGTTATGGACTGGATACAGTATAAATGTGGGATAAAGGTGGTAGAGAAGTTACCAAACTGCATACATCGAGAGCACTGAGAACAGCATAGACTAGATATTCTATAATAGAAAAAGGAGCCCTGGTGTGCTGGTGGGGAATTAGTTACCTTAGGGTGTATATAAGGGGATCTAAGTTCTTTGAAAGGTTATTTCTACTAGATTTACTATCAAAGCTGCAAGCAGAGCAATTCTCACATGCCCAAGTGGTCTATAGGACTTCAACAGTACAAATTTGAAATGGAATACACACCGGGTCCAAAACGTTACCACAAACTGTTTACAATGGTTAGACCTGAGTGAAAATCTGTGGGCTGAGTTAGAGGAGGAATTTGTTGTTGATTGTCACGACCCCCTCCTGCGCCCTCTCTGTCACAAGCCCTTCCTACACCCCGTGTCACTAGAATAGCATGACTGATGTTCCCCAAGGCCCGTAATTCCATTGCGCTTGAATCTTTGCAAGGGTCCCCCAGAACCAGTGAACCAATAGATTATCTTGCACCCACTGTTACTAGGGCCTTGGTGTGGTTTTCCATTGAATCCCTGCAAGCTTCCCCAGAATCCCATGAGCCAATAGCAAGCCTTGCTCCAGCTGCTACTGGGTCCTTGGTGTTGTTTTCCAGTACGACGTTTGAGTGAAAAAAAAGCATTTGTTTCCTATTATTTGGTTCTGATTATCAAGTTGCACCTGCCCATTCTGTAAGGTCAAAGTAAGTGTACTAACGTGTGTTTTCTTCAAGGCTTCAAGAACCTTTCAGACGGCCATGTGCCAAACATAATCTATCTAACCCCGCCCAACCCCGAGTCATGGCTTGGCCTCACTCCCTGCGGAACAAGCTTTACCCTTCCCGTTCACCTGAAAAATCCTGCCAGAACCAAGAAGAATCAAGTGAACGGTGGTTCTCGTAGCTTCAGATCCCTTGACCTCTTCCTCCTCTCTACCTCCTGCACAGTTACTCCGGACCCCCCGCGACTCCCTGAGTCAAAGCCTTGAGATCTTCTACGTCAAGTGGTATAACTAGGCTAAGCATTTCGTATCAGATTAGTCCACACTAATCCTCCTATAGCAGTAAGCAGGACAGAGTATCAGTGACTTCAAAGACTATAGACTTTTCCTCCATGCCCTCTCTCTGATTTACTCCAGTGCTTCTTGTGTGTTTATACTCCAGACCCTTCCTGCAACCTTGGCGCTAGAACTGTTATTGCGCAAGGATTAAAGACTTTAACTTCGCGTTTCTCTGATGAACAGTAGTGTCAAGAGAAACCACTTCAGAGTCATTGATATATGCATGAACCTTGTACCCAAACCTCTGTTCCGAGTATATCTGTGGGAGTGCAAGTAACTCCAACCTGTGTTCCGAGTTTATCCGTGGGAGTGCAAGTAACTATAACCTGTGTTCCGAGTTTATCCTCGGGAGTGCAAGTAACTCCAACCTGTGTTCCGAGTTTATCCTTGGGAGTGCAAGCAACTCCAATCTGTGTTCCGAGTTTATCCCTGGTATTGACAAACTCCAATCTGTGATTTTGGTTATTCTGCTCTCATTCCGTGCTGCTGGCAAAACATGTATGTGTATCTCACTGATGTTAGTGCATGGTCATTGTATGTGGAGACCTGTTAGTGTACTGATAGTAACTGCCTCCTCTTGTTAATTCCAGTGCATTGCACCATTACAAAAAGAGAGGTTCCAGTCCACTGCACATCTACCTCACAAACGCAGAAGGTCTCAGAAGTGATAAATCCTGTTACGAAGTGTCGCACAGCCACTGAGCAGACCCAACACGCAAGTTTCTCTTTTCTTATATTATTCCGACCCCTCTTACCCCCGGGAGCCATGCATGATCTAAGGAGTTTTGGTCCCTTGATCTTGTACATTTCTGAGAGTGATAGGAGGTCCAGCATCGGCTCCAGTGTTGTTTCTGCGGTCAGGACCAAGTGAGTGTATGACATTGATGAAGTGAGTAAAGCTACATTAAAGCGTATATCGAAGGTGGAGTGGATGGAGCAGGTTTTGAAGGCTGAAGTATCAGACAAAGTCATCAGGGACCAGGGTGGAAAAGGAAGGCAATACTTAGTGATTATGAGTGGATGAAAATCTTGGCAAAGAGGTGTCAGACAGGATGGCTTTATGCAGAGGTGAGAATTATTGGTGGTACCAAAAGTGCTGAGCACCAAGATATTTGTCATAGTGCACAAGGGCCATGCAGAGATGACTGGGATGAGGAGAAGGATTAGAGCTGCCATTTGGTGGCCAAGTCTTGACAAGGATGTTGAGACCACGGTGAGGCATTGCACTCCATTTGCTTGGAGTGACAAGTCTCAGAAGACTGCTGCTTGTCTTCTTTAGGATGTAGGAAGACAAGAGGCCCTTGGGTAAAAATGGTCCTGGCATTTGTTGGACCTTTCCATACAATGGGTGTGGGGGCAGTGTTTGCATTCGCCATTATTGATTACTCTTCATATTGGCCAGTGGGCAAATATGTATCACCTGTAAAGACAAGGGTTGTTATAGATTTTTTGGAAGAATTATTTGCAAGAGAAGGAGGCTCAATGGAATTGGTTAAAGATAATAGACTGCAGTTGCTGTCAGACACGAAAAGGGTTTTGAAAAGGATTGGGGAGTGTTATTCAAGAACTTCAGTCTATTACTGTCAAAGCATTTAGTTTGTTGAGCGCTGGATCAGGGCTCTGAAGAAAAGCCTACAATTGGTATTGTGTTGGGTAGAGAATCGGAGGACGGCAGTAATTAAACTTGTGTGGGAGTACCAGACCACACCAAAAGCAGCCACAGGAGAAACACCACACAAACTGATACAGGGAATGGACTTTAGTTCAGATCTATTGCAGAGTAGGATGTTCACTTATGGAAAGTCGAAGGTGAGGCTAGGCAAAGTGAGGTTCAAAAATAAGAGAGGGAGTATGAAGTGATAGCTTTGCAGTTTAAGATGCATCCAAGTCAAGTTGGGAGAAAGAGTAATAAAGGGACTGTCCAAATTATCAGGAACATTGTGAGTGGAAAGAGTTGACAGATGATTTATTGAGCTGTCGGTCGGCAGTGCGTAGAAATTGAAAAACGTAGTTTGAAAAGAAGGACTTGGGCTGTCATGCAAGAAATTGGGAAAGTGGAAGCATACTGGGATCACAGATTAGAAGATTATGTCAGGGGACTAGCAGGGTGATCTGTCAGGGGAACTAGGAGGGTGAATTTGAAATTAGACTGAATAACTGGGTTTGTGTGTGGTCTCTGAAGGTAAAATAAACAAGAGAGTACCTGAAGGCTGGAAGGGAAGGAGGACAGAAGCAGGGTGGAACGAGCTGTGAATAGGGTATTGGAAGTCCTGCAGGGAAAACACAAGTACAAACAACAGGAAGGTAAAGCAGAGAAACAATAGACAAACTATCATAAATAACAGTTTTTCTGTTTCTTGGAAATGATCTCGCTGTGAGTGAAAACATATAATATGAAGGCAAAGAGCAGATTATTTTCACAGAGTTCTGGGAGACACCCAGCAGCACCTATGGAGAAGGAGTGCAGAGTGGTTCTCTGTGCTAAAGGCACAAGCCTTGGAGTCTAACTGGTACCCTGGAAGCTAAGCCAATCAGAATTACAATATAACCATCGGACAGTACAGAGAACAGAACAAGGAACACCAAAACAGAAACTGAGCTTAGGAAAAAGCAGGACTGGAATCGGTGTCAGCATCAGGACTGGAATATACAGAGCTGAATACTAGTATAGGAAAGATCTACACTCAAACAAGGCAAGAGTGAAATATCTAGACAAACATGGGCACAGAATACAAGGCAAGGAGTTTGCATATAATAGGGCAGATCAAGAAGAGTGCAGGCAGGAGACTTGGATCAATAGCTAACACAGGAACAGAGATACAGGAAAACAAGGGACAGAAACAGACACTACAACTAGCAAAAATGGAAAAGTGAGTATAGGGAGAAAGGAAAACAGAATCAAAGAACAAGCCTATAATAGCAGCAGGAACACAACAGAGCACTAGGAAACTCAACAGAAGTCTGTTGCTAGCTGCTTCACTCTGGCTCACGGGCCTGAAATACCTAGAGGCTCAGGAGAGGAGCACAGGTGCAGGGAGAAAGCCAGGTACAAAGACTTAACCAGGTGCAGGGAATCACTGACCCACCAATGAAGGGAAGATTGGACTGAAACCTGGAGAAGGGAAGTGCAGGGGTACAGGAGACACAAGACAGGGAATAGGAAAACCTTAAACAGAGTATGGATTGGAATAGATACAGAGAGGGGTCCAGAATCCAAATATAAAAGGGTAGGAATAACTGTAGGATTTAGGAACAAATCTAGTGAACAGAAAACCACCACCAGACAGTGATCTAGGAAGGGTCTGAAGACAGAAGGGAACTACAAGGAACATAAGAGACATGGAACAGAAACCTGGACTAAAATGTGAAGCAAACTATGAATGGTAAGTGCTGATGTGTTTATATACTTATACTGATAGCAAGGCAGGATCATAAAGTGACCTTGTAAGTGACATCGAATGACAGGATGGCAGAATCCTGACAGGTTACCTGTTTAGTTGAAGGACTATGAGACCCTTTGATTAGATCTTTTGATATTAAATGTATTTGACACAAGTGAAGAAACTGGAATGCAGGTGTGAAATACACCAGCATTCCCGTTTCTTCACTTGTGTCAAATACATTTATGAGTTAAATTCCACCCATGCATTCCTGTTTCTGTACTGGTACATCCTACTTTCATACTTATGACAACCAGCGTGTTGGCTCCTTATACAGATGTACAGTCTTGGGATGCTAGCATGCATCACAATATGTACATGCAAAGTCAGCACAATGGCAACATTTGCTATCTTGCCAACGTCACAATAACCATATTTGATTGTGGGATCAAGTAGCATTGACAGACCAGGTAATCATAACTCACCCTGTACTGTAATATTGTACGGTTGTCCAGTTGGTTAAATTAATGTGTTAAATGGTTGGTGTGTAAGTGAAAATGAGCACTAATACAGGATGTAGTGCCCAGTGTGCGCCGCCATACAGAACATTTTACTTGCTTAAAATTCATGTGTGAGTATCAGAGGCATGTTTCTCATAGCCACAACTACACTATTGCAGTACACAATGCATGGCCTCAAGATGACTAAATGGAGGACATTTTGACAGAAATGTAGCCGTCAGATTAGTTGTCTTTGAATTACTTGATGCTAAACTGAGTCCTCCCAAGGTATCCTCTCGGGGTGGTGCTATAACCCTGAAGAGACTAGGAGGCCTATAGTTTCAGAGCAGTAAAAGAGTTGGATCACCACCCAACTAGATATGAACTTATTGCTACATTTGCCCAACCTCAGCCAACTCTTTAACTTCAGTACTTAAAGTGCGGTCTAATCTATTTTGCCACAGTTGAGTCAAGAAGTGGGTGTCAAAATTCAAAGACAGTTCATTGATGCATGATGAAGATTTCCGTCACAACCGGTAGGTCTCCAGACAGGCGATATACCTATCAGTTGTGCAGAGCAGAGGGAACAGACAGATTTCTCACAAACTTCTCCCTCAGAAGGCTAGAGGATGACCCTATCTTGGGAGTGATTATTAGTTCAGCCAAATACTCAAAGTTTGCAGTAAGCTTCTCAAATCAAAATCACGCTTTATTCGATTTAAAAATGATTAAATCGGAGGAGGAGCCAAGATGGCGACCGGGACGGCAGCGTAGATTCCCGGCTCCGTGAACCTCCGCATCCCGCACGGATATCCTGCCTGAGATCCTTATTCTGCACTACGAGATCATGTTTGTGAACGAAAGCGGCAACCGATCGTGTGACTCCGAGGGTTCTGACTGCCGTAACGCCGGAGAAATCGGCGGTTGAACTTTGCGGCCCGTGCGGCCCCGAAGCCGGGACCTCGAGTGGACGCCCTGGCCGGATGGCAGTTCAACAACAGCGGCCTGTGGTGACTGGGTGGAGTCGGTCCGCCGGAGTGGTGCTCCCCTCGGCCTGCATTTTACTGGGGTCGCTCCCCCCTGCTGAGCGTTGCGGACCGAGGACATGCCCGGGTGTGCAATTCTCGGATTCTGTGGTGTTTGCCCCTGCCTTTGACGGTGAGCTGCCCGGACGCCGTCCCTGGCTCGCCCTGATCCTTGCGGGCTGCTCCCGGCTTTTCGCGGGAGCTGGTCCGTGGCGGAGACGACTATTGCCCGTGACCGCGCAACGGCTGAATCTGTGCCTACCCCCGGATCCCTGTCTTTAGCGACGTGGACCTTGAGGCGTTGGTCCCGGGGTCCTGGCCCCAATACGAGTCGGGCCTTCCCAGCGGCCATTTTGTCACTATGCTGCCTACCATCCTGTCCGCTGGGACGCAGCGGGACTGGGGGTGTGTGACTTTCGGGAGTGTGGCAGAGCGATCGGAGAGAGCTGCTCTGGGGTACGGCGACCTCCTGGAGGCCCTTGGTGCCCTTCATTACTCCTTGACTCATGGCTCCGGGGTCCTGGGGAGGAAGCTAGATGGCGTGGTATCAGCGTTGGGGCAGTGGCGGCACGTTGGTCCACAGGTACACAGTGGCTTTCCACACTGCACACAGGAGGAAGATGTTGCGGCCCCCCCCCGCGATTAGTGTACAGCCGGACACTCCGGACAGTATGCTACCGTGTGGTCGGCTAACTGTGGGCTTGATCTGCTCCGGAGGTATTGGACCTGAGCGGAAGATGGTGGCCTTATCCCGTGCGCGGTCTCCGGCGGCCCAGGGACGGCTCCAGCAATGTGTGTCTCATTTGACTGATTCAGCCTGTTTGGACCTTGTGTGCAGTGCAGATCCTGGAGCAGCACTGGAAAAGACGCCCCCCCATGAAGCGGTCCGTGCCGCTGCTCAGAGACTTCCACCCCGCTTGTGTGCGTCGCTCCCCGACTGTTTTTGGACACTCCTGTACCTTGGGACTTCAGACATGGTGCTGGGTCGAGGGGCAGGCAAGGGCAGAATCGTAAAGAGCGGTCAAGGCTGAGGCTGATCCTTCGGGGGTGGTCACCTAGTAGACAGGCGGACTCATGGTTGCGTGCTCTTATGGTTATTCGCATAGTTGGTGCATAATGCTCCCCACTCCCCCCCCCCTTTTTTGATATGATCGACTTGGTGCTGCTAATTGTTGGCTGTGGGGAGACTTCACCGTGCGGGAGGGAGAAGCCGGGGGTATGTTTTGAAGGCCCTCCTCCAGTTTATTATATTCTCTCCGCCCCCCCTGTCTGGGGGGGCTCTTCCTTTCTTACTCCTTTCTTCCCTGTCTCTTCTATATTTCGGGTCTAGTTCCAGGGCGACAGGCACACTGCTGGGGGGTGGGGCCATACTCATTCGCAGAGGTGCAGGGTGGGGGGATGGGGGAGGGGACTCTTTAGTCTTTATCTCTTTTTCCATGGCCTCCTTTTTCTTCCCTGTTTCTTTTTGCTGTTTTTCTGGGATCAGCGCGGTACACCTCTCTTATTGTGAATCGTTTGCTCTTAATGTGTACCACAGTTTCCGGGGGGTTCGCTGGGCTTTAGGTACGGGGACCTGTAGGCGCAACTATCTTTGCTATTTCTCCCCATCCGTACTTTCCCGTGTCTGCGCCATTGATTCAATGTATTGCTGCTTATTGTTTACGTCTCTGATCCTTGCCCCTTATCGCTGTTGGGAAATTGTTTGGCACCTGATCCTACTGTTTTGTCTTATTATAAAATGAAAAACCCTTTCTCTCCTGGTGTCCTACCTGTGCGGCTCATTGGCCGGACTATATTGGATTGAAGACTTTGCTCTCCGAGGTGCCGCCTGTGTTTACAGTTGCTTTTATTGTCCTGATTACTTAGCGGCCGGCCCCGGGGGGTTGTAGGCCCATACGTGTAACTGCTTGAGACGTCAATAAAGGTTTTTCAAAAAAAAAAAAAAAAAAATGATTAAATCATAAAAGCACATCATAAAAACAAAGACTTAAAAACATGATGTATCAATCCATGTAAGAACATTAAAAATACAATACAGATTTCTTTAAACATCCCTAAAGTGAATAAAATCGACAATCAGTTACGCTGGACGGTGATTACATCGAGTTTCTACATTTAACCACCCCTTTTAAAAATATAGCTATATGGCCAGTACTGATTTCATCATCCAAATATTGCAGTTTAATGAATGCAGGTCGACACTGTCTCAGACCTTGTGATTTTAAAATGGGTATGATCCATCTCTTCCTGATTATGTTGTAAAACTTACAGAAAAATATGACATGTATTGTCGACTGTGGGGAGATGTCATCGCACCTGCAAGGGCACAAAAGATGTGACCAATCATTAATTTTTGGGAATGAAACCATGTTATGAAAATTGCCTAGACGCAAACGCGTCAAAAGCATCCTAGCGTATATACTCAAATTAAAAGACAAATAAGGTTGTAACCCTGGTTCGGTCTGGATCAATTGATTAGCACTGACCGTTGATTTCATAATGTTAGAGGAAAATCTAAGCATCTCCAGATGACTAAAACATAGGGACTTTAACTCCTTCCTCGTAGTTGAAGTCAAACGGTCAGGTTTATAAAAAAACTCGAGATGACCCATGTCATACAGGCTTTTTTTGACATACACCAACCAGGGAATACGTAAAACCCCTCGTAAATTCAGACAGTCGTTTATCACACCCCGGTTGAAATACCATTCCAGACTTTATGCCACAATAGTATTGGCTGTATTTTTATTAAGTCGGACACATATGGTAGTCCCAGTTCGGCGTGACAAACATACGTAGCGGTGCTGTCTGGGACAGCAAAAAGACATTTTAAAAAACTGTTCTCGATTTTCTGAATAGACTCTACACTTGCATAGCCCCAAATGCCAGCTCATACAGTGCAGTTGAAATGCATTTGGCCTTGTAAATTGTCAGTAGATCTTTAATGGGACGCTTGCCTAGCTTCCTAGCAAAATTTAAAAGGGCTCCCACGGCTTTAGCAAAAAGCAATATTCTGGAATTGATAGCTGGAGCCCACGAACCCCTATTTTCAAACACAATACCCAAATAAGAGAAGGACTTGGCAAATTCCAACCTGTTGTTACCAATAAAAATATCACGGCACTTGGTAGAAGGCTTAGTGCATTTCATTGTAAAAGTTTTGGCGATATTTACATTTAGGTCTAAATTAGACATATACAACACAAAACTCGTGACTAGTCTCTGCAGGCCTAGTGGTGTACAAGCTATTAAAACAGCGTCATCAGCATATAAAAATACGCCAGTAGACCGTTTGCCAACAATGGGTATATCTAGACAATCCCTAGATAGGGTATCCCCCATGCTATTTATATAGAGGGTAAACATGAATGGTTCTAGTACGCACCCCTGCCTTACCCCCTTTCTGACAGGGAAGTTATCACTGAGTTCTCCTGTTCTCCCATAGCGAACCCTACCCTGGGCATCAAGGTATGATTGTTTTAAGAAATTAATTAAAGGGGTTTCCACCCCCATGGCCTCCAGTATGCTCCACAACTTCTGATGGTTAACACCATCAAAAGCCGAACTCAAATCGACAAAACACGGGTATAAACTCCCCTTTTTTGCCTGTGTATATTTCCCCAATAGGAGGCATAAGTTCAAACTCTGCTCCACAGTGCCAAGACCTTAGCGAAAGCCGTACTGAAGCTCAGAAATTACACCGGCATTCTCTGCCCACATTTGCAGTCTATTTAAAATAACGCTCCCGGCTACCTTCACTAGAGAATCTAGCAATGAAATAGGTCTATAACAAGCCGGGTCGTTACGATCGCCCTTCTTAAATAACGGGACAAGAATTGATTCCGTCCAGGTCGGAGGGAGGCCGTAAGTACAACAGGCCCGTGGGACCAGAGTAAGCAGTGGGCCCCACAACTGGGGGCAAGATTTAAATAAGTCCACAGGTATACTATCTGGTCCTGGGGCTTTTCCGCCCTTGCTTGCATTAATGGCCAAGATTACCTCCTCCGTGTTAAAATCAATATCGATTGGGAGGAAGTTAGACAGAGCAGGTCCGGGATCATCACCCTGGGGGGTGTCATCATGATTACAATATAATCTAGAGAGAAATGAGACACCCATTGATCCTCCCCAATCGAAATTTCAGTGCTGGGTAATTTTTGTGTAGCAAGAAACGGAGCGTTCACCGCCCTCCAGAACCCTTTTGTATCCTTGATGGCTGAAGCTTGCTTTAGCGCCTGTCATAGGTCATTCCTTATGACCTCCTTTCGCTCTTTTAGGGACTTTTTATACGCCGCCCTGGCCCTTTTGATGGCTTCCTGATCTTTCATGGGCTGGTGTAGGACGGCTATCAAGGCTGCATGCGCTTTACTACACCTATGGTCAAACCAGCCTGACCTATCTTTAAAAGATCTTTGAGGCTCTGATCTTAAGTTAGTTTGTATGGCCTGTGTAATTTTACAGAAGGAGTTAACGATATTGGAGTCCAAGGCGGTCTCATCAAGACAGACAAAAAAATCTGTTTTACAACTAGTCAAAAGTGACTTAGTTAACTGAAGTGAATCTATCCCTGCCCATTTAATAGTGTAGCCATTGACCCTATTGATGGCAATATCTTGTGAGGCCTGTGCAGACGCGTGTTTTTTAGATAGCACGTTAGCTGGCAAATCCAAAATAACACTCAGAGGATAATGGTCACTGAAGGCAACTGGATACATTTTAAAATTAGATATCCTACCAGCATGTCTGTTTGATATTAATAAAAAATCTATGGTCGAGCACAACCCACAGCCATTGAAAGTATGACTAAATGGGGAGGCAGGTGAACAAAGATCATTGGCAAAACCCAAATCCTGGGTAAACTTAATTAAATTTAAATGATCCCCAAACGTAGTATGCAGGAAATGAGAGATATCTTTCTCATCGCCAGACAATAAACAACAATTACCATCTGCTGCATGTGGACAAGGTCCCAAATTAAAGTCACCAACCCAAACTATACAAAAATCCTTGTTATTACCCCTTTGTGCTTTATCCAAGGCCTTCTGTAGCTGATTTAATACTACCTCAGATGCCGAGTTAGGCATGTTATTGTAAAAATTAACAAGAACAATACAATGTGTGCTATCAATGCTCAACTTCAGGACCTGAAAATAGGTATTAGATTCGGAAAGATCTGTCTTGCTCAAATTCATCCTATGGGATAAATATATACATAAGCCTCCCCTATTCCTCCCACGATTAGAAGGTACAGCCGGCATAAGCTTCTCAAAGTACCCACCCCCAAATCAACTCACATACAAGACATATAGATGTGTGTACAATAGGCTTGTTTTATATCAACGCTATCACAAATGTATGTAGTATAAAGGTAGCAAATTCACCAACATATTTACAACAGTAAACATAAGGAAAGTGAGCACAATGAAAAAGTAAACTATATTTATGTTTGCATATGGTTCCTGTATATATACTACCTCCTAGATTATGGTGGAGAAATATCTGCCATAATGTGAAGTGTGATATAGAAGCTATATAATAACTCAACCAAGACCTTATGTCATGTCGACTGGACCCTTGAGATGTGTCCTTCTCTGCTATGACTGAGAGGGCAGCATGGATGCTTCAGTCCCCCATGCTGATACACCCAGCACCGGAATGTTCCTCGCACAGTGCGTATTGGATGAGCCCAAGGGGAAGGAAGTCAGGACTAAATAACAAACTATAATATCAAGAATTTGGCATAGCCAAGAGAGTTTGCCTATGTGGGACCAATTGGCTTTGCCGATGTCTCTTAGCCATACTGCTGAGCAGTGTGGTTCCTTTGCAGCATGACTAAAAGTTTTTTTTTAAGTCGCTGTCTGCAGGAAGCTTAAAATAGCGATATGACTTGGTAACGCTGGCCGCGTCATATCACTCTTCTTTCTCATGGCGGCATCACTCTTATTCCAAGTGCCATCAGTCACGAAAGGAGGTGAAGGTGCATAAAAGCAAGTTGCACAGTTACAGGATATCCACAAATTTTCAATGAGCGAAAATACAAATGCCTCCGCTGGGTGCAATTGAGAGGCCAGGAATCAGCAGCAGAGAGGTCAGACTCTCCAGAGGAAAGAACTTGGGCAGGTTCAACACAACAGAGGATTCATTTATCAGGAAGGCAACCATGATAGTTTAGCATGTTAATGTGCTCTTTGCATAGACTTCGAAGTTTCCTACAAGTCACAAGTGGGAAAACTTGCATGGCAAATGCAGGCTTTTATCCTTGCAAGGTCAATAAACAAGAGCCACTGAGTAGGTGCCAAATAAACCTATTCATTTAAAGTGTACACTGTAGAAATGCCCATTATTGTATATATTATCAAATAATTACCGCCTAGCCCTTATATGATAGTTTTTGCATTGTAGGGTACACTGTGCCTGCAAGAGAATGATTCTTTATGAAATAGCCCTTGGGCTATGTCTTTTAACCATCTTGTAGAGCAGCATGAGTAAAAGGTATAAAACAAAAGCATTATGACGCGGGTAGCTACGATGCAGTCAAAGCTGTCCGAGTTATAATGCTTTTTGTTATGGCAGGTGCAGGGGGCAACAAGGACAACGGGAGGGTGGGGTGTGGGAGGGAAGAGGAAACACAGACCACAGGAGGGTGGAAGGTGGAACCAACACTGACAACAGGAGGAAATGGGGTGGGGGTGAGAGGTAAGAAGCAACATGGACACTGGCAGTTGGGAGATGGGAGGGTAGAAGCATCAAGGACAACACAGGAAAATTAGTTTGTCAATCACAGCGCCAACAGTGGAAGTACCCTAATCAAGATGAACCAATCAGTAGTTGGTCCATGCTCCAGACAAAAGAAGAGGAAGTGAAGCAGGTAAGTGATATCCAATTAGGAGGCAGCAAATGAGATTGACTATGAAGCTCACAAATGGAAAGCAATGGGTGGGATGAAAACCCCTTCTAGTAGACAATATCTCTCTAAATCGAGAGTGCATGCGTTGTCACAGGTGAGACCTAAAAAATGTAGCGTGTGTGTAAGAAGCTTACAAATGACTACAGAGTATGAGAATGTCACAAACAAGTAGTGTATGAGATGCGTACATGCATGAGAAACCAAGTATGTGGGAGACAAGCACAAAAAGTATTTTGTATGAAACGCTCTGTACAGTGTGTGCTGTTCATAAACGTGAGACGCCTACAAATGGAATTGGTTTAATTTGCGGCAAACAGCTGCGTACTTTGAGGACGTTATAAACGGACACTTTGAGCTCGTGCTGGTAATCAGCGTGTGGTGCAGCATTCCTACGCGCAAGCAGAGTGAATGGAGCGCGCGCGCGCATCCTCTAGAAGCCAGGAACTAGAGGCGAGGTGTGTGATAAGTCACCGACGACGCACGCACGCAACTGAGGACACGCTGTGTCACCGCCATATTGCTGGCACTTTCCTGGAGGAGAAGTAAGTGATTGTGCCCTCTGCCTGCAATCGACCTACAGAAGGAAGTTTTAGACACGATTACGTTGAAGAACGAAGCGATTGCTCTGCTGCCTGAATTCAGCTGACAGTTGGATCTCTTTGAGACAAGCTACAGGGGGGAAAAGGTGTAACGGAAGGTGAGGTCATCCTGACTTGATTGGTTACTTTGCAAGCGCCATCCTACTTGTGGAACAAATTCACAGACTTTATTGTTGACTTTGCAAGTGGTGATGGCATACATTTGACATTTAGAAAAATTGTCTGGAGCGCTGATGCATTTGATTTCAAGTTTTTTTTAGTTCATCTCATCACCTATTGCAGTATATTTTTTGGGATCTCTTCAGTACTATCATTCTTTAGGACTTGTTCCACATTTTAGAAATAAGTAAGGCACAACAGGATTTTAGCATAAGCCCTCCTCGTGCATTTTGGGCTGCAGGATTGGAGCCTGCCATTAAATTAATTGAATGGAAGGATTGCCTTTTGAATTACATTGAGGCTATTGATTAGGAGAAGGACATGTGGACAGAAGAAAAGAAAAGTATTTTGTTACACTTGTTGGGCCCACATAGTTTGAAAACGTACAACCGCATACTGTTTTACACTTAAAGTATGCACAGGTTAAACCAGATATAAATTCTTCAAAAGGAAGCAGGGGAAGGATGAAGTTTTACATGAGAATCTCATAACGGAGCAACTAGTACTGCATGCTAGAAACACAGCAATACATAAACGACTGTGGTTGACTGGTGATGCCCCAATGCAAGATAGATTAGCCATAGTACGCACGGCGAATATGTCTGAAAGATGTGCTAATGTATTGAAGCAGAGTGGTATGTAACGTTATACTGTGAGTAAAGTGACATTTCACAGTAAAAACAAAAGCTATCCAAGACAGAATAGGAGTATGCCCACAGGAAAGGATGGGCTCAAGGGTTTTCAAAGTGATAGCAAGGAAGATTTGGCGAACAGCAAGATTTGTCCTGCTTTGAAACAGAGGTACAGTAATTGTGGCATCATAGGTCATTATGCAAGGGTTTGTAAAAAGAACAAGCATTGGCATGGCCAATAGGTCTCGCCTTTGGGACCTTATAAGTGTTTAGCCATGCAACAGTTGCATTCATTCATTCAAATAACTTTATTCGATTGTAGGATAAAAACAATCATAAAAGTATATACATAACAAAACATTACAATTCATTAAAAAAAATTCATAAATAAAATCGTAACCTTTGAGAAGCACATGATCGAAATGAAATAGAGGAAACTACCATTTATACAATTATACTTTTTCTAATAGAGATCACTTTCTTTAAGTACAGTGTAATTATTGCAACGCAAAGGTGATTGTCCAAACGTTGAATATCATACATAGCCGGGCGGCATTGCCGATGCCCGAGCTCTCTTAAAAAAGGTAGTAATTGCATAGACCTCATTTGATGATAAAATTTACAAAATAGAACAACGTGCATTGTACTTTGGGGAGAACTTCCATCACAGGGACAGGGAGGTAATACATGAGACCAATTGTTAGCTGATGGGAAGCTAACCAGTCTGTGGAACAGTCCCAACCTTAAACGGGTTAATAAAAATCTATCATAGTTACCCGGGACATGGATCAAATAGGGTTGAATATTAAAAGATGTTAAAATTATTTGATGGTTTAAAACAGTGGGTTTTATAATCTCTGTAGTAATTCTTAAGGATTCTAGAAAGAGTAAACCCTCTTTTTTGAGCTCTTTCCGGGAAACAGCAAGCATAGTTTGGGGTTTAAAAAAATAATCCAATTTGCCAATATCACTTAAGAATTTACGTACATAATTGAGCCACGGTATCCTTAAATGTCCATCTAGTTTAAGAGCGTCAGCCAGTATGTCTCTGTTGAGTTTGGGTTCTTCATTTGTCCATACCCTATGCCAGAGTATTACCGGTTCCAACTTAATGAGATCGGATATAAAATGGAGTCCCAATTCCGAATGGCAAATATGGTTTGAGGAATTCCTTGGAACTGCAAGTATAAATTTTAGGAAACAATTTTCAAGTACCTGGAGCTGGGAGGTATCAACAAAGCCCCAGATCCCACTACCATACATTGCGCCAGAAACGCACTTGGCTTTATAGATCTTAATTAATTCAGTAGGTGGTCTGGTGCCTAATTTCCTCGTGAAGGATCTGAGGGCGGCAATTACACGATTCATTGTCAGTTTTTTAGCTAATATAGCCTCACCCCAAACATCCTTCTCAGTAAACAAAATACCCAGGTAAGAAAATTGCTTCATGCTCAATAATTGCTGACCCTCAATGAATATAGGCTTTTTAATTTTGGGGCGTCTACCACAGCGCATGATGAAGGTTTTGGCTATATTAACTCGTAAGCCCAGATCTTTCATGAAGAGGGCGAAACTCTCCACCACTCGCTGTAAACCCACTTGAGTACGAGACATTAAAACAGCGTCATCCGCATACATTATTAGCGGTATTGGACGACCAGCTGCGTATGGGGGGTCAAAACTTGAATTGCACAGGGCCTTCTCTAATCCATTAATATATAAATTAAAAAGGAGTGGTGCCAGTACACAACCCTGCCTGACACCACTCCTGATTAGGATTTTTCCCGTGCGTTCTCCCTTTCGCCCATAGCGAACGCGAGCGGATGTGTCGCTATAAAAACATTTAAGAAAATAAATTATAGTGTCTTCAACCCCAATTTGATCCAAAAGTGTCCATAGTTTAGAGTGAACCACACAATCAAAGGCGGCTGAGAGGTCAACAAAGGCCACAAACAGGTTCTCCCTCTTAGCCCTGGTATACTTCCCAGTCAGCATCAAAAAATGTAAACCCTGTTCCACTGTACCCAAACCAGAACGAAATCCGTATTGTAGGTCGGATAGGACAGAATTATTCTCAACCCATAAAAGTAAGCGATCCAGGATTACACGTCCAACTATTTTAGTATAAGAGTCTAAAAGGGAAATGGGTCTGTAACAACCCGGGTCATGTCTATCCCCCTTTTTATAAATTGGGACTATTATCGACTCCACCCAAGAGGGCAGTAAGTCCGTCCTACAACTGGCGTTTAACACCTGGACCAGGAGGGGGGCCCACAAAGACGGTAGAGTCTTGAACACATCTATAGGTACGCCGTCGGGGCCAGGGGCCTTACCTCCCTTGCTCATAGATATGGCTTTTTCAACCTCCTTTAGGGAGAACTGCATGTTGCCCAAGAGAGGGTAGTCCGTAGGTTTACATGGGGAAAAGGACATGGGCTCTCCCTCATAGACTTTGGAAAAGTGATCAATCCATTTGTCCTCTGGTATGGCTATCTCAATAGAGGGGCAAACCTCTTCGCTAAGAAAGGGATTTCTAATAATTTTCCAAAACCTTGCACAGTCATTACCAACCGAAGCCTGGTGCAACGCTTCCCAAGGTTCTTTCCTTAGCTCATCTTTCCTCTCTTTTAGAGCTAATTTGTATGTTGACCTTGCTCTGCGTATATCCTCTATACACCTGGGGCGGTTAGCAAAGCGTTTTGTTTAAATGTGAATATGCTTTAGTACAACTAGAGTTAAACCAACCGTCCCTCGGTGCTCTGTTACTTTTACATTTCCTCGTCAAGGAAGATTTAATTTGATCGCAGATTATGGAGAAGGAGGCAAGGATTTTATCAGGAGTAACATCCTCCGATAAGCAAGTCAACAACTCCGGGGCATATTTATTTATAACGGAAGTTAATACTTTAGGTTGATCAACATTCTCCCATTTAAGGGTATAGCCGTTGATACAACCGAGAGTCAAATTCTCCCACAATATGTCCCTGTCACTATCTTTTGAAATCGTTCTCTTGGGGATGGACATATGTTGTAAAGGTTTTCTCCTTTTCTCTGTTACATGTCATTGCATCTCTGTGGGATCTCTAGTGTTCTAGAATGTCAAGTCACTGATGCTAGAGAAAAGAATGTTAGAGTCAGTGTGGTGATGAACCTGCTGACGGTTGGGTGGATGAGCTGTTAACCTACAACTTGGAATAAACCTACTTGAATTCACATTCAAAGTATCTGTATCTTTCTTCGTGGGAAGAAGTTACCTTGCAACACTGGCGACGAGGATGGGATCATCATCAGCTCAACTCCAACCCTCAACTACATCTAGAAGGCAACCTGCTTCATTTACTGTGAAGAGGACTAAACTCCCAAGTAAGAATGTTCTTTATTTAACATTTATCACAACACAAGTGATAAACGACTCAGCTTCAACTCGTGGTCTCACCGCGTTTTAATTTAATGACTTTTTATAAAAGGAAAAAAAAACGCAATATTCTTGTTGATTTTCATAGTTAGGCATAAAGGAAAGTGGTCGCTTAACGCCATTTCAGAGACGCTAAATTTAACGATCCTTTCAGCATGCCGGATGGTAGAAAATGCAAAGTCAATGGTCGAGGAACAACCACGGCCATTGAAAGTTGGTGGGAGAGGGAAGGGGTTAATAGAAGTTTCATTTAAGAAACCCAAATCAAATTGACCCAGGAATTCATTATAAAGATCTCCTAAGTGGGAGTGATTAAAATGTAAAGGACTCACTCCATCTTCACGCCCCACGATACATCTCTTATCAATCGCCATAGAACACAGGGTGCAATTAAAGTCACCCAGCAGGAGGATCATCATATTGTGTCCGAATGATTTTTCTTGTTGGGACACTAATATAGCCAATTTATTAAGTATACTAGAAGCGTCCTCCAAAGGAAAATTATTATAGAAATTGATAAGAACAATCGGGGTAGCTGTGGTGAAAACCAAGATCAAGAGTTGGAAATAGGGATCTTTAACTGGCTCCAATATCTTTAATAAAAGCAGGTTGTTGGATACATAAGTTGTCAAGCCTCCTTTAGCTCTGCCATGTGCAGAGTTCACTGCTGGGGTATGGAGTGTTATGAACCCGTTGATATGAACTGGGTCCTCTGACCATGTTTCTTGGAAACAGATAAGTTCTTGCTGGTATATAAAACTTTGCCATAAAGGGTTACCAATTTTAGATTTAATTCCAGCAATATTCCAAGAACATATATTACAAAACAAGGTGTTACTCACAGGACAAATAGTAAGGCCCAGGATAGGATCTAAGGTGGCATCTGTCCTCAAAGGAGTTGAACCATTCCCTCTCGTATCTTCAATATAAACAGCCGGCATTTCATCCCCTCCCAGGATACCATCGGTTCCAGAGCACAAGCTAACTATACTGGTTTCACCATTAATAGTAACCAGGGAATCAGGAAACAGAGTAATGGTCGATGCAGTTATCCGAGTACTAAATGGGACACTAGTTTGCTGTCAATCATTATTATCCAAACCACTGAGAATATCATATCGGTTAGAAATTGTAACAGCAAATCTCCCTTCCTCAAGGTGCCCCTGATTAGAAAATAAGGGACGAAAACCTCACAACCTTTCCTGCCATGGAGAAGAGTAAAAATAAGCAAGTGGGACAATATTTACGTGATCAGTGAGAAGTTGGCCAGAATAACACCTCCCCAGAATATCATTAACCAGAGGGGGTGACCGGAATGAAAGTATCACACAGTCCCCTCTGAATGTTTTGGGAGATAAACCAATCCATCCAACTCTTCTGGCCATCTTAAAGTTGGAGAACAATGCACCGTTTGATCCAAATTTAACTGATAAGAAATATAGGGCTTTATTTCTCAAGGTTGACCAATGTTCTTGAACATTAAGGGGAAGGGGAGGGACATTAACTAACACCACAGTATATGGTAGAGCTTCTGGAGGCAAATTTATGGTAGGGAGCCTAGGTGTCGGAATAGGAATAACCTCCCTGGCATCAACAGCTGCCCCTAAAGCAGATGGAAATTTGTTTCGCACAGGTAGAGAAGGTCCTAGTACCTGTGGTCCCGTCGTATTGGAATCTTCCAATCTGGCGGGAGCCTGCTGTACACAAATATCGTCCAGATGTGGAGTAATAGAAGGGTTACCTTTCGCCACGGGCAGCTGATCGAGAGGTACAAGATCATTTGACCGCTTCAGAGGTAATTCTGCCTTAGTTAATCCCTCCATATGGGTAATCCTATCTTCGATATTTGACAATTTCACCATAATGGGTTCCACAAAAGACATTATCAGATTCTCCATTTTGCCCCAGAAACCCTCCCCCATTAACGGGTCACTTGTATTAGTAGTAGGGGGGATAACTAATGTGTTGTTAGTGACCTTTTTCACTTTTTCTGTAGGTTTGCTAGTAGTGTTACGTGGTTTGAGGGGACCCTTTCCCTTTGTGTTAATCAGGGATTTCCCTTCCTTGGTGCAATTATTTTGCTTCCGTTTCGCTTTTAACCCTCTAGTTGTCATACGTGACGAATCATTATTAATAATCTGTTCACATCCAGAAATGACGATAGGGCTTATAGGTGGTACTACTCCCACATCAGCCATAGAGTTCTCAAAAGAATGGTCAGAGAGTTGATCGCTAGGAAAAATAGCAGGGGACAAAGATAACCTAAGTTCCGCGGAAATAAGCTCTGGTTGTGCCAGCGGAAGGGATTTTGATTTGTCCCCCGATATTTGCAAGGAGCGAACCTCGGGGAGCCCAATAAAGGATGGAACTAATAACGACTCCTGTAAATTTGATGTTATCAGCGAGACGCTATTAGCAGAAAGAGGGGGGAGCGTACCTACAGGAAGCGAGAGGCGCCTCTCGGTGCTTTCAATGGCTGAGGAAACCACCCCAATAGTTTTTTGCAGCATCCGATCGATTGCTGTCAAACTAGGAATGGGGGTATGAACAGTACTATTGGGTTGTGGAACATTATGTGCTAGGGCGGCCTTGGGCTTGCCCATGTTTTGTGACAACAATGAAAACGTTAAGAACAGGACAGAAGCAGTAGCATAGGAATAGACCAAGCCTTCAGAGTCACTTACTACTCACAGGTAGTCACACTGTTTCAGGAGTCCGACCAAATGGTATGACCCTGCCCTGCCGCGGCCTGCCCCGGACGGCCATAGACGGTCCCGCCCTTGTCCCGGGCTTCTCCCGGCGCTGCCCGCGCGCGTCCCGTGACGCGGTGGAAGCCTCGCGGTTTTTAGCGCCTCCGGGCGCGACGGCGGGCGGAAGTGTCCCAGTGACGCTAGGCAGGCTGGTTTGTGTAGTCCTGCGCTGCCGCCGTGGATGAAAAGTCGGCGGCAGCGAAACACACACAGCATGGGTGTTCTTGCCACAATCAAATGGGACCCCAGGTACGTGCTTACTCCTCCGTTCACTCAAAGGTTCGATGTGCCCCGCTCCTCAGAGGGAGCCTCGCGGTTTTTAGCGCCTCCGGGCGCGACGGCGGGCGAAAGTGCCCCAGTGACGCTAGGCAGGCTGGGTTGTGTAGTCCTGCGCTGCCGCCGTGGATGAAAAGTCGGCGGCAGCGAAACACACACAGCGTGGGTGTTCTTGCCACAATCAAATGGGACCCCAGGTACGTGCTTACTCCTCCGTTCACTCAAAGGTTCGATGTGCCCCGCTCCTCAGAGGGAGCCTCGCGGTTTTTAGCGCCTCCGGGCGCGACGGCGGGCGGAAGTGCCCCAGTGACGCTAGGCAGGCTGGGTTGTGTAGTCCTGCGCTGCCGCCGTGGATGAAAAGTCGGCGGCAGCGAAACACACACAGCGTGGGTGTTCTTGCCACAATCAAATGGGACCCCAGGTACGTGCTTACTCCTCCGTTCACTCAAAGGTTCGATGTGCCCCAGTTGCATAACTAAATACTTATAAGGTCCCAAAAGCGAGACCTATTGGCTATGCCAAGCGGCCGTGCGGCCGCGAAAGTAAGAGTGATCGCGATCAAACATCAAAGCAGCTGTGCGGCCGCGAAAGTGAAAGTAATCGCGGTCAGGCGCGGCGCGCGCACCCGCGCACATGCACTGTAGCTCTAGGCTGGCCTGGTAGCACTTTTTGGAGCCCTCTCAAAAAGTATTGCCAGACCAGGGCATGCGCTGGGTCATGCGAGACCTAAAAACGTTGTTAAATGTGTTATGGATAATGACAACATCTCTGATAAAAATAACTCTGAAGCAGACATAAAGAAATCTTCCAATGTAATGAGCCTTTGTGGAAATTTGGTTTTGAATGTAAGTGGTCCAGTAGAAAGGGATAAACCGGAAATTCTTGAAGGACGCATGTTAACTGTAAAATACCCCAAATGCAAATTTGCTAAACATTCAGTGACATACTTAGGCCATGTGATTGGTGAAGATAGCACTAAACCTAAACCTTCTTTGATCAGTGCAATTGGAAAGTCTCCGTCACCTAGCAATAAAGAGGAAGTTAGGTTATTTTTGGTGATGGCTGAATACTGTGCAAAGTTCATCCCAAGATTTGCGGAGAGCACTTACAACATCATTCAGTTGTTAAAAACACAAAACTAAATTTGACTGGTCAACAGAGTGTGCAGAGGATTGCAGGAAAATTAAATCTAGTATTATCAATGTGGCTTCCTTAAGCAGTTTTGATGCAGAGCTGGACAATGTTATCACAACTGATGCAAGCAATAAGGGTCTGGGTGCAATGCTAACACAAAAAGATAAGAAGGGTGTGGAGAAAGTGATCTCTTTTGCTTCCAGGTCATTGTCCCCAGAAGAAGAAAAGTACCCCATAATTGAGACAGAAACTTTAGCATGCACATTGGCTTTAGACCACTTTGGGGCTTTTATTTTGGGGAAACCGTTGATCGTAAAGTGTGACTATGAGGCTTTATCTAGGCTGTTGACCATGGAATGAACTGTTAATGCATCAGCCAGAATGGCGAAACTTTCTATGTGAATGCAAGATTATGTTTACAAAATTGTATAGTGCCTGGAAAGAACAACGTGGTAGCTGACTATCTTTCCTGCATTCCTGCTCCGTTAGAGGAATATACGGATGATGTATGGGACGATTTTTAGGTTGCGCTATTTCATGATTGTGATACGCCAGCAATAAAGAGAGACAAATGGGCAGTGGAGTACAAAAAGAATAGTGTGTTACAGGAGGCATCTAGTTTCATTTGCTGTGATTGGCTTAGGAAGGAACACCTTAATAAAGAGGAGAGACATTTCCGGGAAATTAGATCACAGCTTTCTGTTGATAATAAGCACATTTTTTAGAGGGGATATGATTATTCCTCCCATGGGGGTCCGTCAAACTGTCATGAAGGCCATTTTGATGTTGTTAGGACCAGATCTGCGGTGAAGAAATTGTTCTGGTTGCCAGAAATGGATTTGGTCATGGAAAGATTTGTCAGGAAATGCACCCGTGAGATTTTGCTGACAAAACTTTACGCACCTTAAGGCCTCCAATCAGTGAATGTTGTATTTCCAAACAACCCTGGGAATCAGTCATGGTTGGTTTAGTTGGCCCGACTGGAGACTCACACAAATACAGATGGCCGGTTGTAGAATTTGTTGACAAGGTAGATACTGAATCCGTTTTTTTTTTTTTAAATAACTTTTTATTGGTTTTTTCATACCATATATAACAATCTGTGACATTGCATACAGTGAGGATCATTCCACAAGTACCTGCAGTTTCATTCCACATCAAATACAGCATTACAATAATTCGCGAATACATTATCTCGGTTCTCCGCGTCAGTGCTCTATCCAGGACTTCATCATTACTCACCCGCCTCCCAGATAATCCCTCAACCCGTCTATTCACTGAGTTCTGAATCTGAGTTCTCCCTAGGGGGTTCGCATATATCCCCTCGATAACTGTCCATTTCCCCCAAATCTGTGTCCATTTCTTGGGGCACCCTCTGTGGATATACACTGCCTTTTCCGCAATCATGATGGAATCCATGTCTCCACACCACTGGGGGAGGGTAGGGGTCTGTCTGGCTCCCCACCTCTGCGCTATATTTCGTTTTGCCACCATCATGCCTATTGTTACCCACGTTTGCATTGAGCGGTTAAGGTCCGTGGGTTCCCATATGTTAAGGAGGCACCTCCTGGGTTCTGGGAGCGTTGTGGTTTTTGTTACCTGAGAAAGTGTACGCATTACCGCCCTCCAGTATTGGATCACTATGGGACACGTCCATAAGGTGTGAAAGAGAGTCCCCTCCTGTCCACACTGTCGAAGACATAGTGGTGAGTCTGTCTGCTTGAGTTTGTATAGGAGAGTTCGGGTATAGTATGTGCGATGCAGTATTTTCAACTGTATTAGTTTGAGTTTGGATGGTATCGCTACCTCCCTGGGGGAAGATATGCCCTCCTGCCATTCCGCCTCGTCAAAGTCTCCTAGTTCTTCCTCCCACTTCGCTTTAACGGCCACCAGGGGGTCCGGCTGATTATTTATAATTTTACGATATGTCTGAGATATGGCTCTTTTAGTAAGATGGTCTGTAAGGAGTTTATCCTCCAGTGGTGAGGCTTCCGCCAGCAGCGTGCCTGGTGCGATCTCTGCGATAAGCGCGTGCCTGATTTGTGTGTAGCGGAATCTTTCGGTGTCTGCCATGTCATAAGCAGTCTGTAACTGATCGAATGCTAGCACCTCTCCCTTCTTCCAGAGGTCCCCGACTTGCGAGATCCCTATCAGGTCCCACTGCCTAAATCCTTTAGTGTTACGCAGCCTACCCAGCCTCTTTGCGTCCCATAATGGCATAGCCTGCGTTATCTTTCCTTCCCATCCCAGGGTCCTCTGCGCCTCATGCCACACTTGTATAGTGTGTGCCGTCGGGCCGTGAGGTTGTGCCTCTTACTCTTATTATATAATGCCCCCATGACTCCACCCTCGCCCAGCAATTGCCTGTCCATACGGTACGCTGGATCATCTCCTGGTGCGTGGAGCCACTGGTTTATAACTACAAGCTGCGAGGCCCAGTAGTATATTTTTATGTTACGGAGGGCAATGCCACCATCATAGCAGCCTTTTGTTAATTTATGCAGTGCTATCCGTGGTGCCTTTCCCTTCCATAATAGGCTGGTGACTTCAGCGTTTATTGTTGCAAAATACGCGTGGGAGATCGGAAAAGGCGTGTTTTGTAGTGCGTACAAGAATCGGGGGAGAGCCATCATTTTGAAGAGGGCCGCTCTGCCCAGCAGCGTCAGTGGCAAGGAGCGCCAGTGCTTGACATCACGACGAAGCCGCGTAAGGGGCTGCGTGAGATTCTCCGCGATAAATTGCGCCCTGTCAGTTGTGACATATATTCCCAGATATTTGAAACCTTCCTCTGCTACCTGTATCTTAAAGCCCCTTGGAAGCCGCGGTGGGGAGCCCCGGAGTACATAGAGATGCGATTTCGCCCAATTAATAGTATATCTGGACACTCGGCCGTAGGATGTACATATGTCTAAGAGACAATTGATTGAGCACGCTGGGGACGCACTGAATACGTTTTTAAGTTTTTAGATGGAGTTTTGTTTTTCCAACAACATATTTTATTAGCATTCAGAATCCATATTTGACCCATAGGGCACATTATATGAGCATATTGATGTAGTACATATATATGGCATACATTAAATAACAGATACAACAGCAACTGAGTGATAGTAAACAGTAATAACCCAACGCATGCCATAGCCCCATTATGTTGCCTTGTAGGTACCCAGTGACAGCCAATTAACCTCTTGCAGATAATATGTGACCTATAATCGATGTCTATACCTCTGTTAGTGCTACGCAAACAAATGATGGACGGAATACTGAATGAATCATACATTCACCCCCAGTCAAGAGATCTGGGTTAAATCCATCATTCTTTTGCTCACCATGCCACCCCAGTTTAGATCCAGCCATATGCAAATCAGTCTTGACCCTGTGCCTCATGGGAACAGTCCAGACCGAACTGCCAAGCCAGGTCCTCCCGGGACTGGAAACAAGCATCCTGGGACCAGTTTCGGGGTATTACCCCTCATCAGCCAGGCTAGCTTGAATCCAGTGGCACAGTGAGCAAGTGACCCACGTCTGGGCATACCCATCCCACTTAGGGCGAAAAGTGCTATGCAAATAAATGATGGACGGAGTGCTGAATGAATCATACATTCACCCCCAGTCAAGAGATTTGGGTTAAACCCATCGTTCTTTTGCTCACCATGCCACCCCAGTTTAGACCCGGCGATATACAAATCAGTCTTGACCCTGTGCCTCATGGGAACAGTCCAAACCAAACTTCCAAGCCAGGTCCTCCCTGGACCGGAAACAAGCATCCTGGGACTGGTTTGGGGGTATTACCCCTCATCTGCCAGGCTAGCTTGAATCCAGTGGCACAGTGAGCAAGGGACCCATGTCTGGGCATACCCATTCCACTTAGGGCGAAAAGTGCTATGCAAACAAATGATGGATGGTATGCTGAATGAATCATATATTCACCCTCACGTCAAGAGATCTGAGTTAAATCCATCGTTCTTTGGCTCACCATACCACCCCAGTTTAGGGCGCAGGGTCAAGACTGATTTGCATATGGCTGGGTTCAAACTGGAATGGCATGGGGAGCAAAAAAACAATACATTTAGACCCAGATCTCCGTACTGGGGTGAATGTATGACATTGTTCTGCATTCTGTCCATCAATTGTTCTTTTTGCATTTGTCACCCCGAGTGGGACGGGTATGCCCAGACGTGGGTCCTGTGCTCTCCATGCCACTGGAGTCAAGTTATTCTAGCTGATAAGGGGTGAAACCCCGAAACGGGTCCTAGGATGCTTGTTTCCACTTTAGGAAGGACCAGGCCTGGCAGTTTGGGCTGGACTGTGCCCATTGGGTGCAGGGTCAAGACTGATTTGCATATCTTTGGGTTCAAACTGGAATGGCATGGGGAGCAAAAAAACGATGGATTTAGGCCCAGATCTCTGTACTGGAGTGAATGTATGACATTGTTCGGCATTCTGCCCATCAATTGTTCTTTTTGCATATATCTCAGTTAGGGCATGTCGTGTGTGTACAGTGGTGGTGGGGGTAACAGAATACCGCTGTAATCTGCCCAGAGCTGCCATTTTTTGGTATGTTTTTGTGGCCATCCTCGGGCAATGAATACCGGGTGTTCCAGGCCCATACAGAAATCAAGACCTTGCTTTTATACACCCATCAGTGGAGGGGTGATCACTTTCCATAGCCGGCCTATGTCTCCCTTTGTGATGGTGAGGCACTGAAACAAAGGGTGGCATTTATATTTTGGATGAAGTTTTTTATTGCGGAAGGAATTCCTTCTACTATTCTGAGTGACAATGGTGTGCAATTCTTATCAAAGGCGCCCAAGGAATATTTTGAAAGAGTAGGAGTTATCCACCGGACCACATCACTGTAAATCCCAGTGGAAATGGCATGGTTGAGAGAGTCAACAGTGATCAAGGGAGTGATTCAGTCAGCCATGTTGTGCAACAGTGATTTGGAAGTACAGGTGATTAAGGCTGTGTAGGATTATAGGGCAACCACTAATGACATCACTGAATCATCACCCTTCGTAATGATGAGGGGAAGAAACCCTAGGACCAAGGCTAACCCTGGATGGTTGAAGAGAGTTGGTCACCTGAACTGATGCAAGGAAGGTTATTAGAAATGCATGACAAAAGTAAACATTACTACGATGAAAAGCATGGTGCTAAAATGGTGAATGTAAAAGTAGGGGACTGAATTCCTGTTTTGTAAGTTGTTGTTGAGTTGTAGTTTTTTAAGTTGTTGCTTTTTTTATCACAAACTTTATTTAGGTTTAGGGATCCCTGTATTGTGTTACTCATATAATTAAAAGGAAGGTTATGTGTTCTGGGCTTGTTGATGTAATGAGCTCTAAGGAAGCATGTAATATGTTCTAATAAAGAGTGCAGCCTCTGGTGATGCTTGGAGTGTTTTGTTGGACCACAGAAGACTGCAGGCTGAAGGGGTGCGTTCCTGCCTTCCGTTACTCTCTCTGTTACACTTAAATAAGCACTCTTACAAAGGATCTATCGCAGAGTGTTCGCTACTACACTTCCTGCACAAACGCAATCCTTAAATGAATTTTCCTTTCTATGTGTGCTGCTGAATTCAGCACGCATAGAAAGAGGAAGTAACAAGGACACAAAGATATTTCTCCTCATGATGCCTGCTTCAGGGAGGCGTAGAATTTTGACAACCCTAGGTATACAAGTGTTTGTAAATCTTGGAATGCACCAACATCCATGGGTGGATGCATGGGAAAGCCCATGCTCCATCCTTGGGATGCCCTCCCAATGCAAAGGCAGCACTATCTTCTGCCTTGCATTACTTTTAATATTTTAAACCACTGAAGAGCCACACAAAGTGGCTTTGCATGGCTCAGTAAACGCCAAAAAAGGATTTTGGGCCAGGCTGCACCATAAACGTGACATAACAATGATGCAAACCCTTAGTAAATCTGCCCCTCATTGTGGACAATTCTAACACTCTTGAGATGCCTGGTGTACGCCTCTTGTGATGCCCAACAGAAGTATAATGTGCAAGAGGCTCACAATCACGAGAACAGTAGTGGGAGATACTTGGAAACAAAAGCTTATTGTGTGCAACTCTCAAAAGCAAACAGTGTGAGATGAACACCGGCCTCATACAGGAATGAGAATCATGGAGCGATAGATGTACACAACCACAAAGAGCTTAATGCATGTAATGTGCAGACACACGAGAAACCTAGTGTGAGTGACTCACTGACATGAGAACTAGGCTGACCAACCCCCGCCCCCCCCCCCTTCCCGCTTCGATGATTGCCCGTTTAGAGGGCTCTGTGCCAGACACGGAAGCAGAAGGCATGTGCGTTCAGAGACGTTTGAAGTGATGGGCAAAGTGGGAGTTGGCCCAGGGCCCCAGCCTTTCAGGGGGCCCCCTGATAGGCTCTGTTCTGCAGACAGTCCTGTCCTGAAGACTGTAAATGACAGAGTGTTTTAAATACCCTTCTCCTTTAATGTATTTTTATACAGGTGATATGTGGAATTGTATTAGAAACATTTTGCAGAAAAATGTTGTGCTTGTTTTTCAACACCTATTAAAATCCATTAAAAAAGTTTCTTTCAGATTGAAACAGATTTTCACATATGAACCATGGGAGGGGGTCACAGAGATTCTTTGCAACAATATTAGTGAGTTGCTGCTATTTGAAACACGTGTTACAATCCCTAAATATTAGATGGAAACACATTTAGAATTTGGCCCTTGTGCATTTGCCTGTGCTTTTTCAGTGACATCGCCAAAGGGGGCATGAAAGAACTGTAACCTCATCCTAAATCTAAAGCTATACTGAACAGTGGTCCTCAAAATACTTTAGGGCCAGGACTTGCAAAATACTTAGGATGTTCCTGTGTGCCTCACAAGAACTAAAAGGTTCACATACAGGACTTAGATCTTTTAGAGAAAATAACCCCTTGTGGTCTGTAACTATGAGTCAATTGATTTGCACCAATTAAGATTTAAAAGGGAATTCTTGAAATGATGTACCCTACTCATGCTATATACACTTGTAGCCTAAAGTGATAGTTCTGTGTTTGAATGTATTTATGTAGCGTAAAGTGGTGAGCAATGAAGGCTTTTTACATGCCAATAGTGAGGAAAGCAATAAGGTGTGAAGGTGCTAAAACATGTTTAATCTTTTACTTTCCAAACAACACAAGGGCATTTTTAAATAGGCCTAGATTCAGAAAATAATCCTATATTTTCTGTAGGCAAAATTAGTATTGTTTGTCATGCCAAAACCTAACAAATATCTCAGAATTAAAATATAGCAAACGCGTACAAAAAAAAGAAATACGGGGATGAGGCTTGCAGGCTGGCTAGGGTCTGACCAGTTGCATTTCCATCGCTTTTGAAGCAACAAAAGTCCTGGACCCCGATTTTGTTATTGACAGTTGGGCAGGTGTTCCGCTAGGGCAACGGAGCAACTTCCTACGTTGCCCTGGCGGAGGTATCCACAGCCAGATTTATAAATGACCGCCAGCTGCTCCTGTCAATGCACTTCGCTGTTGGTGCAGGACTGCGTCAACATGATGAAGACTTGCCCCACACTGTTTTAATTTTTTAATTTTTAAAAAGAAAATCCAGAAACAGGACTCTCTTTTTGAAAATAAAAAAGATAATGCCCCCCCTTGCCATGGGAATCAACATTAGCGGCGGGGGGGGGCTTTATTTCTTTTTTACTGTCCCTCGCCACCAGGGTTTGCCTGGTGGTGACAGACAGTAAAAGAAAAGGTAATTAGATGGACAGACATATAGCCAATTTTCCGACGGCCCTTACTCCGTCAGGCCGGTGGAAGGATCTAACCATTGCAGAGACAAAGTAGTCTCTGCCATGGTTACACCAATGGTCCACCCCCTATAAAACCGTTGGGCGGACCATTATCTTGGATGTAAGGATACTCCATCGCTGTTGCTAGGGAGTATCCTTACTGCCAAGATTTAATTGGCTCCTTGTTTGTTTTTGTTGCCGTCACTCTTGATGATATTGGCACATCCTTCAAATGGTGAGGCGGGGTTCTCTGCAGTGTGTGACAGGGAGACACAGAGCCTTGTTACAGCTTTAATAGCTTCTGTCTTGTTCTCAATATTGTGTTTACGCTGTTCATAATCACGAGTTAGCAAGACAAGGACAGCCTTTCTGGGAACATTCTCGTTTACTTAGATAACTGTGGGACTTTGAACAGGGATGTGGCACTGTAAAGAGTTCGTCCCGCAGATACAAAAATAAACATTTCTGCCAAGATTTAGGAACTTCTATTAGGGAATGGACACAAGTAAGATTTCCTAACCCAATGTGCTGGAGGAAAAAGTCTGTTATGGGCAGAGCCACTGAAATTCTTTGGCAGTGGAGCCCTAAATTATGTGCAGGGTTGACTAAATTGTGGAGCAAGATAATGCAAATGATGCCTTTATAATGGAACTCAATTTTTTATATAGTATTACTTCACTATTGTTTGATTCTTTACACATCGTGATAGTGTCTGAAATACTTTCACATCATTAGTACCAGTTTAGCCACCAAATACAGAAACAGCCAACTGAAAGATAGCCAGTTAACTTTTGTGAAATGCCTTTCTGAAGTTTCTGGTCCAAAATCCTCCTGTTTTTTCTGTTCTCTGGGACAGCCTTGCCAAGTACCATGCATCAGGCGTCAGACAATCGCACTTCAGTGTGGTGGTCCACATCACTGCACTGAAATGCGAAGTCGCGCATTATAGGCATAGGGCCTGCGCCTCGGCTGGTTGATGACTGAACTGTTTCAAATCTGGTGGTGTGGCAGCGCGCCATTGCCCGCACGCTGCTCTCGGCAGACGGCTTATGGGTGTAGGCTGAACAGCTACCTTCATTGTAACAATTCTCGACACACTGGCACAGAGACTAATAGGCGTGGTCGGGTGTCCTGCCTCCTGGCTGCGCGACGAGTTGCTGCAATTCTATTGGAGGGAGGGCGGGCTTGCGGTAAAATTAATGTTGGGGCGCGGTAAAATTAACTTTGAGGCCCGCGACACGACTGACAGGCCGTCCGAACACAACCCTTTACACGCGCACTGTGGAGCCCAGTGTCTGAGAAGTCTGTGCAGGCCGGCGCCGATGAGTTTCGTAACCGAATTGCCGCTATTAGCTTCACAAAGTAAGTTTGTGTCAGTGCTCCCTGAAGTGTGCATAATTTCTCTGTCTCCGCTAAATTTGGTTAGCAAAGGTTGGACGAGGAACACAAGACTAGAGGTAATTTGGAGAAAGCGGAATTTACCTGCTGGGCGTGGGAGTCTCACTCCTCTGCAGTATAGGATCTTTTTGGGTTGCTGTGAGGGGCGGCAGTGCACGTCCTTCGATGGGGCCCTTGTCTGGCTGGGAATTTGGAATGTGGAGTGGAGTCCCGGAGTCTTGCTCCATTATAGTAGGGGCCATAGAGGGCCATCCGGCCGCTACAATACTTTGTGGCCCTTCACCACCCCTTGTGACCGGTCTGGTCCGAGGGTATAAATAATAGGGCCATGGTCGCACGTGACCTTCGGCTGGCAGCCTGGCACTGTACCTTGCATGTACATTGTGGACCTTTGAGCACTAATTCCAGGCCGCAGTGCGCACACCTGCTTCCCAATTTACAGTAGGGTGACTAACTGGCATTGGTGCAAATTCAGGACGGTGAGTGTAAAAATTCAGGACAAAGGGTCAAAATTCAGGACACAAATTCAGGACAGGAAGCCAAAATTCAGGACAAAACTTCAGAACAATAGGTAAGTTTTACAGACACATCAGAGGAGGTCGCGCAATAGTATATAAGTAAGCCCAGCCATACAGTGCTTAATTTGTAAAATATGAAGTCCAGGTGCTCAAATGTTTGTAGGAGGCCACATCCACTTTCCCTGGCTCCACTCACTTCCTTCACTGACTCCACCCACTTACTCTAGGAGCATTATCAACTCTGCGGGGGTCCTCGCTGCTGGATGGCCACCTGCCAGCCGGGCAGTAAGTTAGCCACAGAAACCAACTGGCTCACCTCGCCGAGCTGTGATCCAATGACCTGGACGAGGGTGGCATGAAACCAGTACATGAAACCAATGGGCCACCAAGTGTTTACGTTTATGAAAGTGCCCTCAATTCAGCCCTCTAGTGCTGGTCACGCACATAAGTCCCTAGCCCGAACCATCCACTGGTCAGGCACACAGTCCCTCGCCCGAACTGTCCACTGATGGTCATGCACATACAGTCCCTAGCCCAAACCATCCAGTGCTGGTCATGCACATACAGTCCCTCACCTATATATTCAGTGATGGTCATACATGGCAGTCCCTTGCCTAAGGCATCAAGAAATGGTCACTCATGGCAGTCCCTCATCCGAGCCTTCCAGTGTTGGTCACACGTGGCAGTCTCTCACCTGATCCATCAAGTGATGGTTACTCATGTGCTGGTCACTCATGGCAGTCCCTCACTTCAAGCATCAAGTGATGGTCATTCATGTGATGGTCACTCATGGCAGTCTCTCCCCCGAGGCACCAAGTAATGGTCACCTATGGCATTCCCTGACACATCAAGTGATGGTCATTCATAGCGGTCCCTCACCTGAGACATCAAGTGATGGTCATTCATGGAAGTCCCTCACCTGAGACATCAAGTGATGGTCATTCATGGCAGTCCCTCGCCTGAGGCATCAAGTGATGGTCACTCATGGCAGTTCCTCACCTGAGACATCAAGTGATGGTCATTCATGGTAGTCCCTGAGGCATCGAGTGATGATCACTCATGGCAGTCCCTTCCCTGAGGCACTGAGTGACAGTCACATGCATGACAGTCTCTAGTCAGAACCTATATTAACAACGTGGCCAAACTGCCGCAGTATATATGTAGCATTGATGCAGATGCGCCGAGTGTATTATGCTATTTATTTCCACTGTGAAATGTGGAGAGGGGCCATCAATAAAGAAGGGCCAAGCCTCAAGTGACTCCTGATGTCCTTATCCGCTCTCAGCAAAGATGCCACCAAGTACCATTGATAACTGGAATAATACTTGTTAGTTACAGCGCTTAGAAGCATGAGACGTTCTTTAAGGAGCATATTTACTTCATATGATAAGAAGTTAGAGGGCACAGTACTCTTCGTGGGTCAACGCATATATTGCAAGTCATGCTGTTTTATTATTAATAAAGTTATGTTTACGGCTCCATACCACCCTTCTGCCCCTTTCTACGATCTGTACACAACAGGTTTTAATATTTACCAGGTCAAAGGGTCTCAATTACTCACCATGGAGGATGAAAGGCTGAGTGGCCCTGCCGGGATTCAAATTTGTGACTTAAACAAAAGCCCACAACCCCATTCCTCTTAACAGGAGGATGCCAAACGAAAACACAATTTATTCACAAGACAAATAGACCAGTTCTACAACTCAAGAAAAAGAAAACACATTATGCAGCCAATGACCAAAATAGCCATTTCACAACACTAGAAGGAAAAACACCCGGTGAAACTACATTCCCAGCTCGCTCACAGAAAACAGAAGCCCCAAAAAGCTGTGAAATACTATTTCCGATAAAGGAATTATTTTCCAGCTGTAGTATAGTCGGCCCACAGAACACCACTAAACTGTGTAATCACCCATGCCTCAAGGTGCAACACCGGCACCCTTCAAGAAAACGCAACATCCACCCCCTTAGAATGTGCTAGCATAGTAAGGCGGCATCCTATCAGGAGGCAACCGCAAGGCCTTGTTAAACTCCACATGATGTACCGTAAATAGGCATGACCCCATGTCACATGTGAAGTGTACATAACACAAAGAGCATCTCATGGCTCCTTACTCAACCACACCCCCCCCCCTACAACATAACGCTATCAGGTACCACTGACCGGACGTCTCAACCGCCACAAGAGTACAGCAGAATCACATCCGTCCTTACAAAAACCTCCACAAGAGCGCAGCAGGGTATCCCCTTTGTTCATGTTTTTTTTTAAAATTACATTCACCACCACTGCCTCCTGAAAATAATTTATAACCCCGGCCCTAAAAATGAAGTGCCGGTGCTGAGCACCGGAAAGCAGCGGCACAAATGAAGCACTGCAGCCATATCCAAACATATTCAACCATTTGCAAACCTATCCATCATGTATCCTTCCATCTATCATTTCACTCATCCATCCCTTCATCCATCCTGTCACTCATCCATCCATTATCCATCCATCCACCCTTCCACCCTCTCCATCTGTACACTCATCCATCCACTCTTCCACCCATCCATCTATTCACTCATCCATCCAGCCATTTACCCTTTCACCCATCCAGCCATCCTTTCACATACTCATCCACCCACCCAGTCATTCCTCTTTCCACCCATCCACCCTTTCAGTCATCCATCCATCCTTCCTTTCTCTCTCCATCGAGCCTTTCACTTAGCCATCCTTCCTTCCATCCACCCACCCATCCATCTACTCATCCACTCATGAATCCATCCATTGACCCTATCACTCATCCATCCTTTCTCTCATCCATCTATCCTTTCACTCCTTCACTCATCTATTTATCCTTTTGTCCATCTACCCCCCTTTCACTCACTCATCCATCCTTACATCCACCCTTTTACTCATCTGTCCATCCATTCACCCTTGCACTTATCAATTCATCAATCCATCCATCCATCATTTCACTCATCCATCCACCCACTCACTTACTCATTATCCACCTTTTCACTCATCCATCCACCCTTTTACCCATCCAGCTACCTTTCCACCCATACATCCAGCTATTTACCTTTTCTCTCATCCATCCTTCCACTCACTCATCAATCCATCCATCCTCTCTCATTATCCATCTATTCAATCGTTCATTAATACATTCACCCTTTCACTAATTCATCCAGCCATCCACCCATCCCTTCACTTACTCACTCACCCACCTTTTCATAATAATTTTGAGCTGAGCCTTTTTTGAGAAGAGGCCCATCAAGAACTTCACCCTCGCTGCAGGAACCATTCCAGGACTGGGACAGAAGCCACCCAGGGCGGAGACAGGATCCACCACGGGGAGGGGGGGGGGAGGGGGCAGGAGCCATCACAGGCAGGGGAGGGGGACAGGAGCCACCACATGGGGGGACAGGAGCCATCACTGGGGGGGGGGGGGGACAGGAGCCATCACAGGAGGGGGAACAGGATCCACCAGGGTGGGCAAAGGGGTGGGCATGCAGTATTCTAGTATCATCTAGGTCTCTTCCAGGGTGGGGTAGGGCTCCTCACCCCCTCCTGGACAAGACAAGGAGAAGACAGGCTCTCTTTCTAAAATGTTAGTTATACCATCCCCCACTTTTATGTACAGTACTTAAAGGAGATACTCCAATAGAACTGATTTAACTGATTGTCCGCCATTCTTTGTTAATCAGAGTGGGTGCGATTGTGCCATTTCTTTATTTTATTACATTATAGACTGCATGTTTGAAGAACCGAGGTTTGCTTACAATTTAGTGACAGTAACTAAGCTCTGTGAAGAGAACCACGTGCTGCCTTGGTGTAATCAGGGCCGGTTCTAGGATGTTTGGGGCCCTGGGCAGAAAGGGAATGTGTGAGGCCCCTCTAAATTGCAGAGACATGACGCATTCAGGGCTGTTGCATCTGAATAGATGCCCCTGCTCCTGAAGCTGCAGCCCCTCCCTCTCAGTCACCTTCAAGCACCTCTTAACAGCTCATCAAGGGCGGAAGGTGTGAGGGTTGCCGTCCGGCTGTGCCTCTCCAATGCTGCTGGGTATCTGAGCTTTGGTACTGCATTGGAGTCAAGAAGGGAGGTGGGTGGGAGCTGTGCCGGCTTTAGGGTGCTGCGACCGGTGCCCGGTTAAAATTACGGACAAATAGCGTCCGTTAAAGAATCCTTCACGGACAACGGACAGACGGCCGAAATTACGGACTGTCCGTGAAATTTACGGACGGTTGGTCACCCTAATTTACAGGGGCATATTTGTCTTCTCCGCTACTCGTCACGGGCCATCCCCCTGCTTGGGAGACTCCCCAAAGAGGAGCTCTGCTGGCCCACCCTGCGGTCGTCTATCGGTACGTGCTCATGTTTGAGGTGGGCAATTCTGAGCATACGTGTCATTTATTTCACTTCAGGGTTTTCAGCAAAGGGAAATCTCTTGAGAGGGTTTTAAAAAGTGTAGCTAAATGAAGGTAGGCATTGTTATTTCAGTGTATTGCAGGCACGGATTTAGATTATCACTTGTATCAGTCAGGCAGAATAAGTATTTAAAAGACTGGACTACTGATGTGGCCAGAGGGCAACTGGCCTTAAACTGCCTTTTGAGGGCTAGAAATTGTTTGGAGTGAGATTGGAGGAGAAACTATATGGTCTCTTCCAGGAGAGGAAACATTATTTGTCTTTTAAAAAGGAGGTGTCTGAGTCTTCCAGGTCTTCTTGGTGGAAATCTTTTAGGCAACCATCAGGGAGATAAATTCTGATCCTTCCACCAGACTCAAGGGCATATCTTCCTCTTCTTTTTATTATTTCAGGAAACAAAAATCTGATGCAGGATCCAACATGCAGCCTACCTTACTATGCCAGGGTCCAGGCTACCTTACAGGTCAGGGGATGGATAAGGGAGTTTTTCTGCAAAAAGAATTCAATAACCTCAGACAAATGGGTCCTCAACATTATCAGGAAAGGTTACCAGATAGAATTCCGAGCTCCTCTGGAACCGTTGGGAACGATAAACACCCCTGTTTCCTGAACGCCACCAAACATCCATACTTGATGGAGGCAATTGCCTCTCTCATAAAGAACAGAGCAATTTGTCCTGTGACAAGGCGTTGAAGGGTTCAGGGTGTCTATTTTATTGTCTTCCTGGTCAGTAAATCCTCCAGAGGATATCACCTGGTAATAGACCTGAAGAATCTGAACCTATAGGTTCCAGATGTCAAATTCTAGATGGACAACCTTCAGAAGATTGCTTCATTAATTCCATTCAGGAGTTTCATGATGAAACTGGATTTAATGGCTGCCTATCAGCATATCTCTATTGCAAAAAAAGGACTGGCGATTCCTGAGACTTGCAGTAGGGAGTCCTTATTGACAATTTCTGGTTCTTCCTTTCAGCATAAAGCCAGTTTCCAAGGTATTCACAAAAATGATGGGCTAATCTTCATTTAAAATTAAAAGACAGTTTTGTGAATTCTAAAACAAATGTAAACTTACACAAAAGTGTAAATTTACCTTTGTGAATTCGACCCTGGGCCATCTCTTCAACATTCCCAAATGTCAGCTGAACCCTCACGTGAGATCAGGTTCATAGGTGCCATTTTCAGAACGGATCTGGCAAAAATCTTCCTTCCCCAAAACAGCATCCCATGTGTGCAAAGTTTGATAAGAGCTCTCCTATCCAGTACAGAGGTTCCGGTAGGATTATGTTTGGAGGTCCAGGGCCATATGGTGACATGTTCAAAGTCCATTGGGCATGTCTGAATCGCATCTGTTCCTGTGGCACCTACACAAGTTCCACTACCAAAACATCAAGAAGACCGCCCTAGCCACCCGCATCAACGACAGCTCCAACAACTCCCAGGAACTCTTCAACATAGTCAAGGAATTCACCACCCCTTCCGCAACAGAAAACAACATCACACCCTAGTAAGATATCTGCGATGCCCTGGTGCATTTTTCCACAACAAAATTAACACCGTCTACCAAAACTTCACACCCCAACCCCCTGCCGCAGACAGCTTCAACTTCCTCACGCAGACCGACACCCACCCAAACCAGCTCACCTCATGGAACACACTTACTGAAAAGGAAACGGTTACCATCATGACATGAAGCCTTTGTTGAAGAAGTCATGCGCGGACCCAGGAGAACCTTAAGAACTACAGTCCCATCTCTTTGCTCCCCTTCCCAGCTAAAGTCATCGAGAAGGCAATGAACATCCAGCTCACCAGACATCTGGAGAACCTTGACCCCTCCCAATCCGGCTTCAGAACAAACCACAGCACCAAGACAGCTCTAGTCGCAGCCACAGATGACATCCGAATGCTGCTAGACCAGGAAGAAACAGTGGCCCTCACCCTCCTCGACCTCTCATCAGCTTTTGACACTATCCCACCACACACTGATCAACAGTCTCCATCAGATCGAAATCCAAGTATCAGCCCTCAAGTAGATTGCATCATACCTCACAGGAAGGACAAAGAAAATCATCCTACCTCCCTACTCCTCGCTCCCTAAGAACATTACCTGAGGGGTACCTCAAGGCTCATCCCTCAGCCCAACCCTCTTCAACACAAACATGGCCAACCTGGCCAATATTTGTCAATAGCCATGTACTCAACATCATCTACTACGCTGACAACACCCAACTCATCCTCTCTCTGACTAACAATCCCAAGAGCCATCAAAGACAAGTTCCAAAGATGTTGCCGACTGGATGAACATCAACTGACTCAAATTCAAAACCGACAATTCAGAAGTACTTATTTTCAGGAAAGGCAAGGACACACACTGGAACAACAAATGGTGGCCCTCGGAGCTGGGCCCAACCCTGATAACCCACCAAGCATGCCCGCAACATCGGCATTATCCTAAACAGCCAGCTATCATTGAAGAAGCAATCAGCACCGCCTCCACCTCTTCCTTCCTCATGCTCTGTATGCTCAGGAAGGTGTTCAGATGGCCCCCGACCAACACCAGGCAAATTGTCAGCAGGCTCTTATCACCAGCAGACTTGACTACAGCAATTCCCTCTACGTAGGAATAATAGCCCAACTCATGAAGATGCTCCAGACAATCCAGAACACAGTGGCCAGGCTCATCATCGACCTCCCCAGGTGGACGCACACAACCTGTCACCTCAGGAAACTCCACTGGCTACCAGTCATGAAGAGGTGCCAGAACAATCTACTAACCCACATATACAAGGTATTACACAACGAAGGACATGCGTACCTCAACCAACAAGCAATCTTTCACCAGTCCACCAGGAAACTCGGATCCGGATTCCTTCCCTTAGCTGCCACCTGTTGCATCCACCGGACATTCAGCGGATGCCGCTCCTTCTCCCATCTGGCAGCCAAGACCTGGAACGACCTCCCCCTGCACCTCAGAGCCTCACCATCACTCCAGCAATTCAAAAAGGACCTCAAGACATAGACGGTCAAACAATAGGAAAACAGGCAATTTATGAGACAGTGTCTTGAGACCCTTATGGGTGAAGCAGACGCACTCTATAAATCCTATTTGATTGATTGAAAAGACTCACTCACTAGATCACTTGGTTCCTCTCTCCAATCAGGGAATGTATGACGATGAACCCCAAAACCCAAACCCACCCTGAACCCCAAAATTAAACCTGGCACCCCAAAGCCCAAACACACCCTGAACCCTAATATTAATTCTGGCACCCCAAAACCCAAACCCACCATGAGCCCTAAAATGACCCGTGGCACCCCAAAACCCAAACTCACCCTGAACCCAAAAATGAGCCCTGGCACCCCGAAACCCATACCCACCCTGAACCCTAAAATTACCCCTGGCAATCCCAAAAACCACACCCACCTTAAACCCTAAAATTTCCCCTGGCACCCCAAAACCCATAGCCACTCTGAACCCTAAAATTTCCCCTGGCACCTCAAAACCCATACCCATCCTGAACCCTAAAAGTACTCTTAGCACCCCCAAACCCACCCTGAACGCTAAAATTACCCTTGCTACCTCAAAACTCATGCCCACCCTAAAACTTAAAATTACCCTTGGCACCCCAGAACCAAAATCCACCCTGAACCCTAAAATTAACCTTGGCACCGCAAATCCTATACCCCTACATCCCAAAACCCAAACCCACCCTAAACCCTATACTTACCTTATACTTACATGTAAAACACATATGCCTTTACCATTCATGCCTTTACAACAAAATTTGCTGTAAGGGATGCGTGGTAAAAGCGTATGCATTGTAATGCCATGCGTTGTAATGGTACTTGCGTTTTAACAACAGCGTTGTAATGGCAACGCATTGTAACATCTGTTTTGTAATGGCTGTTTCCCCAATCAGGTCACACTGAGCTGTAATGGTGGTCAGATACACACAATTTTACCAAGGGTATGCAGATACAGACAGAAAAACCCCTGGTATTAACCACACATGCCAAGAAAATCGGTTGGGGAGCCACGTCTCCGACAATCATATCAGCAGAAACGGTCATGGTTGTAGCAAAAGAGGTCGTTGAACTGGAAGAAACTCTTGGCAACCTAAAGAGTTCTCATACACTTCTCAGATCTCATCTGATTGATGGATGCACTGATGAGATGTCTCAATTGCCTTCATAAATCATCAGGGGAGCGCCAGATACAAGGCTTTGAATCAAGTGATGCTATCAATTGGACTATGGACCAGCTCATCCTCTCCCTCACCAAGGACCCACACACCGCCAAAACCAACCTCCACGATGGAATGAAGGCCGTCGCCGACTGGATGAGGAGCAGCTGTCTGAAGCTGAACTCGGACAAGACGGAGGTCCTCATCCTCGGACCCACCCCTCAGCCTGGGACTACTCCTGGTGGCCGACCACACTGGGAACAGCACCAACACCCACCGACCATGCACACAACCTAGGATTCATCCTCGTCTCCTCTGTCTCCATGTCTAAGCAGGTCTACGCCGTCTCCTCCTCCTGCTACAACACCCTCCGCATGCTCCGCAGGATCTCCAAGTGGATCCCGACCGAAAAAAGAAGAACGGTGACACAGGCCCTCATCAGCAGCAGACTGGACTACGGCAACGCACTCTACGCAGGAATTCCAGCCAAACACCTACGACGACTACAACGCATCCAAAACGCCTCCGCCCGACTGATTGTCAACGTCCCCCGCCGCAGCCACATCACCCCCCACCTGAGAGACCTACACTGGCTCCCCGTCGACAAGAGGATCACCTTCAAGCTCCTCACCCACGCACACAAAGCACTCCACAACGCCGGACCAGCCTACCTAAACAGCAGAGTCAGCTTCTACACCCCCACCCGCCAGCTCCGCTCCGCCAGCCTCGCCCTCGCCGCTGTCCCCCGCATCCAACGAACGACCTCCGGCGTCAGATCCTTCTCTTACCTCGCCAGCAAGACCTGGAACACCCTCCCTACCCACCTACGGCAGACCCAAGACTTACTCACCTTCAGAAGACTCCTCAAGACCTGGCTCTTCGAACAGTAGCGGCACCCCCCCTCCCCTCAGCACCTTGAGACCCTCATGGGTATGAAGCGCGCTTTACAAGTACTCTGATTGATTGATTAATTGATGGAAAGAATCTGATCTACTGAGTGTGAAAGCATCTCATATCAAAGGTATAGACAACACTCAGGCTGCTCATCTGAGCAGATCGTTTCCTTCGTAGCTGAATCTATCATTGTCTCATAAGATCTTTGACATGATCAGCAGAGGATTCTGCTTGAGGTTTTATAGGAGAGAACATGAAGAAATGACTCTCTCCTGGTGGATTGTCACCAGAAACTGCTCTGTGCTTTCCCTCCATTTCAACTACTCACAAGAACTTTAGTGAAAATCCAGTGGGAGAAGGCAGAAATGATATTGTTCGTCCCTACATCCAAGACGATATTGGTTTCCTCTTCTAAAGCTCCTGGCGACTTGTACTCCCAGGCTTCTCCCATCACCTCCATCTCGAGCGCCATTCCCTGCCCCGAGGCGCATCTGGCCACCAAAGCAGGTGGGAAAATTAGCTAGTCAGAAGGCATGTCACACTTACAGGCTGGGCACACCCCTAAGGTAGGCCACCTGAAGTGGACAATCGTGGAAGGGTTTCACCATCTTGTTTTTTGTGAAACATGGAACTCTGAGTCAGGATTATGCCACTCTCCACAGGAGATGGTCATACAGGGGCTGTAGTCACCCCAGGGGTAAGTAGCCTATTGAGTACGACCCTACACTCCACTAAACATCCCTAATTTTAGTATTTAGGGTCCCCCTGACACCAGAAACTCAGACTCATCTACCTGGGAACCAAAGAAGGAAAGAAGAGAGCAGTCACTGTGAGAATAGAGGACTTGCCCTGAACTTGCCGCCAGACTCGGCCTTGCTGCTTGTACATCGACAATTGCACCGACCAAGCCCTTCCAAAAGCTGTGCATCCTCCCAAGCCCATGGAGGACTTTGCAGTGCTTTAACAACCAAATCAACATCTCCCTTGGGGTGGAGGAGCCATCCCCCTGTAGCAGAGACCTTCAACAGCCAAGCCCCCTGTTGGGTTCTGCTGGACTTATCCCTGAGTCCCCACTTGCAGTCTTTCTTTTGCAGGTACCTTTGCCATTGACTTTACCGTGTAGCACTCGAGGCTACCAACGCGACTAGCACCTCTGCCTCCGGACTCACCAGGGCAGGAAAAAACAAACAGCTGGTGGTTTCTTGGACCTTGACTCCTAAGCACCTTAAGTCCCTAAAGGTATCCTCCAAAACCATTTGCTATTGTATCTATGCAGTGTATGTTTCTCCCATAGGATAACATTACTGCATTCGAGGCTCATACCTCAAAAACATTATTAGAATATTTTCTGTTACTGTAAAAATTCATATCTCAGAAAGTACTTACCTGATTCTAATGATCTTGGTGTCTTAAAATACATAGAAATCTGTGTTATTTTTCAAATTTGGTCTCGGATTTTCCTCTTGAGTTTGTGTCTCATTTATTGACAAATGCTTAATGCTACCCTCGGATAAGCATAAGCTAATCGACCACACTACCACAAATTCAGCAATTGGGATTAATAATTTAAGCCATGCAAACCAATGAGGGTTGTTTGTACTTTTTGCATGGCGTGCCCTTACATTGGCACTACCACATAAAAAGCTAGCTTCCTACAGCATACATTTTTCCTGAACCTGGATTCTAAGAACGATGAGATCCTGCTCTGAATGGAGGGCTCATGGGACAGGTACTACGGCCTATAAGATGTTTTAATTGTATTATATTTTGCTGTAACATGCAGGTTGTACACACTGGACCCAAGGGGGGGGGGGGATCATGCGCACAAGGTGTTTCATTGCGCATTGTATAATACCTCACCGTGATGTCCACTGCTCCTTCTGATTTGGGAGATAGTGATGATGTATACAGGCCCACAACTCAAACATGATTATTTGTTTATGGGAATTCACTCAATCTTGTCGTTTGTTTCATACGCCAATAAAGGAAAAAAAATAATGCACACCCCCCCGCAATATAGTGCAATATAGGGTGTTTGTGTTGGGATATTGCAGCCTAAAATGCACCTGCGCAGGGTGAGAGGAAACCAGTGAAATAGTTTGGAAAATATGGTGCTATTCTGTTCTCTCCCTTTTGCAGATCACAACACAGCAACTTTGGTCACAGGGCTCCAATGTGTGAAAAGTTTAGTTAGCAGATCTGTATCTTTGTCTGTCTATTTATGCTCAGGCTTGGAATGTGATTTAGGGATGGCCAGGCTAAAATATAGAGGGAATTGGCCATCTTAGACCCGCCCGCCCCTGATAGCCAGATATCAATTGCATTATAATTAACTTTTTTCTCTTTGGAATATTGTCATTAGGTTTGCACCAACAGGCCAGTGGAAAAAATGATGTTGACTACCAGTTGATTGTTGCTAATGCTGGTTTAGGACTGGAGCAAAACTGTTCGGCACCAGTGCAACATTCACTATTACTTGTGGAATTTCCGTGAGCTGGTACTTGGAATCATTTTGACAAAGAAGTTAATGTGAGCAAGTAACGCAGTACAGTAAATGAAGGGGATTCTGTCGAATCCCGGTTCCAGCAGCTATTTTAGTCCTATATATAGGTTCCGACTGACCTAGTGAAATACGCCAAATTTGTCCTGGTGTCATTTTCCGACACGAGGACACTTTTCAGCAGTGCTCGTACATTGTCTGATTTCTGTTTGGAGAAGCAACCAGCAGGCGGTGAGGGGAGCTATCTTATTTTCTCTTCCAGCAGTGCTCAAAACAAAGGCTGATTTAAGGGGTCATCAGCCTTTCTTTTGTTTGATTATTATTCTGGCAGGGAGCCATCTGGAGCACCACACCTAGATGGCAATGCTATGGAAAGAAACAAGGCGCACAGCTTGTTATCACTTCACAAGCACCTAGGAGAAACTAAAAGTTCATAGCGGGTTTTTAACTTTGTTCAACCCCTCCATATGCTTGCACTGTAAGACTAATGCAAAAAGAACAATTGATGGACAGAATGCGGAACCATGTCATACATTCACCCCAGTACAGCGATCTGGGCTTAAATCCATCGTTTTTTTGCTCACCATGCCATTCCAGTTTGAACCCAGCCATTTGCAAATCAGTCTTGACCCTGTGCCCAATGGGAACAGTCCAGCCCGAACTGCCAGGTTAGCTCCTCCCTGGACTGGAAACAAGCATCCTAACACCGGTTTTGGGGATTCACCCCTCTTCAGCCAGGATAGCTTGACTCCAGTGGCATGGAGAGCACGGGACCCACGTCTGGGCATACCCGTCCCACTCGGGTGACAAATACAAAAAGAACAATTGATGGTGTCATAATGCTGAACAATGTCATACATTCACCCCAGTACAGAGATCTGGGCCTAAATCCATCGTTTTTTTACTCACCATGCCATTTCAGTTTGAACCCAGCCATATGCAAATCAGTCTTGACTCTGTGCCCAATAGGAACAGTCCAGCCCTAACTGCTAGGCCAGGTCCTCCCTTGCCTGGAAACAAGCATGCTAGGACCGGTTTCGGGGTTTAACCCCTCTTCAGCCAGGATAGCTTGACTCCAGTGGCATGGAGAGCACAGGACCCACGTCTGGGCCTACCTGTCCCACTCGGGGTGACAAATGCAAAAACAACAATTGATGGATAGAATGCTGAACAATGTCATACCCCAGTAGAGAGATCTAGGCCTAAATTGGGGTGAATGTATGACATTGTTCTGCATTCTGTTTAGAAATTGTTCTTTTTGCATTTGCACTTTAAGACTGCCAGATGTATCTCTGTGTATGAGTAAATACACATACAATGATAAAATGGCACTTACTCATTTATTTTCATTTTTTTTATAGCACTGCTCATATCAGTGTAGTGTGTCAGAGCACTTTACATCACACACAGAGAAACAACAAATCATGAAAATGTGTGACTTAAATGTACATGAAATGTTATATAAGACAATGAGGATGATAAGTTGCAGAAGTCACATAGTCTTCATACTTGTAGACATTATGGGCCTAATTACAATGTCGGTCAGAAAGCCTCCGACCTCTGGTCGGAGGCTTTCCGACCGACAGTGTAGGTTTAAATTCGGACTGCGGTATTACAATAATGGCAGTCAGAGTTTAAACCAGCTGGGGAATCTGACTCTGTTCCGACAGGCTCAAGGAGCCCATCGGCTAGTCGGAAAGGCCTCATAATTTCTTAAGGGTTGTGTTTCCGTCGTCGGGATTATGATGGCACTTTCCAACAGCAGTTCCATGTTGTACTTTCTGACATGGAACTGTTGTCTGAAAGTGTCTTTGGGGGCCCATAGCAGGGCTCCCCTGGCCCTCCGCATGTGGCCCTAGGGGGCACCATTGCATCCCTGCACCGTGTGGCAGGCACCATGAGATGCCTGCCACACGGTCCAGGGGTGTTTATAAATTTCCATTTTTTATTGGGAGCTTGTGCTGTGGACGGTTTTGGCCCGCCGCACAAGCTCCCATTGTAAAATGGAAGTTTGTGACCGCAACATGTGCAGTCACATCCTAATTGCGGTGTCTGAACCACCAACCTGAGGTCGGTCGTTACCCACCTGCAGTGATGTCGACCAACATCGTAATCAGGGCCTATAGATTCAGTGAATGGTTGGCCCTGGCCACTACCTTGAGGTGCTGAGAATTTTATCTACCTACACACGCAGGGCAGCAGTATTTTGTTTGGCCAAATATTGGCATGCACTATGGATTACGCGCACTAAATGTATTGCATGAATTGTCTTTTTATCCTTATTTATCCTACATATTGTATTTTATGGTGGTCATGTCTTCTTTTAAAAATGTTTTTTATCTTGTATATTGTGTTAAACTTTCTTGGTGCTGTGTACTTTTTAAGATCTCTATGATCGAAATAAAGTTATATGATGATGATGGTATGGAGAAACACAAAGTCAGGATTTAAAACGTAACACAGTGGTTGGGGATGGCTGTACTAACAAGACTTTATAACTACTCAAATGAAACATTTTTTGTGATCTTACAATAATAACAGATTGAGAAAAAAACAATCAGGACCTTAGCCTATGACTTGTAGTTTCCATACAGCTCCTTGATGTCCATTAAAAGCACACTCTGGGATATTGAAAGGATTGTGACTTAGGAACTGGAAATAACAAAAGGGTTTCTGTGTTAAAAGCAGTAACCCACTTACAGAAAATACAACTCTGTGATCTGCATGGTATTCAATGTGCTTTTCAGCAGGCACATTAACAAAAAAAGGTACTGTAAGTCTTACTTACTTACTTACTTTTAACTTTATTTCGATTGAATTTACAATCATAAAAAGTACATTTAAAACAGTACAACATTATAAAAATCAGTTTGCTCATTGACTGCTAAGAAAGGCAGGCATTTTACATATAAGCACTAACACTCTAAATACAAAAATAATAACACAGTAGTCAATAAAAATTCGATTTGCTCAGTGGCTGTTAAGGAAAGCAGGCATTTAGAAGTAAACGCTAACACTCTATATACAAGAATAATAACAGAATAGTCGATAAAATCTTAGGAAACAGTTGCCAATAATTGGGAATGAGTTTTCAAGCAAGCTTTGAGAAAGCAGGCTACGGTTTTGGCAACGTACGGGGTGTCTAGATATTGAAGTGCCAAAAGAGCCGGTCTGCATCTTCTCAGTCCTAAGTGTCGGAGCAATGGAACCAGCCATCGTTTCCGCGGGGACTTATAGAAACCGCAGAAAAAGGTTACGTGCAGAGTTGACTGGCGAGTGAGACCATCACAGGGACAGTTTGTTAGTTCCCGTGACCAGTCTAAGGGCACAGGCAGTGAGACAAGGCGATAAAATACATCAAACCGAAATCTGGTTAAAACATACCTCTCATAATTTGACTGAAAAAATGACAAATAAAGTTGAATGCCATGAGGAGATTGGACCATCGTTAAATGAACATTTGACTTTTTGACGAGTTCAGAACACAAACGAAGATCGCTTAAGTGGTCAGCACATAGCTTTTTCAAAGATTTTCTAGATATATCCGATAAGGATTCAGCGTCAGTGAAATATGCAGGGTGATTCAAATCTGTCAAAAATCTTGAAACATATAGCAGCCAAGGAATCTTTTTCCAATGGGACAAAGTGAGACAGTCAGATATTAGTGACCTAGTTAGATGACATTGCTCCTGAGTCCATATACGGTGCCATAGTAGAATCGGCTGGTAACTAATGATATCAGTCAGATACTCCCGACCGAGTTCCACATGGGTGCCGAAAGTAGGAGCACTACGGGGGAGGGCTAATATGTATTTCAGAAAGTAGTTTTCTATAATTTGTAGCTCGTCTGTGGACACATAGCCCCAGACTCCGGCGCCATATGTAGCCACACTCATGCATTTGGCTTGGTAGATCTTCAAAAGCACAGTAGGAGCGGGCTTACCCAGTTTCCTAGAGAACGAAGTCAGTGCAGATGTTGTGCGTTGAAACTGCAGTTTTTTGCTGGATATGGCAGATTTCCAGGACAGATGGTTATCAATAAGGATACCTAGATAGGGGTAGGTAGTGGCAGTTTCTAGTCTGGTCTTCTCAATAAAGAGAGATTTACATTTTTGGGCTCTCTTCCCGATATTCATTACGAAAGTCTTGGATTTATTGACTTTGAGACCAAGAGAAGACATAAATTCGCAGTATTTTTCTAGTTGGGTCTGAAGTTGATTGGGTGTCCTTGCTAGGATAACTGAATCGTCTGCATACAGTAATGCAGGGATAGGGCGGGAGCTTATGCAGGGTAGATCTTTGCTATCAACCAACATCGCTTGCTCCAGTCCGTTAGTATAGATGTTGAATAGGAATGGAGCAAGGACGCATCCCTGCCTTACGCCTTTTTCGATATTAAAGGATTCAGTAAGCTCCCCTTTGATACCGTATCTCACACAAGCTTTTGCATCCGAGTATAGCTCTCGGAGAAAATTCAGCAGTGCGAGATCTATGCCCAGATTTTTCAAAATCGCCCATAGCTTGGAATGGATTACGCAATCGAATGCGGAACTCAAATCCACATAGACTAGATGAAGTTTACCGCCTTTGGCCCCAACGTATTTGCCTATGAGTAAAGTCAGGTTTAGGGCCTGTTCCACGGTGCCCAGGCCCTCCTGAAACCCAAACTGTAAGTCAGTTAAGATCTTATTCTCTGTAGCCCAGTCCCTTAATCGCTCCAGAATTAGTCTGCCAGCTACCTTGCCTAGGGAATCCAAAAGGGAGATGGGCCTGTAGCAGGCTGGATTGTCCCGATCTCCCTTTTTGAAAATGGGCAGGAGCACAGAAGTAGACCAAGAATCAATAAGGCCGATCTGGGTAACTGCAGACATGACCTGTGTGACAATTGGAGACCAAAGATCTATATTGCTCACAAATATGTCTAAGGGGACCCCGTCTGGACCGGGCCCCTTACCGGTCTTTGAGGCAGTCAGTGCTGTGATTATCTCCTCTAGATCGAAGTGGAGGTCAATGGGGAAGATGTTATTACTAGTAGGAGCTTCCGCATCTGGTCTGGGAGCCTCCGTTGTCAAAGGATTATCCGCGAAGATCTGCGAGTAGTGTGCTACCCATTTATCAGCAGGTACTGCCACATCTAGATGCTGTATCGCAGTTTCATCAGCTAGGAAAGGGGCCCTAACTGTTCTCCAAAACATAGTGGAGTCCTTGGTTAGAGTACTCTGGTGTAGTTGGGCCCAGAGATTATTTTTTATTTCCCGTTTACGGGATTGCTGTGCCATCTTATAGTTTTTCCTCAAGGAGGCAATTTGGGGCTGGTCCCTAGTCTGTTTGTGTAGAGCATTTTTCAATGCACGCTGCGCTTTACGGCAACGGAAATCAAACCACCTTCTTGAGTCCTTATCATTGTCATGAGTCCTATAGGGACGGGTGAGCTCTTGTCTGATGACTTCTAATATCTTGATGAAGCTGGAGAGGATCAGCTTGGGGGAAGATGACGTCTCCAAACAGTGGTGGATAAAAGGAAGGGTTTTTTGGATGATCTTACTAGTGATCTCTGTGGGATTGGTCATCGTCCACTTGACAGTATAACCGTTAATTTTATTCATCTCCAGAGAGTGCTGCGCTAAGAGGCTTGTTTTTGGGCAGGCTGAGGATGGAGTATTTAATGCTATTGTTATGCTATTTGAGTAGTGGTCGCTTGAGGGGTCGGTGCCAGTTGTAAATTGCTTCAATCGGTTTTTTAAGGATTGAGAGCATAAGATAAAATCGATGGTTGTGGTAGCACCTCTACCATGAAAAGTCGTCTTGAACTCTACAGCAGGACATACTAAAATGTTCGCGAATTCAAGTTCTAGTGCGAAAATACAGGTGTTTAGTGTGTAACCCACTGTACTGTGGGTGAAGTGGGCTAGGGGGACATCATGCTCGTCTAAAAGCCCACAAATACCTTTGCCATGATTGTTACACAAATACACATTGAAATCCCCACCCCACACAATATGACAATTTAACTCTTGACTCGTAGCTTTTTGGTCTTGTAAATACAAAGTAATTTCCGACAGAGATTTTACACAGTCGCTGGGTGAAGAGTTATTATACATATTGATGAGATAATAACAGGAGTTATTGTCTGGAACTATTTTAAGGATTTGAAAAATTGACGAGACTAACGGAACTTCCGTGATCGTAAAGGGAATTAAATTGGAAACATAGATGGCTAAGCCGCCCTTAGGTCTACCATGAGTGGACGGTAAGGAAGGAAGGTGAAATGTTTTAAAACCCTGAATATGAATAGGGTCAATTGCCCAAGTTTCTTCTAGGCAGATTAACTTAAATTTGTTAGTTACTTCCACCCAACTTAAATTTGTTAGTTACTTCCACTGTAAGTCAAAATTGTGACTAGACAAAACACAGATCTCTCCAGCAGGCGCATCAACCACCAGAGTTATCTCACCATTATTATTATCCCCTGCAATTTGCTAGGCACACAAAAATCTTTGCAGATATTTTAAGATGCATCTTCTTTGTGACAAATTATTTAGGCTGAACAGCTTCACATTTCTCCTTGCTGCCAATCTATTCACGGCATTTAAAAAAAAAAATATTTGTATAAGTTGACTGTAGGGCTGTTTTTTATGATTCCTCCCCTCGTGACTCCACTTTCTTTCTTCTGCCTCTCTTTGACCACCCCCACCCAATGTATAGGCGCCCAGAATAAATTGTTTTCAATTTCAGCACTGAAGTAACATAAACAATCTGTGCAGCGCCTCGATGACGCTAATGGAGCTAAGCCTTGCAGGAAATCAGGAAGGTGCGTGTAAGAAACAAACCACACCTGTAGCCAAGGGTCAATGGGGCGAGTTTACAGGGATCCTCCCTGGTCACTCCCTCCTCCGCCCTACCTCGGAAGTCGGCTCCTTTGTGGAAAATTCCTGGGCGCCATTCGACAACGAAGAACCACAGGGTGCCAACGAGAGGGAGGAAGAGCGCTCCGAAGAGGTCTACAAGGTGTTTTAAGCCACTTCAGAATCTGTGGACGAGGTGCGCCAAAGCAGAGGTTCCGCCCGTTGTCTTTTTCAGCAATCGTACGTTTTGTTTGTTTCTTATTTAGACAGTGTGCATTCCGCTTCAAATGTACCCTCTTCAAACGCTTGACAAAAGTAAAGGGCAGAAAAGGGGGGTTGGTTCATGAATCAAACAACAGGCGTAGCACGAGTCATATCGCATTTGTTTTTGGTACCTCCAGGTGGCTTTATGTCGTCACGAGTCAGGACATCATCGGCAGGCGTGCATGCCCATTATGGGTAAAAATGCGAACCCCTCCAGCCATGGATGCTGCAAGCTTCCTGGACACGCGCAGTTCTTTAGCGGGTGTATGCTGAGCTGTGCAGGGATTGTGGCTTCAGGGACCGTCTCGTACAAAGTATTTCGCAATTCATCCAAAGGTTCAAGTGTATATAAAATGTGTGGGTGCTGCGATTTTAAATGTGATGTGGGCATTGTAGTTTGAGGGCAGGCCAGAGAAGAGGCTAAAAATATACATTATTCCGCAAGTGATTTGTAGGCTTTTCACCTTCTGGTAAATACATACACAATATAACACAAGACTTGACTTAAATGAACAATGCAAGTTAAAGTTGTTGTTGGCCAACCACTTTTTAACTCCGCCTTGAACTAACTTTCTACTAACCTCATGCAACTTAACACCACGTTTGTTTGATGGCGCTCCTAGGTCAGTACGATCCAGACTGTGAGTGTGCCACGAATTCGTAACAATGGTGACGAGCACCGTTCAAATGTATTGATATGAATTTACACAACATACGTATGACATCGACGTGGTGCCTCAAGGTGTCATCAAAGCTCTCTCCACCATGAGCAGTTAGACCAGGCGTCTCCAACTAGAAGCTCTCCAGCTACCAGTAAGTAGCTTTGCTCGTGTGCAGCCCAGCCTATTAATTATTGTTACTTGCTTGGTTTAACTAAGATATGTATACACAATTTGAAAATGTGTGTATTTTCAAAAGCTTTTTTATTTTATTTTAGGGTTTTATATAGCGCGAACTAGACCCGAGACATTGGGTATCAAAGCGCTTTACATAGCACCAGTTTCGTTACAGAAGGACACGTTCATTTTTTTTTGTTAGGCACGGGGAGATTAAGTGGTTTGCCCAAAATCACAGGATGTCCAGCGTCGTTCTGAAAAATATTCAAATTGATATTTTAATGATAAATGATACTATATTAGGAAGACATTGTTGACATTATTAAATTGGCGATTCGTGCATTGAAGCTATGATTGTTATGTGTTACCTATGATGAGGCATTGTTTTGAAATACTACTGATGCACTGACGTCCTTGGTACTGGTAATGTTGTACAATGTGGCCAGTAATGTTATCTTGTCTGATTTGGTCACTTTTAGAACAACTGCAACATTTGTTAGTGGTACAGGTTGACTTTTATTGAACTTAATTACAGAAAAAGTTGGACCCCTGAGCTAGACAAAATTTGTGTTCTGTGTGGTTGACAACCCAGGTCAAACAGGATTACTTTAGAAGCCATCCCAGAGTCGTTGAATAATAAGCCAACTACTTTAGAAGTCATTTTGTCATCCTCAGACATCATCAAGCTCTTGAAGTCATCAGCAAGTTTACCTGATGATTTGACGAGGACTTGAAAATGACCATCTGATTACTTCAGAAGCTGCGATCTTCCTGATGATTTTGGGATGGCTTTGAAATGAGTATTTAATGACTTCACTTGACTAGTTCATTTCTGAGGATTTGAAGTGTATTTGAAAATGAGTCTCAGATTACTTTTCAAGCACTGAGAAAGAAAATGCGTTCCTGATTTACACACGATGCGCTGTTTATTTTATGATTGTAATGTTTTCTTTTGTTTTATTAAAAATGTTCAACCATTCAAATTATTTCAGAATTGTGTATCAATTACTGCACATCCAACTCTATTTAGATATCGGATTAATTATACATTACATAGGCAACCAAGTACCTGCTGAAGTACATTATGTGCATATCTGTACGACTAGATAGAGGACCCAGGTTGGAAGCCGAATCCCTGTTAATTCTGCACTCCTGAAGATTAAGGAAGCCTGAGGTATCATTAACCCTGGCAGTGCAGAATTAACCCTCCCTATACCAGGCATTCATAATGAGAACCATAATGACAAAGTGGTTTCAAAACATAAAATAACCCCCTTAAACTGTGCAAGTCTAACACACACCTCAGCAGATCCTAGAACGCACTCATCCCCTACGCACAATACTCCACACGCCTGAAGGAAATTGGGCCTCATAAACAGAGTGCATCACGATTTTCACAAAAACCACAGTTTTTAGATTTGGGACGCTCATAGTTTGCACCTGATTTGAAACTCATAGCAGCACTTAAAATTAGCCTGTGCTTTCTAGAAGACAGCGTTATAGTATTCAAAGGAAAATAACAGGCTGTACTGAGCACCTGACCGGCATTCGAATATTTCCATGGTGTTGGCACGTTTTTTTTTGGTTTTTTTTTATATAGCGCGAACTCGACTCGAAGGTATCAGAGCGCTTGAGCACCAGCTGCGTTACAGGCGTACACATTCATTTAAAGCATGGGGAGATTAAATGATTGGCGCAGCCAGAGTCATGGGATGTTTGAGCGTCCCTGTCGAGACTTGCACCTTCCAAGTTTTCAAGGTCAGCTTCCCTAGCCGTTAAGCCACACTCTCTCCCTCTAAGATAACTAAGTGAACTGAATGCCTCCTTAAGTAAAGAAACATGTTACTTAAGTAAGGAAACATACAGTGTTTGAAAAAAGCTAGGTTATGCTCTTGTGTGTAAAGATGTCTGGTTTCAAGCACAATTTAATTGTTTCCTCAAATGCTTGTTGCATTGCGTGGGGTGGGGACTCGGGGGTTGGGGGTTTCATGGTCCCTGACACATTCTTGCAACTCGGAGCATATATCGGGCACAAATGCTCCTGTGTTAAAACGTGATTCATTTCTGCATTGCTTTGCATCGCTATGAAGTAACTCCGAAGCGACGGCTGTGAGTAGGGGGCTTTGTCTGGCCTCCAGAGAAGCTAAAGTTGACAGGTATGTTCAGTGGTTAATTTGTAATATCAGGAGGCAGCGCCAACAGGAGAAATGTGCTGGTGCAAAATGCCTCCTGACTAGAACCCCGGCACTTATTATACTGGAGAGGACTTGGCCTAATGGCTAGAGCTGCAGGTTTCGGAGCTGGGGGACCGGGTTCGAGTCTCGGCGTGCCTCAACATTCTGTGATCATGGGGAAATCGTTTTACTTCCAAATGTGTGTGCCCTTAAGTGGTGCTGATAGAGATCAGGGTGTGTATAATATTCCCACTACCACGGATAGAGTAATCTCACAGTTACACGCACATGCATACATCATACGCTAGGGCCCATTTCACTACACTAACATACGCTCAAATACTCTACCAGCAATAAACCTGTGGAAAGAAAAACTCCTAATCACCCTGCATCTATATCAAGGTCGATAAGACCTGGTTTTTGTGACTGTCCTTAAACATAATCTATACAACATATACAGCAATAATCAAAAATGTAAACCCAATAATTGACAAGAAAGAATATCCAACACCATGTTTAAAATTATATTGCTTTATCTAAAATTAGTCAAAGGAAATCAATCAGAGTAAATCATTTTCTCATAGTTACCTATTCTAGCTAAATGTCAGAATGGGTCAGGACAAGTCTCTCGGTAAATGTCTCTCAAGACAAAGTCCCTTCAGCATCAATCCTCAGCAACGCAGATTCGGTACGCGGCAAAGGCAAAATGGCAAGTGGCAAAGACCCTCTCTAGGCTAACATTTCTTATAGTTTCTAAAACAATGGAAAGATACATTGGAAACATAGAAAAAACTGTAATGTCCGCCGGACCTACTGAGCAGAGCGAGAAGGAAAGGATGTAACATCGCTACATTTGAAAATCTCCGCTCAGGAAAAGTTCACATAATAAAGACTACGGAACAGGAACCAAGAAATAAAACATGTATCTTATTAGTTCTACTTCTCCTCGGCAATCGAGCCACAGTTCAGAGTTTTTCTCTAAGGCTCCTTTGTTTCCCAAGGCTGCCAAGGACATTTTCATTTCACTTGGAGATCTCCCAAAACTGCTGCTGTCCTCATGGAAAGTTTTCAAACAAGCAAGCAAGGACCATGGTCAGTTAGCTCCAGGACCATTTCCAGCAGGGGTCTCCCTCGTCACAGTTTTCATATTATAAATCACAGCCAGGCTTACAAATCGGCCATCTTTTCTAGGCCATCATAGGCCTCAATAGACCATCTTAATTAAAAGAAACAAAAACAACGTTACCACAGCATAGTGATTAAACAGTGTTAACCCCACTAATACCCTTATGTGTATGCATCTATCTAGCACTTGCAACATAGAAAAGCATTAATTCGGAAAGCATTTTGTGCTCAAAAATAAACAGCACATAGCAACGTTTAAACATGAAAACACGCACGTTATTTTTAAACAGCACATTTATGCACACCCACTCTCTCTTGTTAGGACAAACGGATTGATTAATATAAACGCACTTGCACAAGACAAATAATTAATTATTAATTATTAATAAATTAGTACAACGAATAGACATGCCAGAGCTTCAAAAGCCACTGAATTTTCAAACTGAAAACTCTGCTCCAGCAATCCCCCTTTGGTGATTTTATCACCAAATAAACCCCAAAAAAAAAAAAAAATTAGTGAAAATTTAGTCCCATTTTAGGAGAAATCGGAAATGTCTTTTCCCCCTTACACAACATTACACACCAGTCACTCTTTCATCATCCCTTTTTGTCTCTAAGTAAACACTCTCCCTCAATTCTTCTAATTCAATTTCTTGCGGTTCTCTTTTCAACCTCTTGTTTTTCTTTTCTTTATTCAATTTCTTCCTCCCTCCCCTGTTTTTACAACACACACACACCAATCTTATTATCAATAAAGCAACAATTATACAAGTTAAGGGAAACAATATTCTACCTATAATAGTACTACCTATTTTTGCAATAAAATCCTTAACAGCTATCATTTTATTAGCTATTTTAGTCCATAAATTCTCAGCTTCAAGTGGTACTAATTCTTCATGCAAATCAGTAATATTTTTGATATAGACCAGGTCTTTGCTTTCGTCTGGAATGTAAGTGCAACAATGTGGAACTTTCAGCATTCCACAGACTCCACCCTCCTTGGCCAATAGAATATCAAGGGCAAGTCGATTTTGCATAGACATGGCACGTACGGCACTTAATTCCGTATTCACCAAAAGAAACCCTCCAGCGGTATTTGTCGATAAGCGATCAACCACTGTGGACAGTTTCCGAATTCCATAAGCATTCAAAGAAATTCCCACTGCTGGAATCAAAACCCCAAAAATGTCACCCACTATTTCAGACCAAGTTTCTCTTTTAAAACGCATTAGTAAATTAATATGTTCTACATCTGTTATTTTATCTATATGAAAAATCTTTGGAAAAACCAGGCCCACATAACACGTGCCATACCAATGGTCAGGCAACTTGTAATAAGCCTTATTCCCACAAACATAATATACTCCTGGAAAAATTGTATCTTCTCCACCTCTGAAACCCCAACCTGTTGCAATGAAGTATGTATCATGGCACTCACTAGTCCCAACAAAATACGTATCATATTGGGATTTCCTTCTTGTAATACAAAGTTTACCCTTCTGTGGTGCATCTAAAGCTAAAGTTGGACTAGCCCCATTCTTCAACTCTTTTCCCATCTCAATGTCCCAAATTGTCTCACTCACTTTATATTTTCCTGCTTTTTCCTGCATGTTCAATCTCCTTTCTTCTACCATATCCAGGAAAGCTTTCTCCTCTCCTTTCAAACTGCAAGTTAAATTATTCTTAAAAATGTAATCTAATGTTAATCCTTTTTCTTCAATAAAAATCTCACCAAAAGTGTTAGCTTCTTTAGCTGGATTCAGCTCTTTGTTCATTGGCAAGTGCCCAAAAATACTATCTCTGTTAGACATCTTATAATCTACTTTCCCTAACAAATAAAAAACCCTACTTAAAATACTACAGGAAATACCATATGTAGCTGGTAAATGGTGATAAGTAACACCCTCTGAAACGGATGCAGGTAATTGCATACAGACGTAGCAATCCCTTACTTCCATTGTTTTCACATATTCATATAACAGTTTTGAAAAAACATTACTAGAAAAGTTATTAATCGACCTATCTTTGTGTATGTAAGTATTACTAATTCTAATTGGAACTACTTTTTGCGAATTCTTCTCTACATTTGTCACATTCTCTGTATGCATCTCAAACTCTACTTTAAAAGTAACTAATAAAACTAAAACACCCCATAGAAGCATTAATAATCCAGTACAGCAGCAGCACATTCTACACCACCTCTTAAAAAAGGCACATCTATTTCTATTATCCTCTATGTTAGCCATTTTACTACTTTAGTTTAGCCTCTACTACTCCACTACTGTTGGAACTTCTTCAATTCTTCAGCAATTCTCCAGCTTTCAGTTTTCCAAATGATTTTTTCGTTCACTTAATCCAAGTGAATCCTTCCTTTATTCAGTTTGGATACTTGTCATTCTTCACTTCAATTTCTTCAACATCAAATTGTATTAGATCTCCAACATCAAAATCCTCAGTACTCGACTCTTCTCCAATGTCAGTCAAGAGTACTTTCAGAATTTCACCAGTATCTTCCTCAACCACTTCTCTCAAGATCTCTTCCGGATTATCTCGAGTCACTGTTTCTTCTTTTCCTCCTTCAGACAGTGCCACATAAGACCATTCCGGTGATCTGTACTTTTGGTTGGGTCTTCTTACTCTTTTTATTTCTACTGGTTCGTTTGACTCCTTTGATTCTTCTCCTTCAGCTTTTGAACTTTGACTCGAAACTTCATTCACTTGTTCAGCTTTCGATGTACTTGCTCTTATTATTTTGTATCTCAGCCTCTTAACTCTGTTGTTAGGCCAACGATCTCCTCTTAACACCTTTTTCGGCTTTATTTCTTTATTACTTCTTTCTCCAATACAAGTTCTCTTTCTCAGAACTCGACCCTCTGTTTGTTCATTCTCATCATCTGTTTCAAGTGCCTCTTGTTTCCGTTTTCCAGCAGCTTTCTTCTTTTCCACAGATTTTTTCACCACTGTTTGAGACTTCCCTACTTCTGTCCCTCCTCGGGTCTCCGACACGCAATCTTCTTGCTGTCTACTTGTCCCTTCACCTAGCTCATCAAGAATGTTTCCTACACCTCCTCGGGGGTCTTCCGCAATCTGTCCCTCTCTATCTTCTTCTGACCCTACTTCTTCAAGTATAATCTCAAGTGGTTCTTCAATCTCCTCCTCTTCTGATTCAGGAGTAGTCTCTGTGTGATTTCTCTTTTCTTTTCTTTTTCCTTCACTGCTGTTTGAAACTTCAGGCTCTCTTACAGAATCTGATCTCTTCTCTGATACTCGCAGTGGTTCATTCGAAGCTTTTCCTACTTCTTTCCCCACTGATTCTGTATCTTCATCATCACTAGAATCTGACTCTTCAAAATACTCTTTACCAGTCCCTTCTTTTGGGTTTGGAACTCTCAGAGTATGACTTGCATGTACCCAGTGCTTCAGTCCAGCACACTTTACTGCAGTCGTCGTAGTCAGAATAACTTGTCTCGGCCTTCCCCACCTTGGAATCAAGCAATTTCTTCTTCTGTGAACTTTTATCCTCACCCAGTCTCCTGGACTCAGATCATGGGCTTGCTTCTTCTCAAGTGTGGTAGCTTCTTCTCCAACCTGGTGAAACACAGAATGAACTGCGTCAGCCAGGCCTTTACAGTAATCCAAAATCATGTCATCAGTTATTGTCACTAACTTATTGACAGGCACGAATGCATGGCGCATTGCACGTCCCATGATTATTTAGTGCGGACTCAAACCAGTAGTTCTATCTGGAGTAGATCTCATAGTCATCAGAACTAGAGGTAAAACATCTGGCCATTTCATGCCAGTGGCTAAGCACATTTTTCCAATCCTATTCTTGATTGTGCCATTAATCTGCTCAACCACACCAGAAGCCTCTGGTCGGTATGCACAATGTAGCTTCTGCTGTATTTTCAATGCTTCACAAATCAAACCCATAAGCTCATTTTGAAAGTGTCCACCTCTATCAGACTCAACTGTTACTGGAAACCCGTACCTAGGAATCAACTCCCTTAACAGTAACTTTGCCACTGTTAATCCATCATTTCTTCTAGTCGGGTAAGCTTCCACCCACCTTGAAAACAAACAGACTACCACTAAAACATACCTCAGTCTGTTTACTTGGGGCATTTCAATGAAATCAATCTGCATTCTTGTAAATGGACCTCCTTCTCTGCCTATTGTTCCCAGACTCACCACTGTCTTTTTCCCAGTGTTAAATTGCTGACAAACTAAATACCTCTGACAGATGCTTTCTGCAATTGTCCTGAACTTTGCATTGTACCAGGTCTGCTTGAACGACCTAACCATCGCGTCCCTCCCCAAATGTCCCTGGCCATGATACATCCTTGCCATTGACGACAAGATGGAGTTGGGCATTACTGGTCTGCCATCTCTGTAGACCCAAACATGGTCTGTTTCTCTTGGAGCACATCCTGCCTTAATCCAATCTTTTTTCTCTTCCTCTCCTGCCTCATCTTGCAACTGTTTCACTTCATCCCAGGTTTCTAAGACATTAGTAAACATCACAGAGAGTAAAGACATTTCCCCCTCTCTGTCCCTATTGATGGACTGATTTGTTTTGGCACAGTACTGCGCAACATCGTTGGCATAACGGTTTCCGACCGTTATAAAATCCTCCCCTTGTCCATGGGCAGTACATTTTACAACTGCTAACTCCTTAGGCAGCTGTATCGCCTCAAGAAATTTACCAATCATTTCAGCATTCTTTATCGGAGTTCCACTCGATGTCAAGAAACCTCTTTGTAGCCAAAGCTGGCCAAAATCATGCACCACTCCAAATCCATACTGACTATCAGTCATTACAGTTGTCCTCAAATCTTTCCCAATTTCGCAAGCTTTTGTCAATGCCACCAATTCAGCAACTTGCGCAGATTTCACTCCTTTCAATGGTGATGCTTCCATGACCTCTGAAACTTTGCATACCGCATATGCTGCACATAGCACACCATCATCATTTCTAAGGCATGATCCATCCACAAACAACACATGATCACTCTCATTCAAGGGTAGATCCCTTATGTCTGGTCTCGGTTTTGTACAGTACTCAAGCACATCCAAACAATCATGATCATCTTCCATCTTCACACCCACATTTTCAATATCTGGCAAAAGTGTCGCTGGATTCACATTTACACATCTCTCGAGAGTCACATTTGATGCTCCCAGAATCACTTTTTCATATTTAGTCAACCGACTATGTGACATGTACTGAGTTCTGATTCTTGTCAATAGAATTGCCACATTGTGAGGTACGAATACCCTTACAGGATATCCCATTATGATTCCCTCACTCTGTTCCAGGCTTCTGCATGTTGCTGCCACAGATTTCAGACAACCTGGTAAACCCACAGCTACAGGGTCAAGTGTCGATGAGAAGTACGCAATAGGCCTTCTCAGTAATCCATGCTTCTGAATTAACACTGAAAGTGCACATCCATTTCTTTCACTGCAGTACAGCTCAAATTCCTTTTCATAGTAAGGCATACCCAACGCTGGAGCCTCACACATTTTACTCTTGAGCTCTTCAAATGCTGCCATTTGTTCTGCATCTAGATCCAATGGATCTGTCATCTCACTTTTTGTCAGTTTAATCAGTGGCTTTGCTATCAGCGAAAAATTAATTATCCACTGACGACAATAACCCACCATACCCAGGAACATTCTCACTTCTCTCTGGGTTTTTGGAGCTTTCATTTCTCTGATTATTCTGATCCTGTCATCAGTCACTTTTCTCAGACCCTTTTCAATATTGTGTCCAAGATAATGCACCTTTTTCTTGCAAAATTGCAATTTGGCTGGAGATACCTTTAACCCTCCATCTGCCAGATGATTCAGTAAAGCTATGGTATCTACTTCACAAGCTTCACGTGTCTTTGATGCCACCAGTAGGTCATCAATATACTGCACTAGCACTGAACTCTCGGGCATGATCAAACTTTCCAACGATTTCTTCAATAACTGGTTGAATATCGAAGGACTCTCCGTATACCCCTGTGGGATACGACACCATGCTAAGATACGCTGGCCAAACCTAAATGCAAAAATCGGCTGGCTATCATGATGCAATGGAATTGAAAAGAACGCATGACACAAATCAATCACTGTATACCACTCAGCATCATGTGGAATTTGATACAGAATTACTGATGGATTTGGCACAATAGGACAACATGCCACCACAATTTGATTAACTTTTCTCAAATCCTGTACGATCCTAAATTTCCCATTGGGCTTTTTTAGTCCCATTATCGGTGAATTACACGGACTACTCAGTAGTTCTCTCAGGACTCCTTGCTGAATCATTTTCTCAATTATAGGAGTTATCCCTTCAATTATTTCTGGTGTCATTTTGTATTGAGGAATGTTAGGATATGTGATTCCCTCTTTTACTGCAATTTTCACTGGATCTACATTATTCATCAATCCCACATCCTCTCCAGTAAAATCCCAAACTGTCCTTTTCACTGTGTCTCTCATCTCTCGAGGCAAATCCTCCGGATTAAACACAGCAAATGCACCAATTAACTCACTTTCTCTATTCTCTCGGTACAAAACATCTTCATCTGGTGTCTCAAAGGCTATTCCATCCGGTGTACAAAAAATTGTGCAGTTCATCTTGCACAACAAGTCCCTACCCAACAGGTTCACTGGACTCGTGTCACAGACAATGAATCTGTGCATGTCTGAAAATTTCCCTATCTGTACTCTTACAGGTTCAGTAAGACGTGTTCTGATTTGCGTATTGGCTACACCAACTACTTGGATTGCTTCATCCGAGAGAGGAAGATTTCTAACATCTGTTGACCTGACAGTTGATCTTGTCGCACCTGTGTCTACCAAAAAAGTAACACTCTCCTCATTTATTTTCCCATCCACAAATGGTCCTGCCTGGTCTATTTCTAGAGTTGCACCAAGTATGCACTCTTCTTCCTCTCCTCGGCACCGTCAATAATCACCCTCAGACTCACTCCCTTCACTCTTTAACAAGTACTGTTGTACCTTGTTAGAACGTCTTGGTATGTTTACCTGCTCATCATTGTAGAATCCTGAATCCTGATTATACTTTTGTAACCCTCTATTCTGCGGCAAGGGCGGTTTTGGCTCTTGACTCTGCTGTCTCACAACTTTCTGTTGTTGCTGCTGTTGATTATTTCCTTCGTTCTGTACCTGTTGATTTAAGGATTTATTCTCATTACTCACTAATGGTGGATTAGGACACTCCGATCTCCAATGCCCCAATTGGCCACAGTTGTGACAAGGAAACTTTTTCTTCGCTTCCTCAAGACTTCCTTTTCCTTTCCCTGCATATCTAGGTCTATTCCCTGCATTATTTCCTGGATTATTCGCTTGTTCCACTAACTGTGCTTCCTGTCTTTCCGCAACTTTCACTTGTGCCCACATTGCTTTCTCTTTCAGCTTTCTTTGTTTTGCTTCAATTTCATCACTAAAGTATTTTGCATGCCTCAGGATTTCATCTACTTTCTTACTCTGCCAATCCACTGTGTGCTCACGAATTCTCTCACCAATTTCAGGTCTAAGGCCATATACAAATCTGTATACAAAATGACTCAAATCTTTGTCACCCAGGTGTTCATCTCCACTGAATTGTTTAAATGCCAGTATCAACCTTTCGTAGAAAGCATGAACTGATTCTTTCGCCTCCTGTTGTGTTCGATCTATCTTTACCCAGTCTGTCTCTTTTGCAGGTACTTTACTCTTCAGGTATACCATTACCTGATCATACTTTCTCATTACCTCTGGATCTGGTGCCCCTGTTCTTGGGTCTCTTGGATATTCCTCAGTAGGCCAACTCACAACTATTTTACACTCAGTCCACAAGTCTGCTGGAACAATTATATCAAACAGACTATTCAGGTCAACCCACAGCACTTTTGACAATTTCACAAACCTATCTACCTGCCTATACCACTCGACGGGCTTTTCTCTCAATCGAGGGAAATCATTCGTGAATGATAAAATATCCTGTCTGGTCCATGGAACATGTACATATCCTCCTCCAGGTATTTCTCTCATAGGATAATTATCCACTGGTTTCTCCTTTTCTCTCACTGGAAATGCTGAATAAGTTGTTCTATCTTCAGCCTCATCTCTTTTCTTGTACCACCTATCCTTCCACTTTTCTACATCACCCCATCTTCGCAATAATGCTACCATTTCCTTAATCTGTCCTGTTCTACCAGTAGCATTCAAATTCTCAATATCCTTCTCTGTAAAATCCATCCTGTAAGTTCTTTGTAAAGCTTTCACTTTATCAATGTCAACTCCCTGCTCATTCGCTATTGCTCTTAGCCTGTCATGTGTATTTCTTGCTCTCCAGGTGATATTCTTGCACATAAACATTAGTTCACCATCATGATGACTCTTCAAAATTTCTGTTGGAACTGTTCCTGTAACAAGCTCTTCTAGTTCTACACGTAACCTAGCTACATCAATTACTTGTGAATCTTTATCCTTTTTCTGTAGAACCTTCATCCAATCATTCAAATCTTCCACTGTTATTTCAGCAGTTTTTCTCACTGGAACCACTCTCTTTTGCGGTTCTAAAATTGGCATCCCTGAACAACTAGCTTCACTAGCATCCAATATTTCACTACATGTGTCATGTCTTGATTGTCTCAGGTCACTTCTTTCTGCTCTTTTGCCTGAATCTCCTGAAGGACCAACTGAATTTGTCAGATTATTCCCAACATATGGAATCACCAGTCCATTCTCACCTGTCCTCTGTTTGTCAAACACAGGCATAACCGGACCTATTGTTACAGGCACCGTAACAGCTTCTAGATTCTTCGTTAACTCCCTAATCTTCTCTGTCAACTCTGTTGTAGTTCTGGCTAATTGTCTGGCATTCTCATCAAGGTAATGATCACTTCTTACCTCAGGTGTCTCATTTTCCGTCTCACTAACACACACTGTATCTCTTATCGGAGAAACAACTGGTGTACTTTTATCCGGTTCTGGTCTATATGGAGGTGGTCTCTTGTAAATCATGTCATTCAAGACCTCATCCTCATACTCATTAACTCCATATTTTCTCATTTCTGACTCAGGAACCCTTTCTGCTCCTCCTTCAACTGTTCTCATCGGATATAATCCCTCTGACATACTAACATCTCGCCACCTTTTCATTCGATCATGATGAGTCTCACGATCATGTCTCCTCCCAAACATGTACCTATAGTACCCTCCAGATCTCTGTTTTTCTCTCTCATGTACTTCCTCTTCCCATTCCACTAAAGCCTCGAACTGTGTAGGTCTCGGTTTCGGGTCTAGACATAGCATCTTTTCCCGTAAATTTCTCAACACGGCCAGATTAAATGAACCATGTTCCGGAAATGCTAGAACACCATCTTCTTTAGTATACCTAACCCAATTCTCCAACCATATACAGGTATGAAACGCATGTCTTGCAGCCATGAAGGATGCAGGTGTTTTCGGTGGAGGTAACAACTCACCCTCTCTTGTTTTAACATCTTTATCCTTGCTAAACCACTTTTTAATTTTACCAAAAAATGTTTTCTTCTTTTTCTCTTCTTGGTAATACATTTTAGCGTTTACCAAAACTCTCTACTCTTTCCGTATTATAAATATACAATACGAATTTTCAACCAATTGCAGCGCGACTCACACTAACGCACCAATCCTGGAACGTCTACGTCACTAAATAGCCCTTCCAATCCTTGCGCGGCTCACACTAACGCACCAATCCTAGCGCGAGCACTATTCTGATCTACCATCCAATCAGAGCGCGGTCTTTCTGACGTCAACAGTCGCTGCAGTCGCTTGTCTCCTGTCTTCTGTCACTCGTCTACCCCTCCTTTACAAAATCTTTCAGTAGACTTCGTGTCAAAATTTCTACAAAATCTATTAGTTACAACATAAAAAACATCTCCATTGTCTGCTTCGCTAACCACAGAATAGTAAAAAAGAGTCTATTTCATAAGAGACCTTTCATTGACACAGTAGCACTTCCTCTACTCTGCCCTACTAACATACATTCATTAACTGTTTCCTCTAGGACTTGTCCAAAGAGTCTTACAATCAACTAAATGTACAAACATTCACGCACATTCATACAAGGAAATATAGTACATACACACAGAATCCTGCTTCCCGAGAACAGACAATCTGCTCCACTACAGAATTATAACATACATTAACTAAGCAAGCTATCTTTGCCCAGTTCTTCAAACAAGCTCAGAGAATACCTATTACTCCTCCCGCGATAAGCTTTAACGGAAATCCTTACGGATCCCTGGGACTTAAGACCAGAGTTTCACAGATAACCTTCACTATCATACACACTCCTTATATACCAGAAATATCTAATAGTAAAATACGACGATGTCACTGATTCCGAACCCAGACAATGTGACGCGCAACTTCAATTGTCACACGTTATTCCTCACAATTCGGTCTTTCCCAAGAGCAGCATATACTTCCCTCTGCCCTACTACGGAACTGCTACAGCTTCCAAGTTCCAGAAGCACTACATATAACTCAACATTACGACTCCAACATATAGTATTAGTACATATACCAACATGAACCAATAATCAATAATCAATAAACTAATGTACAAGCAATCTTATCAGATCAAAACAATCATCAAAAACCATCAAATTCTGCTACCAGGAAATTGATAGAGATCAGGGTGTGTATAATATTCCCACTACCACGGATAGAGTAATCTCACAGTTACACGCACATGCATACATCATACGCTAGGGCCCATTTCACTACACTAACATACGCTCAAATACTCTACCAGCAATAAACCTGTGGAAAGAAAAACTCCTAATCACCCTGCATCTATATCGAGGTCGATAAGACCTGGTTTTTGTGACTGTCCTTAAACATAATCTATACAACATATACAGCAATAATCAAAAATGTAAACCCAATAATTGACAAGAAAGAATATCCAACACCATGTTTAAAATTATATTGCTTTATCTAAAATGAGTCAAAGGAAATCAATCAGAGTAAATCATTTTCTCATAGTTACCTATTCTAGCTAAATGTCAGAACGGGTCAGGACAAGTCTCTCGGTAAATGTCTCTCAAGACAAAGTCCCTTCAGCATCAATCCTCAGCAACGCAGATTCGGTACGCGGCAAAGGCAAAATGGCAAGTGGCAAAGACCCTCTCAAGGCTAACATTTCTTATAGTTTCTAAAACAATGGAAAGATACATTGGAAACATAGAAAAAACTGTAATGTCCGCCGGACCTACTGAGCAGAGCGAGAAGGAAAGGATGTAACATCGCTACATTTGAAAATCTCCGCTCAGGAAAAGTTCACATAATAAAGACTACGGAACAGGAACCAAGAAATAAAACATGTATCTTATTAGTTCTACTTCTCCTCGGCAATCGAGCCACAGTTCAGAGTTTTTCTCTAAGGCTCCTTTGTTTCCCAAGGCTGCCAAGGACATTTTCATTTCACTTGGAGATCTCCCAAAACTGCTGCTGTCCTCATGGAAAGTTTTCAAACAAGCAAGCAAGGACCATGGTCAGTTAGCTCCAGGACCATTTCCAGCAGGGGTCTCCCTCGTCACAGTTTTCATATTATAAATCACAGCCAGGCTTACAAATCGGCCATCTTTTCTAGGCCATCATAGGCCTCAATAGACCATCTTAATTAAAAGAAACAAAAACAACGTTACCACAGCATAGTGATTAAACAGTGTTAACCCCACTAATACCCTTATGTGTATGCATCTATCTAGCACTTGCAACATAGAAAAGCATTAATTCGGAAAGCATTTTGTGCTAAAAAATAAACAGCACATAGCAACGTTTAAACATGAAAACACGCACGTTATTTTTAAACAGCACATTTATGCGCACCCACGTGTAACTCTCTCTTGTTAGGACAAACGGATTGATTAATATAAACGCACTTGCACAAGACAAATAATTAATTATTAATTATTAATAAATTAGTACAACGAATAGACATGCCAGAGCTTCAAAAGCCACTGAATTTTCAAACTGAAAACTCTGCTCCAGCAGTGCTAGAAGCTCCGGTGCTGATGATTAGGTGCCGGTGCTGAGCACCGGAAAGCTCCGGCTCAAATTAAGCACTGGGTATGTTTATGGTCTGGAAACAAACTGACGGCTTTAGATTCAGCCACCGCTTAATATTGGTTTTACACCCTCGGGTGTTGTTCTGTGCAGGGCTGCACGTCACTGCATGGAGAGCATTTTGTTTAAAGACGTGAGGATCTCCTCGATGCACTCATTATTTAATTGGTTCGGAGCCTCCTGCGTGATCTGCAGTATGGACTGTGATGCATGTGGAGAACCGATCAACCAAGGTTATGTAAGGTCACAACAAGAACATGGTAATATTGTTTTCAGACTTAATCTTCCCCATTCATGACGGGTTGAATGCTTGGTACATTCTGGGTATTTGAGTCCATAACAGTAAAGCTCCGGATTGTAATGTATTGTAGGCAAACTGTCAGGCATGGGTGGGCGCTTATCAGATCATACTGCTGCAATGCTCGCCAGTCACTCAGATTTCCTTTTTTTGACCCAATTACACTATTCTTGTGTACCCCACGCATGGCACAAAACAATAGAAATAGCGTAGACATTTCAAACAAGCATTGCGCTGGGTCAGGCGAGACCTAAAAACAGTCGAGGGAAATAAATTAGCGCATTAAGTTAATATAAGAAAGGACACTTAAATGTAACCCAAATAAAACAAGAATACTTTAGAGGCTTTGGTGTTACTGTCAAATGCCGACTTTGGAATGGGGAACCAGGTTCAAAGTGTCGACTTAACGTCCTGTTATTCAGTGCAAATCACCCTCCCCCTACTTGAAAAAAATGAATGTGGTCTTGTGTAATATTTCAACAACAAATGGAGTCCGCGGGTCTACGCCAGTCTAACAGGAAAACAGAAACAGCAACCCAGCACATTCAAACCTAGAGGAGTCCTTTTATAAGGGACCCAGTCCCATCACCCACCGAAGTGGCATGCTTCATCATCAGGGACCACCCATAACCGCACCTGGTGCAGTTATAGAGCTACAACTCCTTCAATTACTATAAAAAGGAGGAGCTCAAGGATGTTTTGAATGATGTAACAGGGAGGATAAGTACCTCAAGGTGAAAAAGACTGCCAAAAGTGTAGTGAACCTAAATGCAGTGTGTGAACAAGAAAAAGTGGTTTAAAATTGATTACCATTGGAAAAATATTTTTATTCAGTATCCGATGGCATCAAACTAAAAAAAGCAGGAATCTTGGAGGAAACCGTGTCCGCAAATGATATAGGAACACGTCCTCATAGGTCTACATGTTTCAGCCAACCTGTGTCTAAACAAATGACAGTGGCTTTCGTCAGGACCATATAGTAACACTACTGCGATATGTGAATATGTGATAATCAAATTGAAAAAAGGGAACAATACAACCTACCCATGTACCTACTTATCTGAAGATATGCGGCACCGTAGGAATGTAAATTAATCACCTGTTGATACAAACATAAATATAATAGGAAAGACAATACATGAAATATGTTGGTTGATGTCATCTGGATTCTATGACTTTATACAAATGTGTCGTGAATAAACATTTGTCAAAGAGCAAACTAGATTGCCTTCTTACCCGTAAAGAATTGGGGATGCGTCCTACACTCCTGGTTACAACTCAGGGCGTGAGGCAACGCTCTAAAAGACAAGAAGGAACAAACTAATACCGAAGAAAACAGAGGATTGTTTGTTCATTCACACAAGCACAAACATGCTTGACCATAAAAACAGGTCCAGGTGTATTGATTGACTCCTAAAAGCATAGTTATCTACGCAGCCCCCCAATTAGATATACTTCTATTAGGCTAAGTCACAGATATTGGAATTCATAGTTAGATTGAAGAGAATTCAAATATAGATGCCAAGTCAGAGCCAATGGTAAAAGACACAGGGTCCTGCGTGTAAAGGGGCGAGCAACAGTATCAACCCGCGTGTATGCGCAGCCTGCTGAGTCTAATGGTCAGATGACTAGCAATACCATTAATTAAGCGGAATATACGATTCCGCGGGTCGGGTAACTATGTAAAAAATGATAAAAGGGGTCTATGACTTGAGGCAGGCTTACCTGTCCGTCGTTACCCCGGACCTTCTTCCCGGTTGTACCGAGCGGTAACCGGAACCGAGTAAGCCTGCTGCTTTTGAAGACTAACGGTGTATCACGAAGGACGCTGGACGAGTCCTAGCGTCACCACCGTCACGTGATAGGGTACTGAAACGTGATGAACGTCTGATTGCGTGTATACCGCAGAGCATGCCGGATAGTATAGTACTTGGAGTCACATAGCAAAAGCTAATTAAATCAAGGCATATTTTAAACGCGTCCTGTTGCAAGGATGTTTCAGACGCGAACCCTAAAATTGCATTAATAACTGTTTTAGCAAACTGTATTACACATAGGGGGCACTCTGATATTGTACCAAGACTGAGACATACATCCTTTTGCGAACTTCTTGAATAGGAGTCGTGTCTCGAGAAGGACAGGTGAAAAGATGTGTTGATATAACACAATCTTACAGGTTTGATCAGCGTATTAAGTAAGTCCCTATGGATATAAGCCCACGACATGTGCATATGTGTTCTACACGGAGCAACAGATATTTGTTGTCAAAAGGGTACATGATCCAGATGTACAACTCTGGTAGTGCAGGTAAGAATTAATAAACTAACAAGTGTATGAAATAATGATCTGTCCTAGACATCTATTTCTCAGGGATGCCTGGAATGAGGCCGAGTGATGCAACTGGAGCTCAATGAATGCGGTAAAAGATTCATTCGAGCATAGCAAGAAGCGAATGGGAAGGCACAGGAGCATCACAATGAGGTCCAGGGAATTGACTCGTTAAGCCCAACTATATCACTTCTCAGTTTGAAAACCCAACGTTGTTCCTTTATGAACAGAAATTTGGAAATGTCCGTGACATGGGATGGAATGAAGGGTTGTTCAAGGATCGTCCAGCTTATATCGTCAGGTTTGTGTTTCAATTCCAAAAAATGTCTGGTTAGGCGAGTTGCCTGTCTTTGGCATCTAATGGTACTTTTGTGTTCCATTATCCTCAATTTAACCTTCCTGGTAGTCATCCCCACATATTTCTTATCGCAGGGGCAGATGATCAAATAGATTACCCTCTCACTGTTGCAGTTAGTGTGTTTCAACTGCCTCCAGGGTTTACTTGTCCCAATGTCAATTTCTGTAGTATGGTGCGTGTGTATACATACCACACAATTTCCACAGGCATAGTGCCCCTGGACAGGTGGTACATGGGTAGGTTGTATTGTTCCCTTTTTTCAATTTGATTATCACATATTCACATATCGCAGTAGTGTTACTATATGGTCCTGACGAAAGCCACTGTCATTTGTTTAGACACAGGTTGGCTGAAACATGTAGACCTATGAGGACGTGTTCCTATATCATTTGCGGACACGGTTTCCTCCAAGATTCCTGCTTTTTTTAGTTTGATACCATTGGATACTGAATAAAAATATTTTTCCAATGGTAATCAATTTTAAACCACTTTTTCTTGTTCACACACTGCATTTAGGTTCACTACACTTTTGGCAGTCTTTTTCACCTTGAGGTACTTATCCTCCCTGTTACATCATTCAAAACATCCTTGAGCTCCTCCTTTTTATAGTAATTGAAGGAGTTGTAGCTCTATAACTGCACCAGGTGCGGTTATGGGAGGTCCCAGATGATGAAGCATGCCACTTCGGTGGGTGATGGGACTGGGTCCCTTATAAAAGGACTCCTCTAGGTTTGAATGTGCTGGGTTGCTGTTTCTGTTTTCCTGTTAGACTGGCGTAGACCCGCGGACTCCATTTGTTGTTGAAGTCTAAGTGAATTGGAGATTTGTCCGCGCAGGTCTTTAAACTCCCTGAGACCCTATAACTAATTGTGTTTTTCTGGTCTTGTGTAATATAACAGGTATTAATGAAAAGCACTACGTACAGTATTTTAAGGGCAAGTTAGCAAATATAAAACTTCAGAAACATACATTTTGGTGAAAAAAAATGAATTCCCTGGTTTAAATAGGAGCGCTGCATTCCAGCATCTCTATCCTCGCAGCGCTCACCTGCGCGCGCAACAACTGACCCATACCAAAAGTAATGTCCAAGCATGCCTATAAATCCCTTTCACACGCACATCCGGTGGCGCCGGAAGTTACGTCACCTACTAGTGCCAGCCAATGTTGCCAGATTGGGCTATTTCCCGCACAATTAGGCGACTTTTTTCCCAGTTGTGCGGGAAAAAACCATGCCTGGCGGGGGGCTACTTTTTGGGCTAGTTTTGGATGGTTGTGCGCAATTTTGTGGCCTGGGCGGGCGCCGACCACAAGGAGTCCGTCGCGTGAGTGCGCGGGCCAATGTGGGGGTCCCCCAGGGCCGTCAATCCAGTAGCGCACGAAAACGCTACCAATGACGGCCCTGGGAATCATTTTTTGGCCAGCCCATGCGTGCGTGCGTCACGGTGCGTCGCCGCCTCGCCGGCCCTGCTTGCAATAATTACAAGAAAGAAGACGTCCGTTAAGGGAGTAAATAGAGGACCACGGATTTCTTTTTCAAATAACTGGCTCTTCGGAGGCATTCTGGACTGCTGCCCACCCGAGGTAACCCTAGAAAGGAGAATGGCAGTTAAAGGGAAATATGTCGGTTTGGTTGGTGTAAAGCCTCCTCCTTCAAAGACACTTCCAAATTTAATTTACGCCCTCTTTTTTCTGAAGGAAGTCCTGCCGTTATAGGAAATTCTGTTCTCCATGCCTATAGAAGTGCCTTCCCAGTGTGTTTTTGTGTGTTGAGTGTCTGCCATTTAGTGCAGTAGTATACCCCTACTTGTACTACATGCAGACGTCTCCTTTCCTTTGTAACGTATCGTTTGCTACCTCTTGTATTTTGTTTTTGTTTTTTTGATACTTGCACAACGGCCACCACTACCTCATGTAACGTAACTTTTATTTTAGTGTTTTGAGTGTCTGCCATTTATTGACCTCTGTGTACTTTGTATGCTCTTGTAACCTGCACACGTCACTTTTTTCCTTTTGTAACGTATCGTTTGCTACCTCTTGTATTTTGTTTGCTCCTGATACTTGCACAAATGCCACTATTGCCTCATGGAACGTAACGTTTGATTTTGTAACATGCTCACTTGTAATTTTTCTCCTTATGTATCATTACTGCTCCTATTGTGAAGCGCTCTGACACCTTCGGGTAAAGTCCGCGCTATATAAAAACGCATTAAATAAATAAATTAAAAGACGAGGTTTGATGGCTGGGATTGCCATGGTGGGGTTTTTTTTTTATTCTGTAGGCCATCTGTTATGTTATGTTATTAAAGTTTATAGAGCGCACGATTACCTTCCGGTGTCCTGGCGCTAAACACTGATAGCCTGTGGAGTAGTGGAGGATTAGAACTGAGAGAAAAACCAAGTTTTAAGGTTCTTCCTGAAGGAGATGAGATCTGATGCATTTCTCAGCGTGAACGGAAGTTCATTCCATACTCTAGCAGCCCCATAGGTAAAACTCCTTCCTCCCCAGTTTAACTTTTTTATGCAAGGTATTTTCACCAGCTTGGCTCCGCAAGATCTAAGCATTCTGCATGGAGTGTACCAAGAAAACTTCTTTTTGAGAAATTCGGGAGCTGTCCCGTTCAAGGCTCTGAACACAATACACGAAGCCTTAAACCTGGCTCTCAGGTGGACAGGAAGCCAGTGCAGTCTCTTCAACTCATCTTTAACTGATACCCATCTAGGAGTCCGAGTCAGGAGTCTGGCAGCAGCATTTTGGATGACCTGCAGCCTATTTTGATGTTGTGACTGCATATTAATGTAAAGAATGTTGCAATAGTCGAGTCGGGATAGTATAAGTGCAGTCACTACAGTGCGGAGACATCCCTCAGTAAGATAGGACCTGATTTTCCTGATCATTCTGAGTACCAGGGAACAGCCAGAAGTGACCCTACTCACCTGGTCCCCCATGCTAAGTTTTTCGTCAACCACCACTCCCAGATTTTTTGCCTTCCTGCAGGGAGTGGGGCAAAGCCCTAATGAGTCAGGCCACCAATCAGGGGTCCACATCCGAGGGTTGTTTCCAAACCTCACCACTTCTGTTTTGGCCGAGTTCAGCTTAAGACAATTAGCTGACATCCACCTGGAAATGGCTAACATGCAGTTCGAAAAGCGATTGCCTGTTTCGTTCTCAGCTCCATCCCTGACCGACAGCACAATTTGCGTGTCGTCGGCGTAGGAGGTAAGCTGGAAACCAAATGACCTTATGATACCGGCCAGGGGGGCTACATAAACATTAAAAAGCGTGGGGCTAAGAGAGGAGCCTTGCGGCACCCCACAGGGCAAAGAGAAGGCTTCGGATGTAGTGTCGTTTAATTCAACTGTTTGAAGTCTGTCTTTAAGGAAGGACTCAAGGAGCTGATGTTATACGTGTTTTTTCCCCCCACGTTCATTCTTGGTACAGTAGTTGTACGTTATTTTTGATGTTCGAGTTCTTCCTCCCTTGACAGCGGAAGATGGCCATAGCACGTGTATCCTTAGAAATAAACAGAAGTCTATTTTTAACCTAGGTACCATTTCCTTTTAATTTGTTCATGCGGTTCTGGTGCTCTTCGAGTGGACGTGATACTTCTCATGTACTCGTCACAGGAATTAACTATCAATCTATTTTTATAATTAATATAATTGTTTCTGTTTATAATGAACTTTGAGACACTTTTTAATAACATATTGTTTAAGCGTTCTGTTGCCAGTATACTGAACGTGAAATTCAGAGAGGCTTCTGCTCTGAGTTCCCGCAACGATCTACCCCACTGTGCTCTCCTCTGTCAGTAATTGGTGCTATCGCATGCCCTAACTAAGCGCTTGGGTTTCCATAAATATTTGATTGATGTTTTCCAGCAGGCGGCAGTAGCAGCATCTGTTTGTAAATGGGCTCTGTCCACGCAGCCAGGCTGGAAGGGCACCAATGAGACTTAAAGAATATGTAAGTCATAAAAGGCTCCAGGAGTGAAGCACAGTTCATGGCTATACATCTCTTGGTTGCACCCACATGTTCGTCACAGCGCCCCCACCCTAATGTTGAACCGACTAATCAGTGCCTTTTAATAATTAGTTTCTGTAAAAGTTGTGTGCTACCGAAGCGGCGGAAGTGTCTTTTAAAAATATATTCGACTTTCAACGGTTGTAATATGACCTTCATATACATGCATACAGTGCAAGTGGGTTGTAATATGACCTTCATATACATGCATACAGTGCAAGTGATAGCCCTACCCGCCCATGCGCCCTAGAAACACTTGAATTCTGGTAGTTCAGGAAGAAGTTGGTAGTGATTTTTGGAGTGTAGGGGCTTCAGTGCTGTCACAGATCTCTATTTTTCTGTAGTAAAAGAAAGGTTGATTGTCGCATTAGACCTGATGACGGACCTCAAGTTACTTTCGGCTCAACGGTGGACGCCAGCCGAGGCTGTAACCGGTCCCAGCCCACAGCAGCAGGCACGAGGCAGACATGAGTCGCTCACCTCGGCAAGTCTCACTTCCGGAATCATGCAGGTCCGAGATCACCTCACCTCCGTGCGGGAACAACACTATCTCTGGAGCCCCCTCTGACGAAGCCCTGTGTCCCGGGGTGGAGAGCTGGTCTTCCCCAGCACGGTGAGTGCAATGTTCATGCTCAGTGCACGGAGCTCACCTGCGGAGAGTTCAGTGGCGGGGGCGCAGGGTTCAATCTTAGCTCTTCTTTCTCTCGCTTTTGGGAGTAGGGCAGACTGGGGTCTAGTGAATGCTGGCGAGTTCAGGGCCAGCCGGTGTCGATGTCAAGTGTGGTGTCGATGTCAAGTGTGGTGATCGGGGCTGACACCATGGTATTGAATGACTTTGGCAGACCTGCGCTACCAGGCATCAGCCGTCACTTGTAAATAAGTACTTTTACAAGTACATCCAGGGTCCTGTGCGTGCACCTACAGGAGGCCGTACTACATATTAGAGCAGCCCATGCCTACGTTTTATGCATATCACGACGCTGGCAGGTAAAACCCCAGCAGTGCGGTGCACCCTGAGCCCTCCTCGCAGACTTATCTGGACAGGTGGATGGATGAGTGAAAGGGTGGCTGATCGGTGAGTGAATGGGTGGATGGATGAGTGAATGGATGGATGAGTGATAGGGTCAATGGATGGATTCATGAGTGGATGAGTTGAAATATGGGTGGATCGAAGAAAGGAAGGATGGCTAAGTGAAAGGGTCAAAGAAGAGAGAAAGGGAGGATGAATGGATGACTGAAAAGGGGACTGGGTGGATGGATGAGTAAGTGAAAGGATGGCTGGATGGGTGAGTGGATAAATGGCTGGATGGATGAGTAGATGGTTGGGTGGAAGAGTGGATGGATGAGTGTACAGATGGATAGGGTGAAAGGGTGGTTGAATGGATGAGTGAAATGATGGATGGAAAGATACGTACGTTTTCAAGTGGATGAATGTTTGGATATAGATGGAATTACTTATACACTATTACGCGACCACCTTTGATGTGTCTGTAAAACGTACCTTTTGTCCCGAAGTTTTGTCCTGAATTTTGACCTCCCGTCCTGAATTTTTGTCCTGAATTTTGACCCTTTGTCCTTAATTTTTACACTCACCGTCCTGAACTTGCACCCATGCCAGTTGGTCACCCTATTTGTAGGAAGTGATGAATATTGATAGATGCCAGGAAGTTGACATGGGTAAAGAGAGTGTTTTAACACCCAAACCAAAACTGACCACATCGGTTGTTCGTAGGCCAGCCCAGCTTCGAAAACGGTCGTGCAGGGGCCACCCAACCTCGCACGCACCTGCTGGCAGCACCGCATGCGTCTGTTTACCAGTGTCCTGGCATGGATCTGACACTCCGTGCTTCACCATGTTGCTGATGCCAAGGCGCGCACTGATGCACACTGTTTGCCGCTCGAACTGGAGCTGATTTCGGGGTGGGGCTGAATCCCTTAAGCAATAGGCAGAGTGGAGCTGCAGGGGCTCTTAGAAGTCGCAGCGAGAACTGGTCTTAAAAATTAATAGCGTTAAGGCGGGTGCCCTTTTAACACCCTCCCACCATCTGTATATTGAATAGAATGTATATTTGTCGTTAAAATTGTTTCTGATGACAATTTGTGCATAATTGGAGACTTGCTAATTTGGGCTGGTTTTTGGGCTGGAACTGGTATGTTTGGGCTTATTTTGGGCTTATATTTGAGCGGCTTTGGGCTTGGGACGGGTCTAAAAATCTGGCAACACTGGTGCCAGCCAACATTTCAGGGCACACGCTACAGTATTATGGGGAATCAAAGAGAAGGATGAAAAAGAGAATAGGGGTGCTACTTTTAAGCTTTACAGCGTGCAGACTTCTTCAAGATCGAGTCTCATCAGTCCTTGCTGACCTGGAAATTCTGCTAGGTAAAATCGTCAGCGCCAAATTGATGTTCAGTAGATCGTATCGGGTAATGATTGTGTGTTGTTTTTTTTGTTTTGGAAATGCGTGTCTGTTAATAAATATTGTTTCGCTCCTGAGCAACAGCGTACTGGTAATATTTGTCCACATTTAACAAAACCATGTGTGTCTTTCACTTTTTTGAACTTCCTCTTCTGTAAACGGATGTACTGTCCAAAGGAAACAAAGTGTGTGGTAGGTTAACTCGCAGTGTCTGCATACACGCTTAACACAACCCCCATGCTACTAATTTAATAGGCATGACTGCATTTTTTTGGCAATCCCTCCACTAACTATTTTCGCAACGGAGTGTTTGGCTTACTTCTAGGTAGTGCCTGTATTTCTGCCCTTGAAAACATCGTTTTTGTGTTCAACCTTCTGTTATAGCCCGTTGCCCGCCTAATCTCAACTTGTAAAGGGACTGCCCTCGGCAAAGCTACTCTTGGATTGCTGTTGGGTCTGTCAGCAGGCTGAGACCTACTCGGCATTATGGGACCACCAGCAATACATCTGGTCAGTAATGGTGGAACAATTGTGTATGATGTTCCATTCGTTCCGTCTACAGCTGGTATTTCAGTTCTTATCTTCTTTTTATTTTTGCAGTTTTATATAGCGCGAGCTTGACCCAAAGTTATCGGAGCGATAACATGAGCACCAGTTCCATTCATTTTTGGTAAACACAGGGAGATTAAGTGGTTTGGCCAGAATCACAGGATGTTGCGCGTCCTTCCCGAGACTCGAACCTGGTCCCCCAGCTCCAAATTGTGCAGCTCTGGCTGTTATGCCACATCGTTTTATTGAACTATTGTTCTAGATTACAGAAAGAAATTGGGTTCTTGCTCCCCACGCAAGGCATTTGTCTCGAAGACGTGCTGTTTTTTTTTAGCTATGCTGCCGGTTTGGGGGACGGGGTGGGGATGTGGGGGGGGGAGCGCTGACCTCGATCACCGGATCCTGGCAGCTCCTGCAGCCCCTGATCACTTTTCACAAAATAGACCAGGCAGCTGTTTGTATTGTCTCTGATGTGAACTATTTAAAGTGACAACTGTGCCAAAATACATACATTGAACATATTTATGTAATTGTTGAAGTGGTTTGGAAAAAGAAGTGTTGGAATATTTTTAGACGTGTACACAATTTACAGATATTACAGAACAACTGCTTCTAGCTCAACGCTTCGTAAAACATGCCACCATGTGTTGCTGTCCAACAGAAAGCACTTTTCAAAGGTTGAATGTTACTTTTCTGTTGCTCATTGCTGCATTTGACAGCATATCGGGGGAGGGGGGGTGCTGGTATCTTATTTCAGTCAGGGACACTATACTAATTCAACACTAATCCTTTATGGGTTCCAGAGTAGCATGCTACTCGCCGAAAAAGTGCTTCAACTCCTTATCAGGGGTAGTAAGCGCTATATGAATGCAATTACAATACAATACCTCTGTGTAATCAAATTATGCGAGTTCGGCCCACCACTACCCATTTATTAAATCGAAAAACATTTTTGGATTGTTACTTTGATTGAGTGATTTTCCAAATCTGAGGGTTTGCAACTATTAAACCATTTTGTAAATTTGGTCCCAGAAGTATTATGTGATGTAAGAGCCATAAATGAGTAACATTTGATTACTGTGGGTGATGACGGGGTACAGAGTATGTGGGTGAAAGTGACCGAAGACTTTAGGTGGTGATGGGGGAAGCAGGCAATAGCTTTTTTTCATACAATATCTTTTGTGTTTTAAAAGTTGTAAATGACAGTTGTTACTGTTACACTTTTTCATCATACTTCATTTACTAATCTCAGAGGCATGGAAAACTGAGTTTGTGACCTACAGGTTACAAGAAATGTATATGAGTATTTACCTCTCAGTCATTTTTCTGATGTCAGAAAAGAAAGCGGGCTAACGGAAGGGAGCTGACCGCTTGAGCAACCTAATGAGTGTGACAATGTGAAAAAACAGGTAGTGAGAGGGGACTATGGCAGAAAAAGATGGGTATGCATAGTTTGAGTGTATGGTTCTTGGAAGAGGGTGAGATTGGAGGGTATTGGATTGAAAGACAAGTGGCAGAATGTGGCAGTTTGATTGACAAGTGGACAGGGAAAGAGTGGCACTGGATAGATGTTGGGAGAATTGTTAATAGAATATACCTGGGATGGGTCTCAGTAAAAGCAAATTCTAAATAAGCAAAGGAATGAGTTGACATTGTTTAGTGGGTGAAGATGGAATCAAATGGGAAAAGGTTGTGAATTCAAGGCATAAGCCCATGGGGTAACCAGGGGAATGACCATATATGAGAATAGATGCAAACAGTGTGATGTAGCTGATGGTTGACAGGCGGTGAAAGTAGATATGTGACATTGGAGGTGTAGTGTACAACTGACAGGAAAGGACACAGGACACACAATGGGGATTGTTGAGAATAGGGATGGATCAGAGGAGTGTGTACAGGGCAGGTGAAGGAGTTGGGTGACTGGATAGGGTACAAGAAGGGATGGTTTACAGGAGGGGACAAATGTGTTTAAAAGGGAAGTGGTTTTGATGCCAAGACCGGATCAAAGAATGGTGATTAACCTAAACATATCCTGAAGCCCTCACAGGTAAGGCTTGGTAAATTTTTATGTGGTCAGCTGAACTGAATTCCAAGCCAAGTCTGCATTTTCTGGTTTACTCTTCTGTGCGCACATAAAATAGTGAACTGAAAGTATCCCATGGTGATCCATTAACTGCTAAGGGAATACCCGCCAATCCCTCTAATTACAATCTGTGAGTGGTCGAGCAATGACTGTGCTAGGGTGAATGATTTTCAGAAGGGTCTAACTACAGTCATCTCTTAAATTATTTTAGAATTATTGCTTTCAGACAATCCCAATAGTTCCCTATGGTTGTGCTTTTCTGACTGGATGCTGGGTATCAGTCTAGAGTAACAATGGGCAGCATATACCCCCATAGAACAGATTATGAGTGCTTTTCTTCTGTTCAGACAAAGAAGAGGAACTTTCTTTTTGAAGACAGCCTTTGAAGCAGTGATTATTGGGGAGTTTTACAGCTGAGATTTGCTCTACAGATAAAATGGAACAATCATTTGCAATGCAATAGGTCTTGCGTTTGCAAGAGTTTGAGCTAATGGCATTGTAAATGACAAATGCCTTTTATATTTGTGTTTTGAAAACCTGCAAGAGGTGCGTAAACACGCACTTTATACTTAGTCGTTGCTTACGAGAAGCAAGGCTGGTAATAGCTGCTTCACTTTTACTACCGGCCTTGCTTCTTGTAAGCAAGGTCAATAAGTACAAAGTGCGTTTTTACGCACAGCTTGCGAGTTTTCTAGATACATAAAAGGCATTGTCATTTACAATGACAATAGCTCAAACTTTTGCAAATGCAAGACCTATTGCACTTCAAATGCTTATTATAAGCGCCGTACTACTATATTTAGCCACCCCCACTAATAAATCCCTGGCAGTAGAACATGCTCTGGGAACACAGACATTTTAAACAGCACAAATAATACTGCTGACGAAAAGTCGAACACAACTAACAATTTATTGAAAAGTGATGTGGCCATGATGATGTCTTTTACCCATGTAACTACACAAATTGAGGAGCACAAAGTTTAGAGAGTCCAGAGAAAAATGTAAACTCCCCAAATTATATATTATTCATAACGAAACATGCGACAGCAAAACCACTAGTTTAAGTGCAATAACTAGTGTCACGGTCTTTTTTTGGACCGTGACACCGCTGACGGCAGCTCCTTGAGATTAGTAGGAGGCATTACACGCGTCTTTGAGTGCAGATGTGCGCAGAAGGGGGCCGATCAAATTGAGGCCGGACAAAAACGAATTTTTAATATATATTGACTGGTTAGTTTGTTTAAGATAAAAGGAAAGCGCGAGAGTGAATAGGACACCTTGAAAGAAATTGGTAAAGTTTTTGACTTGGCTAACAGATGCGAAATTCACAGAGGAAATACATGAGCCCTGAAGAAGTCCCATGTGAATAGGGATGAAACCCGTAGGCTGTTTGTTCTGGACACGTCTTCCTGTCTTAACCAAATGCTTGAAGATTTTGTGAATAAAGACGATGAAAAAACAACCTGAACATGAAAGAATCTGGTTATTGCACTTAAACTAGTAGGTTTTGCTGTCTGATGTTTCGTTATGAATAATATATAGTTTTTGGGTGTTTAAGAATTTTCTTTAGACTCTCTAAACTTTGTGCTCCTCAATTTGTGTTGATTAAATTGGATTTTTTCGGTTGACCCAAAGAGTGAGCATAATTCGGACACTTGGGACGGACAGTGTACGGGCGAAGTTTAAACCATAATCGTTTTGCTGTAGTTATATTTTTCCCATGTGTTTTGGATTGAAGTGGATGTAGTGGTGTAGAGTGGAATTATGTGGGTTGTTTTTGAATTGTTAGTTGCTGAATTGTGGGTGGTGGAAATGTGTGGTGTGTATTTGTGTAGTGGAATTATGTGGCATGATGTGTAGTGGATAAAATGTTGCACCACCTTTCTTTCTCAGTCTTGTCCATGCCCAGCATGTAGTGGACACAGTCTGTACATCATTCCGTTCTTGTGGCAGCTGAGCCGGGAGGAGGGCCGCCAATGGCGTGGGGGCCACTACATCCTTCCCCGGTTTTGTGTGGGGATCCCATTTACCTTTAATGGACACCAGGCAGAGTGCTTTTTGGATGTAACTAAAGCGTCGTGTGGTAGTGAATTTGCATTTACAGACAGCACATTTTCCATTAAAATAACCACTATATTTGCACAGACATAGTTTTATTAATAAAATTTTGTAGCACACAAATCTTAAAGTGGAAATCCGGTTTCTGTGAATATTTATCATTGATGCATCATCAAGTAAGTGTCCTGATTTATTTTGATCCTATTAAAATCTGTTTCCAGTACACTTCAGAATTAAATATTAACATAATAAAGCAGCTTTACATTGACATCTGTCTTTGAATCGTCAGCAAATGTGACAGTTAAACACAGAATTTAAAGGCATCTTTGTTGTTCTGACTTTTGTGACTCACCAAAAATGAACTCACTGCTCACTTTGGTGAACACTGTCTTGGAGTAATACATCTCCATCATAAAGTGATCATTGAATAATACAGTCCCTTTGTAAAGTTACTTTGTGAAAATCATTGAATAATACAGGCTCTTTCTCAAGTCATCACATGATCATTTTGTAATAATACAGCCCCATCCTGAAATACTCATAAAATCATCCTGGAATTATCCAGCCTAATACTGTAATCATCATGAGATCATCCTGCAGTAGTAAATGATCATCACATCTTTTCCACCGAAGTCATCAGGAACTAAGCCTGGAGTAGTTTCTCTGATGACTCTACAGAGTCATCTCATCTAAATATTTCACCCTATAGGCATACTTCAGGATGGCTTCGGATGACTTCCCCAGATAATTGCAGGAATAGCCTGGCTGAAGTCATCGGATGGCTTCAGAATGACTCCAGGATGATCTTCCTTTTTGACCTGGGAAGCTAGGTTTTTCTTACAGTTCACAATAGCATGTGGCACTTGACGGACCTTCTAGAATACATTCGTATTTCACACAAGGGAAACGTGTCCTCTCTTCCCACAGACCTTTTGAAGACGAGATTTAGGGTCCTATTAAGAGATATGGCCCGTTATATGGCCGGTATTTTCTCCACCGGAGTTATTCATACAGTGGCATCAGTGACGTCAGGTGGCAGGGAGTTACATCGCTGTAAGTGAGACACCGAGGGTCACATCAGACGTGAGGGATTACCAGTTCCACCAGAATGACAAGGAAACCCATAATAAAGTATTTATTGGATAAATTGTTCAAATTGGATCCTGGAACCATGCGTTCTACTCACAGATTCACAGCCTGCACGCACACACCTTAACATATCTGCTGTAGCCCCAGGTCCGATATCTGTAAAACAAAATTGGAACGATCAAGAAAAAAGGCCAATAAATAAATGCATATTTACACTGCAGTGCGGGACTACCAGCTATTAGAGGTGGGTGAGCTAATAAATTACCAGAGATAGGCAAGCCCCATCTAATGCTTATAGAATCCACTGGCTAGATGGCTTCCAATCGCTGGTTGCTGACATCCGAGTAATCACTGACTCTCCACTATAAATCTCAGCAAAGAAAACTCATTCTTTCATCCTTCCAAGCCATTAAATTGGGCAATAGTAACATCTGATGTACAGCACCTCTGAGCGTCAAAATGGTGGATTTTCTCCCATATTAAAAAAGATTTTGCCTCGATAGTATTAACAGGAAAAACATGAGATTTTCCATCTGTCTCTGCCTCACTCTCCTTGGCTTGGCCCTAGAGAGGCCTCTGTCGGTGCAGGGATATCTTCCTATGCACCTAATTTAGAGTTTTGCAGGCGGGTTACTCCGCCACAAAGGTGATGCATGTTCTGCCAGCCCTGTTACAAGTATCATAATATAGTAATGCACTTGCGCAATAACTACACTCAACGCTCTTACTTGAAGCGTAAAAGGCCATTTTATTAGGACAAGGTTACAACAGTTAATTTTATTAACAATCCATAAATGCAAAAATATATAACTTTTATCATAACCATACAGCTCATTCTCCCCAGCCCTCTTCAAACCATCTCACCTGTTTCACTCCTCCCGTTTCACTCTGCGACGTCCTCCATATCCCCATTCTCACCTTCACTTGCCCTCCAGACATCCTCTCTTGAATTTCATCCGTTGCTCATTGCATCCCGCGCCCCGCCATCAGTCACCTGTGTACCCTCCCCCCCTCCCGAGGGCTGAATCCACCCATATGTGACTCACCACCCCTCCAAATTACCGGTGCGCCTAAAGCCCTGCAACTTGTCCTAAACTGGCATGCTAAACCATCGCCCCTACCCTTCTTCTACAACCTGTAGGGTGGGTGTGTGGACTAACTTCCATCTACCCGGTGGTGCTAGGTGTCAGGAAGAGGCTGGATCCTCCTCTCCTGACACCTTTATAGCCCACCCTACTCCCGCCCCTTAACCCACTCCCTCGACCCCCTCCCCACCCTGTCCTTCCAGCCTGCGCAAAGTTCCCTGGGGGAAGAATGGTTTGTGGCCTTCACTTCCCCCAGGGCCCACATTTTAACACAGCAGTCGGTATATCCGTCAAGTTTGTGAGTAGTAACCATCCGCTGAACTATAAATCAGGTCCATGTCTCCACTGTGCAGTCTGCTAGATGTGTACAATGTCAGAATGGTAAATACATGTTTCCATAGGTACAGACAGGAGAGATATTCTTGTTCTTATAATCGTACACATACCCAGGGCTTTAAGTGGGCCGTGTCCTGCTGTGCTCAGCACCGGCAGTTCTAAAAAGCAGGTGCTGAGAGAAGTCCCTATTGGACACTCCATTTTTGCCCTCACCCTCGGGGTGAAAAAAAATCTTAATTCTGTAGCAATTCCACATAATTTCAGAACAGAAGCACTTTCAATATAATATGCAACAAAGCCTTAGTAGTTGCTTATTTGTCTTATGCAACTAATAGCCATTGACAAAGCCAATCGCCCTGGTTTGTTGTAGGTGTAATGTTACTTGTTGTATTATATATCTGGATTCAATCACAGAAGCAGCAAAATGCAAGTCGGGCGGCACACTATGCTAAGCACAGATTTTTTGTTTAGGTGTTTTTATGCCACGCTCTTAACTGCATTAGCCACGTCCCTTGGAGAGAGAGCCCCCCTCCCAGTTTTTTCATCCCTCTTAAAAAAGCCCTGCACATACCTAAGGTTCAACTCTTACTTTGAAAATATGCTGCAAGGCGTCAAGTGTGCTTCACTCCAAGCTATGGCGAACTGTACCCATGCACCCGGGAGGATGGGGAAAATTGTGCACTTGTTCTTTAGTTATGAAAATGCATTGAGCCAAAACAAATTTATAAGGAACATGAATACTTTATTTTATTACCTTCTTCAAACAGATAAGAGTACTCCTTTAACTCAATCTTATATTTTATAATTCCACTATCGTTGCAACCACGCCTCTCCTATTCTTTCCTCTAAAACGCTGGTACTCGCATTTTTCTAGGGACTAATAACTATAGTCTGTAGTGTGATCGATAGCTGCATTGATGCCAGAAGGGTGGGAGTTTGGTGGGGATGGGTTGTAAGATGGGCGTAAACATCGTGTGGACAGTGTGTCATGGAGTAATTATGAGGGTTTCATTCCATTCTTCCCTCTAAATTAAGCCTCTTGTCACTAGATGAGACATACATTTGACAATACTTTTATGCTGTATCTGAGTTACTATCCCTCTTCTACACCCTGGAGTAAGCCTTCTCTGCTTGTGATTGCTATCTTTGGTGAGCAAGTGCACATATGAATTAATTTGATTACTGGTTTGGAATGAACTAAAATCTTAGGCCTCACAATCTCCTTATGCCTTTAGTTTCTCATCTATGGATAGTACGCGTCATTAGAAACTGGTTTAGTTAAGGTTGCAAGTGCTATCAAAATACTTAACAAAGACCCCCAACAAGGTAATACAATTCACTGAGGTGGACTGACACAAACACCCAACCTTCACCACTAGACATGGAACAGTGGGAACGTTTTAGCCATGGCACTAGGAGAACAGGCATTTAATCAAGTCTTTACCACCAAAATAGGCTGTCTGTGAACTTAATATTTCAATTCTGGACAGGTTCCACAAAACAGTGGCATTTCTTTGGTGAGAATAGTCTCTGAGTCTCACCATCAGAACCACTCATACCCCAGTTGTCATGTCATGTAATGTGCAAGATGGAAATTATTGAACCAGAAGAAATGTTTTTATTAATCTCTTCCTCCCCTTTTGAGAAATTGGGTGCTGTTGAGTAATCACTTTTTGAGCATATTTTCCAGGTCCCCGTTTAACAGCGATAGAAAGAACCTAAATCACAATAAACACTTCTATAAAGTTTGTGGTAAGACAACAGGACTGTCATTCAACAATCATTTGATGTTACCAATGCGGGAGTAAACTGTTGTGAAAAACTGACGAGGGCAGGAGAATCTTTATTGAGGATTTAAGCTTAATCACCAGCAACCCTGTGACACCTGTAGGTCAGTCACCACATCAGCAACTAACCAGAGCAGTTCTAAAGTAAACACAGGCACTAACTCATGACATTTAAAGGATTCCATTACATAGTTAGAATTTAGGAGGAAGGAGAAGCATATCAACATGAGAGATTACCACACATCACCTTCCCTTCACCCAGAACATACAAGACGTTGCACAATGGAAAAGGTCAACAATGGAGCCACACAAGGAAACGGAAAAAAGACAAGTCCCAGTCACAAAACAAACCTTAGCTAGATGTCAGCGTGCAAACAAGTTTCTCACTACCTTACCAAGTCCATGCCAACAGCTCGAACACAGAACGGTGTAGTCCCTATATGGACTTTGGTTCTCCCCGAGATGATGTTTCTCCAATATTTGTAATCTCAAATCGAAAGTAGGAAGTGTGATATTCTCAGCAAGATTGACAGACACAGGTCAACATTTTAAGGAGTTTATATAAAGAATTAGTAAGCAAAATACATGCATTGTATCATCAGTATAGTTGGCAATAATGAATAAAGATCATAAGCACAAAGAACTCAGTAGAGTTAAATGAAAAATCAAGAATAGATTTATCTTATAAAAGTGGGGAATGAGGTTCCTGTTCACAGAAGAAAAGAAAGTCCTTTTATAAGACTTTAGACATAGGATTTCATACATTACTACACAGTACATGGTTCTCAGGATATTCAACAATGAGGAACAAGCTAGAAGAAAACATTTTACTACAGAATACATTCAAAGATACTCTCATGATACTATTGCATTGAATTCAGTTGTTCGCATAGTTTATTCAATCCCTATGATAGACACATTGTATAAACAATAGTCTGAGTCAGTTGGGATGTCCTTGGGTAGATTTAGCGCGTGAGAAGCTTCTGGAAAATTTCACTGTTGTTTTGCAGAGCTTACCATTCCTTATTTAGAAGCAGGAAGCAGCAACAACAATAATCATGTGGTATACTGCAACATCAATTCGAGATGGAGGAAAACTTAAGCTCATTTCATGTAAGTACGATTTCAGTTGCTAATAAATTTAAAGCAAAAAGAAAAAACAGCTCTCACAACCCCTTTCTGATCAGCTTTGGGTTCTTTCCCTTGGATTCTCTCAAGTCCCTCATGTGTCATTCAGATCACTTCGCATCTCTTTAACCTTTACATCAATTCTCTTTCTTCTGCTTCCTCTTGTTGCTTACAGCTTCTTAAACTCACAGTTCCTCCCATTGCTTGATAAATTTCCTTCGCAGAATTTTAGGAAGAGAAACACACATGCAACTCCAATTAGTATAATCAAAAGAGGTGCTAAGCGCAGTTTCAGCATTTCTCCACCTATACTTCCTAGCTACTTCCCTATCTTAGGATAACCTCTTCCAATAGACCCAAATAGGGAGCCTATTCTTCCCAAGCACGTTTCTCTTCCAATTCGGTTAGTTCATGCATGATATTCATAATGTCAGCAACATTACTAGTATGCTGCTTATCTACTTTCAAGATATGAACACAGCATCGAATGGGGGACCATTACAATTAGTGGGTAGCCCATCACTATCTTTTCTGTTTGTTGAATGCTAAGGCTTATCACTGAGACCACTTCGAGACAATGAGGCAATGCTGCAGCTACTGGATCTAGAGTCGCAGAAACATTTCCGATGGGGCGTTCATTGTCTGCATGGGTCTGAGTTCTGGGTAGCACAGATAAAGCACATCCATCTCTCTCATGACAAAAGTGCCCAAATTCTTTAGTGTAGTATGACATTCCTACACCGGGTGTGCTGCACACCATATTTTTGAGCTCCTGGAAGGCTTCCATGCTTTAATTATCCTTTGGTACAGGGTCATTGACGTCAGTGTGCATCAGCCTCAGTAAAGGCTTTGCCACAAAGGATACGTTTGGGATCCATTCTCAGCAATAGCCAATCATGCCCAAGAATATTCACACTTCTCTATGGGTGGTTAGGAACTTTAACTTAAGGACTGTTTTGATATGTTCATGGGACACTTCTCTATCTGATGCCCCACGTACCTGACTTCCTTTTGACAATGCTGTAAGTTTTTGGCAGAAACTTTGTGCCCATTTTCAGTCAAGTGGTTGGGGAGAGCAATAGTGTCTTCCTACAGGCTTCCTTGGTCTTCAATGTAATCAGAAGGTCATTGATGAACTGATCACGGTCGAGCTACATGGTAATTGCAGAGACTCTAGATTCTGTTAAGTATTTGATTGAAATAGGATGGACTTTTGCTGTACCTTTGAGGAGTGAAACACCACACAAGAGTCTTCTCTTGGAACCCAAATACAAAGAGAAACTGTCTCTCTTCATGAAAGGAAACCAAGAAGAATCCCTGGCAAAGGTCAGCAACTTTGAACCATTCTGCTTCTGGGGGAATTTGGAACAAAATCATGGCAGGGTTTGGTACCAGTGGATAGCATGGAACAACAATTTGGTTTATTTCTGCAAGTCCTGTACTATCCTTCACTTTTGTTTGCTTTTTGTAAGGCCATGATCAGAGAGTCACATGGACCCATGAGGACGTACTTTAGAATGCCCTGTTTTTCATGCACTTAATGACAGGAGTAATTCCTGCAATGGCCTCTTCTCCAGTCACCTTGTAAGGACGCATTTGAGGAAAAGCTGCATTGGGTCAAAAGGTTATTTTTAGGGGTTTGGCACCTTTAATCAATCCAATCTCTCTCCCTGTAAAACCCTGAACGTCCTCTCTGACTGTCTTTTTCAAATTAATGGGTAGGTCCTCTTTGGGTATGACCAGATATAGCCTGATAGCAGTTTCCGGCATTTGTAGTTTGAGCTCTCGATCTGCTGCTTGGGTCTGAATCCTGCATACATTAAATGACATAGTTGAGTTAGAAAAGGAGCTACCACCTATTAAGTTTACAGAGCTTGAATCACACACCACAAACTGGTGGTGTTTTTAGAGGTCTCCAAGTTTTACTCGGACAGGAGCAGTAATCTGATTGGTACACTGCTGATTTTTAATGCCTACAACTTGGACTTCTTATCCTTAGAGGGGTTTGAGATCTCAACTGTTCTAACAGTCGAGCTAGTGGCTCCTGTGTCTATCAAGTAAGATACGAGATGACCGTTGACCTCTACATCTACATACAGTCCAATACGGTCCACTTCTAAGACTGCATCAAGTACACACTCCTCTTACCCCCTCAGGCACCATCAATGGTTTTGGTCAAAATCTGTGGAACTCTCGAACATCATAGGAACCGACGCATTCTAAGATGCAGATAGATTATGGGGAGCCCTATTGCTCTGTTGCAAATGGGGATTTCCTCCTTGCATGTGCGTAGGGCCGGGAGACCTGTGTGGCATGCCAGGTTTCGGGATCTTCGGAGCGGGCATAGAGTGTCTGGGTTTCGGGGGGAGCTCTTCCTGCACCGTAAATTTGCAGCTTGGGTGTCAATCATGGCTAGATTAGGATTGTTGCGACACTCCCGCTTCCAAAGCCTAACCTTTTTACAAATGTGGCTAGGGGTAACCTACTTAAGGGCACTTATTCTAGTTCCTGATGTGTTGCCTCAACCTCTTCCCGTTACCTGAGCACTTGCTCTAAATGCAATGGAAACTCCCTGCATGCTTATCCCAATACTGGGGTCAATTTCAGGTCCTTGATGGGGTACCTTAAGTCCCTTCATACCTCTGTTTTATGCTAATTGGGTCTGGGCGATCATAAGCCTTTCCTTGAGTCCCTTTCACTTGGTTTCTAACATGTCACTGCAATATTATGCATACTGCAGAATCTCGTCAAAGGTTTTAATCTGCCAGCAAAGAACACCTTGGATGATCTGGTTGCTGATTTTGGGTCATAGCCCTTGCACAAAAGAGACAAGGAAACCTCCCATGTTATCTCCAAGCGGATCATTTAGTTCGCTGTGGTTCCTGTACACCTGAATCAGCCTCTCAGAATATGTTTTCATAGACTCCCTGGGCTCTTAAGACGTTTGGAAAATCTTGAGCCAATTTATTTCCTTTTAGGGAACCTTAGTTTTTGAGTGTTTTATGACTTCTCATATTTGGTCTTTACGAAGGGGGAAGGTGCTTTCATTCCTGCTACCTTCAGGGGCTCCTGGGTTGGCCACTGCACTGCTCTCTTACATTCTGTCCATAGGTCCTTTGGGACCATCACTTCGAACAACTCATCCAAATCCTCCCACAAGACCTTTGAAATGGTCACAAACTGATCCATCTGCATGTATCACTTACCAGGATTTTCCTTTAACTTAGAAAGAGAATTCGTAAAGTGGAAGAGTTCTGTCCGGGAACATGAGGCATGTACATATACTCCTTCCTGTACTTCCTTAAGAGGGTATTCCCTTACAGTTTATCCTGCAGTTTCTTCCTCATCTTCCCTCCATTTCTTCTGCATCTCATCTTCCTGTGTGCTTATCCATGAATAAGCCCTATTGCGGATTTTTAATGTGAACTTCTTTCTTTTCTTTTCGCTTGCCACCTGCTCCCAAAGATTGAAAGCCTCAAACTGTGTGGGTCTGGGCTGAGATTTCAAATTCTACATCCTTTATCTCATATTTTCTAATCTGGGAATATGGAAAGTCCCGCTCAGAACGAATCATAATTCTACATCTTTGGATGTTTATTTGTGCCATTGACTAAGCCTCATGCATGTGTGTAAACCATTATTTGCTGCCATTTCTCTAACTGGTGTACCTTCGGGTGGAAAATCTCTCTTTCTTATTCATGTTTTTCTCTTTTTGCAAAAAGGGATTTACCAAGCTGACCAATTCTCAATCACTCTCCGTTCCAATCCCACGCTCTCCCTGTACTATTGTCCTCACAATTTGCACATCAATACCAGCGCGTCTCTGTCAAAGGTCACCTTATTGCAACGTAGCTATGGCATTCACCAGCCAATCCCTGCGTGGCACCAAAATTACACAATGCCTGAATACTGCAAGAATTTCCTGAATCACCTTTCACTACAGTTCTTCATTTGTCAACCTCATCTAGACAGACATCTGAATAACAGCAAGAAGACTACCTACTCTCACACAACGGTAGACTTCCGACCGGCAGGAGTCACTGTACTCCATGCGCTTACTTCAGTGCACTAAGGAATGAATCGCATTTGCATGCAATTAATACACTTGTATGATAGAAAAGATTACGTCCCTATCTTAGTGTGACTGATAGCGCCTCACAGTACACCTCACCTTAGCAGACAAGTTCATCGATTCAGTAATTTAACTTAAGATACCTCTCTCCACTTTATGCAGCCGCGGCCGGTAGTAGGAGTAACTGCAGGGTGGTGACGTGGGGAGGGGGAGGGGCAGGGTGGGGGGCAGTAAACTATGGATTACGGAGGTTTACAGGTAAGTTAACATATAAATTAATAAAATGAATTTTGTTGCGTGCACTGCATCCCCAAATGCGATGCAGTGCACGCAACGAAATTCGTTTTATTAATTTATATGTTAATTTACCTGTAAACCTCCGTAATCCATAGTTTACTACCCCCCACCCTGCCCCTCCCCCTCCCCACGTCACCGCCCTGCAGTTACTCCTACTACCGACCGCGGCTGCCTTTATGCCATACATATAACAACTCACACATTTATTGGATTCAAAAATCAAAGATCATGAAGAACGCAGTGACTGTCATTAACACAAATCCAAGCTCTAAAGCTGCATAATAATTATTCTCAAAATCTGTCCACTGCATTCTGCTGCAATTCAGATACTACAATTCCCAACATACACTGCTTCACAGCTTACTTTTCATTAATTCTTTGTGTGCACACAGATCCCTATTGATACTCACATTGTACGTCTCCAGCCACTTTGTCTTCTTGAACCTCATCTGAACATTGTTTCTTCAAAAGGGTACTAGGTTCTCGCACCAATGGGGCCCTGACCAACTATTGTTAGGGTCCTATACAAATGTTGAGAAATATGCAAGTTCTAATGAGGACTTCTTTCACACTAATGTCTTTAGTGCACATGGATGCTTGGTAGAGGCCTTTTTCTTATAAAGTTACTTTAATTTCAGGCCTACCTTGATTTAGATTAAGACTCTTTAGAATACGGTCCTGATGAATGCCACAGAACCTAGGAGGCTTTAAAGGCAAGAAACACATCAACTACTTTAATGAGATTTTCCAAATGATTACATCCTGTGAGTCTCCCCTCCAATTTTTCTATTTTTAATCTTGTCATGGATTTAACCAATAAGGGGCCGATTCCGATGTCGGACGGAAGTACTCCGACCGACGGTCAGAGCCCTTCCGTCCGCATCGGGATGTGCCATTCGGATTTCTTTCCGACCGAGCCATTCCGATGGGCTTGGTTGGAAAGGAATCCACGTCGGATTTCCGGACAGCTTCCGACGGGCTCGTCCGCAACCGGAAATCCTTCAGTACTCCCCTGGCTGCCTCTTTACGACCGAGGCAGTACGGTGGCAGTTTTCCACTGCCTTTTCATGCCAGTCTTTCCGGCACAGAAAGGGCCCCCATGGGTAAGAGGCCGCCGAATGGCAGCCTGGGGGCACCCTCTGTTGATCCCTGCACCCGGGGGCAGACACCTTGGGGTGCCGGCAACAGGGTGCAGGGATGAACTGCACCTCTCCATTTCACAATGCGGGCATATATTCCGCACGGAATGCATGCTCCCATTGTGAAGCATATGAGTGCGACCTAACAGGGTTTGTTCGCATCATACTTGCAGGTCTGTAACCGATGACATTTACGGTTCCTGACCGAGTCCGTCCGACATCGGAGTCGGCCCCTAAGAAGTAAAAATTTAAATACCGGTTACCCTTAGATAATTTTAAATCACCCTGCCCAATCGAATAAATATACACCCTTGCAACTTCCTAAGTGGTTTCGGCTCCCTGCTCCTAGTGATATATGAACAAAAGTTAAAAAGATCTCCAATAAAGAGTTCTGAAAGGAGCCCAATGAGTATTACAACCTTAATCCCTGAAGATCTACAGTAACCGGCTTTTACAGCCTAAAAGCAAATTTCTTTTTACAGAACATCACTTTTTTGTTGTGATTATTGATTTAATACGAAGTGTGGCAGGCTGCTTCAATCCTCCCATTCCCTCTTTGGTTGTTGAGATTCTAAAGTGAAATGCTTCTGCAAGCCAATGAAATACACTGTTTTAAATTTTGAATTGATTTTATCATATTTTTACTAATTTATTGTACAATTTCTTTAAAAATGAAGGTGTTCCTAAAGTTAAGTGGAACAGGACACCTTCTGTTCTTCTTTTCTTTTATTCCAGTAACATGAAAATAAATGCTTGCCCACTTAACATCTTTTTGAATGTCAGTGATTAGTCTGCTAAGTGGTATTCAGACAGAATATCGAGTTGGAAATGTCGACTACACAAATATCCAGTTGGAAATATCGTGACACAAAAATATCGACAACAAGAATATCGTGGTCAAGAATATCGAATTTAAGATAAGAAATATTGTTTACAAAAATCTAGAAGTCATTAATATAGTTTGCAAAAATATAGCTGTTTAAGGTATCGATTTTTATTAGTGTTATTTATTTTAGTTTTAAATGTGCATTGTTTATGTTTTTTAATATATGCGTTACATTTGTAGTAGTTATCAATTTTATTTTAATTCAGCATTTTTTAGTTCAGTAGCAGGTTGTGGGTTTATAGGGGAATTAAGTGGGAAGTATTTTAATTATAATCAATAATCAATATTTTTTATTTATTATTATTTATTTAATTGAGATTTTATGGTGTTAACTGTGGGAAGTCATTTATTTATAACTAATTATTATTTTGTTGTTAATTAATATTGATTAATTGGTAATTAATTATGGTAATTGTGTAATTATTTTTAGGTTCGGGTTGTGGGGTATATAGGGGTAAAGGCGGAAAGTAATTTATTAGTAGTAGTTAATAATAATTAATTAATTGGTAATTGGTAATTAATTATGGTAATTGTGTAATTTCGTTTGGGTGCGGGGGATGGGATTTATAGGGGTAAAGGGTGGAAAGCAATTTATTTTTGATTAATTAATAATTAGTTGTTAACTTATATTAATGAATTGATTGAAAATTAACTATGGAAATTGTGAAATTAATTTTAGGTGTGGGATGTGGGGTTTATAGGGGCAAAGGGTAAGAAACTATTTATGTTTCAATATTTAATAATTAGTTGTTAATTTATATTAGTTAATTGATTGTAAATGAACTATGGAAATTGTGATATTAATTTTAGATGAGGGTTGTAGGGTTAATAGGGGTAAAGAGTGGGAAGTAATGTATGTTTAATTAATAATTAGTTGATCATTAATGTTAATTAATTAATCGATATTTAATTAGGGTAATTGTTTCTATTTTTTGTGTCTGGGTTTTCCTTTTATAGGGCTAAAGGTTGGGGAGTAAATTAATTTTACTTACTTTATAATTAGTTGTTAAATACTATTAGTTTTTTAACTGTAAATAAACTTTAATTACTTGAAATTTGGCAGAGAGGTAGTCCTCAGGTCAGGGATGTGCCTTTTGCAGGTCTGGTGTAAATCTGTTCAGTATTTCCTGAGAAAATAGCATTTAAATCAATATATATATCTATAGGCACGCTCCGAGCGCGTACCGTAAGCTTACCGTACGCGCACGCTGCCGTGCGCGAGCGCGATTCTGATTGGTTGTTAGATCTTAGTAAACATTCGAATCGGTCGAAACCAGGAAGTGTCGGCCGCCCTTTTGTCTCTCGCAGTCTGAGGGGGTGAAAAACAAAGGTGGATAACGTGAAAAGGGGGCAGGCTGGACAGTTCCTGACCCCCTAGCCTTGGTCAGGGGGTCCCAGAAGGACCCCCAAGGGCAAAAATTTAATTTATTTTTTTTATGAAAAATCGCGGAGTGCGCGTAGCGTACGCGCACGGTAGAAACGGAAAAATTCCGCGAACTACGTAACCTGGGCGCGCGGTGGGCGAAGCGCACCGCGCGCCCACAGCGCGCACGGTGAAAAAACTTAAAAAAAATACATAAATAAATAAATACATAAATTAGCATTTAAAAAACCGTACAAATTCACTGAAAAAACCATAGGTTTCACACACGTTATAGTTAGGAATTAGCATTTAAAAAACCTTGCAAATTCACTTAAAAAACCATAGGTTTCACACATGTTATAGTTAGCTGGGCATTTCACTCGTGAAAAACCAATTAAATTCCCCCGTTATCGTTAGGTCAGATAACTATAACTCGCGCGCCCGCAATCCAGTGCTCATGACATCACATATTACATCACTCATGACATGGTCAGTGGCATTACTCATGACATCACCGATGACATCATCCTTGTGATAGAGTGGCGGTCGCGCGAGTTATAGTTATCTGACCTAACTATAATGGGGGAATTTCATTGGTTTTTCACGAGTGAAATGCCCATCTAACTATAACATGTGTGAAACCTATGGTTTTTTAAGTGAATATATATATATTTGTAAATTGTTATATAATTTTAAAATTATAAAATAATTTAAAATTAATAGATTATTAATTGTTTTAAAGTAAATATATATATATTAATTATTATGTATGTGTGTTTAACTTTTTTTAGTTAAGTTGATTTGTTATATTTGTTAAAATGTATATTAAATCTACTTTATTGTTTATATTAATTTAATTATGTAACTTATTTAATATTTATTATTTTACTTTATATATATAAAAATCGATATTTTTGTTTCAAGATTTTTGTACTTACCTTTTGAATGATAGGGAGTCTATTTTTTTGCATTCTATATTTTTTCATTGATGTTTTTTACTTCTATATTTTTACATCGATATTCTGTCAGTGAACCCTGCTCAGTCAAGCAAACAGCAGCTCATTGCCTGTGTCCACTGGGGGGCTGCATGTAGAAAACGGACTGTCAGTGGCCGCCAGGCTGTACTTTGAGTGCAAGTGCTCTAAAAGAATAGACTTTAAGTGGAGGTGGACTCCTAGGTGCGTGTTGTAGCCCTAGCTGCCATTTTGGGTCTACGCCACTTCTTAAGTTTGGACTCCTAGGTTCACCACGTCCAGCTCCAAATGTGCAGTTCCTTAAAACAATAGGCCACAGGATTCTGTTGCTCCTACCTTTCCAGCCTGCCTTTCTCCTTGTCTCATTGGTACCCTCTTTGCACTATATTCTGCTTATGTCTGCCTTCACTTTATTGCCACTGAGGGATAACCTTCCCCTGGTTGATGTTATCTGTTTTGAACCACTGCCACTCTCCTGTTTTTCAGGAATAGTCCCACAACTTCCACCATCTTCATAAAATACAACCTATTGCCCAAAATGAAAGTGCCCTCCATCTTGCTTGTGTCGTTCCCGTGTCCAGTCTTAGCTATACCCTGTCTTCTGTGTTAACCTGCCATTTTTCAATTTAATTCTCGTTGTGCTTTGTCTGTGGAAAGCAGTCTCCTGGCTACAGGTCACATCCTCCTTGGTAACAGATTGGCCCATTGTATTGCCACTCCAGACCATTTCCTTTTTACAAGTAATAAATCATACTTCATTGTTTTAATCAATCATACCTGCTATTTTTGTGAAATTGTTTTCACCCAAATGTATATTAATCATATATGAGTCTCCGGCACACAGTTGCATCTAATGCAGCATGCGCAATTGTGTCATATATCTCTTGATGGACCAAACTATTACTGTCTCAGAAATGATGTATCATAACTTCTGTTTTTCAGTATGCCTTTCAGATCATTGCACAATGTAGTGGCCACAGATCCATATTTCTAAAGGAGGGGTTGTGGTTCTGCCTTTAGTAAACATGTAGGGACACATTATGTTTCTCCAGAAAATTACTGGCACCCCTCATCATTGTCTGTCATATAGTCTATATTTGCCAGAGCTCCTTCTCTTGAAAGCCATTGTCTCTCTAACTCTGTCCAATACACTCAGCTTTTGTGTCAGCCTGTGTGAGCGTCCTAACAATTTGGTAGTAATTCCACTCTCCCCATATATGTTCTTAGTGCTGACGATCTATGCTTCCTCAACACTCCTCTGCTGTCCAGAAGCATGAAAAGCAACCCCAACTCTTGACGCTTACCCGATCATACTCTTTTCGAGCCCACCACCGAACACAAAGACGTCTCTAACAGGCTTCCCACAGACAATTCCTGCAACCATATTGCCTCTTCCAGCTCCACCTCCCCCAACTGCAAATCAGGTAAACAAACACTAACAACCATTTCTGATGCTCAGAAGGCGCGGAAAAACATAGTGACAAGCACTGTGAACAAAACTATTTTTCTCTCCATATAGTATGCATCCCTTATTCCCAAAATTAATCACATCCCAATAAAAAGAGTGATCAGCTTCTTATTGGCTCTTTTTCATGGATCTTTTCCTGGACCAAACACAAGCCCAGAACCTTTTACTATAAAATATTACCTTGTCAGAGATGGTCCCAAGGTCCATATTTCACTATATAAACTCTGACACATCTTTCTGTCCCCTTTCCTCCTTAGATCACCCCAATTTGATTATCTCCCCCTTTCCAATCAATTTCATCCATGTTTGCATCTGTTTGCATGTCACCAAATTAATGAAACATTTAACAACTCTCAAGCAGTTATACCTCCAATTTATCATTGTTCTTTAGCTCCCAGGATGTTTGTTTCCAGTCCAGGGAAGACCTGGCTTAGCAGTTCGGGCTGGACTGTTCCCATGAGTAACAGGGTCAAGACTGATTTGCATATGGCTGGGTCTGAACTAGGGTGGCAAAGTAAGCTAAAGACCGATAATGGATTAAACCCAGATCTGTGACTGGGGGTGAGTGTCTGAAAATGTTCAGCGCTCTGTCCATCATCTCCTTGTGTTTGATTTGTCTGTCCTAAATTGGCAGGGTAAGTCCAGTCGTGGGTCCCTTGCTCACTTGGCCACTGGATTAACGTTAGCCTGGCTGATGAGGGGTGAAACCCCGAAACCGGTCCTAGGATACTTGTTTCCGGTCCAGGGAAGATCTGGCTAGGCAGCTCGGGATGGACTGTTCCAATGAGGAACATGGCCAAGACTGATTTGCATTTGGCTGGGACTGAACTGGGGTGGCGAAGTAAGCTAAAGATGATGGATTCAATCCAGGTCTGTGACTGGGATGAGTGTTTGAAAAGCTTCAGCACTCAGTCCATCATCTTCTTGTGTTTGCTTTAACATTTGTTGTGTGTAAGGACCCCTCATCCAGACAAACATTTCCAGAACCTGAAAAACCTCATAATTGACAATGATAAACGACCCCAATTCCCACAGCATATCATTTTTACAGTGGGAAATGCTATTAAATAGTGTTTAGCGAACCAAAGGTTTGTGAGTGAGTGTGGTTCGATGTTCAGAAAATAATTACCTAAAATGCACAATTTTACTTTATTTTTCGCAAACAAAACATAATTTGACAAAACTTATTCAGATGAGGACACCTTTCAATGTGATGGATTTGCCTGTTTTTCTACAGAGAAACGGTCAATCTGTGGTTGCACCTCAGTAGTACTAGTTAACACCCAAATATAGCAATAAGCAATAAAAAGATGACCTGTCCAACTTTGAAAAGGGTCCTCTACTGTGTGGCAAAATATGGCACTGCTTTTTAGTAAAATTTGAACTGTTCGAGTAATAAAAAGATGCAGATTATGCGGCACATGATGGATTATGTGGCAAATGCGGCAAATCTATAATTATGCTAAAATCACCGCTGCCACACAATTGCATGTTTCTAGTGGCCCTGGGTATAATGGCTCTAATGCATGGGCTACAACTTTAGTGCAAGGCATCCGAGTAGAACCATACTATATTTCATGTGATGCTGGCGGCTTGGCTTTTACAGCTGCATGGAACTGGAGGCTACTGAACATCATTCTTCATAATTAAAACATACCATCTCCAGGGTAGGAAGTGGCCCCTTAATCTTCTTTCATACTGTTCTTCTAAAGAGGTTATTCTTTTTTACATTATGAAAACAGACCCTTCTGTTTTAGCAAAAACAGACTCCTGGTTATGTTAGTTTGCTGCTGTTATTGACTTCAGTCATGTGGGGTAGAGGGCCTTGAGAGTCTGAACATGGGGTGTGGTTACAAATGTGGCTAAAAGCATAATATCCTGTACGTTTCTTAGGTCTTTCACCATCAGGTAGCTGCATATAAAATAACGGGCAGATTAAATGAAAAATAGATAAATAAATACAATTATTACTCAGTGGTAAATGCAATAATGTACATTATGAAACCTCTATCAGTTAATACCCTGCAGATGTCTGTGTGTAACCAGAGAGCCACAAAATAAAATCTTGGTTGGAGCATTGGGGAATAGCGGCTTGTGTATTTTTAGTTCTAAGAGGTCACAGCCAATGACAGAAAGCACTGTGAATATGTAAGTCATTGTTATATACTGCATTACACATAGTATAAGATAGACTGTTACAAAATGCGCAGAAAACGTTACAATAAAATGGTGCGTCCAAAATATAGATTTTAGTAATACCTAGACCATACGTAGTAATGCTATAGTATTTTTTTTTTACATTACTGTTCCTTCAACATCTCCTCAGGGACAGTAAGCACTATGTAAAAACAATGGCAATTAAAAGCATGCACCTCACAGCTCCGTTGTTACCTCTTTGCACTACAAAGCAAAAAAAAGCTTCAAGGGATTCGATCAGTTAAAGCCAGTACCGGCTCCCAAGCATCCTCTGCATGTGCAGATTTCCATTCATAATTGCAGATTAAGTCGTTTTACACATTTGTGTTTCTCTCAGGCAAGCAGCACACTGGCAGAAAGGCGTGTTTAGCTGTCTGGCAGGCTTTGGTTTTACATCACAGGAGAGTCCCTGAATGACATTTCAGCTGAAAAGGCTGAGGATTGCGCGCCCCCTTCCCATGACTCCATGGCCCCCTGGGGGTTGCGCCCCACAGATTGAAGATAGATATTGTGAGAAGTTGGCCTGATATATGCTGTCCACTAGTTTTAGTGGGCACCTTGTATCAGTTCAAACAACCCATTATGGTGATTGTTTAAAGACAACCTTTATTGAAAGCTATCCTAGTGGTAGCTATGGAGAGCAGCCTTCAGGCTAAGTCTTGACGGAATGTAAAGCAGCTTGTTTTACCAGTCTATAATCTCTTGAATGATCAAATGAAAGGACAACCACACCAGGTATATATTCAAAATATATGTATTTAACATAGAACACACCCCTCTAGTCTCTTTATGAGACTGGAGTTCGAAGTACTTAATTTACAAGTTAGCAATCAACAGTAATAGCACAAATACACATTTGGGCCCTAGGGGCGTACCAAACCATATACCAAAAAAGTAGTATAAGAACCACGACTGAACTAGACACAAGGCCTAGAGCCTGTAGAATCGCTGGGACCCCAAGGAACCACCCAAGGTAGTGACACAGGGGACCCACGGGGACTGTGTGCCGTGTGTAAACACAACCGCGGGTTCCCATTAGCTTATATGGGCAATGTCGCGGTTGGAAATTTAAAGATTAGGGACACTTAGTATCTAGTCAGGACCAAACCCTTTTGGACTTAAGAAATTCTAGGGCTAGCACCCACGGGAGCACCGGAGTACTCGAGTTACCTCACCCAGGGAAGCCGGGTGCATAGGTGTCTTTTGGTGTCGGGTCGCGTCGTCGATTACAATGGAAGCTGGCGAAGAACTGCTGCTGCCGTGAAGAGGAGAAGTGTCCGAAGAGATCCAAGCCTGGATCTAGGATGGAAGGAACCTGAAAGCAGAGGGGACAGAGTCTGGGTCACTTGCCAGTGACCTAGGGCAGGATGCAGCAATGCTCACAGATGTCGGGTGCTTCAGGTGAGTTGACAGGTGTCTTGACTCTTCAGCCACGAGGTCCAGGAGGAGTCGACGAAGTCCACGAGCCGGATTCAAGCTGTCCCACAAAGTCTATCGAGTGCTGCGGTGTCGGCGACCAGATTGGACTCAACAAGCCTTGGCAATGGCAAGTCTCATGGAAAGAGAAGAAGGACGTTGGTGCAGACCAGCAAGGTCTGAGGGACTCACCCAGCAAGGGTAAGTCAGGGCACGTCTGAAGCAACCAGGGTAGCCCAAGTTGAAGAGGAGTTGCCTTTGTGGGGACCCACTAGCCAACGGGCTAGTGATCGCGAAGGAGCCTCGAACGGTCGCACTGGAACCTGGCCCACGGGTCACTCGTGGAGTGGAGGCCAGAGATCTTCGGTGCATTCTGTGATCAAGGCTGGAGCTACTCGGAGCCCAAAGAAGAACTTCAAGGATGAACAGGAAGTCGATGTACCAGCAATAGAACGTGGTGCCCAGGGGTCACGGTTACTCGTCACCCACAATAGCCATGGACCTCAGCTTTGCTGGGGACTCAGGGTAGCCTCAGGGAAGTCAGGAAATCCACCTCTGGTGATGCAGAGACTTTCGGCGTCCAACAGGAGCTTCGGAATTGCAGACCGGACAGTTGCTTCTTTTGTGCCTGCCAAGCAGGGGAGGCACTCCTTGACCCCAAGGGAGATTTCTTCCGTCTTCTAGTCGAAATAGAAAGTCGAAGGTCCAGGATATATGTTGCAGAGTTTCGTCCAGGGTAATCTAAAGTCTCAAGGACTGGGTTCCCATACTTATACTAAGTTTGGGGGTTGGACATACTCTATGGATCCACCTATGGGAGGGTTTGGAAAGAGGGGTGGTTACACCCATTTCCTTTGTCCAGTTTCACGCCAGAGCAGGAGCAGGTAGCCCCAGCAACCGGTTTGAACTGGACTATGCACAGGGACACCAAGTGTGCCCCCAGTGCAGGACTTCAAAGCACCAGAGAGTGCCCATCGCCCAGCCCCAATACACATCTGCCTGTCTGGGGAGGTGGTTACACCTCCCTGCGACAGGAAACCTATTGTCCAGGCCTCCCCTGACGGAGTTTCAGTCAGCAGCAGGAGGCCAGACCCGTGTCTGTGGCAGAGGCATCCATTTTGTGATGCCAGGGCTGTAGAAAGTCCTACCGGGTTAGACCATTGTGAACATGTCTCTCCCTCTAGAAGGGTGGAATGCTACCCCTGCCGCCAGAACTGGCGGGGGCGGGTAGTATTCCAAAGCGTTTGACACCAAACACGACATGTTTCCGTGCAGCCATCCTAAAGTTAGCATTTACCGCGAGGTTATAATGCACTTAAGAGTATATGGTCAGGCTGCACCACCAACAGCATCAGAGGAGATACTCCGAACGCTGCAGGGGGGCTCTGCTCATGCAGGGGCACCCTCTCACATAAAAACCAAGCACTCTGCTTTCAGGAGTGTTAAGGCCTGCTATAGGAGTGACTTATAGGTTTTATATGTGTGTGCAATAGTAGTGATATAGGTAGCCTATACCACTGTAAGGGGTTCAAGCACACCCATACCCAGGCTGCAGTAGCAGACCTGTGGTGCCATTTTGGAGTGCTTCCCAGGGATGGCATAATACATGCTTCAGCCCCTGGTAGGCCTCTGAGGTACCTATGCCCTAGGTACATAGTATACCATATACTAGGGGCTTATAAGGCACTCCAGAATCCAATTAGATATGTACCTAATGTACATGCAAACCATTTTAGAGAGGAAGCAGCTAGGCTGTGGTCCTGATTAGCAGGGCCACAGCCAGACTAAGGAAAAAAAAACAGTGAAATACCAGCAAAAAGTGGGGGTACCCATGTGAAGCAGATCCTACTCTCCTACAGATATATAGAGAGATAGATGTGACAGACAGTAATTAGACAGACAGAAAGTCAAATGGGGTTGCAAAGATAGCTAGATAGATAGATACGGACAGACAGGCAAGCTGATAAATGGGTAGAAAGGCAGACTGATAGAGAAGTACATAGGCAGACAGACAGGTAGCTAAAAAAATAGGTTGCTAGAAAGAAAGACAGACAGGTAGATAGACAGACCGGTAGAAAGATAGACAGACAGGTAAATAGATAGATAGGACAGACAGATGCATAGATAGACTTACAGACGGGTAAGATAAAAAGATAGATAAACAGAAAGATGGATGGATACATAGATTAATGGAAGAGGAAATTGAAATAAATGGCAGAGCTAAAATTTGTAATATAAACGTTAAATAGCTACATACACTGAAAGCAATCTAGAATGACATACAAGCATAACATTCTGACTAAATTGTTTTACAACATAACTCTAGTCCTCAATTAAAATACATACCAGCATGACATACAGATTGTAGTTAGAAATGTATTTCATTATGAGCATACTAAAAAAAAACTTCTTGAAGAACACTTTCAAATGAGCACCATTTAGTTTGTTGTGAAATAGCAGCAGTCAGATAAAAAGGGCTCTCCAAAATGAATTGACAACACCATCAGCAGGAGACAGGAACTGATAAAGCTGGAATGTGACCTGTGATTAACACAGAGAGCTGGTGAGAAATTATACAGCTATCTCATCGGACTCCAAACGTAAAGTCAACAAAAAAGCAATTAAGTAAAAATAAAAACACTGGCACTGAAGAGAACTACCTTGTGTGCGGATGTGCTCCTTGTGTAAGAGCAAAATGCAGTCACTCAAGGTGAAGTTATCCAGTGACTGAAGTGTCCTGACTCTACACCCATGCTGTGTGCTGTAATGGGCAGAAGCAAAATGTGAATGACACACCAACAGACCAATGAATGAAGACAGCTGGTTGATTGCCCCTTTAAAGAAGTATTTTATACATATATCAGTTTTTATAACAAATTGAAGGGATTGGCTAATGCCAGACCTAAAAAAGTATATATACTTAATAAATAAATAAAATATATTTTAACAAATATCTAAACAATGTATTTTTTTACATTACCAAAATTTACAAACATACTTGCAATTTAAATAATATGTTAACAATTCTGGGGCCGATTCCGATTCCAGCCGTAAAACGTACCGACCGACACGGACCGGGAACAGAGACCGACCGACACTGACCAGCGCCGTGCAACCTGTGTAGTACGATGCAACGTGTGTGAATTACAACCAACACGTATGGAATACAAGCTGTATGACCGAGCCGTAGGGAAACCAGTGATTTGCCCGGAAATGGGACGCGATTCGCACCGACCGACATGCACCAGGAATGAAACCGACCGACACGTGTCAGACCCGCGCAGTACGATGCAATGCGTGTAAAACCAGACCGACTCGCCCGGAACCCAAGCCGCATGACCGACACGCACAGAAAACAGGCACTTAAAGCAATAGAGATCTCCGCGACCAACGCGTATGAAACACAGAAGAAAATCAGCGTGAAAGACCCGGAGAAGCCCGCACGAGCCAACATCAGCGTCCGTCTCGGTCAGAAGAACGTCTCCTTCTGCCTAATTCTCTCCACACGCAGATTCCTCTAATGAGAGGTACAACGACATATGTCACAAGCATTAAAGACAAACAACAAGCACATTTCTCTCACTACTGGCACAGTCTTGGTTAAACAATTGCATCTATTTCTCCAAAATGCGATGTGCTAGTGTTAAATGTGCTTCGACAGCAAATTAGGGTAGTGTTATGTACAGGTTTCAAAAAGAGCGCCCAGATTTTAAATGTTACCTCTACCATTCAATACTAGCGCAAAATGGCGCTTGTCTGTAATATGCATGGAGAGAAGCAGGCAGAGTTGACTATACGAGGGAGTCAAAACTATGATGTCCATTTTTTAGAGTCTAAGGAACCAATACCATTGTGATACATGTGGGAGCAAAAAAATGCATTCATATGGAATGTCTGCCGATTAAAGAGAAATCCTGGGCGTGACTCCAAAAGCTTGCATACGTATAAGCAAACGTGGTAGCCACTGATCAATAACTGCTTCTGTGTGTGTGTTTTAAAAAAGGAGGAAACTCCTTCATGCAGTAACTCTTGTCTTACTCAGGGAAACGAGCAACCACATATGGTCACATATAGTGATTACGGCTAATAGTTAGGCGCAACCAGGTCTCTAAATGAACAAGCATTGAAAATGCAATAGGTTTTGCCCTTTGTTATGTTAAAGCCATTTGCTTTGCTATACAATACCATTAGCAAACCAAATGGCTTTAACTTAATCAAAGGCGAGACCTTTTGCATTTTCAATGCTTGTTGGCTAGTCTGGCCGGCAGACAGCTTAGGTCTTAATATCACTGGCTACCCTTGGATCACCCGTAACGTTACGTAACCCATTATCTTGCCATATAAAACCTATGTGAATTTGCAGCAATACCTGGTCCAGAAATTGCAAAGACAATTGCAATACTGGGCATCGAGCAATGCATGCCACAGAGAGCTAACATCACGGACACAGTTTAAAGACTGTTAACGGAGGGCTTATTTGCCTCCTGTCCTAAGTCTGACACTCTGGCCTTTGCAGCATCAGCATCAGCATGGAAATTCCTGGCAGCTTGCAAGCTACTGCAGCAACCATACATAACTCCAAGCATTGACTCTTGCCTCTAGCGGGTCAGGCAGTGTTGCAAGTTCCAAAGGCTAACAACACTAATGAGGTCTTGTCTGAGGGCTACGAACAGTGTGGAGTAAGTGCCCTAATACCCCCTCAACACCTTAAGAACGACGTGCATCTTCATGCCACTTCCCAGACGTCTGCTGACTACCACCAGCAGCTGCGAGAACCATCAGCCACCTTGAAGTTAAGAGATGCTAACCACCACTGACCTGATTTTAGCTGTGCTGTTTTCGGGCTGTTAAGGGACTGGCGGTTCAAAGTTGAACCCTGACGATTTGAGGCTAAACAAACACGTCTTTCTCAAGCATCCGAGAGCCCTTCCTCTGCCAGGTTTTAATTCTCCCTGGTACTATTAATACTAATGGCCGAGAGATCCCTTACTAATAGCGTGCTGGATCCAAGCCTAGAATGACGGACGGCTTGTGGGCAACTGGACCATCACTTCCGGGGCAAAGGGGCGGGTTCTGTACAGATGACTGAAAGGAATTTGCTCTGGAGTCACCGTTGCTATTCCGGGGCGGGTCATTTGTAACCAATCTCTGGATATGCGTGCAGATACAGCTCTCCAGACCCTCCTAGTAGCGTTTACTACTCTGTCAGTCAATGTAAACAAGCATTCCGATTGTCCCATACTTCCTTCACTTATTGAAGTCATTCATGTACCCAAGGTTGGCAGAGCTGTAAACGGAATTTTATGAATACACCGAGGGAGGCGAGAGGTAAGTCAAACTTTCATGAATGTTAGCAGTATTTTGTCCAGTTGACATGTATGGATATAAGAACAGGCACGGTCCGCTTTCACTTTCGCCCGCTATGAAAGCTATCTTGTCTTTATGGGGCCATGTGTTTGAAACACATGGCGTCACAAAGATAAGAAAGCTTTCACGACGCACGGAAGGCAGACGAGCCTGTCCAAATGGGACGGCTCAAAAAGCCGAGCAAAAACATCACCAACAGCTCTTTTCCAATGGCTGGACACCGTTTAGCATAAACGGTGACGCCAGCCAATGGAAAAGAGGGGCGGGGCTTAATGCCCTTTACAGAAATACTCTAAATCATTAAATCTCGCCAGTGAGACTGCGCATGTGCGCAGCCTACGCCAGACGAGACCTAAAAACGAGGCAAGGTAGCATATAGACCCTATCTAGATGTCACCTTACATATGGGGTTCAGGGACCTTCTGAGACTCTGGAGGGAGTGAATAAGCACGTCGGTAGGGTGTTCATAAAGATTTTAAAAAGACAGAAAAAGATGAAAAACGCCGTAAAGTACTCATGTTTATTTCTTCGCATCCCCGAGTATCCTGCTCTATGCTGTTGGCCTTGTTCGCACATGCGTGATGGGCGGGCATTGCACTTGTGCACAGCATTAACATTCATAACGAACGTTGTGCTTGTCTTTTGAAACCATGACAACCAGTGTTAGCATCATTGGGCGCTTGTAATCAATATTTTTAATTCAGAGGAGGACTGGAAGGGGATATTCAGATTGGCTATCAGATGCCCTAATATAATAATAGATAACACTATTGTTATTCATTGGATGCACAGTTCAAAACGATGGTGTTCATGACGAACACTGCGCAGGTGTAGTAACCCTGTGCTCAAGAGTGGGAGCCATGGCAACCAATATCATCGGGCGCTCGTGGAATCATGTGGGACTATACAGGTGCCATATCAGAAACTCCTGTGTAATCGTATAAGGCCACACAGCATATAAAAAAAATGTTAATCAGGATGAATAGCTATGTGGCCAAGCTGCTGTGTATGGGTATAGTGTGTCAACGATTATAGATGTTAGCTCATAGTCCCAATCAGGCAATGTCATTCAGATTTCACCAAGTGCAGCATAGGTAGGTGGAGTACACAGAGCGACACTACACTAAATGGCATGACAGGTATTAAAGTGCACACCACGGTATTTCATCATTAAGTCCAGTACGGTGGCATCCCAATCTGAACACCCACCACTGTTCTCTGTGAAATAATATTCTATCTAAGGGACCCATGTCTCTGCAATAATTGGGCTTATCCAGGACCACCCATTTAATATCCTCTTCAGTGTGTCCCATAGCCAAAAAATGGCGTGTGAGTTTGGTGTTGTATTTCTTCCTCTTGATAAAGCTCCTATGCTCAATCATTCTAGTTTTGACCTTATGGGTCGTCATGTCTACGTACATCAGATTGCGGGGGCATATTATCAAGCAGATCAGTCCTTCGGAATTGCAGTTAGTGTGGTTAGTCAGGATCCATGGAGATCTTAAACCCAGATCCAGTTGTGTAGTTTGTGTGGTGAGCTGGCACACCACACATAAACCACAAGGGAAATGGCCCTGTATGGGTGCCACTGTCTAGATGGTACGTGGAATGTCAACTGGACGAGGCTGATGTGGTTGCATATGTTCCAAGATGTTCCTCAGGTTCATACTTCATTTGAGGGTAAAGAGGGGTTTCTCACAGACTTTGCTGCCATTACTAAGAATGTGCCAGTTGGAGGTAACAGCCTTTTTAATGGTCTCACTCAGATGACTGTATGTACTCACACATACCAGGCGGTCAGAGGGATTTTTAGGATAGGTGTCTAGAAGTGCATCCTGATTGTTGTTACATGGCCTCTTACAAGCTTTGCGCACAAGATGTGATGGATATCGTCGTGCCATTAACACGGCCCCTCAGTTAGATGCACTCAGATTTGAAGTCGCTAAATTTTGGGGGGAAATCCTCAGCACCATTATGTTCTGACCCCTCAAATTATGCTCCTTGGGATATGGGAGGGGGTTTCCGTAATCTATGGGGCCATGGCTGTCTGCCGAATGTACATTGCTTCAACATGGCTGGATCCATAGCCTCCATCATTTTCAGCAATGGCAGAGGCGGTTTTTGTCTATCTTTAATCTAGAAACAGCATTGTATGAGTGCAAAGGACGAAGAGCTAGGCAGAAGGTGAAAAAAATGTGAGGGCCCCTGTCAGTTTAGGTTTATGCTCATCGGCTGGCATCAAATCCTTTGGTAGGATGACCTGCTATTGAGACTAAATGCAGCAAGATCTTTACACTTTATGGGTTTTTTGTTTGTACATGCATAAGTTCAGCACTTTGTGATAAGATGAATTTGATATTGGCTATATCATACAGGTGGGCTGCTCAAAAGATTTACAGAGGTATATATTATACTCTCGCGGGGAATGTGCTGATGCTTTTTTTAACATGTTTTATTTATGTAGTTCCAAATGTCCAGCCTTTGCACTAGATATATGAATTCTAATGGCCCCTGCATTTTTAATAGGGCATGAATTTTGCTCCTATGCTCTATGTAATTCTGTTTTGTTTATTTGAGTTTTTCGTCTGCTGCTATATAATTGATGAATTATTGTAATGATTATATTCAGGCTGAATATGCACCCTCTCTCCCTGTGTTTATTTATTGTATTGATTAAGTACAAGTTGAAAGCTAAATAAAAATTATATTAGAAAATATTTATTATTACATCAATTGCATAAGTAACACAATCATTAATCTATTTAACCAATGAACAGTTAAAGATGTATTTACAAATATCTAGTAAAAAATGTACATTTAAAATAATTGACATTATTAATAATGAAATCAACAAATTAAAAAAACAATTTAAAAACGTTTAAAAATAAAGCTAAAAATGATCCCATCCTATTCCTCTACAAACACAACAACCAGCCAATAAATGAATTCAAAGAAAAAATATATATGTATATTACTATGTAAAAATAATTCTAAAAAATATTACATACACTGAAATTTAAAAAAGTATCTTTCGAAAAACTAATAAAACTCAACAAAATTATTTTAAAAACAATGTTATACACAACTATTTTCAGAAAAGGTTAAAAGCACCTAAAGAAACATATTCTTCCCTCCTCTATTGCTATATATTATTTCCCAGGATATCTGAGGTTTTTTTCAAATGATACTGTAATGGAAAACAGTGTGCTCACATGTCTGATCTGTGATTAAGGCCAACCCACCTGTATGCCGCTGAACTGAAAAGCCCAAATTCCATCATGTTGCCTGCTGATAAGAAAACAATGAGCAAGCACAGAATCGCTCCCCTGAGGAAAATTACTTTCACTTTCACCCCAGTTTAAGGATAGTCAGTCCAAGGCACAATAGCTTTTGTTAACCGCAGCATCCGCACATCACCTTGATGAAAACAAGGCTGCTTTATCCCCTTCCCCCTCTCCAAGGAACTCCTTTATCACCCATATGAGAAGTGAGTAAAAGACAGTTTAATCTGTGCTGGTGCTTCTTGGTGCATAGAAGTGAAACTTATTTTGGGTGTAGGGACCAGTTCTGTTTGTCAAACCAGGGGCCGTACTACACATAGGCCCTAATCACCATACCTGTGGTGGTGGTACGACAACCACCACACTGCTGGCCCACCGCAGTATTACGATTGCGGTAGTTGGACTGCCACAAGACCGCCGGGTTCAAGGATCCTGCTAGGCTGGCAGTCTTTCAACGGCAGAAATATGCTGGTGGTGCTGCAGCCGGAACCACCGAGCATTTTCCCAGTTGCAATTTCACTTCCCTTTTCATGGCAGTGAACCCGCCATTAAAAGGGTGGCGGAAGGGCAACAAAGGGGGCCCAGCCGGATTTCTGCCTGGAGGTACATGCGGGGGACACATGTAGTGGCCCCCTGGATATGCACCTCCTTCCTTCATGGCATACCGTTCAAGAAGGTGCAGTCTGCACTCTGAGAGCGGCAGTCAGCCTGTTAGGATCTTTATTAGCCTGACAGACAGCCACCCTCAGACCGCCACAGGACTGACCACCAGACCATGAATAAACTCCTGATCAGGCAGCCGTTCGCAATACGGGTTTGGCGGTCCCACAGGGGATGGTGCATTGCAACATCCGCTGTGGTACTGCCAAACTCATAATAAGGCCCAAAGTGTGCAAGGAGCAGTTGCACTCTCTTTACGTGCTCCCTGGTCACGATGGTACTACAGAAGGGGCTGCAGATGCTTGTGCAGCCCCTTCTGTAAGACAAAAGCACCAGCGCTATCGAGAGAGGATGTTCCCTCATTTGCATGGGAGCATGGCCACAAGCAAATGATGGAATCACTTTGCCTCTGCGCCCATGTCTTATTACTGATGTGGGAACAGGGGCAAACATGCCCTTAGGAGGTGCCCTGAAAGGGCGCCACAGAAGGTGGCGCACTGTCAGTGCTTCCCCTGATATCAGTCCTCTTGATGGGTGAAAGTTGGTCCCATGGACCCCTCAGAAATGCCACTGCAGGCGGGTGGTCACTCACTGCACCTGCCTGCAAGGGGAACTCTAATCTCTTTTGAAAGTGCAGGCAGGTTGCCGCCTGAACAGAGGAACAAGGAACAATTTTTTGAACAGCTGCTCCGAATTTCTCTTGTATGCGCTGCCCTGGTAGTGGAGTGAGTTTGGACTGCCTTGAGGTCAGCGCATTCTTCATAAGTGCGTGTACTTTCCCTGTTTGCATCCAGTGTACCTGCTGAAAGGTGCGCCGTGGTGCAAACGGGGATAGAGCACCCTACTAGTAATATGGGTGCAGGTCTTTAAGGAGACACTTAAAAATTGCAGCATGATTTCAGACAGGCGTGTTCTATCACAGTGTTTGAGCTGCAGTGTTTTTGGCAGCATTCCAAACAGATAAGCATACCATTAAATCTTATGACTATGCACATTTATATGAGTGTCTATTGTCAGTATAGTTTAAGGTGTGATACGTGGTTTCATTAAAACTCCATACATGAATGAATGAAAAGGCATTTCTAAAGTGCATGGCTACCCTACATGACCACTCATTGAATAACTGAATTCAAAACACTTACCTTTCATGTTAAATGGAGGAGAAAAGTATGTAACCTTCTAAACTCTAAACTACCCTATATGCAATCCTGAACTCAAACTTCAGCTTCCCCACTAGACCAAATTGTGTTATCTAGAGTCCACCGCTTTACCTCACCATGCATGAATTTCCTTAACCAACCTGTTTGAGTGCACATCAAAGTAATTCAGCACATTATCAGAACCTCACTTATACGTGGTTAATATAAAAAAAACCTTGCCTCCACTTAAAAAAAAAATATTGTCCCTGAGCAACACATCATTCAACAAATAATGTAAAAAATATTTGTGTTCTTCAGTTGCAATTCTTTGTCTTTTTATTCTTCCTTCATCAATTGCAAAGCACTTCTGAGTTCCAGAATTCACTCCAGTTTTAATTGTAGCCAACACGTGTTCCGTCATAGGTACATTAACCCAAGTGATTTATTCAGGGCTACAAGAGGAATTAGCCATATTGTAGTCTCACATAGATTACATCAAAACATAGTCTTTCTGAAGTGTCGCAACAAGTCATGCTCCATGTCGTTTATACTACAAAAGTAAAACAACCAAAATAGAAACTAAAATAGAAAATAGAAACTGAGAAACTCCATGTCCAGACCCGTGGTGAGTTAGTACTAAGGGCAAAGCCACTTAATCCCAGTTATCACCAACAGTTTGTGGTCTCTCCAAGGTAAAATATATAGTGTCTCATATTATCGTTCACATGCTGTTAGAAAATGAGTATAAAATCAATATCACATTCCACATGTTTAGCAAGATATAAGTGTCACAATAGAAAAAGTGCTCCTGAACAAAACCACCCTTGTGCACACCTTGTTGACTTAAAAGTTATGTATCTAGATGTATGCATACCAGTTCACCTCTATATGAGTATTACCGCACCAAACCGGCGTATCCAGTAAATGCAAAAGAAATTCCTCATTTATCTGTCTATATGAACAAATAGAATGATCAGTGTATGCTAGTTTGCATAAATATAATGAACTACATCAAAAATGTCCTGTAGAAGCTCACCAGTAAAATCTAAAGTAATGGCCTCCAAACTTGTAATACCGATCCAAATTTCATATGTGGGCTCCCTGTAATAAGACATAACAGGATTTGTTGACGTAATATATCAGAACCTGTGTATTATGCGCTTACTTTTAAATACAAAGATAACAATGCTTGAAACGGGCTATATGCGCGTACCAAGTTTATTATACTCTAATTAAATCGACTATCCATGCGTACATTGCTCTCCCCTCTGTTCCTGCATCAATTCGAATCACAACATCGTCATGCATAGTACAAAGGAAAGTACTATATATCCACATAACAACTCAAATCCCACATTTTAAGTAGCTAAGTGTATCCTGGCAAACAAGCTGTGAATAGTATTCGGCTACTATACCAGTTATAGTTCCTATAGATGTACCCAAATGCCTATAGCATCCCGTCATGCATCAGCTGCATCAAATATCGTAAGTAATCCCGCCTATATGTCCAATTAACTGATTAATTAATATCAGTCTCAGTAATTCACCTTAACCCATGGGTTATAGTGTATTCAAGAGCATTGTGTAGCCATTACGTCTAAATTAATAAACATAAAGTCAAAGACCAATACCCCACCAATATGTCAGTCAATTTTGCCATCATAGAGCCACTACATTAACCCGAAATGGCGGCGACCATCTTGAAGTGCATCGATATTAATATGAAAAGATATAGAAACCACAACGTTTCAGTAAGCACATCGTCACAGTGTAGCAAAGAGGAAGTGAAAAAATATTCTTGTATCTATCTGAGGATGTATGGACTTAATACTCCGGGGTCTAGTAAGAGAGAGGGCTGGTATGCACCTCCAATAGTAAACCCTTCTGCTATTGTATATAGATTGGGGCATAAATCCAAGTGTTGCGAGTGAAGTGTGATGATTACAAAATATAAGTGTATCGTAGGGTGAGAAGTGAGTATCCTGAAGATCCTCAATCCATTCAATACAAACTCGATGATCATATTAGACAATCCATGTTAATGAAAACACAAAAATCTGAGAAATTTATAGAATCAACTTCTCTCCATAATCATGATGCACATTTGTCATATGCAGGCTTGGTCATTAAATATAGACAAGGTCCAAAATACATTGTGTTTTACATTTCATAAGAAATCCAGTGATGTTATGGAGTGAGAGTGAGAAAGGATGAAGTTCAGTACATCAGATACATGTTTAAAGGGACAATCAAGAGAAAAAGCCATTTGCATATAAATCACTGAAAATATAGCAGATTGGTCTATTTATTTAAAAGGCTACTGCACTGTTAGTACAAAGGCTCTGAATCAGTATATGCTCATGCGCCGAGGAAGTATTGCATCTCATGGTCAATATTAACACCCTTGTCTACTGCTGATAATTCCATTATCTAAGGTGATTCACATTGTCTTAATTTGAGTTCACGATTTCCACCCCTGGCGTCACTCATAACCGTTTGTATGCCTTGAAAACTAAAGCTCTTGTGTATACCCTGAGTCGTACAATCTTTGGCATGCATTGCCATTGGATATCTAGGATCTTGTTGCTTTAATGCTCCATAATGCTATGATACACATTCTCTTATAGTCCAAATGGTACTACCCACATAGATCATGTCACATTTACAGATGAGTACATAGACTGCATATTTTGTATTACAATCAATGTGTATTTTGATCTCATATTCTTTTGGGCCATTGTACTTGAATTTAGTAATACCAGTGATGGCCAGTTTACACATACTGCAATGCCCATATTTATATGTACCCTTAGCTCTCATTTGTAGCCATGTCTCGTGTGTTCGTTGTGTAGGGTAACTAGGGCTTATTATATGTCGGAAGGTCTTGCCCTTCCGATGTGTAATGCTCGGTCAATCTTGAATGTGTGACTGTAAAGATTTATCCGCCCACAGTAGGAACCAGTCTTTCTTAAGTATGTTATAAATTCTGTGGCAGTGTAAGTGGTAGTTAGTAACCAGTCAGACCAATTTCTTACTGTCCCTGGTATCGTACGTCTTATCTTTAAGTGTCTCTGCTCGTATGAGACATCGTGCTCTCTCTCCAGCTCATACAATCACTTCCTTGTCGCAGCCACACTGCTGAAATCTGTGTTATGTTAGTCAAGTTTGAGTCAAATTCATGATCTTCACTGCAGTACATACTGGCCCTTAACATTTCCCCAAATGGAATAAAGTTACTCTGGCTTCTTGGGTGTGAGCTGTCAATGTTTAGAATTGAGTTGCCCAAGGTAGGTTTCCTGTGCATCCTGCTCTCTACCGTGTCCTCTTGAAAATACAGTTTCCACATCTAAAAGCACTAGTTTTTCCTTATTAAATTCGTAAATTGCATGTTATGTGTATTATCCTTCATGTAGTCTAGAAATACCCTCAATGCAGAATTAGTGCCTGTCCATATCATCAAACAGTCGTTGATACACCTTCCCCAATAGTAGATGTCATCGATCTATCTCTGACCGCCTTAGCCCCAGATATGCTCCCCCTCAAACCAGCCCATGAAAAGGTTGGCAAAGAGGGAGCGAACCTGGAACACATTGCGGTCCCGCATGATTGGTACCAATCCCCATTGAATAGACAAACATTGTTATTTAAGATCGTATCAGCCATAACAATCAACAATCAACATCTCTGAGTGTTCCATATATCGAGGATATGTTTAGTGTCTCTGATGTAAGCTGGCAAGTTAGACACAAAAGGTCTGTGAAAAATGTCGACACATTCTGAAAACTTCTCTGTGGAACCACCTATACCTGATATTATTGGTCTACCTGGGGGACGGCCAAGTTCTTGTGCACCTTAGATAAAGTATATATACATGGGTACCTAGGTAAATCAACAGTCAAGTAAGATTATTCATCTTTACTTAGCAGTCCCAGTTCAAGCCATTTCTTCAAATGATCATTAATGTACTTAGTTATTTCTAGGATAGGGTTGTGAGATATCTTCTGATAACACATGGTGTCAATCAACTGTGATGTGACTGCAATTCCTTGTCAGATTCAATTCTGTCCATAACTACCTTGCAACCCCCTTTGTCTGCCTCTCTAACAATTAGGTCCTACTCAGATGATAATGTTCGTAGAGCTTCATATTCTGCTGGTGTACGGTTGTGTCTCCTGTGTGTGCCTCTACTTCGTCGTGACTTTTTGTCCCAACTATCAAAATCATTCAAGACAGCCTGTAAAATAAATCCAAACTGTTACCACTAGGTAATTGTGGTGTCCACTTTGATTTAGTTTTAAGGCCACTATCCTCGCTCCATTCAGAGCTAAGCTCTAAGTCCCTAAGCACCTTATGAATAGTGATCGGGTCATCCACTGTCTCGATAATCGAGAGTAACAAGGTCGTGCCTCTGGCATCTATTTTCTATTTTAGTTTCTATTTTGGTTGTTTTAGTTTTGTAGTATAAACAACATGAGCATGACTTGTGTGACACTTCAGAGAGACTATGGGCCTCATGATGGCGGGCAGATCGCTAACGCCCATATTACCATGGCGGGGGATACCGCGGCAGACGGAAAGTCCGTCCCCCGCTTTTCCGCCTGTCAGCAATCGTCACGATTGCCGGCCGGGCGCAACTCGGGCACAATATAGTGGCGGTGCCTGGAAGGCACCACCATCCATATTAGGATGCCTGGCGGTCCAGGCCTTTTGCCGCCATGGAAAGGTAGGTGGGTATTGCTGTAGGGGCCCTTGCGGGGGGCTGTACTTGGGCGGTACCTATAGTACCCCCCTTCATTGCTATGCACGAGGTGGCAGGCACCGTGCAGTGCCTGTCACGTTGTGCATGGCAATGCACAACATACCTCTTTGGCATTGCGGCGGGCGCTGCTTACAGCAGCGCCCGCCGCAATGATAAGGATGTGGGATGTGACCAACAGGGTGGCGGTCGCATCCTAATTAGCGGTGCGGGACCACCGCACCCCTGGCAGCCGGTCCCAGCGCTGCTATCCTAATGGGGCCCTATGTTTTGATGTAATCTATGTGAGACTACAATATGGCTCATTTCTCTTTTAGCCCTGATGAAATCACTTCGGTTAATATACCTATGGCGAAACATGTGTTGGCTACAATTAAAACTGGAGTGAATTCTGGAACTCAGAAGTGATTTGTAATTGATGAAGGAAGAATAAAAAGACAAAGAATTGCAACTAAAGAACACAAATATTTTTTACATTATTTCTTGAATGATGTGTTACTCAGGGGCTGTATGTATTTGTTCTGGTTGTTGACTGTGTCCACTTCACATTTTGAGGGTGTAGGTGGCTACCCCATTCCCCTTGGAGCACCAAACACTAGCCGCAATTTACATGGGGATACTGATAAGTTTGCGCAACAGATACCCTTGCCACTGACAGTTTCTCATGTAAAAACAATATTGAACTTTCTAAATGGAGAACATAATAGGTTGACACTTGTTGGGCAACTCGTAGCAAAGTCTTAAGGGCACTGTGGTATTCTGGAATGTTTTGAGTTTTAAATAATATTACTTTCAATAAATGTCACTCAATTCAGTGATATATATCTATATTTTCTTAAATGAGACACTTAGAAATTGTAATGTCTGTTGTAAAATGTTATAATGATATTTGTCGCCCGATTCACATCTTTTGTTGGCTCTGCTTACATTTTGACTCCTGGAGCTAAGCCAGACCGCCTGATTCAGCTCCCCCCAAAGCCAGCACTTTAAGTGAGGCAGGTCCCTTCAGGTCTTAGACCCCACAGTAAATAAAAATGGACATGTAGATGGGTCTCTATTGCTCCCTTTAATTATGTCCTCAACTTTACAGGTAAAATCAGTAATTGATTTCTGAACAATGACTGTAAAAACTATAACTATAATCTTTCATCAAAAAAGTTCCTGTTTACATTTAACATGCTTTACTTCAAATTCAAAATTCAGCTTTATTCGATTTTACAAACATGAAAATCATAAAAGCAGAGGTTAAAAAGGATTACATTTTGCTATAGTTACACAGTTTAAGAACAAACAGAATAAATCCATAAAAACAAGGGTAACATAGCTATAGGTCATCAAATTGTATTCCTATATCTAATAACAGACTTTAAAAAAGAAGGAACTACCATCATAATCAATTGATTTTCTAAAAGCTGTAGCTTCAATAAAGCTGTTCTGCATTGTCTTAGGCCCATTTGCCTCAAGATCGGTTTTAAAAACCTTTTCGTGGGAAGTATATAAAATTTACAAAATAAAACACTGTGCAGCGTTGTTTGAATAGAAATATCATCACACGGGCATGGGAGTAAATTTCTCGACCAATTATTAACATCTGGGAACGTAATCATTCCGTGGAAGATCCCATAACGAAAGCGGGTTAGAAGCATACGACTAAAGCTTCCCTGGATCTGTACCAAATATGGTTGTATACCCCGACAAATTGTCATTAGTTGGTTCTCCATAACAGTTTTTTTATCTTTCTCTCTAAGCCAACGCTTATTCTCCAGATAGGTCAGGCAAACAGTTTTCAAAGTTTTTCTAGAGATTGTTTCCATGATTAGCCACCTTCTCTAGTTTAAGACAATCTACAATTACATCACGATTAAAACCAGTCTCAGTTGATGCCCACACCTTATGCCAGAGTAAAAAAGGATTCAAATTAATAATAGCAGAAATAAAAGGGAGACCAAGTTCCATATGATAATTAAAAGTAGCAGTGGAGCCAGGAACCGCCAGGAGATAACGAGTAAAGGTGTTTTCACAGCGTTGGATATGTTCAACATCTACAAGTCCCCAAATGCCTGCCCCATATATCGCTGTAGATATACATTTAGCTTTATAGATAGCTAATAGCTCAGGGACAGGTCTATAACCTAATTTCCTTGAAAAGTTAATAACCGCTCCAATGGCTCTAGTGAACATTAATTTTCTTGCCTACATAGCCGCAGACCAGGACCCAGTCCAATCAAAAGTAATCCCCAGATAAGAGAACTTATCAGTACTTTCAGCAATAGTATTGTTAACCTCTTCGACGCCGATGACGGAACGGTTCCGTCATGCACGTCGGTTGGGCTGTGCTTATGACGGAACCGTTCCGTCATGGCCCCGCCCGCGCTCAGAACTTTCAGCACCGCGCGGGAATCCGCGCAGCGCTGAAGGGGTTAATAAAAATATTAAATTTTTCCTTATTTTCTTCCCACAGCTCATAGTAAATGTTTTACTGATATTTACTTTTAAACCCCTCTCTTGCATATAATTAACAAAGTTGGTAACTGTTCGTTGTAACCCTATTTGCGTCCGCGCCATGATGACTGCGTCGTCCAGATAGAGTAGGATGGGGACTGGAGTGTTCTTAATAGTCGGGTAGTCCTGTCGATGTAAAATCAAACATTGGACTAGGCTATTTATATATAAGGAGAAAAGAAAAGGGGCAACTATACAACCTTGCCTCACTCCCTTTTTTATGCGGAATTTGGCCGAGCATTCCCCCTGTCTCCCGTAACGAATCCTGGCCCCTGCCTCCCTATACGATTCCTTGATAAATAAAAGCAAGGATGGCTCAACTTCCATATCTTTAAGAACTCTCCACAGCTTTTCATGATTTACACAGTCGAACACTGAACTCAAATCAACGAATGTCAAGAAGAGTTTTCCCTCCTTTACAACTGTAGATTTGCTTAGGATCAGAGCTAAATTGAGACCTTGCTCAACCGTACCAATCCCCGCTCGGAATCCATATTGTAAGTTAGATAGCACGCCTGTCTCTTCAGCCCAGGATTGTAGTCTGTTAAGAATCTCCCTCCCTACTACTTTCAGGAGGGAGTCTAACAAGGAAATTGGATGATAACACCTTGGTTCATTTCTGTCCCCCTTTTTAAAAATGGGGATCACTATAGCATCCGACCATATGGGGATAAAGCCATGACGGCTGCAACTATTTAGGACATTAGTTAGGAGTGGGGCCCATAGTTCAATGTTAGTTTTATACACGTCCATAGGGACGCCATCCGGCCCTGGTGCTTTACCAGAAGCGCTCTCTTTTATGGCCCTGGTAACCTCCTCTAAAGAAATATTAATATCTATAGGGAATGCTACCGACTCTGCACTATTGTTGGTCATCGTTGCTATTGAGGATCCCTCATTTTGTCCAGTGAGTTCCTCATTATAGAGATCCGCAAAACATTCAACCCACTTATCCTCAGTAATAGCGATATCTATTTTATCAGTGTCCCCCTTTGTAAAAAACTGAGCATTTACCGCTTTCCAGAAGCCATTGGTGTCTTTTCTTACGCATGCTTGGTGTAGCGTCTCCCATGCTTCTAATCTCAATTGTATCTTGCGCTTTTTTAAGGCACGTCGATAAATAGTTCTAGCCTGTCTTATTTCCTTCCTAGATCTATTTGCGCTATGCAATGCCTTCTTCAGGAGGGTGTGGGCATTGCTACAATCTTTATCAAACCATCCCTGTGGCTTATGAAGACCCTGTTTCTGCTCCCTCGTTAGTAACTTCCGGGCCTCGCCTGAGATATTGAAGAAAGCATTTAAAACCTGTTCATCGTCCTTTCCCTCAGACAAACAGGTTTCAAATTCATCACTAGTCCTGTTTATCAGGTTATAAATAAAAACCACGGGATCCACATTTGCCCACTTTAGGAAATAACCGTTAATACTAGCGAGATCGATCTTAAAATCATAGTTTAACTCCTCTTGATTAATAGTTCTATCTATCCTCTCCAAGTTAAGAACCATGCTGATTGGGTAATGATCACTCATTATAATATCATGTGTTATGAAGGAGCGGACGTTGCGTAAATATCTATTTGAGACTAGGATATAGTCAATAATAGAATTACATCCCCCTACCATTAACGGTGGGCTTAAAAGGTACTGTGGGAATGCATAATTCGTTGGCATATCCCAGGTCAATCTGAAACAATATTTTCTCTTAGCAGATCCCCCTGTACAAGATGGGAAAAATGGGCCATTATATCTTCTTTATCTTTACCTATGCCTAGGCCACATATACCCCATTGACTGTGCTGGCACAGAAAATAGTTAAAATCACCGCCCCAGATAATACACATATCACCAGACATTTTATCTTCCAAGTAACCTAGAGTGTGACGTAGGTTCGTAAGCACACTCATAGTCTGAGATTTAGGGATGTTATTATAAAAATTGATTAGCACTGTATCATGTCCACCTGTCTTGTTCATTAATAGGATCTGATAGTAATCAGACTCAGTTATAAGTTTTGTGTTAATTACCCCTGCCGTATTTGAAAGATATATACATACCTTTGTTACGCCCATGCTCGCTACTGACTGCAGGTGTAAGGACAGTTCTAAAACCAATAATATGGTTTTCCTTAACTGACAAGGTTTCTTGTAAACAAATTATAGAAAAAGATCTACAAACGTTAACCACTCAGGGTTATTCACTTTGGTGGACAAACCCGCAATGTTCCAGATTAGTATTTTACATACCTTGTTGATATATTCCTTCCCATGTCCCCCTCCTGACTCACGGGGACACACATCTCCATTGAAGTTGCCCACATCCATGATAGATTTTACTACGGAATCAGAGCTGGAATCAGAATTGCCCACCGAATTAAAACGATTATCGGTCAAATCCTTGCCCTCAATAGTAGGTGCTAAAAACCGATTACCATCTATCCCACTCTCACATAGGAAGATTTGACCACTACCCAACTCATGTGAGGAAATACCTGAGGACAATGGGGATTCCAGCTTCACTCGGTCAACCCACCCCCCACCCCCATGGGTTGCATTCTTGGTCAATCTATATCTTCCAGAGTGGATAGCAGATCGAAACGGTTGTGGAGCAGGACATTACATAATCTCTTACTTCCAGCATACGGATCCCGTACATGGTTTTTAAGATTATTCACAACAGGGGGCAAATAGAATGCACCTAGAGGTAAAACATTGATTCCAGTATAATTGAATCATGTGTTCCCTGTACTTGTAAGTACTGCATGCACTAACATAGGATCACTGAAAGTTAAGACAATACAATCTCCCTGGAGGGTTTTCGGGTCCTTACCCACCCAAGTATCCCGTCTGACCATTTTAAAGTTCTCAAATAATGAGCCAGTAAGACCGTTTTTTTTACCGAGTCAGTGAAGAGATTTATTTCGAAGACCCTCCCATGTTTCGTACTCCGCTACGTGCAGGGAGGCGGCATTGGCTAGTATTACTACATATGGTGTAGCCGCCGGTGGTAGATCAAGAAATGTAAAAACTGAGCTCTCAGGCTTTACTTAATATTTCCTCCCATAAGAGTACTTGTATTGTCTACGGTGTTATGTTTCTGTTTTTTCAAGCAGCAATGCATGAAAAAGCAGTGATTACAGCTGAGTGGGTGCATAGTGTTTGTAGAGGGTGGTGAAGGGAAGGTGATGGAAGGAAGTACATACAGCTGAGGTGTGAGATATGCAGAAGGAAGAATTCAGAAAGATGTGGGGAGAAAACAGGTATAAGTTTCTAAAAGAGACTACAGAAGCAAGTAGTGTGAAAGGAAGAACAGGAATGCCTGAGAGTCTCTGAGACTACCCTTTCCATAGACGTTTAGTCACATTCATAATTTCAAAATTGAAACATTTTTCAATTCAACTATCGATAAGAACATCTTTGTTGTTACTAATTTATTCAATACTGATATCAATCATTGGCAAACCTTGTTTTAGGGGCATGTAATATTTCTGGATGAAATCTCACAGATAGGCACCAAAATTCAGGTTGGGTGGTATACTATTTATTTTGAATGTAATTAGAAATGTATATTTTAGTTGTGGCTGGTTGGGTTTGTAGGGGAATATGGTGGGAAGTTAATTAAATATTTCTTGATTTTTACTGTTCATTTTTAATTGTAATTTAAATATTTATTTGGGTATTAGTTATGCGACGTATTTAATTGTTCATTTGGTGTTTTATTTAAGTGTAACATGTACTTTTTTATGTATATTTTATTTTTTAGAATTTAGTGATTTTTATTTCATTAGTGGCCTGTTGAGTCTGTAGGTGATTAGGGTGGTAAGTTATTTACATTTACATTGTTTTTCTCCTATTAATTTGTATGTTATTTAAATACTTGATAATTATTTACATTTTGAAATTATTTATTTATTTATATATTTATTTTTAATTCTGTTTATTTAGCTTTTGCTCAAGTACTGTACACATATTCACCAATACATCATTTAATACAGGCTTGGACATTCTGACATTTTGTTAGACTTTTCATCACGGGTCACTGATGGTGGATACAAGCACTGGGTTACCCTTTTAGGGTCTGTGTGCGATATCTTATCAGTGAGTGAGGAGGTCTTATTTCTTTTGCTTCCGGTCATCCAGGGCAACCCATTATTGCCCTCTGTACACCTCCCACAAGCCCCACACTTTCCCCCATGTTTTGGAACAGGCTCAGCTCTGATATACAACTCTCTCGGCTTGACTACACAAATCCAAGTCTGTTTCCAGGCTGATATTCTGGGTAGGAGGCTCGCCCCCAGGCACTGGCTATGTTTCTCTTTGCCACCATCACTGACATCATGAGCCGCATCTTCTGATATTTGGTCCAGGTCGCCTTAATTTAATTTTTTTTATTTTATATTAAATATTTATTAATGTTTTCATAAGAGTATTTAATAATATTTGTTTAATCAATTTGATATATTAGTGGTTTTTTAATTATGTTTAAATATTGGTTTAAATTTATTGTTTTATTGATTTTTTAAAATTATTTTTGTGTTTGTGGGGTCTTTTGGGTAGTAGGGAAGGTGGTGATTTTTTTAAACTGAAATAAATGTTTAAATTATAGTATCTAGTTTGATGTTGAAGTGTTTAAAAAAATGATAGAGTTCCAGTCGTATATGTAATGCCTCTGACGTCCAACACTTTCCCTACTTTTGCTTAGACTGGCATAGGAATATTACATCGAACCCCTCCGAAGTCTAACACTATCTCAAGTGTTGCTTAAATTGGCATGGAAATAGTAAATCTAACCCACTCCGAAGTCTAACCTTTTCTCTACTTTTGCTTAGACTGGAGTGGGAATAGTGAATCTCACTCCACCGAAGTCTAACACTTTCCCTACTGTTGCTTAGAATGAAGTGGAAGTAATAATCTAACCACTCCCAAGTCCAGCACTTTCCATACTGGTGCTTAGCCTATAGTGGGAATAGTAAATCTAACCCCTCCGAAGTTTCTGATTTGTACGTTTAGTATAAAGTATTAGATAAAACTATTTTTATATGTTCATAAGAATTTTTAAAGTAGGTTAAATATTTTTGTTTGGATATATGTTTGTTAATTTTATGTTAATGTTAATATTTTAACTTACATGTATTTAAAAAGTATTTAATTATTTTTATATTTTTTAAAGTATATGTGTGTATATATATCCGTTATCTTGAGCTGCCACAAAGAAGGAACCGCATTCAAGGATTTTCTTAAATAAAAAAGTCTTTACCCTCGACTGACGTGTTTCGACCTTCCCGGTCTTCGTCAGAGTCACAGTCCACACACGGACGTGCTCTACTTTCTAGAAAAACAGTGAAACAATGTGTATAAACATGAAAGACAGACTCTAGGGAAGATGTATGAGTTACATAATGCATCTCTTTGGGAGAAAACAGACTATTTCATCATGGTCTAATTAAATTATAAATCATTCTTGAAAATATCTGAAAGAATGCCATAATTACTAATTAACATGTTAAACGCACAGGTTAGCAACAAGAATCACGTGTCATTAATCACCATTTCTATCATGATTCTGGCCAGTGCCCCATGCTGGTGCTACATCAAACCCATCATGACAAAGCAACATGTTATAGAGTAATAAAGTACTTTTTTAAAAAACAAATGACGTTTTTATCTCAAACACCACCAAGTGGCGGAATCTCTCCCTTTCAGCATACTCGGCTTCCCTAGTTCCCCATCTCAAAGTGATCGGGACACCCATGGTAAAATAAATGTGAAAAGAAAATATATTCCATCTAACAGAAAATAAAACCAACCCTACACTGTGTACATTTTATCCCTTCCATACCGCACAGCACTTCAAAACAGAGTTCTTTTTCAAAATGAGCTGCCCTCAAGGGGCCTTCCCAAGGGTGGCTATCCTAGGTGCACGTAGAGCTCCCCATCGTGGTTGAGGCCACCAGGGTACCTGCTCCCCAATCGGATGATGTAATCAAACTCCATTCATCTCAACTTCCGTTCTCTGTCTCCCCCTCTCGTATGATTTGGGATCCTGTCAACACCAAAAGATGAGATTTTAGAAGATATATCCACCAAAGTCCCATGTATATGTTCACAGTGTTTGGCCAAAGTGTAGCTCATGTCTTTATTCCTGACTGCACGGAGGTGTTCTAATATCCTCTTTTTCACTGGGAAAATCGTGCTGCCCACGTATCTGGGACCACACACACATACCAGAACATACACCACATAGTCACTGTTGCAGTTCATGAATTTGTGTATCTTTGCTGTCATGCCCGTGGGGAGTGTACGTCTTTACATTAGTACTGCTCGCACATGCCTTGCATGTCCCACATTTGTAAAATCCCAGGAGTTCCATCAACCAAGATCCTGTGTGGGTCGCACCCTTGTTCAAATGACTGTGAACCAAGGTGTCCCTTAAGGATCTGCATTTGCAGTACGTTACATGCGGACTCGTACTTACTAGTCTGCTAGTGGTCATGTCGGATCTAACTAGGTTCCAATGCATCTTCATTATTTTATGTACAGCTTTTGATTCATAGTTAAAAGTAGTGATCAATCTAACTTCCTGTTTGCTATTCTCTCTGGGTTTAGGTGTCAATACGCTGTCCCTGTCCAATTGAGAAGCTTTCTCAATTGCTGCCCTGATTGTTTTTCTGGTATAGCACCTGGTTCTGAAACAGCCAACCATCCTGTTTTCCTCTGCTACATACGCTTCACTGGGACTGCAGTTTTGCTTCTCCTATAACAGTTTCCCATAGCGGATACTTCTTTTAAGATTATCAGGATGGTTGCTTTGGGCATGCAAGCTGCTATTGCCCACAGTTTCTTTCTTATACAGCCTTATAGTAATGGCCTCTTCTCTCATCTCAACCAGTACATCAAGGAACTCAATGGTATTCATGTGTGTCTTACTCGTGAATTTCAGATTCTACTCATTATCAGCTATACTTGTTAGGAAAGCATCCAATGATTCCTGTGGACCGTCCCAGATGAGAAAGATATCATCTATGTAACGTGTCCACAGGATCAGATGCATAAGCCACTCTTCATTCGTCTCATTCCAGATATGCTCCGACTCCCTCCACCCCATGAACATACTGGCGTAGCTGGGAGCGAAGCAACTTCCCATGCAGTCCCAGTTAGTTGTTTGTTCTATTGTCCTTCAAAAAGGAAAAAGTTGTTTTCCAAACAGAATTTCAGAATTTAAATTAAAAGCATAGAATGGTCATACATGGATAATGGCCTGTCCTTGAAAAAATATTTGCATGCTTCAAGACCTAGTTCATGTTCAATACATGTATATAATGCAACAACATCTACCGTGGCAAGCATATATGATTTCTCCTATGGGATACCTTGTAGCTTGCATATGAAATCCATGCTATCCCTTCAACATAAGGGCATAGAAAGTGATCAAGGTAAATAGAAGTGTTTTTCAGCAGGCTGTTGTTGGCCGATATGATTGGTCTGCCCGGTGGGTCCGTAGGGTGCTTGTGGACTTTTGGTAGCATGTAAAACACTGGTGTAACAGGATTTTTCACCAATAGGAATTACAGCTCATTGGTACTGAGCATTCCCTTTTGGTGCCACTCACTCAGAAGACTGTGGTAACAAGCGATAGTTCAGATGTATTGGGCAATGTTAGACCTCAGATAGTACCCAGAGTACTCTAATTGTCTTTTTGCCTCTGTCCAGAATTTGCCGAGATCCCATAGTACAACGTTGACACCTTTGTCTGATGGTTTAATCACAAAGGTGTCTAATTTCCTAAGTGACTCAAGGCCTGTTCTCTGCCTCTCCGTTAGGTTCTCAGCAAAATGGTTTTTGCCAAGTTTCCATATTTCCATGAGGTTGATGGAGCAAGGACTCGTAGAAAAAAGACTTGCTCGGAAGCAAACCGCCCCTTTAACTCACTAGCAAGTTACTAAAAGTGTATTGTGTAAAACTAATTGCCACCACATGAATAAGCGGGTTAGCGAAGCTTTCTTATGTATTTAATAACGTGAATAGCATGAATGAAGGACTAAAACTGCTTTAAACAGGGAATCTTAACTGCGCATGTGTCAACTGCAGCTATGTAGTATGACCAGCTGTTGCTTGGAGGGAAATTCTTGCGCATGAGCAGAAGGCACTAAATGGAGTCTTGAAGACTCACGTGCATGGCATCTGCTTTGCTGAGAAGAAAACAAGCTATTTTACTAACGCTTATGCGGGAAAATTATTAATAAGTAAAGGGGAATAGAGTAGAGGTGGGTGGTATACAGTGCGACCACTTTATTTGTGGAATTAATATTTGTCTTTCTGACTTTATTACTAGTATGCATTTGGGCCTCTCGTGTATAACTGAAGTAAGCTGATTAAAAGAGAGATTGCGCATGTCCACTGAATGTTAACTCAGAATGATGACATAGAGGTTGAACGGAAGCCAAGGTCGCAACGTGTATTACCCTGGAAACGGAGGGTGAAAAGTTCAACGATGTGGACTTACATACAGATTGTTATAATAATTATGCAAATAAAATGTGAATACGTGTTTGAACTGAAAACTGTGAATAAAAATTAAGGGCATGGGTTTGCAAACAATGGTTAAATAGAATTTCATGTCATGTAAGCATGGTGTGATAGAGCTTCCCCCTTGCCTGACCAATCATAGTGCGTATTTTTTACGAAATTGAAACTTTAGTGGGTGGAACATGCAGAAAGGAAGGTATAATTAAAATAGCTTTAGTTAGTTAGCAGAAGCACGAGCGGAAGAAGCACGAGAGATGATGAGACGGAGATGCTGTTGGTGTAGGGGGAGATGCTGATGCTGAGAGAGCCTGAAGCAGAACTTTCTATCCTAATTAATTGGGTTAGATCAGAAGATCGCGGACGAATCTCGAGGAGGAAGAGTGTGTCAGAGAGGGGTCGCGCACAATCGTCGGCTCTAGAGAGGTCAACTATCCTGTCCTGAATCCTGTCCTGAAGTCTTTGTCGCTTGACCTATTCCAGGAGACCCTTACCAGCTCCTTGGCCAGGGGGTTGGTCTTTCCCACCATTCTTGGTAATTATAAGTTCACGTTATTTGCAGATGTTCTTTTCTCTCTGTCCTCTCCCTTTCTGGGTATTGATCATTGCATGAGTCTGAAGTATATGTTTGGTGTTTAATTGATTGAATTTTCTCTCCTAATGAATGATGGTGACAGTACTGTATTTTTGAAGTGGTTCACATGCATTTAATTTAGATAAAGATTTAAAACTTTCTCGAGTCTGTGGTTATTTACTTCAAGGTATAGAAAAGTTAGAATGATGTTAATTATCACCATCAATTAGTTCAACTAATGGTCCATCGACCAGAGGAAAGAACTTTTTGATCCGTGAAGGGTTAGTAAAGGTATTTTAGACTAATCCTAAACGTTGTGAAGAAAACTTATAAAAACCCAGTCCAGCGGTTTACTTGACATTGTGAGTGTGTTTATGGGCCCAGGTGAGTATATGGTAGTAGAGTATCCGTTGTTGGTACGCCACTGGATCAATGTCACGTAGGCTCACCTCATGAAAGGTGTCAATGTTGTCATGAAGGGTGACAGGATTAAACCTGGATAAAGGTTTAAAATCATTTCTGCTCTCCGGTCTCTCATAATGCCTATATTATTAAGCCGTTCTCTGTCACTCTCCCAATCCTTCATCCCTAGATCCTTTTCTCTAAGAGATGCCAAAGTATCAATGTCCTCAACAGATAGAACACCGGATCACGTGAGACCACCGTAACCTCCCTGATTGCTTTTTACTTTTGCGTAGACTGGAGTGGGAATAGTGAATCTCACTCCACCGAAGTCCAACGTTTTCCCTACTGTTGCTTAGAATGAAGTGGAAATAATAATCTAACCACTCTCAAGTCCAGCACTTCCATACTGGTGCTTAGCCTAGAGTGGGAATAGTAAATCTATCCCCTCCAAAGTATAATATCTTTCTGATTTGTATGCTTAGTTTAAAGTATCAGATAAACTATTTTTATATGTTCATAAGAATATTTAAATAAGTTAAATATTTTTGTTTGTATATATGTTTGTTAATTTTATGTTACTGTTAATATTTTAAATTACATGTGTTTAAAAAGTGTTTAATTATTTTTATATTTTTTAAACACACATACACACACACACACACACACAAATAATGCAGCCTAGCTCGTAAATCCCTTGGAGGAGCCATCAGAACAAAATATCTGTACTCTATAAGGGATGCTAGGAAGGCTTATAAAACTGCGCAGGCAAAAGCAAAAAGTGAGTGGGATGATGGAAGGCGGCAGGAACTGAAATCAGCATGTGCACGGATTAACCTGCAACATTTCTTTGCTCTTGTAAAATGGGGCAGAGATGCACCTCCCCTCCCCCAGAAAATCACGTTGTCCCAGAATCGTGGGTAAAACACTTCTCCTTTCAGTATTGTATTGGTGCTACTGAGATATGTGAACCTCTAGTAATGGCCCGTAGCCAGCCGTCAGGCCTGGTATTTGAACCATCAGACTTAATGGTCACCCTCAATTCAGTCACAGGGGAGAGCCCCCGGCATTGACAGCATTCCTGCAGATGTCTTCTTACATGATAGGGAGAAGTGGTGTATGTATATAATGCTGCTAGCAAATGGGCTTGCCCAGTGCGCCCCATCCCTGACTCTTGTAAGGGGGCAGAGATCTTACCAGTGTATAAGAAGGGGGACAGATCACAGCACAAGAATTATCGACCCATTAGCCTCATCGACTCCATCCAAAAGGTGGTTGCACACCTTGCCTTAGGAAAGGTACAAGAATGGATGGATGATAATAACATTCTAACTCCTCACCGGACAGGGTTTTGTGCGCATTTTAGCACAGTAGACCAGGTTTTTAGATTCATACTGATATATTGGCGAACAGTGGTGCTCAGTGAAGGCAACATGTATGCAGTATTTGTCAACCTAAAATCGGCTTTTGATTTAGTGTCCCGCAATAAATTATGGGTGGTGTTACGGGACCTTGGTATGTCGGCCGACCTGTTAACTTTTGTAGTGCGTCTTCATGAGAACAACTTTGCCCATATACGCTGGAGCATACAAGGGAAAATCACTGACCCATTCCAGGTCAAAAACGGAGTTCGCCAAGGGTGCGTTTTGGCACACACATTTGTTCTCTCTTTTCATTTATGAGGCTACAAAATCTTTTTCCTCCCAACCACTGATGCCCCAACCCTTGGTGGCTCCAAGGTTCCTATCCTAATGTTTGCCGACGACACGCTAATTATCTCAAAGACACCTAGTGGATTACAGCGTGCGTTGGTTTTGTTTGAAGACTTCTGCAAGCTTAGAGGGCTAAACATAAATGCTGATAAAACAAAACTTATGACTTTGAACAAACATCGATCATATAGGGGAAAAATTACTATGGAGGGTGTTCCACTAGAGGAAGTAGATGCATTCATGATCCTAGATGTCACCATCTAGAAAAAGATTAAATAGAGACCACACACTGAAACAATTGCACTAAAACATAGACAACTAGTGGGAGCCCTAAGTAAAGACCACCACCTCCCTAGGGCTATTTTTAATTAGTTTAGGAGTAGTAAAGTTAGGAGTCCTAACTTTACTACTCCTAAATTGAGAAAAATCCTAACTTTAAGACTTTTGGTATTCACAGATGGCATTTAGGAGTTCTAAAGTTAGGAGTCCTGGCTTTACTTCTCCTAAAATGAGAAAAGTCCTAACTTTAAGACTTTTGGTATTCACAGAAGGCATTTAGGAGTCCTAAAGTTAGGACTACTAACTTCTGTGAATACCGAATTGAGTAAGTGCCTTCTGTGAATACCAAAATGAGTAAGTGTCTTCTGTGAATACCAAAATGGTAGTAAGTTTAGGATTTTGTCTTAAGTTAGTTCTGTGAATCGGGCCCATACAGAGTAGGAAACACTTTTTTCGTTTTGTAATAACTTTGGCGCTGTTTGACAAAACTTCACAAACATTTCCAAACATTTCTCTTTTTTGCCTTGTTTGCATATGGAAAGTGTTAGGGTGAAATGTGAAGAGGGGGTTGAGAAAAAAGGGGGGATCTCAATACACAAAACCCCAATATATGCAAAAACTGCTGAACGGAATTAAACCAAATTTGGCCAGAAGCTAGATCTTGGTCCAGAAAGTGTGCTTTTTGTGATTTTTGTGTAAATATGTTAGTAGTTTTTGAGAAATTAATTAATAAAAATATTTATATTTCTGGACAGTTGGGTTTGGGGGACTCTTGCGAGAGTCCCTCAACCCAATTTAAACAAATTGAGTATTCTGATTGGCCTACGGGGCTTTTTTACCCTTGGACTAAGTCGCTTCCATGGGAGCCACATCCCCGCAAGAGTGATCGCTGTGATTGGCTGACTGAAACATGAAGAAAAATGTTGCAGCCAGACATTACAGGGCTTGGGGACTAAGGGCCAAATTACAAGTCTGGCGGTCTTTGACTGCCAGACTCGCAGTGGCAGTCCTGCGGCTGACGTATTCCGAGGCGGCCATTTGGTGCCAGGTAACCACTGTTCCCTGGTGTTGGTGCAGCAGACAGGAGTATACAATATGCAAGGCGGGACCGCCACGGTTCGCCGAGCAAAGTACGAGTTTCCCCACTGCCAGCCTTTTCATGGTGGTGAGCCCGCCATAAAAAAGGCTGGCGGTTGGGAAACAATGGGATCATTCAGGGGGGTACATGCATGCACCCCAAGTTCCCATGCTGTGCTGGAGCTGCTGTTGTGTTCCCATTGCGGTGCCCGTTTTCTGGGCACTGCCGTGGTAACGGCAAAAGAAAAGCCCGCCTGACATGAGTTGAACTCGTAATATAGCGGGCGGACAATGCACGGCTTTGGCGGTGTTGTGCTGGAACAAAGCCGGTACAGCACTGCCAAAGTCGTTATCAGGCCCTAAGTCCCATATCCTGCGTTTAAATAAAAATATATATATATATGTAAGGGGGCAGGATGCAGATACCCTACCACAGGGTCACTCTGGGACCCCCCTTGGACCAAACTAACATTTTCTTTTTTTTTTAAAGCTGCAATCCTGTGGGACACCAGTGGTACTGTGACTTTGAAAAAAGAAAAGAAAAAAGAACATGCCTGTTAGCATTTTCTATGTGTTAATTTTGACCCCGAGGGTGGGTCAGGGTCCAGATGTCGTTAATATTATATTTTTGGGGAAGAGGTGTTAGAGGGGTCTCTCTGCCCAAGCCACTCAGAACCCCTTTCCCCCGGAGCCACATGCAAATTTATGGGGAAGGGACATGTGCCCTTCCTCCTTAAGCCATTAATGGGCCCCAGGGGACCCTATCCTCCTGAGCCAAATGTATTTAGAAGGGGATAGGGCATGCAGCTCCCCTCCCCAAGCCTTTACTGAGCCTCAGGGACCCTATCCTCCTGGGTCAAATGTATTTAGAAGAGGATGGGACATGCAGCTCCCCTCCCCAAGCCTTTACTGGGCCTGGGGACCCTATCCCATGAGGCCAGAAAAATGATAAAAAGGAGGGACACGCACCTCCCTCTCCGTGGGGGTACCTGCCCTAGGAACCCATCACACTGGGTATGATACAAGACAGTGTCCCTGGAGACAACCCCCGGGATACTGTGGTTTCTTGCCCGAAAGAGTGCTGGCATACCCTGCCCACATTCTCTGGGACTGGGAACTCCACTTTGCCCCTGCCTAGCTGGAGCAGTAGAAACATGCTGCTCCCGCCCAAGTGAGAGCAAAAGAAGGTACTGGCTTCCCACACCACCCAGTATGGTTCTTGCTGGTAAGCTGGCTGGGACTGCAGGAGCCTGGGATCCCCAGGGCTGTAAATGCTCTGCGAGGAGGGCTGCATTTCCCCTACACCTTAATTTAAAAAAGAAGTCTCCCAGGAGATGGGGTCCATGGAGCCCTTAATGGCTCAGGGAGGAAGGCTGCACTTCCCGCTCCACCTATTAAAAAAAATACTGCTCCAGGGCATGGGGTCCCCAGGACACCTAGTGGCTTGAGGGGGGGCCACATGCCCCCTTCCACCTTATGAAAAATCATACATGGCTGCTGTGGATGGGCACTAGGACACCCACAGTAAAAAAAAAATTAAAGTGAAAAATAAATGAGCAACAGGAGCTGCACATTTATTATTCACTGCACCATCGAATGGTCACCTCATATTGCCATGCAAGAGCTTTATTATGTATTCTTTAACTTGGTGATGCCCCTGGATTAGGAGGGGGCACCACCAAGCCATTTTTGTTGTGTTGTGGGGGGCTGCAGGTAGGGCAGCAGCCCCCCAGCAACATTAAAAAAGACAGTAAGTCTCTTAGGTCATTAAATCAATGACCCCATGAGAGCTTACCATATTTTTCAAAGCACTCCTAGCTGGAGCTCTATGCTCTTCAGCTTGAGTGCAGAGCTCCATTGTGGTTGGTTTTATGGTTGTACTTTGCAGCTTGAATTTTTTTGAAAAGAGTTTCAAAGACAGTGTTGCTGTTTTTATTTTTTTAATAAAGCTTTATTACGTGTTCTAATGGCAGTCACTTTTATTAAACAGTGAACACTGTGTGAATTAACAAAATGTACATTTCATTATAATTCTTGGTGATTTTTTGATTAAGCCAATATATGTGCTCTACATATGTTGATTTCCTCACCCCTTCATAAAACCAATAGATTCACTTTTGGTGTTCTCACCCTCTGACAACTTCATTAGCTCTGTCTTACTTAAAATGGCACCCCTTATATTCAGCAATGTGTGCCTGCAGGGGTTTGGGCAGGGGTTTGGGCTCTAGTCCATGGCCCACCCACAGCAGGTTGGGTTGGGCACTAGCAGAGGTTGGGTGCAGGGCCTAGGTAGCTGCTATGTGTCTCCATACACAATGTGTTTCTACCACTAAATGAATATTCCATGCTCATAAATTAACCACCCCAGTGGGCTACAAACGGGAAGGGGGATACCTTTGTATTGAGCAAAGAAGAAGATCTGAAGGGGTTTGGACGTGAAAGAGTTTTAAAAAAAATATAGCAGCATGCAAACGTTTCATTAATTGAAATGATGGCAATCATGTTGCAGGATCAACTGATATGCATGCTATGTTGAATTATAATGTTGTTTCCTCATCATCACTAGGATTATATGATGTATGAGGATTGCAAGCCAACAGATTAGATATACCCTACAATTCACCAATGTATCTTGTCAGATAGTTCAACATATTGCCATAATCAATTCTTTGCCCTTGTTTAGATGCACATGATGTTTTGTTCCACCTTGCATGATTAGACGTGATTCCAATCTCCTTTAGTGCTTTTCCCTGTTGCCCCCATATCTCAACAGTTCTACCCATAATAAATTCTTAAATTAGCAGTTCACAAAACTAGTAAAGGGACCAGCTCTATAGATGCAGGACTCCTACAGCACTTGCTGAACTGCATTTCCATGAACAAAACGTTAGTAATCCTGATCAGTTAAAATATTTTGCCATTGACAGGGTAGAAATATTTTAACTGATCAGGATTACTAACGTTTTGTTCATGGAAATGCAGTTCAGCAAGTGCTGTGGGAGTCCTGCATCTATAGAGCTGGTCCCTTTACTAGTTTTGTGAACTGCTAATTTAAGAATTTATTATAGATCGACTGTATCACCAAAAAAAAATTACTGTATCAGGAAGAGCAGAGCAGCCTTTTTCCTCTTTTGATGTTATGTTTACACATACATTTTTTAAGTTAATTGAGCTCATTATTCTGAAGGAGGAAACATCAAAATGTGCTATGGATTAAGGGCCTTATTATGAGTTTGGCGGTTCGATGGACCGCCAAACTCACCGTGGCGGTGTGGCTGCCACCGCACCAGTGGTCCTACCGTCCTATAACAAGTAGGACGGTCGGACCGCCATGGGATCGCTGTTGCCACCAGGGATCTGCAATCCTTGGCGATGTTGCGGTGGTCTTGAGACCACAATATGAATATTGCAAGTTTCCTCTCTGCCACGGTTTTCATGGCAGTAAGCCCACCATGAAAACTGTGGTGGAGAGGGAACCTGATGCATGCAGGGGGGGGCATGGTGTGCCTCCCTGTCTGCATGTACCGTCAGTTCCTGCAGGGCATGGACTTGACTGTCTAAGGCCTGCAGGAACTTGCTTTGGCGTTCTCATTGCGGTGCCGTTTTTATAGGCACCGCCGTGGGAGCGCTAAAGAACGGCCAGTGACGATTTTGTTTTTGATCTGGCGGGTAGTGTGGGCTTGGGTTTGGCAGTGGGGGAGACTGAGTTCACACAGAAGAGCTACTTTCAGGTAGCTGGAGAGCTATCAGTAGCTCACGAGTTGCTTGTTGGCGAAACCTGCTCTAAGGCCAAGTGTATGGTGCAGAAATACACTCATGGCATGAAAAGTTAACCATTAACAAACGTGGCAAGGCTTTTCTTGAAGGAGAGGGGTCCTTTACTCTTCTCTATCTACCTGAGTGTTGTTTATGCTAGGTGATCACCTAATCTTCGAATTTTAAGATAATTAATGACGTGATCACACCCATGTAATGTGGCATGGTTCATCATCGCCCACCTCATCCCACCATGATACGATGGTACTACTAGAGTGGACTCAACCGTACGATTGTTGAAAGACTTGTCAAGATATAGTAATCTTCTGGCTAATGTTTTGGTGATTCAGTTATAATCTAAAAATACTTTAAGGTATACCATAAAGATTACCTTTATTAGGTGGTACCTTATGCATTAATAAGAATACTATAAAGTATAATTAATGGATGCTATTGGGTAAAATGTCCCTAGAATCCCTAAGATTTGCCAACATGTTATTGCCTCTTTTTAGTCATGTACTGGTCTCTGGCATTCTTCAGAGCTCTAGAAGGATCCTTAACATATACTATGTGTAAAGAATTAAAGGCAAGCTCCTACCGTCCCTTTCCTGTATGTTTATAGTGTAACACCCTTTTTGGGTTATTCCTGAATTTCCTGGTCTGAGCAGGGGTGGCGACATTCGTTTAGGAGATGTGCCCATAATTCACTTATCCAGCCCATATCCTCAGCCGAACTGTGGACAAAAAAAGGTTTGTCTCCAGAACAAAAAAACTGGATGACTACCTCAGGAAAAAACAACTAGATGATTAAGACCACACACAATGCAACAGTTTATGAAAACAATCTTTAACCTGCTTCAAAAACATTTTTGACACCTCAATCAATGTGCTTTTTAAGGCAAGTTGATCGGTTGGATCTGTGAGTGATCAGACCAGCATGGAGCTTCAAAAACATCTTATTCACCATATCTGCACCTTCTGTAGCATGGAAGATTCTAAACAACTATATAGATTTGTGCACCTTCTACTCGGTGCTGAAGACTTCCATCATGAGACCATTCATCAAAGAACCTTTTCCCAATTTCACGCAGCCTGCTACATGACAGTCTTAGCTGGTCCATTCCTATGAGTCAGTTGAAGGACCCACCTTCTCTCAATCTCCAGCTTTACTGAATTTTGCTGCAGTAATCTAGTATCCACTCAGACAAAGGCAAGAATTCTGCCTTGATGTATGTTGGGAGGAAATTGACAGTGGCCAAAAACAGAGTGGCAGTACTATTAGTCCTGAATCCATCAGTGATTTTAAAGCTGTTGACCACTGGTGCTGGCCTGTTTGATACTTTGTCTTTTTCCCGGTACTATGGGAGTTAATTAGGAGCTGCTTTCAGAGAAGAGGGAGCTCCATGACCCAAACATGCTCCCATGGACCCATTCTAGTCATGGCCTCCTGTAGTGTGAGCTGGTTTGAACATTTTTGTTGAGGCCGATATTACTTATCTTCTGTCCCTGTCCACCAAAAGACTTTACTTCTGAGAACAGAAAATCTTGGCATTCGAGGAAGTATTCCAATCTAAAGCTCCTCCTGTTTCCAAGCTTTATAAAGTATATAATGAAACTGCTTCAATTCATTTTATCTCCCCTCACCTCACAATGTAACAGTTTAATTGTCCGCTTTCTCTCATTCACAGTGTACTTCACTCCTTCATCAGACTTGATCAGGTCACAGCTTGATGGCACACATATTATTCTAGCACAAGGAAATCATAAGAACCTAGAGTTGTCAATACTTGATGAAACATTCTGTGTTGTTGATAAATGGATACTGATCAAGCATGTAAAGCACAACTCTTCCAAAACGGAGTTCATAACCTGTGAACTAGAAACACAATCAGCAACAATCAAATAAGGTAAAATTCTAGGGGATGGTCAAGTGACAATAAATGCTTATGAAGAATACAACACCGAGATTCATGCAGAACCTACAGGCCAACATCACCCTAATGATGTCATGGGTAGATACTGTAAATGAACATTATCTAAGGGCACCCCTTGCAATTTGAAAAGGATTCAGAACACTGCGCAAGACAGCTCCTGCACTCCACTCACTACCTTTATTCAGATGGTCCTCCTTCGACTCTAAGTACATCGTACACAGGGCCTTTGAAAGGTAGGATGTGTTATTCCCCCCAGCTAAATCCTATTGCAACCCAGTGAGCATGACATTTCATGTAAAACTGACAACTCATCTAATAATCTCCTCCTATAAGAAGAGCAACTGGGAACATAATTTTCAGTACAGATGATTCAACTTTGGACTCTTAAACAGTCAAGATAAGAAGCATACAGTACGATATGAAGTTCTAGAAGAAAGTATAGACCGGGCTTTTCCAACCTAATGATCTATAACCAAACTGTGGGCTGGGCTCAACAAAAACAAAATAAGTTCTCAGCTAATTTCCCAGAAAGACAAGTCAGAAATGGTGTATTACTTTGGCAGATTTTAAATGGCATATCTCATAAAGTAGACATATATTACTTCTGGGTAGTCCCTACAAGGCATGCTATCCCACCAGCCTGTAACCAGTGCAAACCATGGGTACCCAAGGGTTACCAATTAAACACTTATATCCGGGCAGGCAATAACCAGGGCGTGCCATGAGATGTACTTCAACACTCTTCTAGCCACTACTTATAACTCCCAAATTAAGTTCACAGAACTAACTTAAGACAAAATCCTAAACTTACTACCATTTTGGTATTCACAGAAGGCACTTACTCATTTTGGTATTCACAGAAGGCACTTACTCATTTCGGTATTCACAGAAGTTAGGAGTCCTAACTTTAGGACTCCTAAATGCCTTCTGTGAATACCGAAAGTCTTAAAATTTGGATTTTTCTCAGTTTAGTAGTAGTATAGTTAGGACTCCTAACTTTAGGACTCCTAAAAGCCTTCTGTGAATACCGAAAGTCTTAAAATTAGGATTTTTCTCAATTTAGTAGTAGTAAAGTTAGGACTCCTAACTTTAGGACTCCTAAATGCCTTCTGTGAATACCGAAAGCCTTACAATTAGGATTTTTCTCAATTTAGTAGTAATATAGTTAGGACTCCTAAACTGAGAAAAATCCTAATTTTAAGACTTTCGGTATTCACAGAAGGCATTTAGGAGTCCTAAAGTTAGGACTCCTAACTTCTGTGAATACCGAAGTGAGTAAGTGTCTTCTGTGAATACCAAAATGAGTAAGTGCCTTCTGTGAATACGAAAATGGTAGTAAGTTTAGGATTTTGTCTTAAGTTAGTTCTGTGAATCGGGCCCTTATTGTTTTGAAAGAGGTCTGCCATCTTTCACACCTATTTAACACTTTATAGGCTCTATTAAAACTCTTGCTAACACACAACCCCAAAATACTTCCCACATAGAGCAACACCTTTGCAACAAAGACCCCATTCCAACGGTGTAGCATGCTACCCACCCAATAAAAAAAACTCCAATGCTGACCAGAGAACTGGGCTTGGTTACAAGGGCGTTGAATTGCTGTGTGAACTAATATGGTGTAGTGCAGGTTTCTCCAACAAGTAGCTCATGAGCTACTGGTAGCTCTCCATCTACCTGAAAGTAGCTCTCCTGTGTGCAGCTCAGTCTACTAAATTGGAAATTTTTGCTAGGTTGAATTATGTATATCAAAATTTAAAGTGTATATTCAAAATGAAAATGTGTCCGTTTTCAGGACACGTAAGCTGATGTTTGGAAGAAAAGGGTTGCATTTCTAAAATTAGATTTAAAGTTCATATTTGGGTGCTAAATCATGCAGTGTTGGGAAGACTTATTACTAATATTAATACCTTGGTGGCTATGGCATTGGAGCTATGGCTGTTATGTATTACCCATGTTGACACAGCCTTTCTTGCATTACTGCTGGCTACCCTGCCTGATGCCCTGAGGCGATCACTGCTGGTAATATTGCATATTGTGACCACTAATATAATCTTGTTAGATGTGGTCACTATCCTACCACTGGTAATATTATTAGTTTAGGATGATTTTCCATGAACATAAGTAGCTCCTACTAAAGATAAGGTTGGAGTCCCCTGATGTAGTGTGTGAATGACCAGAGTGGAGCTCTTATTCTGTCATGGGTCACAGTGAAAAGTATTGTAGTGGTGAGAAGAAGAGTGAGCGAGCACACAGTTTATAGTAATCATGTGCTGTGAATTATTCTGTAGATCACTATAGGATACTCTCTAGAGATACCTGAATTCTCCCATCCAAGTCCGGTGCTGGATACTCCACTTAAGACAATTGCTCTGTATAACCCCTGGTGCAACAAGTGAGGGACAGGTGCAGAACATGCAGGGATGGGCCCTACAATGTATCACGTTACTCTCCTTCATGAGGTAGAGCCTTGATGCCATTATCAGACTGCGATTGCGCTATTATGACAACAAAACATTAATAGTAGATGATGATAGTAATGAGTTGAAGAGCAGCGTTGTCCAACACCAGTCAACGAGAGGCCGGTCCAGGTCACATTTTCCACACACTTACCAAACTTGCAAATGATTGCTTTTTAGGTGTTCATTGAATTCAAATGCTTCTTGCATGAATGTCCCGAAAATCTGCCTGAGATTGTTCTTCATGTCCCAACGTTCTGCAGCCCTTTTCAAAGGGTGTGATCATAAACAATGAGATGAACGCCGCAGGGTACATATAGTTGACCCCTAGCCTGACATGAGTTGAAATCCATAATTCAATGGAATTATGTTGTTTCTATCAATCAAATAAAGTATTGGTCCATGGGAATGATGGGCTTTGAATTTAAAGCTGCTTGCACAATGACAATAATACAATTTACACAAATATATCATATATAGCACTCTGTGTAACTTTTAAAATTCTCAAGTTAGCTTCTCCTCCCATTCTCACCCAGACTATTCTCCATTACGTTCCTTCTAGATCCCTCCGATCTGCAGGGTCCAATTTAGCTATCGTTCCGCGTTTTAAGAAAGCGCGTATAGGTGGTCGTTCCTTTTCGGTGTTGGCAGCCACCCTTTGGAACTCACTGCCTGCCTCTCTTCGTGCTATTCCAGACCTGCTTCTCTTCAGGAAGTCTTTGAAAACCTTCCTATTCTCTAAAGCCTAGTCTTTTCCGCTCTAGTTATTGCTGTGGTGTTGTGTTTTCCATCTCCAAAGCGCCAGGACCCCTCTTTGCTGCGGCAGCTGTGCGCTATACAAATTTAAATAACATAACATAACATAACATATACAAATTCTCTCTCTCTACCTCCAATGAAAGCAAGGAACTTAATATAGATGTAAGCATGTTTTCTTAAAACACATTTAGAAAAGGAAATCTGTTGTTCTGACTTACAGGCATACATTGCTGGTGATAAATGCTAAATCATATCTATTTTCACAGGGACCAGAAAGAACTAGAGATGGATGACTGCTGTTTAAAGATTATTGAGTCCGATGATGACTTAATTTATGTTGAAGGTAAGCTAATTTTTTCACCATCTGTGTGTGGTCTCTGTAACAAAGCTGTGGTCTATGGAGGCTTTTAGGAATCAATGTAAGGCTTACGAAAGAAAGCTTATTTGTGCGTGTAAGTCAGGTTTACAATCTTATATAGTTTGCAGTCTTAAATTGTCTTATCTTGCAGACGCAATCCAGAGAAGCTGGTTTATGCTTGTGAACTGATCTATTCATACAAAGATTTTAATGTGAGTGAATTTATCCTATGGGTGTGCAGTGGGAGTTACAGAGAAGGAATGCCCGGTGAGTTTGTGAATATCCTCAAACGTACACCTTGTGCGTAGTCAAAATCTTGTCTCTGCCCCCCTTCGCACCCAGGAAAAGATTGAACATGTACTCCTGCCAAAGACAGGACAAAATGTCTTCACAGGGTGGGTATTGCAAAGTCAATAGCCGCAAAATTTGTAGGGAGTAGTTGAAGGGGTTTCATCATGTAAAAAATATTGTTTCTCTAAGGTGAAAAAAACGAAAAAGTTGGCAGGTGCATTTGCTTTTTCTCTCCAAAAACTGAAATTGGATAAGCTTTCTTGGAGTGCATGTGGAAGCCTGTGACTGCTGCAGATTCACATATATTACCTAGAGAATATTTGTAAATTAAAAAAAGTCAGAAATCACGTGAGGTCGGAATCCTGCAGGTACAGATTCCTGACTTTTCATATTAATGTGGCCCCTAATGTTTATGAGTACGTGTGCCCTTAGTGGTGAGCTGCATAGTCTTTTGGACAACCGATACTTAACCACAAGTTGAGGTTACACAGCCATCACTTCATTCAAATTCCTGCATTTGCGTTGAAGCACTCACCTTCTCCATCACACAAACCACTTTCACTTCACACTGATTCCTTAAAGTGTAACCACCTGATGTTCTCCTGATCTTTAAATACTATGCCTAATTCTAAAATTAACTAGTCAATTGCTTCTTGCTCTCCCAAAATTATTCCCAGCTGCACTAATGGGCGTTGTACATTCTTTATCTTTAGTCCAATACCCAGGGCTCATCACTTGAGACCTGGGTATTGGATAAATATCTGTTCCTTGCATTAAACTCTGTTTGCAGCTTGCAGATGGTCTTAGTGGTACAGTGGTTCAAACACATAACAGTGCAGCTGATCATCCGTTCCTTGAAAGGACAGTTCAACACTGTGTTGCAAAATGGAGAGGGCATTCACTAACACTCCAAAACGCCAACAAACAACCTGGCACCTGCATTCAGCATCTGTGAAAACGCATCCTCTAATGAAATTCACTGCACACCCCCAAAACTGCTTTTTGATTATTGTTCAGTCCATTCACAAAAATCAGATCAATCTGCATGATTTTATTGTGCAGCATAAGCTGATGTCCTTTTTCTTACAGATACTTGGCCCCACAAAGGGATGCTTATGGCTGCTTGCTTATATACACAAGGCACTGCTGGCAGAATCGCTATAATCTTTAGTTCCTATTTCTCTTGCCTACTGTCAGAAGTCAATGACTTTCTGAAGTGTGATGGTCCTATATTCAGTCTTCAACACAGGGCCTTTTAGACCCACTCTGATGCACTAATAAACAGGACTCCTGGCACCAGAGTCAATTTCACCTCCCTACCGAATTTCTTGCTCCTTTCATTCTCAAAGCCTCTAATTTTGCCATCCATGGAGACCTTAACTTCCATCTGAATGACATGCCTGCCCACTACATCATGCGTCTCAACTCTGTCATGCCTGGCCTCGCTCAGATAGTCATGACTCCTACACATGCAGGTCATTTGTTAGACCCTATTTTTATCAACATCATTCTTTAGGCTGACACACTCATTCCTGTCCCCTGGTTGGATCATCATGTTATATCTTTTTCTATGCCACACAACATGTCAAAACCCCATTCAAAGCACACTCCTCAGCCACTCTATATCACTCTTGGTCCAAACTTAATAATAAATGTCTTCTTACAGGGCTCCAAACCCCTCCTAAAATTGGACTCAACATTAAAAACGTAACTGTGAACTGTAATACGTGGATCACTAATGTCTAAGACACATCCTTCCACTCAAGCCACTGAAAGGAGCATACCACACCATGGTACTCAGATACCTTGTGCACATCTAAATGCCATTGTAAAGCACTGGAGCACCTCTGTCAGAAAACATATAGGGCCTCATTATGATGTGGATCGGTTCGCAACCGACAGGCCATTCGTTGCGGTCCAACCGACATCTTGTGCCGCAGTCACATTAAGATGCGTGGCGGTCGGAGGCAGCTTGCGGAGGGGCCGACCTACCCTTATGGCAGGCTCATGGAGCATGTCTAACTGTCAGTCGGAATGTAATACCTTAAATAGGGTGGTGTCTGCCCAGGCACCGCTATAGGGATTACGATGTCCCTTTCATACAGCCTTTGAATGGCAGTCCAACTAGCATTAAAAGTCTGTCAGAATTGACTTTGAGGGCCCCTAGCAGGCCCCCTGTCCCTCCGCCCCCTCTGGCATACCCCTTGTGCCAGACACCACATCATGCCTGACACACAGTGCATGGATGTTTGCAAACATCCTTTTTTCCAATGCAGCTTGTGCTGCGGCCCTTTTCCGTCCGCAATACAGGCCCCAATGGATGAATAGATGTTTCCGACCACCACTAGGGCAGTCGCATCCTAATTTGTTAGATGGAACCGCCAACTACCAGTCGTTCAGTTTCCATTCTGACACAATGCCGGTCGGACACTCGTCCAACCGCCATCTTATTCTGGGCCATGGTCTCAAATCTAAGTTGAGTTATTAAAGAAACCTTAAATACTATCAACATCAGGTCAAGAAGACATGTTCCTACAACTACATCTCTGCCACTGAGACTGCCAAAAGCACCTTTAAAACTTTTTATATTGATAAATGCCCAGTGGATCCTAGTACCAGTAACAACATGATGCAGCCATCCATGGAGCTGTGCTCCAAATTCTCTATCATCTTTCATGGAAAAATTGATAAACTGTAATCTGGCTTTCTGCCCCTGACCTTACCTAACTCGCTCCCTTGTCTGAGTAAAGACCCAATGACTCCCCATATCAATGATCTTACTGTCTTTGAGTCACTTACCAAGGAAGACTCATCTTCTGCTCTTGCATCCATCAAATCAGGTTCCCCCTCAGACCCATGACCCCATGTGCTGTTACTTACACCTTTTCTGCAGTTAACTAACGTTTTAAAGTTATTTGCAATCTTTCTCCTACAGCTGCCATTTTTCCAGCCTGCAAACAGTCTCACAATATTCCACCATTGGAAAAACCTACTACCAACCTCAAACAATTGAGCAATTATCACACTATGTCTATACTTCATTTTGCCTCCAAAGTTTTGAGGGAAGAAGTCAATACACAACTGTCCAACTTCCTTGAATCCAATAACTTCATCGACCATTCTCTATCAGGCTTTTGAGCTCCACATAATACAGAGGAAGCTCTTATGGTGGCCACTGATAACATTAGAATTTCCCTGATTCATGATGGCTCTACCACCTTGATCCTTTTGGAATAATCAGCCACTTTCATAAAGTGTCTTGTGTTGGGACAAAATATCGAATACAAAATATTGTAATAAAAAACATATTGAATATCGGGATGTCAAATATATCGTTGACAGGAATATTGAAGGTAAGAATATTGTTTTAAGTGTTGTTTTTAATATTGTTGTGAAAATATCATTAGAGAAAATATTGTATATAATATTGTTTTATCATGTTAATTTATATGTATTGTATTGTAGTGTGTTTTATTTTAGTGGTAATAAGATATTGTTACAGAGTTTTGTAAATATTGTATATTTATGTAAAATTGCAATTTTTTAAATGTTAGTAATATGAATGTTTAAATTCATAAATATTTTGTTAATTTTATATGAAATTGTAATAAATATGTATGAAAGTGAATGCATTTATAAATATTGGTATTCAAATTTATATTCTATATGCAACAAAGGGTAAAGCAAAAGTGGGGATCGCCATATAATCCATGGTTAACCAGTTTCTGTCAGAGATAGTATATCTGGGGCAGAGTCCAAAGACGATCAAATATAATAACATGTTGCTTTACAAGTGACTTGCAATTAAGGCTATATATATCAATATGAGTTAAGTCTAGCAGTTATATTCAAATCCAATTTTCACTGCACACTCTCCTCACAGACTATTTCAGACTGCGAAAGCACCCTGTTTAAAATTACTATATCACATAATTTTACTTTTACTGGGCTGCTTATTTATCGCCCACCAGGCCTAGCCAGGGCTTTGAAGAAGCTTTAGTTCATACTGTTCCCACTCTTGTTAACTTACATCTGGAACGCCGGGACTCCCTGGAGATTTCAAACATCCTAGGTGATTTGGAAGCCTGCCAACTAACCCAGTTAGTGGAGGGACCATCACATTAGGTAGGCCACTTACTGGATCCAATATTCTCGAATCTTCCTAACATGTCAGCTAATACTCCCCTCCCCCTGACTTGGACGCACCATTTTCTTATCTCTATGCCTCTTGAGATAACAGGCACTACTCTGAGGTCCCCTTGTCAGTCCCTTATGAAGCGCCCTTGGCATAAACTAGTTGAAACTACTTTTTTATCTGCTCTAAACACATTCGGTCCAGACTGGCCTACTGACTTGGAGGCAGTGGACATAGCCTTCAGGGACTGGATTAACAACATGCTTGACCATTGCATCCCGAAGAAGCTGACCGGGGCTAAGCGCTCACAAACGCGTGCTTGGTACAATGAGATCCTGCTGGCAGAAAAGAGAAAATGTAAAACTCTGGAACGAGCTTTGAAGCATACTTATGATACTACTGCTAAGATCACCTACAGGAAGGCTATAAAAACGTACCACAAATTAATCCAAAAGACTGAAGCCTCGTTTTATGCCAACTCTATTGCATCAAGTTCTAACCGCTCCAAAACCATTTTTTCTCTTATGAAAGAGATGTTAAAATCTCCATCAGGAACCAATGACACCATATCTTCCAATACTCAATGTGACTCATTGTCTAGGTATTTTATTAATAAAGTTGAATATATCTATAACGCACTCGACATGAGGCGGAGTGCCTCTAAACGCATGGTGACCCATACCTCAATAGCGCCCCCTCACTTCCTACAAACTTTGCCACTCTTGTCTCTAGAAGACTTAGCTACTTTGGCAGCTAAACTCAAATCAGGCTCTCCCGATGATCGGATAAAACCGGACATCTTTAGGAAATTTTATAACTGTCTTATGGTTGAGGGCCAGGAACTCATCAACGGTTCGCTCTTGTCTGCAGTGATTCCTAGGTCATGGAAGCATCCCAAAGTTGTTCCATAGCCAAAAAAGCCTACACTAGACACATCTTTGCTGGAGAATTTACGACCAATCTCCCTGCTTCCATACCTGGTCAAGATTATGGAGTCCTATGTTAACATCATTCTGACCAATTGCCTGGAGGTTAATCAAATTCTTGACATTTCGCAGAATGGGTTCCAATCCAGACACAGTATGGAATCAGCCCTTCTGGAGGTTACAGAGCAGCTTTGGGCTACGCTAGATGAGGGCAATACTTCGGCACTATTTCTACTCGATCTTAGTGCGGCCTTTGACATGGTCTCCCATAGGATTCTACTCCAACGGCTAGAGGAGATCAGGGTCATAGGTAGGGCTCTGGCCTGGTTTGACTCTTTTCTTTCTGAGGGCACCTTTCAGGTATATGCCCCCCCTTACCTGTCTAGCAATCACCCCCTCAGCTGCGGTGTTCTCCTGGGCTCGGCCTTGAGCCCCACGTTGTTTAACGTGTATGTCCGCCCTCTGGCCCTCTTGGCCAAAGCACGGAACAGTTGGTCTTCACCTTTTCTAACAACCCTGCAAAGGACCAACTGAAATTTCTTGCAGATGTTCTGGCCATTTCAGACTGGATGGCAGACAATTATCTACAGCTTAACTCTGCCAAAACGGAGGTACTCTTGGTAGGCCGTGATACCCATAAATAGGACTACCAATGGTGGCCTGCGACCTTGGGCACCCCTCCCCAACCGAAAAACGCAGTCGAAGATTTAGGGGTCTTGATCGACACCGCCCTCTCTTTTGAGCCTCATGCGAAAAAAGTGGCTGGTACTTGTTTCGGCCTCCTCCGCGGCCTAAAACCCATTTTGGGGGTTTTTGATGCCACTACCCGCCAATTGATTGTTCAATCTGTTGTTCAATCACGCCTAGACTACTGCAATGGGTTCTTGCTTGGCGTGAATAAAACAGTTACTGAAAGACTCCAACGGGTACAGAATGCAACAGCATGCACTCTTTTTGCCCTTCCAAAGCCATACCTCCAACCTTCTTCATCGTATTCATTGGCTGCCAATCAAACAGAGAGTCCAGTTTAAAACTCTATGCACTATACATAAGATTGTACACAACCTGGGCCCTGAAATCCTGCAGGGACTATCCACCCCATACGTTCCATCGCGAGCACTGCGTTCCACTGACCATCATTTGCTTTGCATCCCATGGGTGTGCCGGTGTAGAGCAGGGGGTCGTTCCTTCAAAGCCCAGGTCCCTGCGCTATGAAATTCTATCCCACTGGCTGCCCGTAGTACTCAAGATCATTGGGCGTTCAGGAAACTGATCAAAACTTGGCTTTTTTCTTCTATCTAGCCGATCTCTTCTGGTCACCTATCCGCTAGCGCTGGTATGCCCTGTTGCTGGGGCAGCCATGCACTTTACAAATAACCTTAACATAACATAACATAAAATGTGTGTGCCTTTTATATTGTAAGTTTAATTGTTTGGGTGATTTTATTGATCAAGTTTGTTTATGTGTTGTTATTTTTATTAGTTTTTTTTTGTTTGAATGTTTTTTTCTCCAGATGAACCCTTTTAACCCCTTCAGTGCCACGCCCTTTCCCCCTCCTGTGCCGGGCGTTGCACTAGTGGGTGGGGTTCATGACGAGATAGTCTCGTCATGGGCACAGCGCAACCGTGCTCCATGACGAGACTATCTCGTCATGGGCACTGAAGAGGTTAAGGTGAAAGCTAATATAATATTTATTTTATCATGTTCAAAACTTATTTTGATATTTTGTATTTTATTTTATTGATTTATATACAAATATATATTTATAATAGTTTTAAATAATGTTTAAATGTTAGTAGTTAGTGGAAATGTTTTTTTATTAATCTGATTTATTGAGATTTAATTTTTGGGGGAGATTTATATTTATTATAGTCATGTAAATAATTACAACAATATTTTTTTTAATTTGTTTTAATGTATAATTTCATATTTTATTTAACATAATTTTTTTATTTTTTGTAATTATAATTTATTTATTTTGGTAATATTAATGTAGTCGACATTGTGTTAGGAGATATTTTTGACTATTTATATGTTTATTTAAAGGTCACCATATTTTTCTTTCCGATATTTTTGTTATCGATATTAGTAGAAGTCAATATTTTTAACAGCGAGATTTTGGTTCTCGATATTTGTGTTATTTACAGTTTAGTTTAGTATGTCATTCATTCACGGTGTGTCACTCTACACTCCTCTCCCCTCCAGGCTCTCCAACCTGGGAATCTGTACCATGGCTCTGCGGTGGCTCTGCTCTTTCCAGATGGAAAGAACGCAGTCTGTATATATGCCCGCACTCAGATCCTACCCATTTTGCCTGTGGGTTACCACAGTGTTCCCCCTGATCCCCATTTTGTTTATGCTTAGGGCTCCCCTTTAGCCTCAGTAGTGCACAGCTATGGTTTCAACACTGTATCATACGCTGACAACACTCAGATTATCATCTCTTCAACTACTAACCGCCTACTAACCCAAGCTCAATGCCCTAGTTGCATGTCAACCATAGCCAATTGGATGAGAGAGAACTGCTTAAAGTTCAACGCAGATAAAACAGAATTACTAGTCTTCAGGAAGTCATGCATGCCTCAGGCCGTTGCTTGATGGCCAACAGAACTGTTCCCCACCCAAATTCCAGTAGAATGTGCAAGAATTGTTGTTTTTTTCATTGATGACCTTTCCTTTGCTTAACAAATCACTTCTTTATCAGCTGTTTGCTTCACGATCCTGTGCAAGATCTTCATTCTACTCCCACCCACAACTAACAGAACGGTGGTCCAGGCATTGATTACTTCTAGACTATATTACGGCGACTGTCTTTCTAGGCTTACCTGCCTACTTGATGTAATGCCTTTACTTAATCTAAAATGCAGCAGCTCATTTCAATCTCAACCTTCTTCATAAATCTTCCAACTTTCATCATCTCCAAGAGCTTCACTGGCTACCAATTAACCAGTGGTCCATTTTCAAATCTTTATTCATTACTCATAGAGCGGTTTACAGAACAAAACCCTTCTACCTATGAAAGAAAATTGAGAAATACCATTGCGCATGTACTCTTCAATCTTTTTCCTGCCTGCAAATTGTCTCTCCCTCTGTCAAGTGCACTAGACCTGTAGGATGCACTTTCTCTTATCTTGCTGCTAAGGTGTGGCTTGAACTCCCTCCTCAGCTTAGATTTACAGCCCGTCCATTATTTTTTTACATGATGCTAGAGGCCTTCTTCTTAAACTATAATCCTCTTCTGAACTACAGGTCTTCAGAGAGACTGTTGCAATCTGCTAATCCTAGCAGCAGGACACCCTTTTGGGGTATTTTCCGTGCTCTACAAAGTGCTCACATAGCATAACATAGTATTTGCAACATGTCTCTAAAGGACTTAATGAAGGATTCTCTTTCCGGGCAAACTATTTTGACAGATAAGGAAGACAGTGCACATTCCCCCAGATAGTTGCCCCCTGAACTTCTTTGCAGGTCATAAATTCAAAACTCCTACTTGGACATAAAACAGAAATGTCTGAGATGCAGATTTACTTAAATTTAACCTTTCCACCTAGAGCTAACAAAGCAGCAAACAGAGTTGAAATTACTGCAATACAAAGCAATGCTACAATTACTTACTGGTAATTCTATTTCTCCATTTCTACTTCCTCCTCCTGTGTACTTAAGTCAAACGGTGTGCCCATATCTTGAAGACAGTTCCACATTTAAAACCTAAAAGAAAACAGTTCAAACTCCTCCTCTCCAAGTGTTCATTTCGAGGGCCACCTCTACCCATAAAGCTCTGTAGTCAACTTCCAAAGTGCCCTAATATACCATGATTTTACTTGGATAGGTAGATGAGGTGCTCACACAGTGTCCTTGGGATGCCTCACGGCAGGGCAACTGAGTAGCAGGCGAGTGGCCAGCAAGGGTCCTGGGCAAGCAGAACGGCACTTGCAGCCCAGGCCGGTTTTAACCGACACCCACAAAGTCAGTAGCAAGGGAAGCCTGGAACCGCAAACACAGAAGCCTTGCTTAAAGGGGCACCACGACCAAAGATAATGCTGTCATAGAAGGAACAACAACAAGTTTGAGAGGACAATACACGCGGTAAAAAGGACATGGATGTTTATGAATGTCCAACCAAAAAGTTGTGAGATGTATATAAACCATGTTTAATAAACATTGGCCTTTCTTTGTACCCTATCATGTTGTCACTGGAATGATTGATGGGGAAAGGGATGCAGTTTGGGGCAGGGCGCTAAGAAGGTGGAGGGGGGACTCGCCCCTGGAAAGGGTTGTAACATGGGACGGGGAGGCGAAACCGGACACGATAGTGGCCTGTGCCGAATGCCTCCAGGAAACGGGAACCTTCCTCTGTAAGCCCGCGAAAAGAGGCGCACTGGTGTGGTTGCCCCCCAATACAGCTGGTAACCACCCAATCGCAGAGGAAAGTGGTAAGCAGCCGGGAGGTTCAAACAGGGGGGTAGGTCCCCAGTTGGACACTTGAACCCCCTGGCCTGAAGGGGAATCCCACCCACCCATGCCAACAAGGAAGCGGGCGTCACAGCTACAATGTCAATGGGTGAGGGAGGGGCAGCAGAGGAAACCCAGAAAAATATCCAAAAGAAACAATTTCTATAGGTAGATGAGCTGCTCACACAGTGTCCTTGGGATACCTCACGGCAGGGACACTTGAGTAAGCAAATGACAGCACACAGCCACAGACAGAGTAGATGGGATGCTCGTACAGGGTCCTTGGGATGCCACACGGCAGAGGCACTGAGGAGCAGGCAAGTGGTCAGCAAGGGTCCTGGGCAAGCAGAACAGCACTTGCAGCCTGGGCCAATTCTAACGGAAGCCCACAAAGTCGGTATCAAGGGAAGCCCGGAGCTGCAAACATAAAGGCCTTGCTTAAAGGGGCACCTTGACCAAAGATAATTCTGTCATAGAAGGCACAACAACAAGTTTGAGAGGACAATGCACGAGGTAAAAGGACATGGATATTTATGAATTTTCAACCAAAAAGTTGCGAGATGTACAAAACCATGTTTAATAAACTGCAGCCTTCCTTTGCACCAGATCATATCGTCAATGGAATGATTGAAAGGAACGCTGTTTGGGGCAGAGCGCTAAGAAGGGGGGGGGATTCGCCCCTGGAATCGCCCCTGAGAGAGGTTAGCTGCTATGCCTTTTTGAGGTCCATGGCTTTGATCACGAGTGTCCGGATACCACCGGTAAATGTAGCTATGTACTGTGATTACCAGTGTCCGGATACCACCGGTAAATGTGGCTATGTACTTTTGTGAACTCACTTCTGAGGATTCGCAAAGCCAGTTACGTTTTTAAGAGGCTTGAAAAACGTACAAATTCTGTATTTGTGCAAATTCACGATTCGCAGTCTTGTCTGGGATTTCGTAACTGCAACTTGGAAATGGGTGCCCTATTAGGAGGGCTTATAAAAACATAAAGGAGACTACATTGGAGGCAGCTACAACACTAAGCTTCAAGTACCTCTTTTTGTTCCTTTTCCATGGCGGCATGGCTCTGACACTGCTGCATTGTTCTTTTAGATCGTCCTTAAACTGAAGTGACACAGACCCAATCACTCATTATTAGTGGCATATGGCTAATGTCTTGTGAACACTTTTTGAACTCTGGTTCAGTACATTTGCTGTGAGCAGGTGCACTTTCATTCGTCATCTCTTCATTTGCAACACCTCGTGCAGGGTTCTGGCCATGGCAACTCCGCTGCTGGTTGGCGTCGAGGGGTGGAGAAGCTGGCTTTGACAGAAAATTTGCGCTGTAGTTCTGGAACATTTACACACTTAAGCACATAGGCACTTTGACTTTTCAAATGTTTTTATTTTTAAACCTACTGCACCTTTCCTGCGCATTATGCACTTGATTACCAGGAAGTAATGCCTAATAATAAGGGAGATCTTAGTTGATGATTTACCGTATATATTATGCACTTTATAATACCTTGATTATGCACTTCATTATTAGGGAGTATTGTCCAGAGGGATGGGCAGTCCTGGTTTTCCTACTCACTATGCACTTTAAAATACCCTGATTATATATAGGTCTCAATGGCGAGAATGAGTTGAACGGTCTTTTGCTTTATGCAAAAGGACTAAATAAATGTAAGAAGTTGGCTATAGAGAGATAGAATAAGAGCACACGATGGATATAATCAGTAGCCGTCGCTACTAAGCTTGGGTAGTGCGGCACTGGGGGAGGGGGGAATACAAAGAAGGAAATTAAACTGACTTACCTGGGTGCTGCCGGGTGCTGCCGCCTCTGCTTAGTCTCCTCTGTGCCGCAACAGGAAGCTCCCAGAATTCCCTGTCCAGCCACAATGCTGCTTAGCATTGTGATTAGTCTGAGCGCTGTGGATCAGCGCTAGATAGGGGCTTGGAGGCATTGTTTGTGTCTCACCAAGCTGTGTAACGCAGCCTGGTGGGGAAGATACAAAGTGTGCATGATGGTTTGACCAGCCCTCTTGGGCCAGCGAAACCGTCATGCCCACTTTAGAGTGTGCTTTACACTCCTCCCCTGCACTGGCCAGCCCGCATCCGAGCAGGAAGGAAAACTAAAACGATAATAACGTTAATTATTAGCGTTTTAGTTTTCCCTTTTACACTGCTCACAGAGCAGTGGAGCGACGCTCCTCCGCCTTAGCAGAGGAGCCGCCGCTGGATTTAATATTTATGCAAGAAACCAATTTTCTGATTTCGAAATCATCACATTTTAATATGTTTTCCACATTGTCTGGATTTGAATGTCACTCTTTCACAAATTCTGCCCAGAGAGGTTTGAGCATTTATTTGAATAGGCATTTCCACTTAGAGATTCTTGACTCACAAGGCAATAAAGATGGTAGGTGGACGTGGGTTAATGGCTTAATTGCCCTCATTCATTGCACATTGGCAACAGTCTATGCCATTATTTCAGACACCCGGAACTGTTGGTGGAGCTGTTTCAATCACTAATGGTTCTCCAGGGCCCAGTTAACTTGGATGGAGACTTTAATGTTTTTCAGAGTCCAGGTTTAGACTCCAGAGCAAAGAACCATAGGCAAAATAAATTGAGAACCATCCAGGCCGTGACACAATATAAGAAAAACCTGAGTTTGCATGATCCGTGGATGGCGAAATTTCCCATGCAGTGCAAATACACTTGTTTTTCACCTAGGCAGAGATCTGGGGCCAGACTAGACCTTTCTTTGGTCTTGGAGGATCAGCTGCTCCAGCAACATGTAACTCATCTCATCTGATCATGCATTGCTAGAAATGCACATAGCGAACATTGAGCAGCCTGCTCATTTGCATTGGTGGGTCTTTTACATGCCACTACCAGAAGATGAAAACTGGGTGGAAGAAGTGGGACCCTGAGACCAGCCACTCTGTGGGGAGACTGCATCTCCTATACTGCCTGTCTACAAGAGAGGAGGGACCTCAACGATCCTTTTGGAGCATGAGCGCCTATATTAATGGCCCGAGCCCCACTGTGCGGGACCCTGAGACCAGCCACTCTGTTGGGAGACTGCATTTCCCATACTGCCTGTCTACAAGAGAGGAGATGCCGCAATGATTCTTCCGGCGCAGGAGCACCTAAATCAGCGTCCTGAACGCTGCTGCATGGTACCCTGAGACCAGCCACTCTGTGGGGAGACTGCATCTCTCATACTGACTGTCTACAAGAGAGGAGGGGCTGCAACTATCCAGTGCAGGAGCACCTAAATTAACGGCCCGAGTCCCGCTTCGTGGGCCACGCCGGGGCCAAGGGCAGGCCATCCTTGCCCATCATTGACAGGAAGAGGTAGGGCAACCTCCCTTGGCTGTTGAACGAGAGCTCCAGGTCTGACCGACGCCACCCCAAATAACTCATTGTTGTTGCACTTACTCATCCACCCCTTGTGACTGGGCTGTTTGCCTTACATTGTTTCTGCCCCGTGTTACATGGTAATCCATTTCCGAATGAGTGTCTCTTAGACGTGCAGTCGTCCTACTGTCCACCTGACGACACGCCCTTTTATTATCTTTTAAATATATTTTTTCTTTCAATATCACTGATTCATTATACGTCTGCTGTCAGTCCAAGGGCTGATGCTCTCTGCTATTGGGCGGATTTCCTGGTGTATAAGCTACTGCTGGACCTGTAGCTGGGCTGAGAGGGACTGTTGCGACCTCGCTTTCAAATAATCTATTTGCAACTCTGCACCCAGGTTCATATATGGGGAAAAGAAAGTCCACTGACTGTGGGAGCGGGGATGTACAGGGAAAATCCAACAAAGCTAAACAGGCATGTAAGTCTGCAGGGAGCAACTGTGTCTTAGACCGCATCGACAACCTTTTAATCGAATGTGAGGAAACCCATATCCTGTCTGATTCGACTGAACCAGTTGCCCCTCTAAACTCAAAGGCCTCCCAATTAGTTCTAACTTGAAGCCACAAAAACGCATTCCCCAAATATTTAATAAACCAACTACACGCTGTAGCAACATTTCTTACCTTTCTCACTCCCCATTGCCCACCATTAATGCTGATGCTGAGCCACTGATCCCAGCACCACTTATTATTGATTCAGCCCAGGGCTCTGCTGACCTTGAACTTATTCTAAGCATTAGATTTCTACACCTTCAGAACTTGAGTTGTACCCAAAGGGTACGAGAGGAGATAGGGGATCTTTTTTTTTTTTTATAAACCTTTATTACAATTTCAAAAAGATACAAGTATGGGCCTACAACCAACAGGCCGGCCGCTAAATGCAGCGTAAACATAGGCACGACTTAACATGCACATCAATGAAGCAGCAAAAGAGTTACTAAAGTGCTAATCATCGCAGTCAGCCACAGCCGCAGTCCCTAAACAAACAGGAAAGGTTTCATATTTTTGAAAAACAGAAAACAGCAAACTCACAAGGCAGAGGAAGTTAATGGCAGAAACATGTGCTCCTCGTATCGAGGGAGTAAACCAACCCGGGTAGACAGAGGGGGGGGAGGGGGGCAAGGCAGAAGCGACAAAGTCGCATGTCGCAGGAGCATACAGGAATGCGGGGGCTAGGGAGACAGAGCGGCGTCCATCTCACGCGTCTGGGGCGGGGCGCAAATACCTCCACGATAGGAGTTCCAGGGACCCCACACCTTAATCCACTTCCCAGGCTTGCCTCTCGCCACATACACCGTTTTCTCTCTAAACATACACCAGTCCATGTGTTCCCTCCACTCGGAGACCGTTGGCGGCCTCTGGGAGCCCCACAGTTGTGCGATGTCACGCTTCGCTATCATGTAGCCTAGGGTCACCCATTGCGTCTGCGTCACATTGTAATCAGTCGGCTCCCAGACATTCAGCAAGCATCTACGTGCCTCCGGCAATAAGGCAACATGCGTGACTTCTTCTAACACCGCATGCACTCTGCACCAAAACCGAGTCACCTCCGGACACTCCCACAAGATATGGAGAAAAGTCCCCAGTAGCCCACAGCCTCGCTTACACAAACCATCCACCGAATACCCCATACGCATCAGGCCGGGCCCCGTGACGTACACTCTATGCAGTATCTTAAGCTGGACGAACCGCAATCGGGCCGGGATAGCCACCTCTTTCGGGGAGGCCACCGCTGACACCCAATCCTCGTCGTCCAGTTCTATACCGTCTGCAATCCATGTCTCCCGCAATGAGGCCAGCAAACCCATTCGATCATTGATAAGCTTTTTATAAATCAACGAAATGGTGCTATACGGCACATAGCCATCCAATATTCTGTCTTCCAACGGGGAATGCTCCGGAATAGCCGCCACGTCTGAGAACACAGAACACAAGGCATGATGAACTTGAACATACCGATAGTATTCCCTATCATTCAACTGGTATTCCGTTTTCAGCATGTCGAACGTCTTGAATTTCCCTTTCGGACAGAGATCCCCCACCGTGCTGATACCAATCGTATCCCACTTCTCGAAGCCTTTCGTAGTATACAGACAACCCAAACGCTGGGACGCGTACAATGGCGTAGCCCGAGTCAAGCGATCCCTCCACCCCATCGCCGCATTTGCTGCATGCCACACCTGCACTGCGACCCGCGTCGGGCCCGTCAACCGCGCATCAAGGGACCCCGAGTATAGTGCTCGATTATAGTCTCCGCCTGGCAGTAGCAATTTGTCCATCTCAAAAGCCGGGTTCAAAGCAGGGCCATACATCCCGTGATTGACGGCAGCCAACTGGGAGGCCCAGTAATATCGCTTAATGTCAGGAAGGGCGACCCCCCCGTCATACCACGGTAGGGTCAGTTTAGCAAGAGCAATCCGCGGCCGCCCATCCCAAAACAATCGACGCTGGAGACACTCCACCTCCCGAAAATAACGGGCCGGCACTACGTCCATAGTATTTTGCAGGGCGTACAAAAAACGTGGTAGCGACATCATTTTGAACAATGCTGCCCGGCCGAGCGGCGAGAGCGGCAGCCGCCGCCAACCCGCCACATCCGCCCTTAGGCGCTGAAGGGGGGGGAGAAGATTCCGTTCATACCGGGCCACCGGATCCAGGGTTATAAAGATACCCAAATACGTGAACCCCGACTCCGCAATCTGGATAGGGCACCCCCGCAGAAGGGGGGGGGCCTCCCCGGAGAGAACGTATACACAAGACTTAGCCCAGTTAATTACCAATCCGGAGTTGCGACCAAAGGAGCTCAACACATCCACCAATACAATGAGCGATTTACGCGGAGATGCAAGATACAAGAGGATATCGTCCGCATATAGGGAAACACGATCCTCGTATTCAGGCGTCCATCTAAGGCCACGTATCGAGGGGTGCCACCGCAACCATTCCGCAAGGGGCTCCAAGCAAAGCGCAAAGAGAAGAGGCGATAGTGGACATCCCCGTCGGGTGCCCCTACCCAAAACAAAGGGAGCCGACACCCGTCCGTTGACCACTACCTGTGCCAGTGGGTTGTCATAAAGCAATTTCACCCAACCGATAAACCCCGGGCCGAACCAAACTTCGCCAACGCCGCCCAGATGTAAGGCCATTCCAAGGTGTCGAACGCCATGGTAGCGTCCAAGGACGCCAAGATGGCCGGCTCACGAATGAATGGGGCGCGAGCAAGGACGCCATGCAGTCGCCGCAGGTTCAAAGCGGTATTGCGATGGGGTATAAAACCGGATTGATCCTGATGAATCAGGTCACCCACAACCCGGATCAGGCGATTGGCCAGTACCTTGGTGAGGATTTTGGGCTCCGCGTTTAACAAAGAGATAGGCCTGTAAGAAGTACACCGATCCCGCGGCTTCCCTTCCTTGTGGATAACAACAATAGTAGCAAGACGTTGGTCAGAAGGGAGGGAGCCCCCCGCCTGAGCCTCAAGGAACATGTCCCGGAGATACGGGGCAATCGCATCTGGGCGCAGCTTATACAATTCGATGGGAAGTGCGTTAGGACCCATGGCCTTACCCGAGGCAATGGAACGAATGGCCAAAGCAATCTCATCTGGCGATAGGGCCGCATCCATCAATACTTTATCCTCATCAGATAGGGAAGGCAGAGTAATATCTCGAAGCAGCAGTCGAGAGTCTTCCTCCGATCGCTCTGAGACCGGAGAGTAGACCCCGTGAAAATACTCCGCAAAGCAATCAACAATGTCACCGGGGTCCGTCACACGCACACCATCCACCCTCTCAATCTCTGGCACAACTCGACTCGCTCTTTCCTTCTTATCCAACCAGGCAATCAACTTCCCGGCCTTATCACCCATATCGTACAATCGCCCCTGTTGCTCCCTGCTCATACTCCTAGCAGATTCAGTAACCAGCGCCTTATAGTCGGCCTGCTTAAGCTCCAGCACATGCAATCCGTCATCCGTAACACCTTGCTCCAACTCACTCTCCAACTCGGTGATCTCATTTTCTAGCCGAACAACCTCCTGCGCCTCGCATTTTTTGGTATGGGAAATGAGAGATAGGGCCTGGCCCCGGAGCACCGTCTTAAAGGCCTCCCAAAGGGAGATGGCGGAAGACACCGACCCCACGTTATCAGTAAAATAGTGTTCCAAAGACTTAACCAGGTCTGCACGGATCGTGGGGTTTCGTAGGTACCAGGGGTTGATCGGCGCCACCCTCCCGTCCGCCCCCAAGGCGATATCTAGGTGTAGCAAAAGAGGGGAGTGATCAGATATACCGCGTGCCAAGTGTCGCACTTCCCCGATCATCCCAGCTTGGGCCGCAGGCACTAGCATATAGTCAAGCCTCGAAAGACTACCGTGGGCCCCAGAGTGGAAGGTATATTGCGCCTGTCCAGGATGTTTCAACCGCCAGCAGTCTATCAGTCCCAGGGTATCCAGAAAGCCCCCCAGCCAGTTCTGGGCCCGAGGGAGGTCCCTAGGGGGGTGTCGATCTTCAACTCCGGAAACCACTGCGTTAAAATCCCCCCCCAAGACCAAAACCCCCCCTGGAAGCCCAAGTAGCAGGCGCCCCAAATCAGCAAAGGTGGCCGTCTGCAGGCCCGGCGGCACGTAGACCGCGACCAGCGAAATCAATCTACCCTCCCACCTCCCCACCAGCGCAGTGTAGCGCCCTCTGTCGTCGTGGAGCACCTCATCCACCACCAGCGGGAGAGAGGTCCTGACTAAAATGCCCACTCCCCTCGAGCCAGAGGTGAAACCAGAATGGGCCAGGAGGCGATATCCTCGTCTGTTCATGGCATGAAAAGAGTTCCCTATGAGGTGCGTTTCCTGCAAGAACACAATATCAGGCGAAATACGTTTCAAGAACTGCAGGACTACCCCCCGCTTTATCCTGTCCCCCAGCCCATTCACATTCCAGGAAAGAAGTCTCAGTCCCCTACCCCCCATCCCTCCCAGCACAAAATATCCCCCTCCCGGGGAGCACAATCATAATAGCACAGCGAAAAATATTACCCCGCCTTGTGAAACAAACAAACAAACCCCAACCCCCCTCCATCAACCCCAACAAAACTCCCCCCACCCTGCACCCCTGCGTGAGCCCGATCAGCCCCCCCAACATGCAGTGTGCCTGTCGCCCCAATATGGAAAAAGGACAAGAAAAAATCCCAGAAGGAGGAAAGGGCCCCAGCAAGCCCCCCGCAACCTCCAAATACCACGGAGCAAATCGTTACAAACTGGAGTCCAGTGCAGCCACAGGTGCAAAACGTTACCAATACAGTCCATCACCAGGATCACAGTTCCATTCCTACTCCGTCAAACCCTCTCCGCCATCCGACCCTCCCGATCCCGACTCTTGGGCAGGGCATCCAGCCACTCTCCCACCGCCTCTGGCCGGTCGAAGAAGTGGGAGCGACCATCCAACTCGACCCGCAGCCTAGCCGGGAACAGCATCGCATACTTGAACTCCATGTCTCTCAAGCGCCGTTTGATGGCCGAGAATCCCATCCGTTGCTTTTGAACCGCTTGTGTAAAGTCTGGGTAAAAGCTAACATTAGAGTTCTCAAATCGTAATGGCCCAGCCACCCTCGACGCCTGCAGGATAGCGTCTCTATCCCGAAAATTAAAAAGTCGGGCAATGATAGGCCGTGGGGGGGGCACCCACCTTGGGCGCACCCCCCGGGATCCTGTGGGCCCGTTCCACAGCGAAGAACTTGCTCAGCCCTTTGGGTGCTAGATGAGTCACCACTAGATCCTCCACAAAAAGATCCACAGCAGACTCCTCCGACCGTTCGGGCACGCCAATAATGCGGACGTTGTTCCGTCTGGCCCTGCCTTCGGAGTCCTCAAGGCGACGCTCGGTCAGGTCACTGGCGAGCTGCAACCTCCGCACCGTCGTCTGCAAGGCGGCCACGTCTACCGTTAGGCTCGACGCTGCTTGGGTCAATGAGTCGACCCGGTCATTGGTTTTCGACAGGTCCGCTCTGACCAAGGTGACATCAATCAGCACCGAGTCCAATTTGTTAGCCAGAGTATCCAATTGCTGGTTCACAGTCACCTTCATCTCCTCAATGGCCCCCATGACATCCAACAGGGTCAATTCGGATGATGCGCCCGAGGCCTCCTTGGGCGGCACAGGCGATTTACGCGATCCACTAGGGGATCCCTTTGGCTGTGCATAGCGGTCCATATTGTTGGCCTGGGAATAAGCTCCCCTCCGGGTAGATTTGGGTTTCAGTTTGTCGCCGTCCACTCTCGTCGTCATCGTCAGCAATCAGCAAGGTCAGCACCCTCCAGCACCCGGAGGAAGGCCAGGAGATCCGGGCCGCCAACTGAAAGTGGCCTGTTTACAGTTCAAGACTAGGCCTTGCACTCCGTGCTCCGCGCAGCTCTCCCAATGTCCCACGCATCAGTCTCGGTAGCTTAACTCGAAACCGAAAGTGAAAGCACGGGGTCCGGGGCAGGCCCAGCCTGGCATGCCGCTGTTGTTCAATTCGCAGCCGGGCACCTCACCAACCCGAGTTCGGCACCAAGGCCGGAGAAGGCCGCAAACTTCAGATCGCCAAAAAACACGTTCCCGGAGTCCAATTTCGATTTGGAAAACGAGTGGCACCTTAGCGCAAGATCATAAACAAAAGCCCATCGAAAAAATCAGGATTATGACAGGATAGACGTGGGAGGTTGCGGAGGCCCCCGGGAGCCACAAGCCTACGCGGCCATCTTGGTTGCGCGCTAGGCTCCTCCCCGAGATAGGGGATCTTGATGTTACTACGGAGTATAGGGCAGCAATGGAGTTCATGGAAGATGTTATATATGGTGGTGAAGTTCCTTCAGATGGGCTAGCCATGAATGACCCCTTTGCTTCTATGATTATAGCTGTCCTGAGGTTAGAAGTCAGTATGCTGCAATCTGCCGTTAGAGACCTTACTGAACAGGTCAAACTCTTAATAGCCAGAGGCATAACTGTTATCCAACTCCCCATGCAGACCTCCACCCAGCAAGTAAATTCGATCCACTATGCCAACCCTACAAACCTTCCTTCGGCAGAACCCTATCAACACCTCACAAGAGTCGCCAGCGCAAATACCAAGCATATCCTTGTGACATCAGTCACACACACAGTTCCAAGGGGGGTACACAATGCATGGTCACAAGCTTATCCTGCATGGGGACAGCAAATCGAGCCCCAGAGACCCTGTACCGGTGAAGTTAGGGGTCAGAGCACCCAGCGGGACTGCTGGTGAGGTTGGGTGCCCCCGCTTGCTACGAAGTCAGAGAGGCGACGCGGAGCCCAGAGGAGCGTCCAAAATGGCGCCGACAGCAGAGACGAGACCCTAGATGGCGGCGCAGGAGATCGGAACCCGGCCAGTACAGGGGGTGAGCGGGGGCTTGCGAGCAAGACCTGCCCACCCTGCCTTGGTTGCTGACGGGGGAAACCCCACCGAGTCGGGACCTGTGACGGCCGATTGGGTGGGACTGGACCTGCCGTGGTGGCGGCCTCAGCCGGCCGAGTAGACTGTCCCAGAGAGTGAGGAGGCCATATCGGAGAGCGGTATTCGGTAGGATCGAGGAAGGAGCGAGGAGGAGCACACAGGGATTGGAGGCGGCGGACTCTGGAAGAGCGACTCACAGTTTTGGATGTGCAGGGATCTGCACTGGGAAAGAGCGGCCGGGGTCCACTAGTGAGTCACCGATCTGAAGTGAGCTCAGGGAGGGCCCACTGGAATTGGAACTGAGGAGACGAGCACAGCCCTCTAGCAGAGAGCGGGGCCCCGGAGGAGGAGCGGCTGCCCTTGTTGGTGCACGCGCGAACCGCTAGATGCGTACCTCTAGGTGAGAACTCGAGCCCCCGAGATACGGGCCGCCTGAGGGGGAAGCGGTGCTGCCACTGATGGGAGCAGGGATTCCTGGCATGGTAGGCGGGATATTGGCTTGTGGACTGTGGCCCCTGAGCTGTTCTGGAGACACGCGACATGGCGGCGGCCATTTGGATCTGTAAACTGCTGATCTACTCACTTGGATGTGAGGGGGAGTCTACGCTGTGGGATATTGGAGGTCGTCGTTGGTCACAGCCCTGAGGGAGGGTGAGGCCGACTGCTAGTTACAGGCCGCAGCGGACGCCAAGGTGAGGCCTGACGAAATACCCTAATTGCGAGCACTGACCAAGGAGGTAGTCTCCTGGCGCAGGCCTGCGTGGTGACCATTGACTGTCGGGGAGCCCTGCTGCGGAAAGATCTGGGGGGGCACGGTGTATGGCTCGCCGGCTGTGCCTGTCCGCACCATACACCCAGCGAAAGAGCAGGCGGATTGGGGCGGGGAGTTGTCTGGTGCCTGAACCTGCCAGGGTGCGGGGAACACTGGTTGTGGGTTTCCTGGCCGCGCTGGGCCCATTTGGGAACAATCGACGGCGGCACCTGGAGAGCGAGGGCCTACGTGTATAGGGTAGTGAACCCAGACAGCGGCGAAGGACTCGATCGGCCATTGCTCCCCTGTGGTGGGGACCGGGCATAAAGCTGGTAACCAGAGAGAAGACTGCAATGGATTGAGCCACGACCGTCCATGGGGAAGCCGCGGGGGAAGCAGGGGGGTCACCTCCCGAGGTGGAGGGGAACACTGGGGCGTAGGACAAGCAAGGATAGACGACACAGCCTGCGGAGGGGATGATGCAACAGCAGGTGGACCAAATCCTTCAGGCCATCACTGATACCAGAGCATCCCTACAGCAGGACATAGCACAGGTTGCGCAGGGGTTGGGCCTCCTCCGGGCGGATCATGCTAAACTAGTTGATAGGGTAAAGCAGACAGAGGTCACCCTTGAGGCCATTGAACCCGCCCAGCAGGCACTGGAAGCTCGGATGGCAGATGTCCAACACAGATTGGGTACATTGGAACGAAGAGCCGAAGACGCCGAAGGGAGAAATCGACGAAACAACGTCCGCGTGGTAGGGCTGCCAGAAGGAGTGGAGGGGGCCAGCATGGTGGACTATCTGGAGACTTGGTTGAAAACGGAAGTCGCCCCTGAGGGACTCTCCTCCTTTTATACCCTAGAAAGAGCGCATAAAGTCCCAGCTCGGCCGCTGGCCCCCAGAAGGCCACCTAGGCCGGTAGTAGCGAGACTGCTTCACTACAAAGACAGGTATCTCCTGCTGCAAAATGCCAGAACTCTGGGCCCCTACACAGTGGGCAACGGAAGAGTGACACTGTTCCCGGATTACACCATGGATGTACAGCGCCGCCGAGCTTCATACCTGGAAGTCAAGAAGGCACTCCGAGAAGAGGGCCTGCAATATTCGTTGATGTTCCCTGCACGCCTACGGGTGGCCGTGGATGATAAGACCTTTTTTCATGATAGCCCTGAGGACGCTTGCACTTGGCTCGAGTCGTACAGGGCGGGCAGGGGTGCGGCTGGGGGCGCTGGCGACGCGCAGATGGAGGGGTTGCGCCTGCATCGTCTGCGGCACGACCAGCGGCGCCGTCCCCCCGACCAGAGGCCTACGGAAACACAGACAGAGAGAGAGAGCGTATGGCTGCACTGACGGCCGTTACGGCCATTTCACGAGAGGAGGGAGCGACGTCATTGGCAGCTACGGAATCGGAGAAGGGCTCAGAGGAGTCGGGCACGGATGTATCAACGACAGGCAGTGGACTTTTGCCGCACATGACACCGGGGACAGCGGACGAGCTTGTGGATGCCTAAAGGCTTGTAATCAATCATGAGGGGGTTTGCATAGAAGGGGGCTTTGTTTTGCGCTTCATTGTCCTCCACTAGTTATGTGGACGCCCGCCGGACAAAGCTGGAGGGGACACTGGGGCCAAATACGGGAGTGATAACCATGGTTCCATTAGAGTAGTTGCCTCATGTGAGGCTGACTGCCTACTTTTAGGGGTATGGCGCACAACAACGGTAGGTTAGGGGGTCGTTAACTCACGGCTCTGGGCCGCCTCCCCCTGTGTTTGAGTGGGTATATTCCCTTGTTGTTTACTGAGGGAACGTTTGTGAATCTAGTTTGGATGGGTACTGGTTTTGTAGCGCCTGTTCTGAGGTGGGGTGGTGGGGGAAGTTCTGGGGGGGTTTTGTTTGGGATTGTTAGAGCCACCGGTATATACGCCACTTGCGCACAACTGTTGCTAGGACATGTATTTCAGCATGCATTACCTGGAATGTCCAGGGACTCCATACGATGATACGACGTCATAAAGTGCATGCTTACTTGGTCCGTAGGGGGATCCACATAGCCTTTCTACAGGAAACACACATTACTCAGACGGAGAGCTTGGCATTGAAGCGCAGGTGGAGAGGACAATTATTTTGTATAACTTATTCGGCCTTTGCTAGGGGGGCCTTGATATTGGTCAGAGCAGGAATCCCTTTCCAGGTGACGCAGCAGTTAGTGGATCCAGAAGGGAGATACGCTATGGTGGCGGGTCGCCTTAATGGTGTGGATGTGACGCTATGTAGTATCTATGCTCCTAATGTTGATCTCTTTTCCTTCTTTAGTACATTATCAGGGAGGTAAGCACAGAACATGACGCAGAACATGACTGGTCCTATATTGATGGGGGGGACTTTAACACTGTTGTCGATCCTGAAATGGATAGGTCCCACCCACCACTGCCCGACGCTCCATACTCAGAAATGCTAAGGGCAGGCGACAGTGGCAGAACAGTTGGGGGTTGGTGGATACATGGCGCGCCCATCATTTGGAGGAGCGGGACTACTCTTACTATTCTGGCCTGCATGTACGCCTCGACGCGATATTGTGCACGCCTGACGTTCATGCTAAGGTAGAGCATAGTGAATATCTTGCCAGAACGATATCAGATCATAATCCGTTGCTAGTTAAGTTACGATGGGTCCAAGAGAGATCAGTCTTACCGACCTGGCGGCTGCGCCCAGAAATGCTGGAGGACCCAGTCTTTTGCGCTGAAATTGAGGCAGGCATCACCCATTACTTTAGCGAGAATGAGGGCACGGCGACCACAGTGGCATTGGAGTTGGATGCGTTTAAGGTGGTGGTGTGGGGCCTATGTATCACTAAAACGGTGGGAGTGCGGAAGACATATTGAACGACATCAAGACCGCTGAACAGCGGTTGCGCGCAGCCGAGAGAGCTCGCCCGGAAAATCCGGGAGCCCAAGGGGAAGTTTTGGATGCTCGAGAGGTGGTCGGGACACAGGTGGAGAGGCTGCGCTGTTTTGATCACCGAGCCTATATGGCTAGGGTGCATGCAGAGCGTTGTTGGCATGGTTGGCTAATCCGAACCCCCGGGGGTCGCCCATATTAGGCCTGAAGGCGCCGACGGGAGAGTTGGTGTATACGCAGCGGGGAATAAATGGGTTGTTCCTGGATTTTTATAGGGACCTCTACTGCAGCAAAATACGACACGATGGTACGGCAACTGGGTAGTTCTTGTTTGATTTACCATTACCCCGGCTGGAGAAAGAACAAGCTGATCTGTTGGGACAGGAAATCTCACTGGGTGAAATTAGAGGGGCAATCAAGCATATGGCGTGTAACAAAACACGGGGGGTGGATGGGCTTCCCATAGAATTTTATGCGACTTATGTTGACTGTTCAGCTCCGTGCTTATTGGCGATGTTTCAGGAGGCGCGGAAGGTGGGGAGGTTGCCGATCACCACACGGGAAGCTATTATTATCCCGCTACTGAAACCTGGGAGGGACCCAACTGACAAGGCGGCGTACCGCCAACTTTCGATGTTAACCACTGACTATAAGATCCTGAGTAGGATTCTCGCGACTCGACTCCTCCCGTATATGTCTCAGCTGGTTCACCCTGACCAGGCGGGATTTATCCCAAAACGGACCACATCTACCAACGTTCGACGGTTGCTTCGCATATTAGGGGGGGACCACAGCTCAGTGCCATTGGCGACGGTCCTGTCGGTTGACATTGAGAAGGCTTTAGACAGCCTGGAGTGGCCGTATCTCTTCCAAGTTATGCGAGCGATGGGATTAGGAGAGAGGTTTACGGGATGGATGGAGATGCTCTATACGTCCGCGACGGCTAGTGTTCGGACCGGGGCGACGATCTCGTCTTAATGTCCGGTTGGGCGGGGAACGCGGCAGGGTTGCCCGCTCTCGCCCCTGCTGTTTGCTTTAGCGATTGAACCGCTGGCTGCGCAAGCCCGACTAGGGAAGTATAACACTGGTCTGGAACTAAGCACCGACATGTATTATATCTCACTTTACGCGGATGACTTACTCATGTTCTTAACTGATACGGGGGAGGAACTGAAGGGGGCAACATCATTACTGAGCAAGTTTGGTACGGCTTCAGGTTTGCATGTGAACTGGGCAAAGACTTGCCTATTCCCGGTGGACGTATCTAGGCCGGTCCCTGCTCAGGTGGAGGGTATACGTTGGGAGCCTCGTTGCCTGCCCTACCTTGGTGTTAACGTTTATCATTCCCAAGAGGACCTCCTCAATGGTAATGTAGGCAGGGCACTGAGAGGGATTAAGGGCAGCTTTCAGTTTTGGAGCCCACTGCCGTTTTCAGTAGCAGGTAGGGTGGCGCTCCTGAAGATGGTGACGTTGTTATACTATTTTAGGACGCTGCCGGTTTGGATACCGAGTTCCTTATTCAAATCGCTCCGATCGCTGGTAGGGAGCTTTCTGTGGGGAAGTGGCAGGCGGCGAGTGGCTTTGACTACAATGATGCGACCTCGGGCTGAGGGTGGTTGGGCGGTTCCCGATTTTGAACTATATTATTTAGCAGCCCAGCTACAGTGGTTTACCCAGGCAGTGGCGAGAGAATTCAGAGGGCCGGATAGTCAGACGGGTCGGTGGATCCCACGCCATGTATTATCCTTTATTGTACTCCAACAAAGGTTGCATCTTGGGTCCTTAACACACGAAGAGAGAGCGTTTCGGCTATGCTGGAATCGGACCCAAGCCAGAGGTGGGATAGTTCGACCGTATGCCCCGGAGAGTCCTCTGGGTATGTGCACTGCCTTTCCGCATGGGGGGGATTGGGCACCCTTGGCCGGGTGGGAGGAGTTGGGAGTACAAATGTTGGGTGACCTGTATGAGGATGGCGGGCTGTTGTCCTACCAGGCACTGCAGGATCGGTATGGCCTCCCTAGGGGCGATTTCCTAATGCACTCAGCACTAGTGTCTGCAATCCAACGTCACTGGGGTGGAGGTCTATCAGAGCCACGGACAGCACTGGTGTGCCAGTATGTGGTGATGGCAGCAGGGACTATTAAGGCTATAACATGTCTCTACAGACGGATGGTGAGCAAGGGGACACAACCACTGAGCAGATTACAACAGCACTGGGAGGCAGACCTGGGTAGGGAAATCCCTGAGGCGACTTGGGCAAAGATAGTTGAGAGAGCATGGAAGAGCACGCGCAACGCTAGGTTCCAGCGGATCCATTTTTTTGTATTGCATAGAGCGTATCTGACTCCGGCCAGGATTAATAAGTACTTTGGACTGAACACTGCCCACGTTGCAATTTGGTGGGGGCGGAGTTTCCTCACATGTTTTGGAATTGCCCGCAATTGGGGACATATTGGGTTGAAGTGGTCGAGGTGCTCTGTGAGATCACAGGGAGGCAGGTTGAACCGGAGATGGGAACGTGCTTATTGCATTGGTTTCCTCATACACTGAAGACCAAGGTCACGAGTAAGTTCTTGGATTTAGGACTGCTGCTCACCAAAAGAGAACTAACGACGCACTGGAAATCCAGGTGAGCACCCAGTGTGGCGCGTTGGAGGGCAGAATTACTTACATGGGCAACAAGCGAGAGTATGGTGCGTTTCCAGCATGCTAGGAGGTCAAATAATGATAAGGCGCTAGACACAGCGAAGGCATGGGAGGTGTTGATAGTGGCTATGCAGATCCCGGACTCAGAGTCTGATGGAAGTTCTGTGTTGGAGATGCAGGCGGACACACACTGAGTAGGTAGACCATGGGGGGTCTCCGGCAGGTCCAAGGGGTGCAATCTTATGGCTCAGACTCTGATAGACTCGCCCGATTTGACAGGAGGAGGAGGAGTAGCATTCATAGTGATGGTGGTGTAATGGGGGTATTATTATTATTATTATTTTTTTTTTTACTATCTTGCAGGAAGGCACACCGGTGGCAAGGGGTGGGGAGGGTTAGGGGGGAGGATTGGCTTTCACGTTTCTGAATATGTTGATTGGTCTGGCACTGGGCACGGATGCCGAAGGAGTACGAGAGGTGCAACTACCCCACATATGGGGCTAGTAATGCAGAATAGAAAGAGAAGAAGACTATCATTGGAAGCTCTAAAGGGGGGATCGATTGTATAAGTAAAATGGCTAGCTGAACCATCTAATGTCAATGTAAAGATTGGAAGTGACCTGAAATGTTATAATGTGTATTGCCAGAGGTTTGATGTTGGGAGAAAAAGCAATAAAAATATATTAAAAAAAAAAAAATGCATGGTCACAAGTCAATAAACGCCTTTCTGTACAACAGGGCCCTCTTACCATCTTCCTTGACTGCCCAGAGTTGACAATCTCACAAGCAACTCTACTGTCTGGCGTGAGCACGCCCAATTGCCTCAAAAGTGTATCTATATAACCAACGTGCCCAGAGTCCCCTTTCATGTAAGACACGAAGGCAAAGACTCTAATTAATAAAATCATTCACTGGATACACCACGTGAGAGGCTGTCACTCGGTCATAAGGGAAGACATTTTACGTGCTAAAAGGGTAACCTGCCCTAATACCCATACTGTTTGTATAGAACTACACTTGGCAGACGGGATGTTGGCCCACAATTTGATAGCTTTGGAAGCTAGGTCGAGCCCTTCCATTCCTCCCAGTATTCAATTTAAGTATAGACTTCCTCAGTTTTCATCGATGTCTCCTATCCATCTCTCAGTCACTCACTTGGGCCTAGACTCTAACTTAGCAACTAATGATTGCCTTGCGCATCAAGCCAATTCTGTATGTACAGTAATTCAACTGGATAATCTTCACAGCACTCAATCTGCCACGACTAATGGTAGCTATCACTTAGATAATCTCACCCTTATCCCCCCACCTAATGGCTCCGGGAACCAAAAGGAGCAGTTGTATATCAACAAATGGCCTGGCAGAGGGGCTCCACCTCCAACAACAACTCAGCCCCAAGTGCAGGTAGAGAATACCATCGATGACAGTCAACCTATCCTTGTCAATGGCCAAGAAAAGCCTAGTAGGTTTAGTTTGGTGTCATGGAATGTGGCAGGGTTGAGGTGGAAAGCATCCCTTTTGCATTGGATACAATGTATTGAATCCTTTGACATCTGCATTCTCCAGGAAATCTGAGCACCTCCCCACCTACATGCCAGGTTATCTTACGCACCATCATCTAGCAAGTACCAACAAACTGGGCCGGCCAGCTGGGGGGTTTGTTGATTTGGGTTAAAATTGCGCTACAATGCACGATTCTGGAGCTCCCGTCCAATAGCCCTGATATTCTAGCTGTCCAAATAAAGGGCCAGAATGGTACTTTGATTGACAACTGTAATGTCTATGCGAGAGGAACCAGAGAAGGTAGAAGGTCGACCACTACACAGGAGCTGGAAGTACTCCTGAACGATATGGATACACAGCCATTACTAATTGTAGCTGGTGACTTCATTGTCACTTTTGAATCCCTAGAGAAGGATGACATATGTGGGACAAGGGTCAAGGGAGGTAGAATGTGGCTCGTCCCCCACCTTGACTTCCCCCCTATCAAAAACTGGTCTCAAGTGGCACTCCAGCTTAATGCCCTTACTCTGGAGTTCGGCCTAAGGGCAGCAAATGGCGCACAAAGTCAGATCAAATGGGGGCCAACACTTACAATAGAACTACCAACATTAGCCGCATAGACTATTTTTTGCTGGATTTAAGACTGTGGCCCGGAGTGGTTGACATGGTTGTTGGGCTCCACCAAAGACAGTGACCATAATCCTTTGGAACTCTATCTTCGATCTCCCGGGGACGACCACTTGAGTGTCCAAAACTTCACTTTAACGACAAGGGAGCTACTCCCATCAAATTACAACAGACTACTTAGATGGCCCCAGGTAGCCCTGGATGTACGCAAACTGGAAGCAATTAAGCATCATTTGTTGGAAAGTACCGTAGAGCTACATAGGTTAGCTCAACCACCGGGAGGGCTAAAAGAGATTTCAGCTTGCTTCAATCATCTTTACGAGCAGTTGGTTACATACTTTAGAGAACCACTGCGCCCACAGGATCCCAGTAAGAAGACCAGGTCACAGTTTGCCTGGTTTAAACTGCAGTGCAGAAGCCTCAGATGCCAACTAGCCCATGTCATTAGGGCACACAACGTGGTTGAACTGAGAGAAGTGAGGAGGTCCAACAAGTCAGCTCAGGTTAGAGCCAAAAGGGAATGGGATGAGAATAGATGGATGCTAATTAGGGAGTCCTGTACCAGAAAGATTCACAGCAGTTCTGTAACTATGGTGGATGCAAACAGGCCCTCGCCACCAATCAACAACATTTCCACCGCAGCTTAGTTTGACCATTTCTCATTGCTTTACTCTGGGCCTTGTGACTCAGATACCAAAAATTCCACCCTTGACCTTGCTCACTCTATTGCCACTGATTTATTTTCCCAAGATGAAATCAGGTCCAGCATTAACTCCATTGTATGGGCTAAAGCCCCTGGACCTGATGGCATCCTGGGTGACGTCTTCGTGAATGACTGTGAGAACTGGATAATTTACATATTGGCATTAGCCAATGGGATTACAGTGGGGGCCCTCATACCACCTTCCTGGAAGGGAGCAGGGGTGATCTCAGTTTACAAGAAGGGTGACAGGCCTTTACCCTCCAACTACAGGCCCATCATTCTTATTGACTGTGTCCAAAAGGTGTTCGCTCGCGCACTGCCTCTGAAAATACAGGCCTCAATTAGTGACTATAATATCTTGTCCCCTTTTCAAGCTGAGTTCAGACAAAAAACCAAGCACCATCGATCAAGTGTTCTGATTCCTTTTATTGACCTGGAAGACGGTGGTCATTAGCCAGGGAAGCCTCTATGTAGCATTCATCGACTTAAGGTCTGCCTTTGATCTTGTCCCAAGAAACCAGCTCTGGCATGTTTTAAAAGTGATGGGTGTCTCCCTAGAGGTGTTAGGGCCCGTCAATCGCCTGCAGGAGGCAAACTTCACAAGGGTTCACTGGGGCAACCAAGGTCAGCTTACTGACCCGATTAAAGTTAACAAGGGGGTTCGTCAGGGTTGTGTATTGGCACCCACACTCTTCTCGCTCTGTATAAACGGGGTTGTCCAGTACCTCTCTGACATTCCCGCTGATGCCCGTACCTTGGGGGCGGGCTAAGGTGGTAACATTGTTGTCTGTTGATGACACACTATTGGTCTCCAAAACACTTAGAGGGCTCCAGCTGCTGTTAGATTGTTTTAAGGTTTTTTGTGACTCCAGGGGCTTAGAGGTTAACACATCAAAGACAAAACTTGTAATGCTGAACCCCCCTAAATCGTATAAAGGCTAGCTATTACTAGGAGGGGTTCCTTCGGGGAGGGTGAGTACCTTTGACTATCTGTGGATCACCCTCTCTGAGGATATGTCATGGAAGCCCTATGTATTGAAGCGGACTCTCCACCATAGGCAGATAACTAGGGCCTTGATCAATGAACAAAGGACCTCCTACAGCAAACCAGTAGCAGCCCCACTCAACATATATGATTCCAATTGTGCATAATTGTGGGGATTTGAAAAATTGTTTTAATTGCGCTTAAGGTGTACTCCTGAGTTGCTTCTCTATGCTGCTGCCCTTTCTGAAGTGAGTGCACTTGACTATTTTAAAAAGATCGGCTGGATCTGTAAAGTGAAATTCTTGCTCACTGCAATAGGATTAGAGGGATCCTGGGATGTCAAGGATTCAGCACTGTTCCCTTGTAAAGACCTGGTTAAGAAACAATACTGGAATTGGGTGGCTCAGACTTCACTAACGTGCTTGTCCTGGTGTCAGGACTCACGGTAGGTTTCCTTCTTATTTAACTCTGGCCACCATTTCCCTCTCACAAAACCATCAAAAAGCATTCAATCCCTGAAGTTGGAGAGCAAATTGGCATCGTAGAAATTCCAACATGGCCGCCAACATTCCAAACTGCTGCAGCATATCGCTGTGTAGCAGTCTAGTCATTTAGGTTCATCACACTCTGGTGAAGCACTCTCCAAGATTCCACTGTGCACTTCACCAAAGTACCTCAAGGAAGAGCAACAAATTTACATGGGCGTCATGGAAGTCAGTCAGGGTGGTTTGCCTGCACACCGGGTTTAGATTCGACGGTTGGAAACATTTCCAGAGTCAAGGTCAGTGAACTGTTTAGTTCTTGTCATGTAAAAAAGAAATACTTTGTGAAAAGCTAATAGCACAGATTCTAAATATCACCGGGAGGATAGAGGTTAAATAAAAGAATTTAAAACTGCTTCCTCAGTTCTCCTCTAAACCTTCCCTGAATTTTCAAAGGCTTTCATTAGACAATTGCTGTCAGAACCATTTAGTTTCTCCTGAACGGGGGTGTGACCTTTCAACACACAGTGATTACCAGTGAGAAATGCAAGCATCTAATTTCAGCTGTTTTCAGTCAGCTGAGGCAAAATATCTATTCATTTAACACACTGAGTTTCCTCTCAACTAAATAAAAAGGAATATTCTTTAATCCAAATACTTTTCGCCAGAGTCAGAGTTACTCCAGTGTGAGGATTAGCACACTATAAATCAAGGTTCTTTTCAAGGACATGTAGCTAATTAAAACTTACAGAAAAAAGACATCCCTTAAACAAATAACTTCCTACCAGAGTCAGTGATATTCATGGGTAATAATTAGCTCTCCATAAATCAAGACTCTTTCCAAGCACAGAAGAGCTTAATGGAAAAATAGATAAAGAAAAAAACACATAACTACAATTTATACTACGAAGCTAAAAAGCCTTTACTAAATTTGTGGAACTAGAAAGAAAGGCAGAGACATGAATTCCCAGAACCCCATTTAATACGGCCAGTTCAGTTCAACACACTGTAAGTACACTAATAGAAATTAGAGGCACACCATTACAGAATAAAATAAAATAAACTTAGACTTACCTGTATCATTTCTTGTGAAGGAAGCTGAAGCAGGATAGGCGCAGGTCGTCCCTGAAAAAGAAGAAAGAAGATTACTGAACTGCACTTCTCTTCATAAATAAAGAAGAAAGCAAAAAGAGAAGTAGGCTCCCAATCATATCCTGGTAAGACAAGTAACCCTAAATGTTAAGGAAAGTAAGTTATTATTAGATAAATGGAAAAGTAAAGTTACATTACATATGTGTTTTAGCACTACAAGAACACTACGAAGAAGAATAGAAGATTGGCAGAACAAGCAGAGTGTTGGGAGCTGTCTCTTCTCTGTCCATTCCCCTTTCCCCCCTGGGTACTTACCTGCAATGGTTTATTGAGATACTAAGCAGGGAGGTTCCGAGAGGGGCATTGGAAACTAGCGTCGTTCTGCTCCCGTGCCATTAGAACCTAGTTGCTAGCTTTGACACCTGGGGCCACCTAACCACGGAGTTTATGGAATTCAAACTGTCCAGTTCATACGAACATTATTTGAAGGTCATCACAATTCCTCAGGACAGGAAGCTTTACATGCAATCTAGATTTGGTTCTCTCCCTCTGAAATCCTTTATAGCTTCCTGGCATCAGCCCTCTACTTCATCTGAGTCTTGCCCAGGTTGTGTCCTTGTTACAGAGTCAATTGGTCACATATTCTTTGCTTGCCCAAAGTACCTGCATCCGAGAGTTAAATGGCTTATAGAAATCTGTAAATGGGTTGGCACCAGCTGTCACTGTGAAGCACTACGCATCTTAAAATCTGACTCTAGCCTGATGGAAGTCTGCGCAATTGCAAAGTTTCTCTGTAACATGTGGGCAATTAGAAGGTCTGTGTTAAAAATGTAAGACTGGTGTAGCTGCGATCATGTATCTTTCTTAACCCCTTCGCTGCTGCGGACATTCCGCTGCAGCGCTGGGGGGGGCAGGGGGGCAGCGCGGTGGGCCTGTGCTCATGACGGAGCCGCTCCGTCATGAGCCACAGTTGAGCTGTGCTCATGACGGAACGGTTCCGTCATGACTCCGCCCATTTGCGTTGTCCCCCCGCACAGGCGGGGAAACAGCGCCGCGCAGGCGGAGCGGCCGCCAACAGGATTGTCATGACGGAACCGTTCCGTCATGAGCACACGGCAACCGTGGCTCATGACGGAACGGTTCCGTCATGAGCGGGGAAGGGGTTAAGTACTTTTTATGGTGCTTTTTAACTGTTATTGGTCTATGTGCTGGTGATATTTTTTATCTGGACCTGATCATAGCGCTATTTCGTATTATTAAGGCAGTATGGCAGGCCTTGCCGCTTACCTTTGTTTAAGCATAGGCTTTTGCTGACTTAGGGCCCAATTACGTTGGCGCACGGAAAAGCCCTCTGTCCGCCATGGCATTGGGAATAATCCCCCCGCATGACCCGCGGCATTACCCGCGGTCAAATTATGATGCATTGTACACAAAATCAGACCGCAGCGGACGGATGCCACAAAAAAACATCCACCACGGTCAGAAAAGCTGCCAATCCGACCGCGGAGGACAGGTAAAGCTGTACAATGGTTTTAAAAGGCAGCTCCTGCCGTGGCATGACTGCGCGGCCAATCACAATGAGGATGCGGAGCTGGAGGACGGAACACTGCGTCCGACTGCCGCACATGCACATAGGCTGAATGAATGGCGAGCGGAACCAGCTTCACAACAATGCCAGAAGTGTGCCTGTACTCCCTGCCGCCCTCAATCACAACACACATGCCACAATGTACATCCCAACTTGCTCCTGGTAAGGAAAGCCATGCGCTGCATGGAAGAGGCATCTGGAGGTCATCAGTCATGCGGATATACCCACACACCATAGTATAAACCAACCCTTTCCGTGACCAACATCCCATGCACACCACAAGCCGAGACAGAGAAACAGGACACCATTGACTCACACTGCACAACATCACACCCACCCATCTCCACAAAACAACACTTTCACCCACACACCTCACACATTACACATATCACCACCATCACCCTGCACCCCTCATCCATTTGCACCAATGCCCCCACGAAAATGCCCAAATTCACCGACTCAGAGTTGGAAGTGATGGTAGATGAGATAATCTGGGTAGAACCACAACTGTTTGGCCGCCTAGTCCAACACACCCCACCTGCACCGGAATCAGATATGGGCAAGGATCCACAGCAAAGTCACTGCCGTAGGGACCATACTACTCACCGTGCGTGACATCAGGAAGCGGTGGGGTGACCTCAAGGGCCGGGTCAAGCATCAGGCCGAAAGGAACCACGCAGCGGCCCAGAGAACTGGTGGCGGCCCTCCCATCACACCACAAATCTTCACTGAATGGAAGGAGAAGGTGCCTGCCAGAGTCTCACAGGAATCGAGCGAGGAGTGGAGGCTGGTAAGTACCAACAAAATGACCACATCACACTACAATGCACTGTAGTGCACAACAAGTGAGCTCCAATCGCCCGCCCACATCAAACTCATGTGGAATGCACGCTTTCAATATGAATGGATCACAAGGACAGCATTTCCTTAGCAGTTTAACCTCAAAGGTAGGTGGTCAGCTCATGCACACTAGCCTCCCTCCCACACAGCATGGCCCAGCCCACAGCCAGGTTGCAGTCAACTCCATCGACAGTGCCTCCCAACAGGTAGCCAGCCAACTTACTGGGGAGTGCTCATTGAAATTCTTCAGCAAGACTACAACTTCCACAAGGCCCTTGGTCTCCCCTTACAAACATCATGGAGCCAAATGCCCCCCAATGATACAACAAGTTACATGATACCCAATACAACTCCGGACTACTGGCCTTGTCAATGTCTGTCAGTTGCATGAGACAAAGAAGCAGCAACAATGGCTTGCATCTAACATTGGAAAATCTACCACTTGAAGCCCTGGTGACAACACAACGATGTTGCTGCTCATGAGTCTGCAAAGGAGTGAATTCCAGAGAAAGAATGAATCCCCAAAGTACTTCACCTCCCCACAATGCTCACCTGCCATGAAGTCATTCCGTAACTACTCCACCAGTGAAAAGTGAGGAGTATGACCATGCGCACATCGATGTGCCTGCTGTCAATGCATTCCAGCAAAAAGAATGGACCGCCTATGGCAGGGCACAAAACAGAGCACGAAAGAGACCCGTACCGAGGCCCCCTTAAAATAATGCCGGTGCCCAGCACCGGTGAGACCCAGCCCACTTAAAGTCTTGTATGTACCTCAACATCATGTGCAACTGATGACATACTAACATGAATGCCTAGTAATGCCAAGGTAAAAGTAATTTCATCTCAAATTCAATGTGCCAAACATGAATATCAAAGTTGTGCTGTGTGCAGAACATACTGACAAAATGACCTTACTACAAAAGGTGAATCGCTAGCAACAGCAGGCGAACGTGCCATGGACAAGCCAAGCCAGACCCCCACTGCCCCCCCGGAAGGTGGACCCTCGGATGCAGAGTCCCAGGTCTGTTCAGTTGAGGAGGACCTACATGGCGCCTCCGGTGTGCCCAGGGCAGGCCATGCTCAGGCCCTCACTGACCCCACCGAGACGCACCAGCCAGCAGAGGGGCTGTTCGCACCACTTAATAGCACATCTAAATGCACAACGGGCACACCAAAAATCCATCAAAGTGATATAGAAAAACCATTGTACAGCGGTGACCTTGGCAACTTCAAAGACGTCGAGCAAAAACCAGACCACGGAGATGCCTTGGCAAGCCTGCTTAAAACCGTGCAGCTTCTAGTAGAGGCTTTGCAATATCAGACCGATAAAATGGACTTGCAATTAACCCTACTGAACACTCTGGCAGTTTTTGTGGTAGCAATCGATGGCAAATTGGGCAAGCTAAACACTACACTGCAAAGCTTCAAGGAGCACGCGCCAGTCAAGCATCCTTCCTGCAGTTGCAGCCCAATTGTGGACAAACTAGCAACCCTTCCATCAATGCTGACTGATTTATGCTCACAACTGAAAAAAAGATCGAATTGGAAGTCCAACTACAGCCTAGCAGAGGGCACACCTCGAAGGGGTCTAGAAATGACATAGTGTTTCATCGGGATGCGTCTGCACAAATGACTCAATTAGTGACAATGAGCCAGAATCCACTAACTAATGCTAAAAATGAAATCAGCAGGCAAACACGAACCTCGAATCCTAATCAAAGTCATATCTTGGAGCTAGCCGAGACAGACAGAGGGGAAATTAAATTGAATGCAAAGCAAAGACGGGCACAAAAAGGGAAGGGTAGGAATCAAAAACAAAGCCTCAATATGGACAGATTTCAACGACTTTTTGGGGCAACGCCAGTGCAAAAAGGGTAATTGGACCAAAATAATCTAACTTCAGAAACAACAAACACAGAGTGCATTACCAACAGGCCGAGCACATTCCAAAATCCTCCAAGTGGGAAACAAGAAAGCATTGTGCTCAAGACTTTTTTGTGAGACAGAGGGAGTCATCCCACCCCAGTCCCACCCAAATGGAAATACCGCTGGAAATTCTGTTGAAAGTGAACTCAGAAATAGAATCGAAACAAAAACAATAAAGAGTTCTCAACCGAATGAGACAGAGCAAGATTTTATGCCCCACGAAAATCCTCAGATATCAAACACCCTTGATTCCATCCCTGAAGGGAGAAAATAACTTTGGGGAATTCGATCAACCCCGAAAGCAGATTCATCATCAACAAGGAAGAAGAGAGCTCAACCAAACTGGGCCGGGCAGAAAACTACAAGGAAGTATGGAACATGGGACAGATAGGGTCCATCATGCGCATGACGCCTATATGGACTGGGAGCGAGCGGAAAAAGAATGCCCCCAAACTGAGGCTGGACCATCTTCCACAGGAGGCCAAAACAATGTTTTTAAAGTGGTAGGAGGGACTGAAACAAATGCCATTTGGTTCATCCCAGAATACAGCTCTAAAGGAAGGTACGACGTCTTGAACCAAGGCAATATTTTGCAGCTCCTATCCCACATACCATCCCTGTCGGAGATAAGGACGACGGACCTGGAGTCAATAGAGTTCATCAAATGCACGGATCACTCGGCAGGAGAGAAAACAAGAGCAACATGGACCTCCTCAATAACTGTACATAAAATACTCCTGGAAAGTGAGATTTTTAAGTTTTGGGGGCTAATCATTGCTCCGTACACCAAACCAGGCTATCCCGATACGTTAAACCCACAGCCTATGAGGAGATCTGAGGGGACTGGAAATAGACACGTCACTTTGGTGCTAAAAGGAGTAATAGGGCAATGCAACACGGACATAGGACAACAGCTGGAGGGACCGAGAATTTGTCGTAACCCCTTTACACTTCAGGAACGGGAAATTGATACAAGCTGGATCTCGAGAACCATAAACAATAAAAAGGATTGTCGAGATCTCTGCTCCTCTTTTAGGGCCAACGTAAATTAGTACGGCTTTGCTCCTGGAATGTAAATGGGCTCCTCAATAAAATAGCAGATCTGAAATTTGTCACCTTCATCAGGGCCTTCTATATAGTAGCTCTGCAAGAGACCTGGGCATCGGACCCGCCACATATCAAAGGATTTTAGCACTTTTACAAAGGAGCAACTAAGACGGCAAAATTTGGCCGCCTGCAAGGAGGTTTAGTCATATATGTTGCGAACACAATTACTCACACTGCCCGCACTTTCGGTCCCAAAACTCAATCATTATTAGCTGTAACTGTATCCTTTCCCTCAAAAACAAAATATAAGGAATAATAACATCATGATAATAAACGTGTACATTCAACTAAAACGTAAAATCAAACCAACTAAGGAAATGTGCAGTTTTGTGGAAACTTGCATAAGAGAAGGCCCTAATGCTGATCTCATCCTCACCGGGGACCTAAACTATAATTTAATGGGTTCCTCCATGGATGAAGAGATACTCCAGCAAAACACAATTTGGAACATCCCGCCGCAAGGAGAAGTACAAGTGGGCAAACAAACAGTCAGGACAATCAACTTTAGAGGAGCTGGAACATCTAATTTAAAGGCATTAAATGGTAGAACAGTTGAAGATAACCCTCCAGTAACTTCGTACAGCTCTAACAGGACAAGTTCAATACTGGACTATACCTTTGTCTCCCTATGTCTGTTTCAACGAATTGCATCGTTTCGGTTGGGCAATAAAGGCGATAGTGATTATCGGCCGCAGGAAATAGAGCTAAGAACCATCACTCCAGCATTTGAACGTTGCAGGGCGCCACAGGGGGAAGATACCAGCATCAACTTAAAAATAATAAAATTTAAGATAGCTGCTGGCAGCAAGATGCTGGAAAACAGCACTTTAACGCCAGAGTTGGAAAAGGGGAAGTTGAGAAATGGCTAAACTTTCTAACAATGATGGAAGTATACGCGTCTAAGATCAAACCATTTAACCAGCAACGGTACAGCGGCACGTAACCAATATCAAATAGTGCAAAGAAAGAAATCAAGGTTGCTAAAAAACATATCTATCGATCTTTGAGACACCTCCGGCACAAGCCCAATTAAAAATCTCAATTGGAATTACTACGGAGACAAAGGGCAGATCTGAAAAAACTGAAAAGGAATGACAACAGAGCTGTGGAGGAGGAATTCTGGGTAAAACTATTTGCTGACGTTAAACACAATAACAGCGCCAGATTCTGGAATGCCATAAACCAATTCATCCACCAAAATCATGATGGCATCTCGTTGAACATCGCAGAGGAAGATTGGCTCAAACACCTAAGTTCCCACTTCCAACAAAACATTGAGCTTAGTGAACAGGACCGAAATATTAAAAAAGAACTAGACTGCCACATGACAATCAAGGACAGAGCAGAATGCAACATGACCGACTCTGGGAATACAAGGGGAGGCTTATCACCTGAGGAATTGCAAATAACTCACGCAACAGCACCTGGCCCAAATGGAATACCACCAGCATTATATGAACAGGAGGCAACCTACTGGGCAGAAGCATTGGAACTACTGTTTAGAGAACTTAGGACGCTAAATACCCTGCCTAAATCTTGGAAGGATCAACCATTTCCCCAATTTTTAAATCCGGTGAAAAGTCGGCCCCACAAAACTATCGACTAGTGGCTTCATTAGACAATGAGGCAAAAAAAATTGCAGGTACATTATTAGAGGATCTCCAGGCACGAGCCACAGACAAATCTGCAATCCCTTTACAACAAACTGGATTTGTAAAATCAGTCAGGACAATAACCAACATACTAAGCATGGCAATGCTTATGGACAAGGCTGAAGCCACACGGACACCACTATACTTATGTTTTATTGACTATAAGGCCGCATTTGATCACGTCACACGCACTAAATTATGGTCCAAACTGCACAGACGGGGGCTGCCACAGCCCTTATTAAATTTCCTAATAAATTTGCTCACAGACACATGGTTGCAGGTGAAGTTGAGCGACGGAACTTTCCTGTCGAGGCGCATCCCTACGGAAAAAGGGCTGAAACAAGGTTGTGTCTTAGCACCGACTCTCTTCAACCTATATATAGCTGACTTAGTACCAATACTGATCAGCTGCAACTCACATGCCCCAAACCTAGGAGACATTTCGATACCCTGCCTCTTGTATGCGGATGATATAGTCCTGATTAGTAAAATAAAAGTAGGACTACAACGTCTCCTAAAGGCAACACGGGACTTCTCTAAAGTAAACGACCTAACGATCAACCTGGATAAAACGAGAATCATGATAATCAGGAAAAAAAGGAGGCAAACTGGAGCTTGGTTTTGGGGAGAAACTAAAATTGAGGATACAGTGGAATACAAATATTTGGGTGTGCAGTTGGATAATGGGGGACGCTTTGTATCACAGAAGAACAGCATTAGGCATAAAGGCCTAATATTGGCTTTCACTCTAAAAACACTATATTTAAAGTTGATAGGACCATCGATCCTCCCTCTGATTGAGGTAGTTTGGGCAAAACTGCTGCCAACAATCACCTATGGCAGCGAGGCTCAGGAAGGCAGAGACGCTAAAATAATTGACGCCGTAATACCAACTGTATATAGGGCATCTTTGGGCAGCCCAAACACACCTCGCCGGTGCAAATTAGGCTTGAATTTGGGGTTCAAAAACAAACAGTTGCAAGGCAAGGAGCCTTCATTATTGCATGGGACAAAGTACGAAAAGCTCTACATGGTACACTAAATGAACAGCTGTGGAAGGAGATAGAACAACACACCAAATCACCTACCACGAAATATCTTTACAGCAGTTTAAATGGGTTGGGGCTATGGGAAACATCAACAACCACTACTATTTTCAAAAAGATAGTGTGGAAAACAGTGAAACATCTTTCCTTGTTAGAGGACAAGGCCACATTGACAAAAAGGCCCATGGCTGGATGACATTAAAGACATATATGGAGTAGGCAGCTCAAGTCTATTTCAATCTGGGTTATGACAAAAAAAGAAAAATTACTTTCATGAAGTACAGACTGGGGTTGTTACCCTGCATTCAACATCTTCCACCCTGTTTAAGAGAGAAAGCGGGCATTGCATGCCGCTTATGTGGTTCAGCATCGGAAGGTCTGCTGCATTTACAGTGCTCCTGCAAAAAACTGCTTAAAGAACCAAAACAACTGTTAAAGTGGCAATTTAATCAGTGGGGGATTCGCACCAGGAGGCAAGCTTTACTGGCATGCTTTGCACCAAATGATCCACAATTGAATTGCAGCCTAGTGAAGTATCTGAAACTGTGCGATAGTAAAATGCCTGAAATGGAGACATAAGGAATCAACACAGGGAATACATGGGCAAATGTTCTGAGGTGCACTGGAGAAATTCCCCTCAAAGAACAAGAACTTTTACATCTGAAGTACGCGGTGGTCGGACTGTACAGTACCTGAGGGCATGCCATATGGAGTCGGTAGTTTTTAATAGGGGCAGATTACCAAGGTCAGAAGGGCTTGTCAATGGTTGGCAAAAGGTTTTTTGGATAGTCTGGAATGCTCCGGGCAGCAATTAGACAGAAATTAGACACTTCGTTGGTAAAGCTGCTTGATTTTAGACATTTTTAAAAGCTTTTAAATATAATAATTATGAAGGAATGGGTTGTAAATGTATATATTTATTTATTTTTTTACCATGTTAACATTTTGTAACGGTTTTAATTAACTATGCAAATAATGTTATACCTTACCATGTCTGACCGTCCAGTGGGCCAGGATGAGCCCTGTCAGTTGCAACTGTACCGTGACCGCATGCAGCTTGTCTGTGGATGTGTCCTATTGGACGTGCTGGGCATCAGTTATAGGCTAACATTCCTCTATGCCTATTTCAACTGTGTGCAACTTGTCTTTTCCTAAAGAAGATGTCTGTTTCAGTGGGCCATGGATGTCTGCCTTTCAAACACATACCTTGCTGACCTGGATCATGAGCTGTGGGTGACTCCTTTGTTGGTCCACGAGCAAGACTGCTTCGGTGAGACACGTTTATGGGATGCCTTTCAATGTGTCAGACAGGCTGACAGCTGAGCCTGTGCGTTTGCGCAATGGCTCTTGTGCAATGCCTACATCGAACATCTCCCAGGTTGCGATGGGATGCTCCTTTCAACCTTGTGGTGCGAGGAGCACATCAGTTCCTTCATACTGCTGGATTGGATGGCGGTCCTTTTCACTGATGATGAATTGGATCGACTTTTGGAACTGATTGCCTTCGAAGCTGCCTGTCCCTTCTTGGATTCATAACTACTTCACAGCAACAGGAACAGTTCACCTGAATGAGGCACAAATGCACATGGATTGTGTATGCATGCCCACATGGCTGTCAATGGCGGATGATGTCGGTCAGAGATATGTTTGTTTGTTCCACATGTGCACTCCTATAACCTGTGTGGGAACATTTACAGTCAATGGCAGCTAGGCACACTGCACGTCACACCAGTACGTGTGTTGAGAGTGCTAGTGATTACAAGTATGTCTATTTTGCGGAAAATGGACACCTCTGATTGTCTGCCTACATCACTGGCCCTTCACAAGATGACCCCTGGCCAAGAGACGTCAGTCAGATGTCAAGGGATATTCACAGGTTAAATGTTTCAATACACAACATTGGTACAGTGCGAGGGACCTTTGTCCTTTTTGACTCTTTCGTTCATTTGAGTCCATGCTGGACACGAGGCATGACTATGTATGTAATTTCACTCTCCTTTCCTTGGACATACCATGTGTGTGAAGACTTGACTCAAAGGTTGCACTCTCTCATACCTTCACCGTGTAGTGACCAGCTGGCCACTGTTCTAGTTGTTCAGATGTACCAGCCACTCCCAGAGGGCTGGCTGGCTTATCCCCACCCATTTACGGTGTCTGTGTGGTTACTTTAGATGCATGGGGGCCTAGTGCCCCACAACATTATACATGGACTGCACCAATCACTTTAGGCAAATGAGTTGTGCTGTGTGATGTAATTCGCAGGTCGCCAATGCAAATGCAGTATGTGTTCGCATGCACGTAAGCTGGCATCCGCAGCGATGACAGGCATTGACCCCAACTGAATGATGCAGGATTGTGGTCGCAGCTTCCGTGCCGCCGCGGTGTGGCACACACTGTGCGAATGAGCCAACATCCAATGGGAGCCTTCGGCGGCGTACATATTTTGCTATTGCGGTGTGCGCGCTCTGCAACTGCAGGGCTTGGCATTGGCCCCAATTTGCATTTGGCAGGTTGCCAAATTCATCGTGGTGCCTCAAATCATGCTGGGAGTTGCAGTTGTTCAGGTGTTGCATGCGTGGAAATGTTTGGTACATACCTCTGCTGTTGAGTGCAGCGGCGTCTTGTCTGCCGGAGGTGCAGCAGACAGAACTGCAGGGATGCCTGTGGCGCAGGATCCATGGCGGCTCCGGTGGTTTAGATGGGTTCTGTATTGGCTCTTCCTCTCTGTTGTTGTATTTCCGCCATCCGCAACATGGTGATTTTTACTCCGCGGTGAGAATGGCTGCTTGCAACATTGTGATCGGGTTGGCGGACGGAACACGTTTCCGCACACCGGTCCTGCTCTATTGGCTCCATCCGCCACCCCTGACAGACCACGGCGGATGGTAAATAGCCTCTGTAGGACCATTGTGATTTGGTGGTCGCAATGACCAAACCTGGAGCGGGAGATTGAACGTTTTTCGGCACTGCCACCAGCACGGATTGGCTTCCGTCCGTGATGGTAATGGGCCCCTTAGATTTTTAGGCACTTTTATACTATTTTTACTTTTCCAGTGATTATTAAACTACTCATTGGAGTAAAACATTTAGTTTGATCACTAATGTGTTTCGTAAGCTCTTAAATTTTTGTATGAATTATACGCACTTACACTTTTATGGTCTGACGACCGAAATAAAGTTTTATGATTGATGGGAGATAACATCTCTCAGTTCTTTCTATTAAATATACACACTGGCAACTTGGAAGTAGTCTGGGATGCCTTTAAGGCAACTATGGGGGTGGTTATTATATTTAAAGATATTGCTAAGCGGCAGAATTCAAGATTAGAAAGACAAAGCGCTGTGGATAGTCTAAGGTATGCCCATAAGAATTTTCTTCATAATAGAAATAGTTATAACCGTCATTTATTTGATTGGGCTAAAAAAGATATGCAGGATTATTATTATAAAGTTAATCATTTGAGTAACAAAGCATATATGGAGCAAGTATACAAGGAGAGTGAATGGCAGGGTGTTTTCTAGCATGGCAAGCTTGAGACAAAGCCTCTAAAAGTACAATCAAAGCGTTAATTGATACTGCGACTAATACACATATTGTTGACATGAAGGAAATTCAAAATAAAGTGTTCCTGCATTATAGGAGTTATAGGAGATGCATACGATCACGCACAAACATTAGATCTGGATAGAATCCAGGCTTTTTTTTAAAGGACCTTCCCATTCCTTCATCAGATGAACAAGCCAGGTGTTCTGTTGTATCCCCAGTTACAATAGATAATGTGGTGAAATCTTTATCACATGGCAACGCATGTGATGACAATGGATTACCTGCTGAGTTAAAAAAAAAAATTGCCAAGATCTTGACTCCATATACTGTATTATTAGGAAATCATATTATACGAGGGGTGCTACTCTGCAGTCTTTTTAAACTGAAGTTGTGGTAAGTTTTTTTTTTTAAGAAAGACCCGGAAAATGTAAACTCATACTGACCAATTAGTCTACTCATTTCAGATTATAAAATCATTACAAAGCTTCTGGCTCATAGACTGAACCCAATTGTGGATCAGTTGATAAATAGAGCTCAAAATGAGTTTATTGCCTGTAGGCAACTATATAACATATGCTTTTTTGAAATTGAGGCTCTTCTTTTTTATGGTATTAACCCCTTCAGTGCGGCGCGGATTTCCGCGCCACGCTGAAGATTCCGTGCGCGGGCGGGGCCATGACGGAACGGTTCCGTCATAAGCACAGCCCAACCGACGTGCATGACGGAACCGTTCCGTCAAGCGCGTCGAAGGGGTTAAACAGATTCCAGCTAATTTATTTTTTCTTGATGCTGAAAAAGCTTTCAATCTAGTCTAATGTGAAAGTCTCTTTTATATTTTGCCAGTGTTTCAGTTACCCACACATTTAAGCCATCTTTATGAAGGCGCCTGTGCGAGGCTTATTGTAAACTCTATGGAAGCCGGTCTTCGTAAGGTGAGGCGTGAAACTAGTTGGGTTTCTGATTTCATTTGCATTTTTTATAGAATTCCTAAAATTAAAGTCTGTGCGGATGATATTATTCTTATTTTAAGTTCCATGCAATAGGTTCAATCTAGAGTCTTTAAGCTTTTTGCCCAGTTTCAGGAATTAGGTGGATATAAGATCAACAAAGAGAAAACTGAGATGTTATTATGCAATTGCAATTTAAAAACATTAATGTCAGAGCTACAGCCACCAATTAACTTGAATCCTAGGCGTTATTTAGGGATTGTTACAGTGGCTAATATTGAGGACTTACATGATCTAAATTTTATACGTCTGGCTCATCGTATTAAATCCCTATTCTCTAAATAGAGTCACCTTCTCCTCTGTATTATTGGAAGAATTGCTTTAATAAGAATGTCGATACTACCATTATTCAATTTCTTATTACTTCTCCTTACTCATTTTGTTACACAACACATTTTTTAAACAAATGGATGGTTTGATATCCACCTCTATCTAGAATAATAAGTTGCAGCGATTGTCTCTACATATATAATATACGCCAACTGATGATTGAGGACTTGGGCTTCCTGAGATTAAGCTTTACTACTTTGCTAATTTTGCACATTCTTTGCCCCGTTTCTACAAGGTGAAATGAGTATGACATCAGCGATTTTATGCTCCTGACGAGGGCTCCAAAGAAATGTAGATATACAATGTTTTTCTGGGCTCTAAAAAGATGGGATCAATAGTTTAGATCCTTCTCCATCGCATGTTTAAATGTTTCCACTCGGTTGAAAGATATTAGCTGGCTAGACCAGCCACATGCTGATTCTAATATGGTTCAAAGATGGAGAATAAATGGTTTTACTGGCTTGACAGACTTTATGAGTCAAGATGAATGGTTAACTTGGAGAAATATTGAACCACATATTAGATATCATAAAATGTTTTATTATTTACTATTTTAACCATGTTTGTCAGTTTGAAAAAGAACTCAACCCAAAAAGGGTATGTCAGAGCTCTGCACTAGTGGAGGATATTATTGAGAACACTACACAAATGTCTGTAAGTTGTTTGAAAACTAGGTTAGAGGCAGCAAGAAAGAGAGATCTTTTTGAAAGTGGCGCAGAGGTGGGAAGCACGAGAAACTATGTCAATTTTCCCAGGAGCATGGAAAAAAGGAATAGGCTTCATTTTACGATCTTAAAAACAGCAAAGATTCATTGGATGCAATTTTTCACTAAATGGTTATTGTATAGACCGTAATCATTTTTACATAGGATTATGCCAAAAATTCTGCATGCCTGCTTTCGCTGTGCACAAGAAGGGGTGGGTAACTGGATGCCCATCATTTTCTCATGTCCAAAAATTAAGGGGTTTAGCAAGATATTTCATATGAATGTGGTACCTATCTTGGCTTGGTATTCCCTACAGATCTTCAATTATTTCTACTGGGCTATTCCCAGAATTGGGAAACAAGCTTAAGAAATCACAAAAGAATATCTATGAAAACTTTGGTTGCACGCTCTTCAATTTAGCAAAATTGGCACTCATCAGAGAAGCCCTCTTTTGAGCAATAACATTTTTTCAAGGTTAAAGAATGTGGGAAATGATATGCTTTGAGGTTGGGGTCTATGCAGAGTTCTGTTTAATTGTGGGATCCTTTTATGTAGATTCTAATATTTAAAATGAAATAGAGGGGGATATGATAAGCATTGCAATATATATATATATATATATTCACTTAAAAAACCATAGGTTTCACACATGTTATAGTTAGCTGTACATTTCACTCGTAAAAAACCAATGAAATTCCACGTTATAGTTAGATCAGGTAACTATAACTTGCGCGCCCACAATAAACTGCTGATGACGTCACATAGTACATCACTCATGACATGGTCAGTGACATCACTCATGACATCAATGATGACATCTGAAATTACACATTGTGGATTGCGGTCGCGCAAGTTATAGTTACCTGATCTAACTATAACGTGAAATTTCATTGGTTTTTTACGAGTGAAATGTACAGCTAACTATAACATGTGTGAAACCTATGGTTTTTTAAGTGAGTTTGCAAGGTTTTGTAAATGATAATTCCTAACTATAACGTGTGTGAAACCTATGGTTTTTTCAGTGAATTTGCAAGGTTTTTTAAATGCTAAGTTATGTATTTATTTTTTATTTTTTTTTCTGGTTTTTCACTATGCGCACACCCTGCACGCACGGTGCGCTTCGTGCACCGTGCGCGCGCTGTGGGCGCTCGGTGCGCTTCGTGCACTGAGCGCCCACGTTGCGCAGTCCATGCCGTGCGCGCCTCGCCTTTTTTTACGCAGTAACATTTGTTTTTTTCTCCCTTGTGGGTCCTTTAATTTATTTAATAAATGTGATTGTTACTTCTTTATTTTTATTTTTTTATTTTTTTTGCCGTGCGCGTACGGTAAGCTTACCGTACGCGTACCCCGCGATTTTTTTTTTAAATTATTAAATTTATTTTTCGTACTTTTGGGTCCTTCTTGGACCCCCTGACAAACACTAGGGGGTCTGCAACTCTCTTCGTTGCCCCCGTTTCACGTTCCCCACCTTTGTTTCTCAGTGCGAGAGACAGAAAATGGCGGCCGACACTTCCTGATTTCGACCGATTCGAATGTTTGCAGTCATGTAACCACCAATCAGAATTGAGCTCGCGCACGGCACCGTACGCGTACGGTAAGCTTACGGTAAGCGCACGGAGCGCGCTTACAGATATATATATTGATTTAAATGCTATTTTCTCAGGACCTACTGTACAGATTTACACCAGACCTACAAAAGGCACATCCTTGACCTGAGGACTACCTCTCTGCCAAATTTCAAGTAATTCTGTTCAGCCGTTCGGGCTGTAGCTGTGTCTAAAGGTCCTATGGAAAAATGCATGGGGAAAACGCGTTTTGGGACCCCCCTTTTTTCTCAGCCCCTGCTTGACGAATCCCCCCGAGACTTTCAGGGTAGGAGCGGAGCGCAGCGCCCCATTAGTTTTGAAAATTTCGCGAGGATTCGTCGACCGGCGCCAAAGTTATTCCAAATAGAATGTTGCGGATTTCCTATGGAAACACGGTCCTAACTATAACTATCTACTGGCGACCGCCAGTAGATTATATATATATATATATTCACTGAAAAAACCATAGGTTTCACACATGTTATAGTTAGCGGAAATTTTACTGATAAAAAACCAATGAAATTCCCCCGTTATAGTTAGTGCAGGCAACTATAACTCACGCGACCGCAATCCTCTGCTGATGCTAATACTGTATTTAGACACTTATTTGCCCATGTCTTCTTCCATACATTTTTAGCTATACATATATTACAAATATTTTTTTTTCATAAAGACACATATGTCATCAGCAGAAGATTGCGGTCGCGTGAGTTATAGTTGCCTGCACTAACTATAACGGGGGAATTTCATTGGTTTTTTATCAGTAAAATCTCCGCTAACTATAACATGTGTGAAACCTATGGTTTTTTCAGTGAATTTGCAAGGTTTTTTAAATGCTAATTCCTAACTATAACGTGTGTGAAACCTATGGTTTTTTCAGTGAATTTGTACGTTTTTTAAAATGCTAAGTTACTTTACTCCATTCGTGGCGTGCGCGCACACTTAACGCAGTTCGTTCCGTGCGCGCACGGTGCGCTTCGCGCACCGTGCGCGCACAGTGAGCACGCGGTGCGCTTTGCGCACCGCGCGCCCACTTTACGCAGTTCGTGCCGTGCACGCACGGTGGGCACGCGGTGCGCTACGCGCAGCGCGTGCCCACGTTACGCTAGATGGGCCATGTACACACGATGCACTTCGCGCACCGTGCGCACATGGAGGACATATGATGCACTTCGTTTTGAAAGGTAATATTTTAATTTTTCGTATATTTTATAAGCCATGCACAAATGGTGCCCTTCGGGCACCATTTGCACACGGGGTGGAGAGAGTGTGGATAATTTTTTTTTTTATTATTTTTTTTTTTTATATTTTAGTTTATCTCATGTGTAATAAGCCATGCACAATTGGTGCCCTTCGGGCACCAAATGCACACGGGGTGGAGAGAGTGTGGATAATTTTTTTTAAAAAAATTTTTTTACCGTACGCGTACGGTAAGCGTAATCGGCGAAATTACCGAAAAAATAAAAATTCCGTTTTTGGCCTTGGGGGATCTTTGGGGACTCCCTCAACATGGCTATGTGTGTGGGAGCTGTCTAAACAGCCCCTTTACATGTTTTTGGGCTTTATATTTTAAAAATCACTCTCAGTGCGAGAGAGAAAATGGCGGCCGCCGCTTCCTGGTTTCGGCCGATTCGAATGTTTACTTAGATCTAAGAGCCAATCAGAATCGCGCTCGCGCACGCCACCGTACGCGTACGGTAAGCGTACCGTATGCGCACCGTAAGCTGGCTCAGATATATATATTGATTTAAAGGCTATTTTCTCAGAATCTACTGAACAGATTTACACCAAACCTACAAAAGGCACTTCCTTGACCTGAGGACTACCTCTCTGCCAAATTTCTAGTAATTCTGTTCAGCCGTTCGGGCTGTAGCCCTGTCTAAAGGTCCTATGGAAAAATGCATGGGAAAAACGCGTTTTGGGACCCCCCTTTTATCTCAGCCCCTGCTTGACGAATCCCCCCGAGACTTTCAGGGTAGGAGCGGAGCGTAGCGCCCCACCTATTTTGAAAAATTTGTGAGGATTCGTCGACCGGCGCCAAAGTTATTCAAAATAGAATGTTGCGGATTTCCTATGGAAACGTGGTCCTAACTATAACTACCTACTGGCGACCGCCAGTAGGTAATATATATATATATATATATATATATATATATATATATATATATATATATATATATATATATATATATATATATATATATATATATATATATATATATATATATATATATATATATATATATATAATATGTCTTCCACCAATCAATTTCCTTTTTATATTTGATGAATTAATAATCTGTGATTTCTCCAATAAAAAAATATTAAAACAAACAAAAAAATGGACAAAGAGGGGGACTCTCACCTGACCATTAATTAAGGATCTCCTGCGCTGTACACGAGAAAAGAACAACTCACCCACGAAGTATCACACAGTGGATGGTCCACAACCAACCTCATAGTCCTGTAAGGGTGTTCATATCCTTTCAGATGTCAACAGGCATAGCAAACCCAACATGCATGGAAAATTCTTGAAGATAAGGATGGTTGCCTCTTGGTGCTTCTCAACCTCTCTACAGTGTTTGACATCCTAAATCATTACTCACTACATCATATCCTTAATGCCAGAATGAGAACTAAAAAAGCTCTCAATTTGTAAAGCGGAAATCCTTTGAATCAGATGTACACCCTGTAATAATTGCAGTTCTCTAAGGTTCCATTCTCTCCCCCTCTTTTCAACGTCTACGTGGAAGCTCTTACTGCGATACTTCAGAACAGTTTCATCTACTTACACCAACATGCCAATGATATTGTACTGTACTTTTTCAAAGCAGAACCTTCAAGCACCTCAAGCTTAAAAATCGTCTTAGAAAATGTCACTAAACTGATGTTTCTCCCTCACTAAAAATGAGCCCAAAAACACCTGAATTTGTTCTACTCTTCTCTAAGGACTCTCCAACTCAAGGACAAGACTCACTATATCCACTTGGCATTGTCCATCGCATAGTTCTTTGTGTGAAATACAGTCCTCACTGTTCCCCCCCAATCCTTCAGAGCTCCTCTAAGGGCTTTACTCCATACTACCCCCAGACCCATTACAGGTACCAAAGCATCAGACTCTATAACACCTATTTAGAGAAAACTCCATTGACTTCCTCGCTAAGAAAGGATCAATTCAAAATTGCATGTATAACCCATAAAGCCCTCCATAGTGGGTTACCCCCTTACTCAAATGAATGGTTGAAAAATGTAATACAAGGATTGGTTGATTCCCCAAATACCTAAAATTAAGGACAAAAATTTGAAACGTGTTTTAATTCCTTGCCTCGAGACTATGTAAGTCCATTTCTGACCACATCAGACTTAACCCGGAAAAACAAGCATAGGCGGGGCATTTAGCTTTACTCCAATAAAGTAGACTGCAGTGAACAGGTACACCACAGTTCCAAGTTCAGGAGGGAGAAGGCAGAATCCAGCACTACTTACCTTAGGGAGGAAGAATCCACATGCATTGATAGAAGCAGACAGAAACGTCTGAAGAGCAGCCACAACGCCACCTCCAAACTCAGCAATGCCCCATGGAAGGGCAGGTCTTACAAATGAACCAGCACCACCTAGCCCTAAAAAACAATAAAATACTTGCAGTTAGGTCTGGGTAGACAATGAGCCTGCAGAAACTAGGCTATAAGTCATGCTGGGGCTAATGAAGCCAGACAAAATAGGAACACAATACACGGCAGGAAGAAACAGCTTGAAGAGAGGTTGGATGCATGCAGTTTTGCTCCTTTTTTCTATCCTGGCAGGTATCAGTGTTTTTCTTGATGAGTTCTTCAATAGGTTGTTCCCCTTTGTCTTGAAGAAGACCCATTTTTTACTTGTTGGGTTGAAACATTTACAATTGTAGTTGTTGACTATAAATTCATTGCAGTGTCATAAAACTGAACATGAACTTAGTCTTCTGTAATGAATCATTGCACTGCTCAGACAACAACAACATGAGAATGTTTCTTTTTAAGAAATACTAGCACACTTTTGCACTTTTTGGCACCTATCACTTTCACTGTGCCGTCTTTGAGACTGCATTAATATTGTTAATTTCAATTAATAAGTGATCATGCAGTAACTAATAAAACTGTGTGACTATACTGAGATTTAACAGTGTTTTTTTGCTATAGAAGCTAAGGCAGAGGAACTCATCTCCCAAGGGAACCAATGTTTCTAGATGCTTACAAAGGAACCGGCACCACATAGTCCCAAAAAAGCCTACCACTGAGGTCTGGGTAAACATTGAGTTGGCAAAAGCTGGGCTACAAGGCATGCTAGGGCTAAGGAAGCCAAACAAGTCATGAACACAATCCGCAGCAGCAGACAAATCCCACAGAAGATCTTCAAGGTAAGTGCCAACTCATCCGAAAGCTGGAGGCACCCGACTTCCAAGGGAGGAGTAGGAGTTTTTCTTCTTGGGAGGAAAGAGGTGCTTGTCTCTAGGGCATGCACTAATTTGATTCCGTATGGACAGGGACAAGGAATTTATGAGGTTGTAATTAGGATTCCCCCTGATCTATCAATATGTCTTTTTCATGAGTAATGAAAAATTGCCGTTCAGGTCTCCAGCGGTCCCATAGATAGCTGGTATGGCTTGACCCCTTCAAAGAGTGTCTCTTCTCTTGATGGCTTGCATTTCATTCGAATTTGCCACTGACAAAGCCAGCTTTGGTCATTTGTGCCGGAGAGGGTGCACAGAATGGAAAGGCTGACTTGGGTACCAAACAGCTGATACATTTCCTTATAGATATATGATGTTCAGTAGTTGTAGGAATTTAGTTCTGTTAACATGCATACATATGGTCCCCTTCTATCTGTAATATAGCTGCTCTCAGAATTATACTCCAAGGTTGTGGCAAGAGATGAGTTTACACACAGCATTAATACAAAATAACAGCAGTTTATGCACATAATATCATGTTAAAAAGTGTTAGGCTGCAACCAATTGTTGGTTAGAAGAGCTTTATAAAGAAAACAAATTGAAATAAAATTCTAAGCATTGGTGGGATTCTGACATGCCAGTTGGCATTGGCTCCTGGACATATTTAATGTGGGTGGGGGAGCGGTTCTACCATTTTGGTAAAAGAAAAAAAAGAAAAGTGACAAACCAATACAGATACATGAATAATTATGAGAAAGGATGATGAGTTCTTGGATTTAGCTGGAATGTCAATACTATCTACTCTGCTACTGTGCACCAGCCAATTTAGTTTATGGTGTGCCCTAATCAAGCTTTCAGTGTTGCACTTAACATCTATTGTAGAACATTTTCAGGCAGCCTATTTACCTTGTACTCCTTGGCTGCATTCCACTCCATGGAGTTGCAAAGATATGGTATCAGGTGTTCAAGGATGCCTACCAATGGTGGAACAATTCTCTGAAATCCCCCCATTATGTTCATTTTGCGGATTTGGGATTTTGTGTTATCTTTGTTCAGTAACACTGTGCTGAACTCCTTGGGCCCATGAAGTCCATTCTAAGTGAAACTGTACACTCCATACAAGCATCCCAGTGACATAGTTCAGAACTTGCTTGGGGAAGATGTACGCAAATGCACATAAAACCTGGCATGGAAAGGGTTCTGAAAAGCCACATCATGCCTCCTTCCCTATTATGCAGCTAATAAATGTTGGATTGAATCGGGACAAATTTGAGGAAGGGGTTGCACTGCTTCGGTGGTGAAACTATAGAGATGACTTGGACTATTGAGTGTGTCAGAAACCAAAAGATTCACTATGTATGTTTTCAGGAGCCCTGGCATGATTTATTGAGGCACTCAGAGCATGGCCATTGCCACTTACCAGAATCTTCGCAACCAGGAGACACATATCGGACAGGCACTTTAGTACGTCTGTCACTCACATCCCATTGTGCCAGTGGAGAAAACATAACTGAGATTCTTGAATCATCGCAGGTGTCTGGAGATCACTTAGCTCTACCTAAAAGCCATCCCAACATATTCCCTCACTGACTACCTCATATTTCTTTATTTGCACCATTTATGAGCTGCAGCAAAAGCTTTCCAGAATAATCATCCTGCAATTTTTGAGTTTATACTACATAATTAGTTAATCATTTGGCATCTGGTCCTACAGAGGAGGTTTAGGAGTAGTTGGGTGAGTATTTTTAACATAGGTTTCACAATTCATAGAAGTGGCTTGTGCGCATATTTATCATGGAAGAGTTGGTGAGAAAGAGAATTTGTGGTTACTAATGAGGATTCGCCTAACAAGATGGGGCCTTTGAGAGCTGTCCTCAAGGAGGTTAGAAAAGAGATAGAGCTTGTTGGAACTGGGAGAGTATTTCAGTGCGGGGGACACAGTAAATTGAAGGACTGGAATCTGGATATTTTGGCTGGATGAGTGTAGGTTGAGATTGGATGTAGTTGCAGAAGATTGAGGAGAGATAGTTAGGTGAGTAGCTGTTTATGGCTTTGAAGACTAAATAAAACTATTTACCCTGCGCTCGCTGCATCACCAACTCCGGGTTGCAGTGAGCGCGAGGTAAATCATTTTAATTATTTATTTACTTACTTTACTCCTTGCCATCATATGTCCGACTCCACTACCCCCCGCCTCACCACCCCACAGCACTCCCTCTGCGAGCCGCGACTGGCCTTTACCATGCACACGTAAACAACACAGTTTTTACAATGTACTAACTACTACAATGCATGTTTTCACCACCAAACACACTGTCACGCATATATAGAGAGAATTATTAAATGTGTCATTACCACGCTTACCATTTCCACGTAACACATCAGCACGCATACCATTACAGCGCACCGTTGCAACAAATGCAGAAAAGCACCACTAAATATAAAAAAAGAAAAGAAATTCTAAAAATAACAACAAAAAATTTACAAACAAATATGTTCCAAAACACATTCTACAAATAAACATGATAAATGAAACAATTGATAATACAACTAATATAGAAAAAATGCATTTCCAAACCCAACGTTTGCAACTTAGCCCTATCTTTGTTTTAACCCATTACTTTCACCTTTACCAAATAAAAATGGCTCTCATTTTTCAACAGGAAGTGAAATAAATGTTATCTTTTTATAAACAAAATAATAAACAACACATACTCAATTAACTAAGTGAAAAATGGACATTCCAACACATATCTCTTTAAAATTTTCATCTACCAAACACTTATAAGAATGGCCGCCCACCATTTCACATTTACTACTATAGTGATTAAGTTTGAGAGGACTAAATTGAGACTTGACTACTACAAACTAAACCATCTACCTGTCCAAGTAAGTGACATGTTTACAATTAAATACTTATATTTGCACTGCTTAGTTATACAACACATCTATTAATTTTTATTTTCCTAGTCTTAAAGATTTCAACCACAAACTTTTCAAAATTTGGCCTGACAAAAACATTCTCGTATCGTATATTTAAAATGAATTTACATACAATAATGTTTCAGCTTGATAAAATATTGCTTTTCTAACTTCACGGCATACAGGGTAATTACCTCTAGGCAGGTACTGGACACTGACTAGGAAACAATTACTATCCTACTTCTACAAAGTACTTACCTCAGGGCAGATGCTGGACAGTGACTGAAGGCCAAGATTACTATTCTAACTCCACTTGGTAATTACCCCAGGGCAAGTGCTTGACACTGACTAGGGAAAATTACTATTTTAACTCCACCAAATAGTTACCTCAGGGCAGGTGCTGGACAATGATTAAGGGGAAAAATTACCATTCTAACTCCACAGAGTAATTACCTTAGGGCAGGTGATGGACACTAAGGGGTTGATTAGGATGGCGGAAGGACCGCCACCGCCAGACCGGCAGTGGTGGTCCTTCCGCAATCGCACAGGATTTACCCACCGCCCAATTAGGATCAGTGATTTCATTTGAGATGTCATCAGTGATGTCACTGACCATGTCATGAATGATGTAATGTGTGACGTCATCAGCAGTGCATTGTGGGGGCACAGGTTATAGTTAGCTCAACTAACTATAACAGCCGAATTTCTCTGGTTTTGTACGAGTGAAATGTCCAACTAACTATAGCGTCCCTGAAACCTGTGTTTTTTTCAGTGAATTTCTAAGGTTTTTTAAATGCTCATTTCTAACTATAATGTCCCTACAACCTATGTTTTTTTCAGTGAATTTCAAAGGTTTTTTTAAATGCTAATTTCTAACTATGCCTACAGAAGTAGGACATGTGCAGAAAAAGGAAGATAAGCACAGAAAGAAGCAAGAGAAATGCAGAAAGAGGCAACAGAAGTCCAGAAAGACGAAGAAAGGTGCAGAAAGAAGCAAGAGATATGCAGAAAGATCCAACAGATGGGCAGAAAGAGGCCTTGTTGCAAAGTCATCCTGTGCCCCCAACGTTTTGCTGACTGGTACTGGTGGTATCTGACTCTGACTAACCAGGCCCGGAGCCAGTGCTATACTGAAAGACACTTAGAATACGGGGAAAACACCTACATACACTAGGGTACACTATGGTTTGGGGTACCCCTGTGATTGGCATGACCTCCCCTGTAAGGCACTAGCAGATAATAGGGCAGGGGGATATAAACTACCTCTAAGTCAGAGGTGCAGAAAGATGCAAGAGAAGTGCAGAAAGAAGCAACAGGTGTGCAGAAAGAGGCAAGAACGGTGCAAAAAGAGGGAAGAGGGGTGCAGAAAGAGGCAAGAGAATTGCTGAAAGAAGCAACAGAGGTGTAGAAAGTAGCAAGAGAAGACCAGCAAGAGGCAAGTGAGGTACAGAAAGAACCAACAGTGGTGCAAAAAGAGCCAAGAGGGGTGCAGAAAAAGGTAGGAGGGGTACACAAAGAGGCAAGAGAGGTACAGAAAGGGAGAAGGGATGCAGAAAGAAGGAAGAGAAGTGCAGGAAGAAGTAACAGGTGCTGAATGGTGCAAAGAGTGCAGAAAGAGGGAACAGGGCTACAGAAAGAGGCAAGAGAGGTGCAGAAAGAGAAAAGAGGGGTGCAGGAAGAGGCAAGAAATCTGCAGAAAATAGCAACAGAGGTGCTGAAAGAGGCAAGTGAGGTGCAGAAAGGGGCAAGAAATCTGCAGAAAAAAGCAACAGAGGTGCTGATAGAGGCAAGTGAGTTGCAGAAAGAACCAGGAGAGGTACAGAAAGAGGCAAGAGGGGTGCAGAAAGAAGCAAGAGCAGTGCACAAAGAACCAACAGAGGTGCAAAAAGAGGAAAGAGGGGTGCAGAAAAAGGTAGGAGAATTACACAAAGGCAAGAGAGGTACCGAAAGAGGCAGGAAGGGTGCAGAAAGAAGGAAGAGATGTGCATTAAGAAGTGACAGTGGTGCTGAGAGGCGCGAAGGGTGCAGAAAGAGAAGTACAGAAAGAGGCAACAGAGTTACAGAAAGGGGCAAGAGAGGTGCAGAAGAAGACAAGAAAGGTGCAGAAAGAGGGAACAGGGGCATAGAAAGAGGCAAGAGAGGTGCAGAAAGAGAAAAGAGAGGTGCAAAAAGAGACAAGAGATCTGCAGAAAAAAGTAACAGAGGTGCTGAAAGAGGATAGTGAGGTGCAGAAAGGGGCAAGAGATCTGCAGAAAAAAAGCAAGAGAGGTACTGAAAGGCAAGTGAGGTGCAGAAAGAAGCTAGAGAGGTGTAGAAATAGGCAATAGAAGTGCACAAAGAAGCATCAGGTGCAGAAAGAGGCAAGAGGGGTGCAGAAAGAAAAAAGGTGTTCAAAGAGGCAAGAGGGATGCAGAAAGAGGCAAGAGCAGTGCAGAAAGAACCAAGAGAAGTGCAGAAAGAAGCAACAGAGGTGTAGAAGGACGCACGAGGGGTGCAGAAAGAGGCAAGAGAAGTTCAGAAAGAAGCAACAGGCACAGAAAGAGACAAGAGTGGTGCAGGAAGAGGGAAGCGAGGTATAGAAAGAGGCAAGAGAGGTGCAGATAGAAGCAAGTTAAGTGCGGAAAGAGGCAACAGAGGTACAGAAAGATGCAAGAGAGGTGCAGAAACAAGCAAGAGAAGTGCAGAAAGAGGCAAGAGAGGTGTAGAAAGAAGCAAGAGCAGTGCAGAAAGAACCAACAGAGGTGCAAAAAGAGGCAAGAGGGATGCAGAAAGAGGTAGGAGAGGTGCACAGAGAGGCAAGAGAGGTACAAAAAGAGGCACGAAGTGTGCAGAAAGAAGGAAGAGAAGTGCAGAAAGAAGCAAGAGAATTGCTTACAAAAGCAACAGAGGTGTAGAAAGAAGCAAGAGAAGTGCAGGAAGAGGTAAGTGAGGTGCAGAAAAAAGCAACAGAGGTGCAGAAAGAGGCAAGTGAGGTGCAGAAAGAACCAAGAGAGGTGCAGAAACAGGCAATAGAAGTGCAGAAAGAAGCAACAGATGTGCAAAAAGAGGCAAGTGAGGTGCAGAAGGAGGCAAGAGAACTGCAGAAAGAGGCAAGAGAGTTGCAGAAATAAACAAAAGGGGTGCAGAAAGAGGGAACAGGTGGGCAGACTGATGCAAGAGAGGTGCAGGAAGAGGGGTGCAGAAAAAGGCAAGCGGGGTGCAGAAATTTAGAAATGAGGTACAGGAAGAAGCCAGAGCAGTGCTGAAAGAACCAACAGAGGTGGAAATAGAGGCAAGAGGGGTGAAGAAAGGGATAGGAGAGGTACACAAAGAGGCAAGAGGGATGCAGAAAGAGGCAAGAGCAGTGCAGAAAGAACCAAGAGAAGTGCAGAAAGAAGCAACAGAGGTGTAGAAGGACGCGCGAGGGGTGCAGAAAGAGGCAAGAGAAGTTCAGAAAGAAGCAACAAGCACAGAAAGAGACAAGAGTGGTGCAGGAAGAGGGAAGCGAGGTATAGAAAGAGGCAAGAGAGGTGCAGATAGAAGCAAGTTAAGTGTGGAAAGAGGCAACAGAGGTGCAGAAACATGCAAGAGAGGTGCAGAAACAAGCAAGAGAAGTGCAGAAAGAGGCACGAGAGGTGTAGAAAGAAGCAAGAGCAGTGCAGAAAGAACCAACAGAGGTGCAAAAAGAGGCAAGAGGGATGCAGAAAAAGGTAGGAGAGGTGCACAGAGAGGCAAGAGAGGTACAAAAAGAGACAAGAAGTGTGCAGAAAGAAGGAAGAGAAGTGCAGAAAGAAGCAAGAGAATTGCTGACAAAAGCAACAGAGGTGTAGAAAGAAGCAAGAGAAGTGCAGGAAGAGGTAAGTGAGGTGCAGAAAAAAGCAACAGAGGTGCTGAAAGAGGCAAGTGGGGTGAAGAAAGAATCAAGAGAGGTGCAGAAAAAGACAAGCAAGGTGCAGAAAGAGGGAACAGGGGCATAGAAAGAGGCAAGAGAGGTGCAGAAAGAGGCAGGAGGGGTGCAGAAAGAAGGAAGAGATGTGCATTAAGAAGTGGCAGTGGTGCTGAAAGAGGCACGAAGGGTGCAGAAAGAGAAGTGCAGAAAGAGGCAACAGAGGTACAGAAAGAGGCAAGAGAGGTGCAGAAAAAGACAAGAAAGATGCAGAAAGAGAGAACAGGGGCATAGAAAGAGGCAAGAGAGGTGCAGAAAGAGACAAGAGATCTGCAGAAAAAAGCAAGAGAGGTGCTGAAAGGCTAGTGAGGTGCAGAAAGAAGCAAGAGAGGTGCAGAAATAGGCAATAGAAGTGCAGAAAGAAGCAACAGGTGCAGAAATAGGCAAGAGGGGTGCAGAAAGAAAAAAGGTGTTCAAAGAGGCAAGAGGGATGCGGAAAGAGGCAAGAGCAGTGCAGAAAGAACCAAGAGAAGTGCAGAAAGAAGCAACAGAGGTGTAGAAGGAGGCACAAGGGGTGCAGAAAGAAGGAAGAGAAGTGCAGAAAGAAGCAACAGAGGTACTGAAAGAGGCACGAAGGGTGCAGAAAGAGGCAAGAGAAGTTCAGAAAGAAGCAACAGGCACAGAAAGAGACAAGAGTGGTGCAGGAAGATGGAAGCAAGGTATAGAAAGAGGCAAGAGAGGTGCAGATAGAAGCAAGTTAAGTGCAGAAAGAGGCAACAGAGGTGCAGAAAGATGCAAGAGAGGTGCAGAAACAAGCAAGAGAAGTGCAGAAAGAGGCAAGAGAGGTGTAGAAAGAAGCAAGAGCAGTGCAGAAAGAACCAACAGAGGTGCAAAAAGAGGCAAGAGGGATGCAGAAAGAGGTAGTAGAGGTGCACAGAGAGGCAAGAGAGGTACAAAAAGAGGCAAGAAGTGTGCAGAAAGAAGGAAGAGAAGTGCAGAAAGAAGCAAGAGAATTGCTGACAAAAGCAACAGAGGTGTAGAAAGAAGCAAGAGAAGTGCAGAAACAGGCAATAGAAGTGCAGAAAGAAGCAACAGATGTGCAAAAAGAGGCAAGTGAGGTGCAGAAGGAGGCAAGAGAACTGCAGAAAGAGGCAAGAGAGCTGCAGAAACAAACAAAAGCGGTGCAGAAAGAGGGAACAGGTGGGCAGACTGATGCAAGAGAGGTGCAGGAAGAGGGGTGCAGAAAAAGGCAAGCGGGATTCAGAAATTTAGAAAAGAGGTGCAGGAAGAAGCCAGAGCAGTGCTGAAAGAACCAACAGAGGTGGAAAAAGAGGCAAGAGGGGTGCAGAAAGGGATAGGAGAGGTACACAAAGAGGCGAGAGGGGTACAGAATGAGGTAGGAGGGGTGCAGAAAGAGGAAGAGAACTGTAGAAAGAAGCAACAGAGGTGCTCTGAAAGAGGCACGAAGGGTGCAGAAAGAGACAAGACAGGTAAAGAAAGAAGTAACAGAGGTACAGAAAAAGGCAAGAGTGGTGCAGAAAGAGGGGAGAGGTGTAGAAAGAGGCAAGAGAGTTGCACAAAGAGGGAAGAAAGGAGCAGAAACAGGCAAAAGGAGTGCAGAAAGAAGCAAGTGAGGTGCAGAAAGAGGCAAGAGAGTTACAGAAAGAGGCAAGTGAAGTGGAGAAGGAGGCAAGAGAACTGCAGAAAGAGGCAAGAGAGGTGCAGAAAGAGGCAAGTGAGCTGAAGAAAGAAGCAAGATAAGTGCAGAAAGAAGCAACAGAAGTCTAGAAAGAGGGAAGGGAGGTGGAGAGAGAGGCAAGAGGGGTGCAGAAAGAAGCAAGACAGGTGTAGAAAAAAACAAAAGAAGTGCAGGAAGAAGGAACAGAAGTGCAGAACGAGGCAAAAGGGGTGCAGAAAGATGTAAGAGGGGTGCACAAAAAGGTAAGAGGTGCAGAAAGAGGCAAGAGGGGTACAGAAAGAAGCAAATGATGTGCAGAAAGAGGCAACAGAGGTGCTGAAAGCAGAAGATATTTTCAGAAAGAGGCAAGAGAAGTGCAGAAAGAAGCAACAGAAATGCAGAAAGAGGCAAGAGAGGCGCAGAAGGAAGCAAGAGTGGCTTGCACACCATTAGTACCAATTTAGCACCCACATTTAGCAATAAGTAACAGGTGACCATTCTAGGTTTGCAAAGTGCCTTCCACTACGCTGTAACACTTGTTGCTGCATTTTTGGTAACACTTGAGCCGTTTGAGCTAGAAACAAGGCTTTTTTTGTTCAAATCTGCAGATTAGGGAGCAGATGATGGATTATGTGGCTAATGCGGAAAATGGATAATTGTGCGAAAGTCGGTGCTGCCAAACAGTCACATAATTTCAGTGGCCCTGCTCATACCTCTGACTAGGTCCACAAGTGCTCCTCAGTGATTCCTTCTTTTTCTGTCTCACTGAGTTCAGAGTTGAGCTTCTATGGAAACAAGGAAGACTAAACCAGAGGTTACCACTCCACAACACAGACTACCATACCACATAATTACTCTCCATAACACATAATCTCACTCTACATAATTCCTATAAAATAAATACCACATACTTTCTATCCACATAATTTCACTGCACAACGTACCACATAATTCCACTACATACAATGTATATCCACTCCACTCCAAAAACATTAGTAAAAAACTTTTACCTTTACAATGCCAATAGCTCTAACTCCACAAATGTGAAATCTATTATATTGCAAACACTTCTTTAACTAGTAGTTGCGTTTGCAGAGTGTTGGAGAAATAGTGCTGGGCCTCCAACCAGCACTCAGGAATTCCACTGCTTAGGACTTACAGGAGGGCTTCTTGGCCCCAAAAGTCCCTCAGAAGTAAATTGGACTTCATCCCCCATCCCGTAGTCTGCCAGGAGGTGCTTTTTCAGAGTGGTGGAGAAAGGGGGGGGGTGTGGCCTCCGAAGACATCCTTGGGGGCCAACTACCCCTCCTATTACTTCCAGTAAATCCCACACAGCAGGATTGCTAAATTCTCATAGCAGGCCACACCCCCTTTGCCCACCACTCTGCAAACACGCTTCCTGATGCGCTCTTGGATGGGGATTGAAGTCCCCTTTGCTACTGGGGGTTCATTAGGGGCCAACTAGCCTACCTCTGACCTCCAGTAAGCCCCACACAGTGGGATTGCTGAGAGGTAGACACAGGCCATGCCCCCTTTCTCCACCACTCTGCAAACGCCCCTCCTGGCATACTCTTGGTTGGGAGGTGAAGTCCCCTCTCCTCCTGAGGGTCCCTGGGGGCCAACTAGCCCGCCTGTTACCTCCAGTAAGCCCCATACAGCTGGATTGCTGAGAGTGCTCAAAGGCCACGCCCCCTTTGCCCTCCACTCTGCAAACATGCTCCCTGATGCGCTCTTGGATGGGGATTGAAGTCACCTTTGCTGCTGGGGGTCATTAGGGGCCAACTAGCCTACCTCTTTCCTCCAGTAAGCCCCACAAAGTGGGATTGCTGAGAGGTGGACACAGGCCATACCCCCTTTCTCCACCACTCTGCAAACGCCCCTGCTGGCATACTCTTGGTTGGGAGATGAAGTCCCCTCTCCCCCGGAGGGTCCCTGGAGGCCAACTAGCCCTCCTGTTACCTCCAGTAAGCCCCATACAGCTGGATTGCTGAGAGTGCTCAATAGCCATGCCCCTTTTTACACCACTCTGCAAACGCAACTCCTCATGCACTGCTGCTAGGGGAATGAACTCCAATTTAGTCCTGAGGTCCTCAGGACTCAAGAGGACCTCATCGCCTCACCTGCAGTGCGGCACGAGGCGCATTTGCAGAGTGGTGTAAAAAGAGGCGTGGCCTCGGACCACCTCTCAGCAATCCAGCTGTGTGGCACTTACTGGAGGTACATGGTGAGCTAGTTGGCCCCCAGGGACACTCGGTATTCAAGGAGACTTAATCCCCCAACTTAGAATGCCCCAGGAGGTGCGTTTGCAGAGTGGTGCAGGGAGGAGCCAGGGCCTCCGGTGAGATGCCGGCTTTTTATTTTATACAAATTGTTAGAAGGGTGGCTGTGTGGCCCCCTTCTTTCAATATTTTTTGGGCCCTGGGGACCCCATCCCCTAGGGCCTGCCACATTTAAAAAAAGAAAAGGGGTCGGGGTCGCCAGTAGGTAGTTATAGTTAGGACCTTGTTTCCATAGGAAAAGCATTTTTTGATTTGCCAATAACTTTGGCGCCGTTTGACGAATCTTCACGAAATTTTCAGAACTGATTGTTTACTCAGGTCAGCTCCAGCCTCGATTAGTCAAGCGGGGGACGAGAAAAAAGGGGGGTCCCAAAACGTGTTTTCGCATGTTAATTTCCATAGGAAAGTAACACAGTTCCAACCTGAACTGCTGAACGGAATTACACCTAATTTGGCAGAGAGATAGCACTTGGAACAGAAAGCACACTTTTTTTTAAATGGTGTAAATCCGTTCAGTAGTTTTTGAGATATGTAAAGATTTACAGATATCGATATTTGAAAATTGTGAGATCCGATTGGTTGAGCCCTCCCGAGCTCGAGCTTGCCTCTGATTGGCTGCCAAGACTTCAAACCAGGAAGTGTTGGCAGTCATATTGTGACTCGGTACTGAGGGAGAAGGAAAAAGGTGAGATAAACATTAAAAAAGAAGAAAAGGGGGCAGGGTAAAAATACCCTGACCCCCTAAGCCTGGTCAGGGGGTCCCACAGAGACCCCCAGGACCCAAAAAAGCATTTTTTTAAAACAAATTCGGCTGGATTCATGCACCAGGCGCAACTCTGGCCACGAACCTTTTAAAAAATGAAGCCGTGGGCTCCCGAGCTTACTTTTTTAAAGCCCCCGGATGGGCCAGGTCCCGGGGGCAATCCCAATTTATGTAGCGTGCCCCTGCAGCCCCAGGAACCACCACCTCCCCGGGGCTTTATTATTTATGTGCAGGAGGCACAGGGCCCCCGCAGCCCCGAAGACCGCCACCCCCCCGGGGCATTCTTAATTATGTTCTTGGGGCCTCACGGCCCCCCCAAACCCTGGGGACTGCCACCTCCCCGGGGCTTAAATAACATTACAAAAGTGTGGGGGAGGCTCCTGCCCCTCCCCACACTGCCCCGTGGACCACCACCTCTCCGGGGCATACTTTATTTAAATACGGGGGTCCGCTGCGGACCCACGGCCCCGGGGACCACCACCTCCCCGGGGCTATGCAAATGATGGGAGGGGGGCCGCACGCCCCCCCCTCCTGGAGCCCCTAATGGCCCTGGGGACTGCCACCCCCAGGGTCTGCTCCTGCAATGTCCCGGGGTGCCCACCCCGGGACATTGCCATTTTCAATGACAGGGCGGGAGCCGTGTGGCTCCTGACCTGTCATTGCAAATTCTACTTCGCTTCATGGAAGCAAGAAACCTGCTCTTGCTTCTATGAAGCAAAGCATGCTCAGCAGCTCCCCTTGCCCAAAAGCAATGCCAGCTCCCGCAGGATGCGGGGAGCTGGCTGGGACTGCGGAGGAATTGCAGATCTATCGCGGTTCCCAACATGAGGGCTGGCATGGGGGATGGGGCCCAGGAGAGGGGGCCACTCGGCCCCCTCCCATTACATTTTCTTTTTAAAAAGGCTGGCCAGGTCCTGGGGTATGGGGTCCTCGGGGCCATAATTGGCCCAGGGCAGGGGGGCCACATGGCCCCCTCCTGGGAAAAAAAAGGAGTAATAAAAAAAAGGAAGGCCGGCCCCTGGGTAGGGGCCCCGAGGGCCATAATTAGCCTCTGTAGGGAGACCACACGGCCCCCCTCCAACAAAAAAATGAACAAGGCTGGCCAGGCCCCAGGGGATGTGGTCCCCAGGGCCATAATTGGCCTCAGGAGGGGGGCCGTGTGGCCCCTCTCCCATAAAATAAAATATATATATATATAAAAAGAAACCGGCAACTCGCCGGAGGCCCGCCCCTTCCCTACATGACCTGCAAACACGCCTCCGGCCGTGTTCTGCATTGGGGGATTAATTACCCGTTGCTAGTGAGGGTCCCTGGGAGCCAACTAGGCCACCAGGAACCTTCAGTAAGCCCCACGCAGTGGAATTGCTTGGAGGTGGTACAAGGTCTCGCCCCTTTTTACACCACTCTGCAAACGCGCCTCTTGGCACACTGCTGGTGGGGTGATGAAGTCCCCTTGTGTACTGAGGACCTCAGGACTGAAGTGGACTTCATCCCCCAAGCAACAGGGCACCAGGAGGCACGTTTGCAGAGTGGGGTAAAAAGGGAGAATGGCCTCGTACCACCTCTCAGCAATTCCACTGCGTGGGGCTTACTGGAGGTTCCTGGTGGCCTAGTTGGCCCCCAGGGAGCTTCACTAGCAAAATGGAATTAATCCCCCAATGCAGAGCGCGCCAGGAGGTGCGTTTGCATAGTGGTGGAGAAAGGGGAATGGCCTGTTAAAAAACTTAGAAATTCACTGAAGAAACCATAGGTTTCAGGGATGTTATAGTTAGAAATTAGCTTTTAAAAAACCTTAGAAATTCACTGAAAAAACACAGGTTTCAGGGACCTTATAGTTATCATTCATGACATGGTCAGTGTCATCACTGATGACATCTTAAATGACATCACTGATTACATCATCCACGTGATAATCTGAGGCAACTCCTCACACCCTAATATAACCTTTGATTCACCCACTCTAAAATTCAAACTACTATTTTCGAAACCATAAACACATCAATACCAGTTACTACATACCCACTCACTGATTCCTAGGTGTACACACACATCCACTCAGTCACCTATACAGTCACTCATACATGCAGTCACTCATCAATACAGCACTATCATATGCACTCATACACCTATAAAGACACTCACACACTGACACTCATTCATAGAGTTACTCACACACCTAGTCAGTCATGCAAAGAATCAATCACACCCCCATTGACTCACCTATGCAGTTATACACACACCACCTCACTTATTCATACAGATACTAACACATACTTACTCTCTTATACAATCACTGATACAAGCCCACACTCATCCATACAGCCACTCTCACAAACACTCATTCTCACATATAGTCATTTATATACTCCAACACTCACATATACTGCCTTTCACATATGTAGTTACTCACACATGTACCATTGAGACATCCATTCACTCACCAACACACCCATTCACACACTCACCCATGCATACAGCCCTTCACAGATGCACTCTTGAACTCATAAACCCAGTGAATCACCCACACACAGAGTCACATACCCCTCACCCACCCACACATACACCCAGGCACCCATACAGATACTCAGACAACCAATCAATAACCCATATAGACACTCATAGCTACTCACCAACCCATGCAGCTGGTTACACACCAACTGACAGACTGATACAGACATTCACACAGTTTAGTCACTAACCCATGCATTCAGTAAGACATGTTTAATCACTAATTTATACAGTCAGTCACACACCTACTAAATCATCCATTCAAACACTTAAACACCCACTCATTCTTAAATACACCTTGGCATTTATATATATAAAACATATTTAAGCTTTACAGAAACCCATAGTCACTGGATGATGTCATCAGTGATGTCATTTGAGATGTCATCAGTGATGTCATCAGTAATTACACTGACCATATCATGAATGATGTAATATGTAATGTCATCAGCAGTGCATTGCGGGGGTGCGAGTTATAGTTAGCTCAACTAACTATAAGGGCCGAATTTCTCTTGTTTTGTATGAGGGAAATGTCCAACTAACTACGTCTTTGAAACCTGTGGTTTTTTCCAGTGAATATATATATATATGTTACTACCCGATTATTAATACACTTTCCTACCAATACCCCTATATCCCTTACATGCCACCCCTAAAACGTATTATAATTTAGAAAACATTAATTACTTAATATCAAAGTATTGATACACTTCACCACCCAACACCCCCAAATCCCTTACACCCCGTCCCTAAAAATAATCATTAAAAAATATATTTATGAAAACTAATTATAAAATTAATATTTACTAAATACCTATGACATCTACTTACTAATATACTTACCCATATACTTACATATTTGTGGTAATGACAGTCGCGATAAAACACATAAGAACAAATTATACTAGCAGTAACAAAATGAGTGTTAATGACACTAGCTATAAAACACAAAAGCCATAATAAACCAGTAGTAAGAAAATGCATGGTAATGACACTAGTTGTAAAAACACTTAAGTAGTAATGACACTAGTGGTAAAAAAAATGGTTGTAATTACACATGCGTGCTAAATACCTAGGTCCAAATATAGTTGTAAACTCATGTGTGGTAATTACATTAGTTGTAAAGATATAGCGGTTTTAATAACCTCTCTGGTAAAGACAAAAGCATGGTTAAGACTACGTTGTAAAGGTACATTGTGGTTTAGACTACATTGTAAATACGTTTTCCTAGCTGGAGAGCTACCAGTAGCTCAAGAGCTACTGGTTGGAGAAGCCAAAAAGTAATTCATTTAGGGAAGAAGTTAGTCAAAGCCAGCAAGAAGGTGTCCCAGGAGAAAATGACAGCTGTGTTACAGATGGCTGCAACCTATATGCGGAGAGAGTTGAGGTGATTCTTTGGTATCGTGGGTTTTTGAAGGCAGTGGATTCTGTATTTTTCCCTTATAATCCAGCCCCTTCACCAATGGACAAGGTAGGATGTCTCCAATCCAGTGCCCGGGTCAAGGGATTGTCAAAAGTCATTCTTGGAGATTAAAGATCCTTTGTTTTCATCCCCAGCCATGGGTATGGCAGATTACATAAAGAATGTTCTCTATACTGCACTAAGATGGAGGGCTGCTCTTTGTATGATATGATGCCATGGTGATCGATAATGAATTGTTGCTTTTATTTTCACCTACCTTTAATCCTATAGAGATGGCTCTTCAAGGGGCTTGAGAGCCATTGCCGGAATGGCATTGGCAGTGGCAGTGGAACACTCTGACTCTTGTGTTGGGGCATCCTGTCACATTGTATGGACTCTATTCAGGTGAAATGTTGTTATAACATTGGCTGCTAATCACACCATATTTGTAAAAAGGCGCAGAGTCTTGAATTTTGCTACATTGTTACCATTACCTTCACATCAAGATAATGATGAAGATCACAACTGCATATAGGTGACCGAATTGTGCACAAAACCTAATCGAGACATCAAAGGAGAGTCCCTACAACATTATACTAATTAGTTGTTCATAAATGGATCATGCTTAAGAGATTATGCAGGTTGCATTTGATGTGTCCACCCCTAAAAGAGTAATTTCTTTATAATCTTTATTTCGACCGTTTTAGTAATTAAAGTCTCCTCTTTAGCAACTGTACTGTCAGAAGAGTAAAAGATATAAATGTGACAAATTTTACTGATAGGTTTGGTTTATAATTATGGTCAGCTTTGATCACAGAGCGGAGTTATGATATCTGCTAATACACACTGGCCACTGGGTGTTTGATATGTAGCAAGCTCTGCAAATGCCATCTCAGATGCTGTTGTGAAATGTGCAGCACATTGAGGAGAGTCAGACGAAGAGTGGAGAGGTAACAATTTTCTGGGCACAGGGGCCAGATTTTATGCACAGAACGCCCCTGCAGAGCGTGCTGCTTTATTCATAGCAGTAGCAGTCCCCAATGTGCCTTTACATATAATGGAAGAGGTCAGGAACATTCAGGTCAGAAGCAGAAACAGGAATAGGACCAAAAGGGTTACAGGAAAAATGAAGAACGTGTAAAACATAACGTTATTGGTTGAAGGGGGGTGGAAACCATACTCAAGCAACAACCCTAATCCTTGTCAGCATGAACCACAAGAGTCACTAAATTAACCTGTGCTTAACCCTCTGGTAGCTTCGTACAAAAGCAGTCAGGCTCAACTTAGAGGCACTGTGTAGAGTATTTATGCAGCACACAAATAGTACTAAAAGGAAACTACAACACAAGAGAAATCCCTAACCAATTTGTAAAATAGAGTACATTTTAATAAATAAATAAATAAAATGAGACCAAAACGACAAAAATCCAATCAGTAGAACCGGAGATATGCAATTTCAAAGTTTCAGGTCAGTATAGCGCCTAAAAGCCAAAGTGCCTCTTGCGGTCATCTGGTCGTGCTAGACTAGGGGAAAGTCACAAGTTCAGGCCAACCACGATGGAGTTTGGGCCGGATACATGGACCAGGTTGTACCACTGAAACAGTTCCCTTCTCAAAGACCGGCGCGAACAGTTCAGTTCACGGTGGAAGAGGCTGTGTGGAGCCAGGAGTGTGACTGGCATGGTCGTCCCTGTAGCAAGAGGAGCAAGCCTGGCGTTGCAGGCGGTTGTCGCTGTAGTGTGAAGATCTGGTCTGGAGTCGCAGACAATTGTTGCTGGAGCTTTGCGTTTGCGGTCACCACAGGCTGTCATTTCTGTGGTGTGAAGTGCAGACCTTGAATTGCCGGTAGTTGCTGTAGTGTGAACAGTCTGGTTCACTGCAGCTTAGTGTGGGCGGTCATTGCAGGTGCAACAGTCCTGGCACAAACAGGTCAGTTTGCAGACGCAAAGAGGCAAAACATCAGGATGTCTCCTTTCTTGTAGACGAATGCCCTCTGAAGCCGGCCAAGCGTCCAAGACCCACATAGGCACCTCTTGGGGAACAGAGACTCACTCTAGCAGAGGCCAGCAGGGCTCAGGCAGGTCCAGTTGCATGTCCAGGAAGGTTCAGTTGCAGCAGGTCAGCTGGGCAATTGCAGGCAGGCCTCTGGAGCTTGTTGTGACACTGTAGCTGAAAACAGGAGGTGAGCTAACTGACCCTTGGAGTCACTGAGGTAGCTTGGGATTAAGTGAGCAGGTCCAGTCTTCCTTCACAGAGAGTGGGTAGGACTCAAGTAGCAAGGCAGTCTTCTGGGGAACAAGGCAATCCTCAAGCAGCAGGGCAGTCCTATGAAAAACAAGGCAGTCCTTTCTCTGTAATGTCTGCAGGCCCAGAACAGGGGCGGCTCTTCCATGTGGGTGGAGGAGCATCGCCCCACTGCTTTTTCGCAGTACCAGAAGTACTAACATAATATGGTATTATAAATGCCATTTTAAGTTTCTGCTTCTCGCACTGTAAGAAAGCAGAAGGGTTTGGTTGGGGGCGGGCGGGTAGACGGGTCTGCTCGAGGGCAGGGGAGGAGTGACTTGCCCAATGCTGTGGGTCCTGACTGGTTGGCCCTCTGGGGCCAACCAAACCAGTCATGCACACTCTCCCTTTTCTTCATGTAGGCTGCATGCAGCCTACATGGCAAAAATGGTCTCCCCATAGATGCCTGTGTGGTCGGCGTCCCAACCAATCACAACACTGCCATTGCAGTGTTGTGATTGACTTAGGGGAGGGGAGAGAGGCTGCCTGCTTCCTGTTCCTGCGGAGTCAGGAAAGCAGGAGCAGACCCAGCAGTGAAGACGCGGGAGTCGGGGACCAGAGAAAGGTACGTTTATATATATATTTTTTTTAATTATTTAAACCCATCTCCCTGCGCGATCCCGCACCCGCCCCCCCATCCATGAGCCATGCCAGCCGCAACTGCCCGGAAGTGTGCTGAATGTCCACAATATATACCCGCTGCCAGCCTTTGAAGTGTGGACATTTATCCATGCTACCCCCACATCTGGTTCTGGAAAGTTCCTTACTTCCCTTGCCACGGCTGCAAGAAGTCTGGGGTGAAAACAGGCTAGAGTCGGGTTCCTTTGTGTGTGTGCTGGAGGCAGCCTTTGAAGTGTAAGTGGGCAAGAAACAGCTCCTTCCCCAGCCATACTCAGAAGATGGTTCATTCTGACAACACCTAGTCCCCTTTTGTCTCACTGTCTAGGGGAACAAACAAAGTCTAACAGCTACGTAGTCTACAGTTATGTGACCTAGAACAGTGTCAACATGCATCAAATGGTTAGGATATGAAAATGACAACTTTCTAAAAGTGGCATTTTCAGAACTGTGACTTAAAATCAAACTTTACCATTACAGACAATTTTAAATTCCTTTGAAACCACACTTGACACCCCTGTCTGTTCCCAATCAAAGGTCAGCACTTAATAAATGTAGTAAGGTAACCCAATGTTATCCAATAGGAGAGATAGGCCTTATACTAGTGAAAAACGAATTTAGGAACTTTTCAAAACAAAGACATGTAACACTTAAAAACACATGTCCTACTTTTTAAACACAATGTACCCTGCCCTATGGGCATTTTAAGGCCTATCTTAGGAGTGACTGATATCTATTAAAGGTAAGGTTCAGGACTGGCAAAAGGTTTATTTTGCCAGGTCGAATTGGCAGTGTACGTCTTTGAAACTTCATTCCAGGCTGCAGTGGCAGGCATGAGACATGTTTAAAGGGCTACTTTAATGGGTGGCACAAGGAGTGCTGCAGGCCCACAAGTAGCATTTAATTTACAGGCATGGGTACATGCAGTTCCATATACTAGGGACGTACAAGTAAATTCAATTTGTCAATCAGATAGAGGCCAATTTGACCATATTTTAGAGCGAGAGCACAAACACTTGAAGGCTGGTTAGCAAAATCTTAGTGCCAACAAAAACTAATTTAAAAAACAGGAGGGGTGAAGGCAGAATAATTGGGTGTGACCTTGCAGAGAGTGCCAGGTCCAACAGAAGGTGAGTGAGTGGATCCAAAAAGAAGGTTTGTGCAGCCAAATTCTTTGTTATCACATATGGTAAAGTCATTATATGAGCCACAGAAACATGGAGAGATGCAATGACAACCAGTTTTCGAGGAATATGGTAACAAGCACTTTCGAAAATGTGCCTAAGACTATTGCTCACAGTGTTTAGTTTGTCAGAGAAGCAACATGGGAAAATAACTGTGGTTAAAATGAGTCAATTCCCTTTAGTTTATGGTCCATTTGTGAGGTTTCAGAATGATTTCATAGAGATGACACCTTGAGGAGGATACAGTTAATGTACTGACAGTGATCTAGATGTTTTTTAAGATTGGTGGATGCCTATGCAGGGTCATGTCTGACCCTACGACTGTGGCAAACTGATGCTTATAGTACTGAGGCTGCGGTACAGGGTACCAATGTACATAGAGAGTGATTAGGGTGAACATTTCAAAAAGGAAATCATGAAACTAATATGAGAAGCTGTGAGCATCACGCAGAGAATGTATTGTGCTTATCACCCCCAATCTTTGGGCATGGTGGTATGACTGAATGGTATCATAAAGAATAAGCTGGCAAAGTTGTGTGCATCCACCACCTTGAAAGGGCATGATGCCGTAACTCTGTTGCAAATGAATATCCATTGCATACCGACCAAAAAGACAGGTTTGTCCCTCCATGAAATCCTTATAGGGCGGCTGATGAGGATGCCCAGCATGCCCGCAGTTACATTGCTGTTAATAACTGATGATTTGATGCTGGTGTATTGCAAAAGACTGATTTAATGAGCTCTTTGTCTCACCAGATAATGCAAGCAGCCCCAATATCTTCGGCTGCAGCCTGTCATAAACTCAGACACTGGGTTCTAGTGAAGAGCCATGTCGGAAAAGCTGTCACCAGCCCCATTGTCAGGGGCCCCTACAGGTCCTACTGGCAATGGACACTGTTGGGAAATGTGAACAACTGCCGGCTTGGGTACATGCATCCTACACTAAGAAAGTAAAAGGACCAGAGGAGAATGGTAAAGACCATGGGACCCCAAAGATGAGCTACTCCAGTCAGAGATCACTGCCAGAAACGCCAACCAGGCGTGTGGCTGAATCGCAAGAAACCAACAGAAGAGGTGTATTGCAACAAATCAATGACGGAAGCAGTAAGGAATCAGGGGCAGAATAAAGTACTGATCATCATGAGGGCTGCGTTGCTACTTGTATTGTCTGACTGATACTGGTGTTGTTGATGCAAATGACCCATCCAGTAAGAAATGATAGGTGCCCCACCTCAGCAGTGCTTCAAAAGATAAAAGAAAATGATGAAAATAAAATGTGTTCTCATTGCCAAACTGCCTATCGAGAAAACACATATGTCCAGCTGATCCACATCTATTCAGTTATGAATGTGTCCAACTATTGGTTGTGCACCCTTATTCCAGCCTGCTTGGCTGATGGAGTGACATTTGCCCAAAGACCACTTTCTTTTCCATTGTCGTGTTATTTACCTTTCGTGGCTCACACTGTGGGGCATATTCACAAGGAGCTATCGCTGAGGTATCGGCACTGTATCGCAGCCAAAGTCACGATAAAATTACCGCCCCATTCACAAGCTGGTGCAAACAGCCCATACCACCAGATTTCCTGCAATAGCACCCTCAAAAAACATCGGCACGGATGACCACGGCAACTATCACTAATGAGATGCAGAGTAGGTGTTCCCGAGCAAAAAGCCGTGACAACACCACTCCACAACATTCTCAACGACCAGCCACAACAGGTATAAGATCCCAAAACAGGCGATAAGGCGCGTTAGTAGCAGGAAATTAACACCTGCTCCGACCTGGTGCAAAGTCGGACGACAATCAGCACCAGAAAGGGAACCAAGCCCAGAGCCACACCTGAAGATCAACAGATGCCATGGAGCTCCTTATCATGCAGCTCAGAGCCTCAACTGGGCCACAACACCCACCACCCCCAGGACCGCCACTCCCCTCGGACCACCACAGAGTCAGCGCAGACAAAGACAGCAGACCTTCAGGAAACGCACCAGCCTTACAGACGTAACACCAGAGCATGTCATTGCCCACTACAGGCTCAAAAGGACAACCATCCTCCGCATCCTGAACATCATTGCCCACAGGCTGATGGCACCAACACAGCGGAGAACCAACATCCCTCCGCAGACAAAACTGCTGGTTGTGCTGCACCTGTTGGCCTCTGGGACATTCCAACAAAGGACTGCCATAGTCGGAGGAGTCTCACAGCCAGCCTTATCCAAGTTCCTCAAACCTGTCCTGGATGCCATCATCTGCTTGGTACCCCGGTACCTATACTTCCCCCACACTGCGCAGGAACAGCTGGAGACCAAGCAAGGATTCTACACCATAGCTGGATTCCTGCCCGTCTTGGGTGCAATCGACTGCACACATGCCCTACTTGTCCCCCCTGCCGACACTGCACACAATTACTGCAACAGAAATCACACGCATTCAACCAATGTGCAGGCAATAGTGGACCACCGGGGACTCTTTACCAATGTCGTCGCCAACTACCCAGGCAGTGTGCACGACTCATACATCTTTCGACAGTCCATCATCAACTGGCGCTTCCAGGATGGCACCTACGGAAATGCAGTGCTTGTTGGTAAGTACCTAATGGACACACCACACACCTCACCTCCACAATCATGCAACCCACAACTCTAGCAATACACACATCTCAAACTAACAAACAACATGCCAAACAACATGCCCACCCACCAGACCCGACAGCACAACTTACTGTGGCAGCCTGGGCTAGCCATGTACATGACCCACCAACGGCATGGCACATCAGCCACACACCAGCGGAATGTGGAGGTAAGTGGCAACCAGGCATGTGCGAAGGAGGCGAATGACCCATGAATGAGAATGCACACATTGCCAAGTGTGACGTGGATGTGCTGTACAGGCTGCAGTATGCAGACCGCAGACATATCCATGCAGACAAATACTGCTGGTGGTGGTAGTGTTGTGGACAGTGGCCGCGCCCATGTCACCACAGCCAGTGGGGAAGATATCGTAAACGTAGCTTGTTACGTCCCCCCTGTAAGCGTGTACGTAGAGGGCTAGCGCGGCATATGCCAGACTAGTGCAGGGGTCTGAATAAAAAGCACGTAGCCCTGGGCGTGGTTCTCTTCTGGAATGCCCAACATCTCTGCCAGGGTGGCGCCTCTCACCCTGCCACAAGGCCGACGCCATGTGCGGCGGTGCCTGCGATCATGTGTGCTTGCCGCAGCCCGGCCCGCAGCTCCCCGAACCAGTCTCGTCCGCCCCTGCGCTTCCTGGCCACACTGCACACCTGCCAACACCGGCGTGTCTCCAAGAGTGCTCACCATGTGCCTGTGCTAGCTCCACCCCTGAGGACCCCGACCATGGCAGATTCCTCAGGCCATCACGGCCTCCGCGAGCAAGGCACGCACTACTCCTTCCCGTTGGCGCACTCCACCGGCATACACAGCGGACAAGTAGGTTGCACATTTGGAACTGAGTTTTGATTATGCAATGGCAGAGTACAAATTTAAGGCAGAGCTCAAATCCCTATACTCCCTTCGATGTGGTGTCACCAACTCCTTGCATAGCAGTCCAACCACACATGTCTGTGGGCCCTTGCGGACCTCTGCCTTAGGCCTGCATGCCTGTCCAGCAGGCCTCTGACAAATCCTTTCTAGTCTGTCCCAGCCAGGAAAAAGCATTGTTGCTGTGTGCACACCCGCCCTGCTCTGGTGCCTCCACCTCCGTCACCCAGGAAACCTTTCCACATGCCATTCCAACACCGTGTGTTAGTGATCCAGGCAGAGCTGGCTGCACAGCGGCTGCCCCACGATGACCCCAGCCTCCGGCACACACTGCGGTTGAGTCAGACACTCATTTAGAACTGCCTCTTGATTTGTCAATTGCAGAGTTGATATCAATGTACAGGCCTCATCGCAGTCTGCATCCCCTTCCATCTCTGGTGCCACTGACTTTGTGCCACGGGAGTCATGGGCACCCTCCTTTTGGACTAATTTGGCATCTGAGTCCATGGCCTGGGGGTTGTCTTCATCATGTAGCTGATACTGACATGGTGGAATACAGGAGACTGTAGCATTCATCTCCTACATTATGCCTGTTTCTGCTTGCTCCTGCCCTCTGCATCATTCCCTGGATGGACACCTTCCACTGTCCCCCGTAACACTCTGCGAAATTCTCCTGGGACATCAACGAGGACCCGCTCAGCTCTTTTGGCCCTATCTCAGTGCACCACAAGTCACCGTTCCTTGCGGGTGTGCCTGCCGTAGTGCATCCTGTGCCACTGACTCTGTGCAGCTCAAGTCATAGACCTTTGCTGTTTGTACTTTGGACTTCTGATTGTCAGATCACTGTTGTAGTTGTTGGCAGCACCAGCCAACCCCTTAGGGGTTGCTTACACCCATCCAGCACAGGCGTCACTGGACGTGTGACCCTGGCAATAAAGGTGCCGGGCGCACGTGCCCGTACCACAAATTATCTCATTGTGTCTGTGTGATCATTATGTATTCATGAGGGCCCCGTCCCATACCACATCACATTGTGTTGTGTACAGCGTGCGCAAACTTGTCATCTCCGGCAGCGGTGTAGACCTTTGACATGTGGCTGTGTCGGACCCCCCCCCCCCCGTGAGCGTAAGTGAGTTGACCGACGTACGGCAGTACGGCGTGGGGTGTGATCTTTCGACACGTGGCTCTGGGTGTGGTTGAGATTAGGCCTTGGGAAAGAGGCAACTGATGCGTGTGTGTCTGGTGTGGTGCCGGCGCCCCCATCACGCAATGTGCAATGTTGCTTCGTGGCATGCCCACGGCGTGTGGCCTCGTCCGAGGGGTACATGAGGGTGAGCAGGCCCGCACAGGGTCTGGGGAAATACATGCCAACTGTTGTGTGTGTGTCGCTATTTCTGCAGCATGGGCCAGAGGTCTATACTGAAGCACAGGGCGAGTTCGGCCAGGCATGTACACTACATCGGTGTCAGCCCTGTCCTTACCATAGGCTTACAAGCACGTGGCCGCACACCTTCAGCAAACTACATCAATGTGTCGTTGTCAGGCTTGTAGACATGCGCAGACGGGCATGGCAATGGTGTGCCGTGGGGTGCAGGTGATGCAACCGCGCTGCGCACACTGGTGAATAGGCTTGGGGGGAGGGTGGAGCAGCAGTGAGGCTACGTACTACACATTGATGCCGCTCATGTGCAACAGGCAGTACATGTCATACAGGAATCACATAGTCACACATATCACACACCATTGACACAGTGAGCCTGCCAACACATCATGCCGAAACAGCTGTTGACTCATGTCTCTCTGCACTGTCTCAGGTGACCAGGGATATGCACTGTGCGCTTGAATGATGACACCCCTCTGTGCCCCGAACACACAGTCCCAGAGACAGTACAGTGCGGCCCACAAACGCACCAGGGGCATCGTGGAACCCACATTTGGCGTATTGAAGTCACGTTTCAGGTGCCTGGACGTCACTGGTGGACGGCTCCTGTACAGGCCAGACATCGTGTGCAAGATGATCATTGCATGTTGTGTGTTGCATAACATGTGTACGCAGCAATGCACCATGGATACCAGTCCCAGAGGCATCGGATGATGAGGATGAGGCAGGTAGACCACGCCCCACTGCAGCGGCAGCAGGAATAGCCCGCAGGGACGACATCATTACAAATTTTTTTAGATGATCAAGTCACATTATGACTGTCCTTGGCATTCATGGGACAGCACAGATTGACCACAGGCACGGAATTTGCAAATAAATTCCTTACAAACCTACATTCACTAAGTGCATGTCACTCATCTGTACCGGCACGTCACTCAGTCAGGGGTGAGTGCGACATGTGTTGATGGCGAGTTTGTGATGTGTTCATGGATGGTGGATGTGTCACCTCTCTGCAGGGGTGCTGTTTGGGGTGTCACGTATTCAAACTGCCAGTCCTGTATGTCACAGTTGGTAGGGTATCCCACTCTTCGACGTTTCATGTGTCCAGGGCCATTCCATTATGGCTGCCATTTCTGACCTACAGGTAACATCAGGGCTCATTGTGGGGTCGATTATGTACCACCTTGATGCAGGGATGCCCCCTGTGACTCAAATCCCTCAACATGTGCAACATGTACGGTAAGCGGGAGTCACTGCCCCTACATTCGTCCATGTTGGCATGCTTGATTGCTCATGGTCATGACACGTTTGTGTGCAGGAGGGGTTGCTTGCCCCTCTGCAATGCCGTGGGAAAATGCGGTTTCACTGCGTGTTCTAAGCATGTGTTTGCATTGGTGCAGTTTACATGCAGGCTGCGTGTCATTGTACATTGTGACTGTGTGGAGACGCCTATGTGATGCGGGACGATGGTCATTTGTTCTACGTCACTGATGTGGGAGTGTGCTCGTACATTGTCATCTCGCCGTTTTTGTGCTCTGTTTTTATGTTGCGTTTTCCGGCATGAGGTGTGGGAATTGCAGGCCTGTCGCTGGTTATCGCTGATTTTTGTGTCGCGGTTGGCCTCATCGCTACTTTTTTGGCATTGGTGTTTCGCATTTTTACGGCGTGGCGTTGTGTTTAACACAGTCATTTGGCACGTTATCGTGTGACTATCGCATAGTGCCGCCGGCTTGTGAATACTACGTTGACATGGTGTTGTTTTCCTGCGATGGACTGCGATATGCAAAGTTGCGCTAAGCTAAATTTGCGATGGTTATCACACGTTCTTGAGAATATACTCCACAGGTACTTTGGACATTTCACACAGAGACAAGAATTTAAAGGGTTAGATGAGAAACAAAGGAAATGAAATTTATGATACCTAAAGATGTACAGTACATGTTATCTGAAGGGAAAAATAATTTTTAGCTGTGTATGAAAACTCTACTAGGCATTACCTACCGATACGAAAGGGGTTTTAAGGTTCCATAATGAACCTATCTCGAGGCAAAATGCTTTGCTACTAATACATCCAGCTCTGAATCTATGGCGCGAAAGGGCATGAACACTTTGTATTGCCCACAGGGGAACCTTAAAGGTAGGTGAAAGTAACTGCACTCACACTTTTAACACGTCAGAGAAATGTATGCGCTACGATGAGATAGAGTTATTGAGATATGCATCATGTTTGTGGAAAGAAGGCCTACTTCTCACTCCAGTTGGGAGGGAGGGCTCGGGTATCTATCTTTATGCATATATCATAATAAACAACTGAGGAATATCTACTTCTACCCACAAAGGAGGGTGCAGGGGAAGACATTTTAGACATGTTCCCAGCAATGATTCCTCTAGTAGGGGTATCACTAAATGTAGGAAGAATAAGGAACCAAGCTCAATTCATAGAGAGGCTGGCTAATGACACTGCTGCTGCTTTAGTTCATATTACTAAAGAAATGACTGCATGCGCAGCATGATTTTGAAAACAGATTGACTTTGAATATGATTTTAGAAAACGAGGGCAGGTTATGGAAACTAATCAAAACAGTGTTCGATCCTATACCTTCTGGGATCAGTGGATTGTAATATTTCTACTCTTGTTTTTAGATGAATCCTGCAACGGTGCATACACTGCATGTGTTCTTGCTTGCGAGACTCTATTCTTTAAAATAAAGGACTTTTAGAGTGCCCATTGCTTACTATTTGTTCGCTTTACTGTCACTCTTATTTGCGTCCTACAAGCATCACTTCCGTTCCTTTCTGTGGAGCCTGGACCAAGTACAGATTGATTCAACTTAATTAGTGTCCGTCCACTGCTCGCATTGGGATTGAGGTACTATTTCTTCTTCCCCTCCCTCCTCCCACTCACCACTACCCCTGTCTGGTGCTCCTTCCCTCCTTCATTTTCAAAGCAGCCATTGCTGCCATAGTCTTGAAGTTGCGTTCAAATGTGACATATGCCAGTGCCACATTGTCCTGTCTCTTCAGTGATCAGGGGTCTCAGATAAAAAAATGCCAACGTCTCTGTTGGTGTAATTCCAAAGCACCTGGAGGGCCAGAAGCCGAGAAATGTTTCCAGCTATATCTAACACGGGGGAGGGGGCGCCGCCCTTCCTATGTAGGCCTTGAAGCATTTGCTTTTTACGACTCAAGTCGCTTTCCTTGACGGACACGAGTGAGAACAGTGTGGCCTCCTTTCTCGCTGGAGAAGTTTGGCAGGAGTGTGAACTGTGTTTAGAAAAGTAAAAGACAAAAAGTCCCATAGATTTATATATCTGTTCTGTTCACCGCCAATTCACCATTCGGGCTCTCAGACGAGACTGTGTTTCTTTCAAATTATTCTTCCTTTCAAAATTGCTACCTCCACCTCCCCTTCTGTTCCTTCTTCTCTTGTATCTACCATTTGTATTCCTTCCTTCTTTTCCTATTTTTAATTTTTCACTACCTTGACTCCCTTCCACCTCTGTTCCTTCATCATTGGTGGCCATCTTTTTTTATTGATCCCTGCCCAGCTCACACACTTTTCAACTTTTAATTTCTTTCCTTTTCTTCTTTTCTCATTCTCGTTTCCTTCACCTGCATCCTTCCTCTCAAGGCTTTCTTTCTGTCTCCCTTCTTCATATTGTACCTTTCCCTCGCCTTTTTTGCCTCCCATTTGTCTGTCCTCTTTTCATTCTTTCAGTCCTCCATGCTTTCCTTTTTCCTCCCTTGCTTACGTCATTCCTTCCCTTCTTCTGTCACTTCCCACTCTACGTCACTCTAATGCACACCACTCCACACTACTCTACAACACTCTATGCCACTCTACCCTACACCTCTCCTTGCCTCTTTACTCTACCTCTCTCTACTCTACCCCACTTCACTCTGTGCCACTCCACTCTGCTCTATGCTACTCTACTGCACTCTACTTTACTCTACGCCACTCTACTCTACTCTATGCCACTTCAGTCTGCTCTATGCTGCTCCACTCACCGCTATTCCATTCCACATCACTCTACTCTATGCCACTCTACTCCACTCTGTGGCAGTCACAATACTCTACGCCACTCCACTCTACTTTACTCTATGCCTCTCCTTTATGCCACTTTACTCTGCGCCACTGTACTCTGTGACACACCATGCCACTTTACTCTATGCCATTCCACTGTGTTCCACTCTACTCCACGCCATTCTACTCCACACCACTCTACTCTATGCCACTGCACTCAACTCTACTCTATGCCTGTCTACTCTACACCAATCCTTTATGCCACTCTAATCTACACCACAGTACTCCGTAGCACTCCACTCTGCGCCACTCCACTCTATGCCACTCCACTTTATGCCACTCTACTCTATACCACTCTACTCTATGCCACTCTAGGCCAACCAGCTCTACACACTCCACTATATGCCACTCTACTTGATGCCGCGCCACAAACTTTTAACTATGATAAGATGCAGCCACGCTGCTCTACAACATGGCTAATAGACATTGGAAAGCCAAAAGCTTTTACAAAGGTGAGACCTATTGACTTTCCCAATGCTTGTGTATTCATTTGCATGGGGCCTAGTTTTTGTTTAGTGTATGCGAAAGACATGTAGATGTTTCAAGTGTTACAAGCAGGAATTAGGCATACGGAGGTGGAAATGAATGCACAGCTTTTTGCATTGCCTGAGAACTGAACCACTAGGTAAATTTCCATTTCTGAACATGGGTATATCTATCTGTGGCTAAGGTTTTTGTTAGTGGCGGCTCGCACAGGTAACGTTGTGAGGCGGGTGAGGCGGGTGGAGCGGGGTGGGGGGGTAGGGGAGTTCGACATACAACGGGAAAGGTGAAAGTAAAGAAATAAAGAAATAAAACCACTTACCTTGCGCTCGCCGCATTGCAGAGTCAGCGATGCGGCGAGCGCAGGATACGTAGTTTTATTTTTTTATTTCTTTACTTTAATCTTTCCCGTCATATGTCAAACTCCACTACACCCTCCCAGCCCTCCTGCCCCCGCCCCGCCGCCCCACAGCATTACCAGTGCAAGCCTCCACAGGTTTTTGTCAGACATTTGCTGAAATTCCAGGAGCTCCTATGCCATTCAGATTAATAAAACCTTGCGGTCAAAGCGATCCTGCTTATAAATTTTATTTGATATTAGGATGTTGATAACAAACTGCTCCCAAAAGTGTCATGGTGCCTTGCCGGGCACTGCAGTAAAAATATCAACTGTATACCTCAACACTTAGGTCATGCTGAATGAAAACCCCAAAGTTCCATTGGCAGAAAGAAAGCATGGGTGATTGACATAAAAGGTGTAAAAGCTCATGCAAAGATTTACACCTCTGCTTAAATGTTTTTTTACACTTTTTTTGCCATTCACAAATATTCCAAGTAAACTGCATAAGGCTTAGGTTTCCGCACGTACATCTTGAAATGTTCATGTGGCATTTTGCAACTTGCATTTTTTACTATGTGTAATTGCAAGGAGTGCATATCTGTGAATGTATAGTAATTGTATTATGTTCAATTACCCACTGTTAAAAGGCAGCTTAAATTGCAAATTCACATTTTCTATTGCTTATGCCTCACCACGTTTGAGGGGGGAAACAACCTTTACATTACGGATTTTACCCCTCAAACAATCACAACGTGGTTGTTACAACAACCATGTTGTTACCATGCAGTGTCATTACTACGCAAGTCATTACATCGACTTGCAGTAGATGGCGCTCTTACATAAGGAATAGTATAATTTACTATTCCAACACCTTCCCTACTGTTATGTAGGCTGGAGTTGGAATAGTAAATGATACATTTCTAATGTTACAGCGCCATCTACTGCAAGTCGATGTAATGACTTGCGTAGTAAGGGTATTGCGTGGTAACAATGTGGTTGTTGTAACGACCACGTTGTGATTGCATTGCAGAGTAAAATCCACGTTGTAAAGGTATATATTCGTTTGAGGGTGAGTAACCTCTCCTCCTATCATGGAAGGAATGTTACTCCAGCCCTTTGCTTGATAAAACCATCAACTGCACCCAGAATGGGAGAGTTTTCATACCCACAACCCTGTAAGTTTGTGGGGTTTTACAAAATTACAAGGCAAGCCATGCCTTGTTCCTCGCTGTAGTAAACCCATGTATGGCCTTTACTACTGCATTATTCATTGCCTGTGTGGCAGAGACTTACTCAATAGTGAACCCATTAACACCTGACAGGTATCTTTTTGTGGCTAGCTGTGAGGCATAAATATAAACTTTTCAGCCGTAAATGGCTTTGTGTATAAGCGTTGTTCCCACATAAGTGAATGGAGGAGGGGGTAAAGGTGAGAGCATGGTACTACTTCTGGACTAACATAAAGATGTTCACAGCACAGAGTTGGCTGATGCATGGTCTAACGTTGCAGCAGAAGTGCAGAGGTAAAATTATTTAAAGCACTAAAAAAACACCAGCACTAGGGCCAGATATGACACATTTCTATGTAAGTATCTTTCTATTTTCACTTCAGGCATGGAGCATGATGCTTAAAATTAGAATTATGTTTTCCTGTGTTTCCTGTGTTGATTATTGATACATTAATTGCATGTTTCAGTGTACAGCTGAAAATTGTACGACTTTAAATTTTGTACTGCATTGCAACATAACAATGTTTTCTTTCTTTTTTTTGGATTGTGCTTCTCATTAATAAACAGAAGAAAAAGAAGGTAAAGTTTAGTCATTCTCTTAAAAAATTATAAAAAAGGAATTATTGTCTTTTTAACAAAGAGCTAAGAAGGAAAATACATTTTCTTATCTTTTGTTTTTTGTCATCATTGAAAGCTCTGGACTCAGATGCCTGGAGATATGGTAACAAAAGTATCCAATGCCTAATTCTGAACTATTTCAATCACACACTCGAGGCCTCACCTGACAATCGCTCTGCACAGTTCCAGGATCTGCCAGCAAGAAAATCTCAGCAAGGTAAAGAACACTGTTTTCTTTTAACTTTGCAACACCCACAACCATGTCAAAGTATCTTGGTGCCATCTGTGGCATAAAATATTAGCTCCAACTATTTTTTGCACAACATCTACATCTGATCTAATTAATTGACCATGTAACGAGGAAGCAGAGAGCCAAACCAGTTTCTAGTGTGCACTGTTTGAGCATTCCTTGTTAATCATTTATATTGGATTTGTATGAGGGACGCTGTTCTTTGTAGTGCACATTCTCTAATTTGACTAACTTCTGCTATCAAGGTAGCAAGTCGTGGAAAATGAGGTGCAGAGAGGTACACTGATTCGCCCAGGAATACAAAGTTTGGGTAAATGAGGGGAAATGGGATTTCAACCGTTTTCCTGGCTCCACAGTTTACCACTTAGGGCCTTATTGCGACTACGTCGTGGTGGCAGCTGTGGACTGCCAGAATGGAGGTCCACCGCCATGCTCCGACTATGGTGGTCAGACTTCGACAGGGATTCGCAATCCCTTTTGAATTTGCAGCGGTTAGAGGCTGGTAATTTGCTGGCAGTGCCACAGCTGCACCGCCAAGCATATTACTAGTTTCCTCAATACCACCGTTTCCATGGCTGTGAGCCCACCATGAAAGGTGTAGCAGTGAAGAAACAAAGGGGGCCCTACACGACCCTTTGTTGCCTCAGGGCCATGGGGTACATGCAGGGGGACACATTTTGTGCCTCCCTGTATGCATGCACCTCAGTTCCTGCAGGGCAAGGACTTGACAGTCCATGCCCTGCAGGAACTGCCTTTGACACTCACATTGCAGTCCTTTTTTCATAAGCACCGCTGTGGGACTGCCAAAGTACCACCTGCCAGAGACTAAAAAGCCATAATCTGGTGAGTGGTTTCTTATGGCTTTGGCGGTCTTGGAGCAGTGCAGCGGTGTGGTGGCCCTGCTCCAAGACCGCCAAAGTCATAATAGGGCCCTTATTCGGGATACCATACCTGCTGTGAGTTTTAAAAAACTGTACAAAGGTTCTGTTTTTGTCTTTCTTTAAATAAAATAGCTCTTGGTATTAGAAATCACTATGAAACTCTTACATCTTTTATATGCTGCTTGCCATGAGGATTCTTACCCTACGGCATAGAAAATAAAACAATCTTTGGTACATACAATCTAGTGTGTTCTAGAAGCGTTGATTATTGATTGGTGAGTTTAAAGATTTTTCTTTTAAAAGACCCTACACTTATCCTACGTTAAAAAAAAACATTTAGGGGCCGATTACGATACTAACAGTAAAGGCTCCGACCTGGGGTAGCCTTTAGGGCTGCATCGTAATAGGCTCACGGACCACCAGACTCGCAGGGCCGCAGCAGTGGCGGTCTTCCGACTGCCCTTTTATGACCAGGGCGGCCAGAAGCCCTTGGACCACCGTAGATCCCTGGTGGTGGCGCGGCGGTCTTGAGGTTGAAATATGCTTTGCGGGGCCGCTACGGCCCCGCCAACATTACGAGTTTCCTCACAGCCATAGTTTTTGTGACAGTGTGACAGCCATAAAAAGTGTGCCTGTTAGGAAACAGGCCCCCTTGTGCCTCTGCACCATGGGGTGCATGCAGGGGGTACACGTTGTGCTCCCCTGTGTGCATGCACTCCAGTAGATGCACAGCATGGACTGCAGCAGTCCATGCCGTGCAGGTACTGATTTCAATGTTCTCATTGTGGTGCCTATTTCATAGTCAACACCGTGGGAATGCCAAACAACCGCCCGCAAGACAGGAGAAAACTCTGAATCTGACGGGCGGTTCAACCACGGGTTTGGCAGTGCTGGAGTGGGGCTGTACCGCTCCTACACCACCAAACTCGTAATGAGGCCCAAAGTGTGTGGTACATATAGATATTACTAAGACTATTAATAGTAATTTGGCCATATAAGTATGGGTTTTAGAGTAGAGTCATATTCAGATTTGTACTGATAATTGTATTTAAAATTAAACATAACAGAAAGAAAATGTTTGCAAATTCTAATTGTATTAACATTGCACACCAGAGCCAAATGTGTTTAAAACAAAATCACACTGCCTTTTTGTGCTGCTTTAAAGTATTAGTCAATAAGTTTATTTTTCTGTTTTTCCTTAATATGAGTTTCATTTAAGCATTGTTAGTTTATCAATTTTCTATGACACATTCCCTCTTTTTTTAACCCCAAGTTTTTCTAAGAATTTGGGGATTTGTTTTATTTCTAATACTTGTGAAACAATAGTCTAATCTGTGTATTTAAAGGTTATTTGGCTCTACTACAAATACTTTGTTTCAGCATGCAATGAAACATAATGTCACTTGTCAACATACCAAATGAATTATTGATTTTAACCTTTATAGTCTGACACAGCCTAAAGAAAGCAGAATCCACTGAAATCCGTGAAACACTAGTTGACTGTAGCAGCAATGTTGAACATCTCTATTTGTCATTCAGACCACCTAAACATATTTCACAGTAATCAAAGGAAAACTGAATTGTTAATGAAGGTTAGGAATAGAATCAACTGTCACGATTGTGTACCATAATTTAATTTACTTTTTATGTTGAATGACTAAACAAAGTTATTGAATTGAATAAATCAATTGTTGTTGAAGAGGAATACACTGAGGCTGCAGGTATATACTCCAAGTGCAACAGTTACTAATGACTGTGATTTGCAGTAATGGTAAGAAGTTGGGTTTATAATTGAGGGTGATAAGTACCTACCTCAAGTCAATCAATCAATCAACCAGGGAATTGTGAAGCTTGCTACTCGCCCGTGAGGGCCTCGAGGCGCAGGGGTGCAGCTCCGGGTCAGCCGAAGAGCCAGGTCATGAGGCTCTTCCTGAAGGTGTGCAGAGTGGGGAAGTGTCTCATATTGATCGGGAGCTTGTTCCAGGTCTGTGTAGGAGAAGGCTCTTCTGCCAGCTTTGGCTTTGTGAATGCGCGGGGTTTCGGCGAGGGTGAGGTCGGCAGGACAGAGGAAGGATACTCTTTTGTTGAGGTATTGGGGGCCTGTGTTATGGAGGGATTTGTAGGCGTGGGTGAGTATCTTGAAGGCTACTCACTACTCGATGGGGAGCCAGTGGAGGTTTTGCAGGTGTAGGTTAATGTGTTTATGTCGTGGGTAGCCGAGGACGAGTATGGCTGCGGTGTTCTGGATGGTCTAGAGTTTGCGGAGCAGGGATTTGTTGATTCCGGCGTAGAAGGCGTTTCCGTAGTCCAGTCTGCTTTTTATGAGTGCATGGGTGACAGTCTTTCTGGATTCGGTGGGGATCAATTTGAAGGTCTTGCGAAGGATGCAGAGGGTGTTGAAGCAGATGGAAGCGACGGAGTTGAACTGTCGGGTCATGGTGAGGGAGGAGTTGAGTATGATGCCGAGGTTTTGGACGTGGCCCATGGGAGTGGGGGTTTCTGAGGTGGGGCGGGCCACCAGGTGATGTTCCATGCTGAGGAAGTGGATCCGATGACAAGGACTTCTGTCTTCTCCGAGTTGAGGTTTGGGCAGCTGCTGCTCATCCAGGATGCGACGGCTTTCATTTCTTCCTGGAAGCTGGGTATGGTGGTGTTGGGATCCTTTCTGAGGGAGAAGATGAGCTGGGTGTTGTTGGCGTAGGAAACTATGCTGAGTCCATGCTGTCTGATGATGGTGGCAAAGGGGACCATGTAGATATTGAAGAGCATGGGGCTGAGTGACGATCCTTGGGGTACTCTGCAGCTGATCTCTGTGGGTTCGGAGAGGAAGGGTGGGAGTCTACTTCTTTGGGTTGTGCCGGTGAAAAAGGAGCGGAGCCTGTTGAGGGCAGTTACCTCTATACCAGCGTCGTGGAGTCTGCTGGTGAGAGTGCAGTGGGAGACGGTATCGAAGGCTGCTGAGAGGTCTAGTAGGATGATGGCTGCGGTGTGGCCTTGGTCGAGGAGAATGCGGATGTCATCAGTGGCAGCGAGGAGGGCGGTCTAGGTGCTGTGGTTGCTGCGGAATCCAGATTTGGAAGGGTCGAGGATGGAGTTCTCTTCGATAAAGTTTGTTAACTGGACATTGACGGTCTTCACGTGATTTTGGCCGAGAAGGGCAGGAGAGAGATGGGTCAGTAGTTTTTGAGGTTTGTCGGGGCTGCAGAGGGCTTCTTGAGGAGGGGAAACTGCTGGCTTCGAAAGTGGCATTGATGGTGCGTTGTAGCTCGGGTGCTGTGGCGGCTGCGGCTCTGTGGAAGATGTACGGCGGGCAGGGGTCCATGGGAGCTCCTGAGTGAATACTTTTCATGGTTGTGGCGGTGTTTTCGGTGGTGACCGGGGTCCGGGCGGATGTGGTAGGCTGGCTGTCGTTGCTGGAGGAAGAGGTGGTTTCAGTATCTGGTGTCTGTTCGTTGAAGTTGTCATAGAGGGACTTGATTTACAGATGGAAGTAGGAGCCAAGTTTGTTGCAGTGGTCCTGGGAGGGTGTGACGTCTGGGTTTCGCTGGGGGTTTTAGTGAATTCCTGAATGATGCTGAAGAGTTAATTTTAGTTGGTGAAGTTGGCGAGGATTTTGTTTTGGATGAAGGTCTTTTTGGTGGATCTGATGAGTTGGTGGTATTCTGTCATGACGTTCTTGTAGGTGGTCCGATCTTCTGAGGTTTTGCTGTTCCTCCATAGCTTCTCGAGACATCTACAGGAGCGTCTGGATTCTTGGAGGTCGGTGGTGAACCAAGTGGCTTTCTTGGGGCGCTGTCTGTCAGGGTTGCGGAGGGGGCGGGCTTGTCTGCGCAGTTGGTGATCCATCTGTGTAGTTCTTTGGCTGCAGAGTTGGCATCGGTCGAGTTGGGAGGGGCATCATGGTTGAGGGTGCAGTTGAGGTGCTCCTTGGTGACCTTGTTCCAGGTCCTTCACAGAGGGTGTGTTGTGGGTTTGTGAGCGGTGGCCTTGTCGAAAGAGAAGTGTATGCAGTGGTGGTCCATCCAGGGGGGTGTTGCGTGGTGTGGCTGCAGTGGATGTTGTTGCCTCCTGCGAAGATGGGGTTGAGTGTGTGTCCTGCCTTGTGGGTGGGGATGGTGAAGAGCTGTTTCAAACTGATGTTGGCAAGGTTGTTCAGGAGGGTGGAGGAGTTAGGGTCGCTGAGGTTGTCGAGCAGTATATAGTCCATGGAGGCAATAGCGTGGGGGGCGATGAGGTCGGTGATGGTAGTGGTGAACGTGGTTCGAGGTCCGGAAGGTCTGTAGGCGAGGGTGCCATGTAGGGTCATTCTAGGGCTGGTCTGGATCTTGAAATGGAGGTGTTCCGGGGGGGTGAGGCGTCGTTCGTGCTGGAGGTGGTGAGTCAGAGGGTGTTCTTGTGTGCGACGGTGCAATGGTGACTCCTCCTCCTGGGTGGTTGGGGCAGTCCTTCCTCTGGATCTTGTATCTGTCGGGGATGGTGGTCGTGATGTCAGGGGTGGATGTGGGGTTGATCCAGATTTCTGTGAAGAAGGTGACATCTGCCAAGAGGGTGTCCAGGAGGTCACAGATTTCTACTGCATGTCTGTGCAGGGAGCACACGTTGAGGAGGATGCAGCTCAGGGCTTCGTGTGTGTGGCATCTGGTGGGAGAGCGGTGGGCGCTAGGGTGCGGAGGTTGGTGAAGGTTTGTGGGTAGTGTCTGCAAGAGAATTGGCTGTGGGTGGTGTGGACAGCTGGCAGTTCTTGTACCTACCGCGGTTGAAGCGTGGAAGGCAGCTGAGTTGTAGCAATGGGTTGTCGGAGGACCAGGGCCCTTAGTGCTGGTGGCAGTCAGGTCACGGACGGGCACAGACGGGCTTGCTTTGACACGTCCCCTGCGCGCGGCCGCCATTATATAGGGAAGGGGGAGGGAAGCGCAGCTGGGAGGCAAGAGCAGGAACCAGCAGGGGGGAGGGTCCGCAGGGGCAGGAGCGGCGGGAAATGGCAGCAAAACGGGCACTGAGGCCACAAACAACAGCACAGGTACAAGAAAAAAAATAAAACGGGCAAAATAAACCGAAAGACAGAAAATAACAATTACAAAGGCACAATAACAAAAAGACAGATGAAAGACAGAAAACGGGCACAAACACAGACAGACAACAGCAGAAGAGCAAGGCTTTCCCACTAGACCACCAGGAATGAGGTGCAGGCAGGAGCCTGCAGGTGGAGGAGGGCCTCAAACACCTAACTTTTCAGAGAGGTGTAGGGGGCAGTGACACAACAGTGAAGCTGCTGGGGCGGAGAGCAGAGTCCCTGACCAGGAGGTCAGAGGTCTTGTTCATAAGCCCGAGCAGCAGCCGCAATTAAATAGGTATGGGGGAGGGAAGCGCAACTGGGAGGCGGGAACCGCCAGGGGGGAGGGGCCACAGGGAGAGCAGCTGCGGAGGAAACAAACAACAGCACTGGTACAAGAAAAAAATGAAAATAGGCAAAATAGACAGCAAGACAAAAAAATAACAATTACAAAGGCACAATAACAAAAAGACACTCAGAAGACAGCTAACGGGCACAAAGACAGACAACAGCGGACCAGCAGAAGAGCAAGGATATCCTACTGGACCACCAGGGATGAGGCACAGGCAGGAGCCTGCGGGGGAATAGGGCCTCCAACACCTACCTTCTCAGAGAGGTGTAGGGGGGTAGCGGCACAACAGCGGAGCTGCTGGGGCACAGAGCAGTGTCCCTGATCAGGAGGTCAGAGGTCTTAATCACAATCCTTGTCACTGTGAACTAGCAATGTCACTAAATAAACCTGAGCTCAACACCCTGGTATTAATGGTACAGAGCAGACAGGCTTAATTTAACTTAGAAGCAGTGTGTAAAGAATGATGCAGTACTAAAAAGGTAAGAAACTCAAAATGCAAAACAATAAATATCCCAAAACAAATTAGAAAAATTGTGTAACATTTAATAAACAAACTGAACCAAAATACCAAAAATCCTATAAGGGGGAACCAGGATATGATTTATTACGTTTTAAGTAGAAGTAGCACCTAGCAGAACAAAGTGCCAGTGATAGTTAGTGGTCACAGTAGAACGATACCTAGGCACAATTGGACCACGATGGAGCGCAAACCAGTAACCAGGTTCGTCTTGAGCAAAGATTTTAACTTCTGACTTTAGTTCTTTAAGTCCCAGTTCACCACAGGAGTACACTTCTAAAGTCCCCAGGATCTCAGTGGAGGCACTTAGAGACTCAGAGGGTGGCAGGCAGAGGCCAACAGGAAGGACCAGTCCCGGTCCAGTTGCCACTGGTCAGCAGGGCAGTTGCAGGAAAAGGCCTCTTGTATCTTGTTGGGTTCTTGTAGCTTGAACAGAATACCAGCCTTATGACTCTCGTAGCATACTTCTTTGTCCTGGGTACAAGAGGGAGAGCAGGTCTAGTTCTTTATGGCTCTATTCACAAATCAGACAGCAGGTTCAGCCCTCTTCTGTACTTCCACAGGTCCAGGATTGTTCAGAAGTGGGTGCCTGAAAATGGTATATTTTATGCTTGGCACAAGCTGGTCGGTGGGAATTACCCCTCTGCACATCCTAATCAATGGGGTAAAGATTCCCTGGGCTAACCCTACCCTCTTTGGTATTTTCAAGATGGTGAAAGTCTTTGTTCACATTAAACTTGGACTCTGAAGTCTGGGAGAGTGTTTTGGGAGTGTACTATAATAATACTAGTATCTTTCCCACATCTAAGACTACAATCCAGTATGAAGCAGGTCCTGCACTTACAACAAACTCTGAGACTGAAGTCTGGTAGAACAAAAGCTGAGTTTTCCAGCAGTCACACAGTGAATAACAAGAAGTGTGCATCGAGTGTTACATGTAAACTCAGCCTAGCTGTCAAGCAGCCATTGATACTGTAATATCACAAAAAGACCCACTGAGACTGAATCCTGCCTGCCTGGGAGACCAATGAAGGATGCTGCACATGTCAGAAAACATTTGCTTCTGACTGGGTTGGCCTCTTTCAAGTATGCCCCAAGTGTCAAAGGAAAAAAAACATCAGACCTGTCAAGCAGGATTTAGCATTCGAAAAGGATTTTACAGTTTAATGTCAAAAAGCATAATCACAGCCCCATGCTGCAGATTCTGTCAGGTTCAAAAGGGTCATTTCTGCCCATTCAGGTCAACCTTTTGTTTGCCCTGGGGGGAATTTCACACCCATTCATGCCTATTTAAATGCTAATTACTGGCTGGCAGACTTAGGACAGCAAAATGCAGAGTAGTTCCCAGGAACTTCAGGCAGGTAATAGAAACTTAAGTCACTTTTCCTTAATCTTTAGTAAACCTCTGACTTCATGATTGAATTGGATCTTGATAATTAATAAAAATAGTTGTTTCATAATTTTTCAAGGTAGTTCTATTCTCAAGATACAGTATTAGTATTTAATATTGCATCCCATGTGCTACATAGAAAATAACTTTTGGGACCTTATTACTGATAGGACAGGTGTAACATTAAACTTTTACATGTCCTACTTTTAAATACCATGAACCGAGTGTTATGGGCAAAAATACGTATTTATGGGTAACTTACAAACGTTTAAGAGGAAGATTTAGCCCTGTCAAAAGGGATTAAATTGACAGGTTGAATTTTCAGCTAGAGAGGGTAGGCCTGAAGTCGTGTTCACACTATCACTGTAATAGATGGCACAGTGATTGCTGCAATTCACCTGTGACATTTAAATACAAGCCTTGGGTACACTTTGATACCATATACAAGGGACTTATAGCTAACGTAAACGTGCCAATTAAGAGTATCCCAATTTTACCATGATGAAAGGAGAAGCACAAGCACTTTGGGCTAGATGTACAAAACATTCTTGTGTTCGTAAACGTGAATCAGGCTGTTTGTGAATGCAAAAATGCCTTTTCAGATGCACTAACCCTAAATTGTGAATCAGTAACCTGTTACCGAATCGCAATTTGGGTTTGCTAATTGGTATTTGGAAGGGGTGTGTTTAGGGCGTCCCTTCCAAATACTGGTTAGCTTTGGAATGTATGACTTTTTTGCACCCAAAATGCGGTTTCAAAACATTCGCACTGTACACCCAAATCAAAGTTGTTGGTAACCCATTTGTAAATTAAAAGGGGTCCTTAGGGGACCTCTTCCCCTCCGAGCATGGTAGAAAACGTATTTTTTAAGAGCGGGCAGTGGTCCAAGCATCCACTGCCAACTCTTAAAAAATGAAACTTAAAAATTGCTAAATTCAAAAAAAATCACAGACAGGATGGTCTGCTGACACAGGCCGGTGATCATCCCTTTGATGGCAGCGAATCGTAGTGAGTCACAAATTGCGACTTACCTCACTAATTATAATGAGGTAAGTCTATTTGTAACCCACTACAAACTGCTATTTTAGGATTAGTGGCGAAATAACTCGCTTGTACATTAGTGATAGCAATTACCAAATCGAGATTTGCAAAAAATCGCTATTTGATAATCGCTATTACTATTCGTCGTAGATCTAGCCCTTTATCACTGATTAGCAGTGGTAGGGTGCACAGTGTTCTACAGCGAGCATAAATATAGGGTTCAGCGAAAGGGGAAAAATCTGGGATGACCATGCAGAAAAGGCAGATTTCCTACAGTAATATAAATGTTAAAAACATTACCAATTTTTATTCCTAGCTTCTGGGAACTGCACAATTAAAGTCTGTCTTGGTAATTAGAATGACTTTAACTTCAAATGCACAGAGCACAGCGAAGAAGATAAGCTAGTAAACCATAGAAGGAACCACATGCATCATTTCCACATTTTACTTCTTTTTTTAGACAGATAGACAAACCAACGCGGTCCCTAATGTAATTTTGGTTTAACTGAATGAAGATAACAACTATCAAAGCTAAAGAAAAATTCATGGAGAAGGACTGCAAAGAATGTAATAATGTAGTTAAACAGAATGGGAAAAATGTTGTAAAATCTTCATCTGCAAAAACAACAGTTGATGGACAGAATGCAGAACAATGTCATACATTCACCCCAGTACAGAGATCTGGGCCTAAATCCATCGTTTTTTTGCTCACCATGCCGTTCCAGTTTGAACCCAGCCATATGCAAATCAGTCTTGACCCTGTGCCTCATGGGAACAGACCAGCCCGAACTGCCAAGCCAGGTCCCCCCTGGACTGGAAACAAGCATCCTAGGACCGGTTTCGGGGTTTCACCCCTCTTCAGCCAGGATAGCTTGATTCCAGTGGCATGGAGAGCACTGGACCCACATCTGGGCATACCCCTCCCACTCGGCGTGACAAATGCAAAAACAACAGTTGATGGACAGTTTAGGCCCAGATCTCTGTACTGGGGTGAATGTATGACATTGTTCTGCATTCTGTCCATCAACTGTTATTTTTGCATTTGTCACCCCGAGTGAGACGGGTATGCTTAGACGTGAGTCCCGTGCTCTCCATGCCACTGGAATCAAGCTATCCTGGCTGATGAGGGCTGAAAGCCTGAAACCGGTCCTAGGATGCTTGTTTCCAGTCCAGGGAGGACCTGGCTTGGCAGTTCGGACTGGACTGTTCCCATGGGGCACAGGGTCAAGACTGATTTGCATATGGATGGGTTCAAACTGGAATGGCATGGTGAGCAAAAAAACGATGGATTTATGCCCAGATCTCTGTACTGGGGTGAATGTATGACATTGTTCTGCATTCTGTCCATCAACTGTTGTTTTTGCATTTGTCACCCCGAGTGAGACGGGTATGCTCAGACGTGAGTCCCGTGCTCTCCATGCCACTGGAATCAAGCTATCCTGGCTGATGAGAGCTGAAAGCCCGAAATCGGTTCTAGGATGCTTGTTTCCAGTCCAGGGAGGACCTGGCTTGGCAATTCGGGCTGGACTGTTCCAATGGGGCACAGGGTCAAGACTGATTTGCATATGGCTGGGTTCAAACTGGAATGGCATGGTGAGCAAAAAAACGATGGATTTAGGCCTAGATCTCTGTACTGGGGTGAATGTATGACATTGTTCTGCATTCTGTCCATCAACTGTTGTTTTCGTAAAATCTTCATATTGCTTATTTAAATGAATACCAACTACAACAGAAGATACAGGTTTTTTAACATCTCTGCATTCTTTTCCACTCATGAGAGTCTTTCATTACACATCTGTGTCATTGGGAGTTCATCTGTATTTCCTTCAGAAGTCGAATAACATATATAGCCAACTTGTTGCATGGATTTACAAAGCAATGTATTATGGGTACTTGGAAGACTCCTTCCACCTCAATATTAACCACAACGGGAATCTTTCAAAGGTCGTGAAATGTAGTTTAGTTTAGTTTTGAACAACTTGAATCATTTGTTAAATTTGTACACAGGTATGCTATTTTTTATCACCAAATAAAGCATGATATATTGAACTTTAAAAATGTTGAATTATCTCAACAGATCGTTGCAAGTTCAAACTGCATCTGTATAAAGACACAAACTATGCAAGCGGGTTTGCTGTATCTTTCACTGTGCAAGTGGAAAGCAAGATTTATCATATGTACTGCACAAAAGATAAATCTATTGAATTCAGGGTAAGACCACAACTGTCAACTGTTTTTCCTGACTTCTACCTTTCAGAACATTTACCTGGTTGTGCTTGTTCTACATAAACTCTTCAGTGTAACTCCTCCACCAAACGTATAGAAAGATTGGCTGTACTCATGAAAAGAGCAATACCAATGTTATGATCGCACAAAAAATTGAACCTAGATCTTTGTTTAGTTCTTCTACCATTCAGATTCATGAAGAACCTGTTTGAAGGTCTTCTCTTCATTGAAGTGGCGGAACTCCATTGTGGTACATAACAGCTATTGTCCCTTTTTTTTGTTAATTGACAAATCACAATTATAAATGGTTTATGTATGATCCACCTGAATGACCAATGTTTTTTACAACATATTATTAGCATTGTATATGCATGTACAGTTTCACAAGGAGCAATTATTAGCAAAAATGTGACAATTGTACATTTAAGTATCTATATTACATTCAGTATCAATGCTCATTATAGTCTGTATTATCAGATCCCAGGCTTTATTACATTGTACCCACAGTGAGCCGATGCAGCACAATGGTAAAGTGCTCTTATTATTGACGGATCTGCATATGTAAGGAAAGAACCAAGAATAACTACAACGAGAACTCAGGAGATTTGCTGGGAAAGAAACCACCAAATGTAGAACCAGGAAGAGTACAACGAGCGCCGCGTTGAAAAGCGTTGGGCGCACTTCAGCCACACCCCTGGAGCATCAAAGTATTGTGGGGCATACAGTATTTGCCACACTCACAGCATACCCTGCGATGTGTGGTCCTCCCCCATTGTAATGATTTGTGATCCTAAGGAAAACAAGTTTTCAGGCCCCCAAATCATCCTCTACAGAAACAATTACCCTACCAGCTCCATCAATTATAGTCATGGTCTCAACGATGCTGGACCAGCCTGTTGCCACATCCGGCTGTCTAATACCCCTCTTAACCTCTCTCCACAATGCACTGTCCTCACAGTCTGCCCACTTTTTCAGTTCAAAATACCGTTTATATTTGCTAGGGCCCATTGCACTATTTCAGCGAATTGATATCTGTTTTTTGGCCAACAAATCTACTGGTCACTTGGTTGCCCTTGGTTTTCGGATAGAGGCCTAGCAGACACATATGAAATATTTCAAAATAGTCCTATCTGTGGTTGCGGTTTTAAAATACAGCATTGTTCCCTCATATGCAATCAGCACTAGGCAACTCCACAATATATGAAAAATGCTGGTCTCAAATGTTCGACATCTAGTGCATCCTGCCTGTGCCTGTGGGTATATACAGTTGATCCTCTTGGGGGTTATATACAGTGTTTGCAAATAGTAATACTGTATGAGCTTAAAATGCTGGTTGCCGGATATTTTAGGAGTTAGATGCAACACCCTCAGCCTGTCATCATCACCTAACAGCAAGTCCATATCTTCCTCCATCTGTGTTGTAGTCTATCCAGAGCTTTTTTGTATTGTGAAGTCAGGGACTGGTGCAATACAATTATTGGTCTTTTCCTGACATCTATGGAGTATAGGCTATCTTGATAATTATGTTGGATGGGTTCTTATGATCTGGTATGCACCATTTTACTGATAGTGGTCACAACCACCCCATCTTTGCAGAAAGTGGCCATCTGAGATTCCATAGGCATCCCTCAGGTTCGAAAAATTAGCAAAGTTGCCACCATCATACATATTTCAGACAGCAGCGAATCCATTCTCCTCCCACTCCTGCAAGCCAGTCTAGTTACCATAATACAGTATGGGGCATATTCTCAAGGATCTATCGCCGAGTTAACGGCACTTTATCGCAGCCAAACTCGCGATAAATACATCGCCCAATTCACAAGCTGGTGCAAACAGACCATAGTACCAGTTTACCTGCGATAGCAGCCACAAAACACATCACCACAGATTACCCCGGCAACTATCGCTAATGAGATGCAGAGTAGGCGTTCCCGTGCGAAAAGCCGCAAAAACACCACTCCTCAACATTCTCAACGACCAGCCACATCGGCAATAAGAACACAAAACAGGCGATAAGGCACGTTAGCACCAGGAAACTAACACCTGCTCTGACCTGCTGTAAAGTCGGACAACAGCCTGCACCACAAAAGGGAGCCCAGCCCAGAGCCACACCTGAAGAACAACAGATGCACCCGGGCAACTGAACCTGCAGCCCGGAGCCCCAATAGGGCAACAACACCCACTGCCACCACCCCAGGACTCCCCCCCCCCCCCCCTCCTCGGCACTCCCCTGACCAAAGACATGCCACATCAACTACACTGAATCATGTACCAAATAATCCGCATGATGTCGCACAATCACATCTGGTGACATGCATGTGTCTTCACAAAAATGAGCATCACATATTCACCTTCGAAGCAACAAATGAAAATTTATTAAAATAAACACTGCACAGAAATGAAGACACATGGCGGCTCCCCTCGGGACAATCTGTAGGCCACAGCCTGCAAGACAAAAATCATGATGAGAAGGTGTATCCTGCGCACATCAAGGGACAGAGAGAGAGAGCGAAGGAGAGAGAGAGGACGAGAGGGAGAGAGATATAGAGAGGGGGAGAGAGAGAGAGAGAGAGAGAAGAAGAGAGGGGGAGAGAGAGAGAGGGACAGGGAGAGAGAGAGAGCTGACACTGCGCACCCAGGCCATGCTGCTCACCTGCTGCCACCGGTGTGTCCTCAACCACATGCCGGTATGTAGTGCAGTTCACCAGGTCCCACATCTGAGACAGACCCGTCATCTGAAACAGAGTCCAGATACATGAATGGCGCAGTACATACAATTGCACAAGACATCATCGCCTACCCGCCCCTGCGCACCCACGCAGAGGCATCCCAGCCCCTCCTGCCGCCCAGCGATGCATGCTAGCCCCTGCGCACCCAGGCCTCACTGCTCACCTTCCGCCACCGGCGTGTAGAAAAGAGGTCCCACCACCTGCCGCTGCAAGCCACAATCCCGGGTCCCGCGGACATGGCACCTTTGACATCATAAAGCTACGCTCCGCAGGCCACCAGGTCTCACATTTGATTCTGGGTCTTGATTTCGCCATTGTAGAGGACATACCAGTGCACAAGGCATCATCGCAGGCTGCACACCCGCTCAGCCCTTGAGTTGCCACTAACTGTGATGCGGGATGCGATGGCACGTGGCGGTTGGCCCGCGCTGCCCACCGGCTCTGGCCAACACTGCAGTCCAGCAGGGCACACAAAACCTGAGCAGTCCGGACCGCCGGGATGGAGCATCACCGCAGGCTGCACACCCGCTCAGCAGTTAAGCTGCCCCTACCTCAGTGCACCCAAGGTCACCGTCCCGTGGCGGTGTGCCTGTGCCGGCCGCAATGTATCCGGTGCCACCAAGTCTGTGCCTCGCAAGTCATGGACCCTCTATGAGTGGGTATCGTGGTGCGGACACCATCATATCACCTCCGGGCCTGCGAAATGTGATGTCACAGGCCCTTGGGCCCCCATGCCTACATGCACACCACACGGATACACCCCGAGAGAGGCTGGAAATGGCGTTGAGAACGTGCGCCCGGCCGTTTTTATAGGCAGGGTCACATGTGCTGTGTGCTGGATGGGTGTGGTGTGGGTGTACACCAGCCGTGAGGGAGTGGCTGTGGCATGCTGACAACTAGACCTGTGAGCAGCAGATCCCTACAGGGAAGACATGGGACATGTAGCGTTGTCGTCACCCCCTGTAAGCGTAACTGGAGTGGGCTGGCCTGGCGTATGCCAGTCCACGGTAAGGGTTTGAACAATGACCCCGGCTCTTTGGGCAAGGGACAAGGAAGTAACAAATGCATGCGTCGCTGTTGTTGCGTCGGCACCACTTTGACAACATTCGGCAATGTGTCACCCTGTGACCCAAGTCCAACGATATGAGACACATGGATGTGACAGGAATTCACTGACCCAACATTCGTCCATACTACCACACTAGAAAGACCATGGACACGACACTTCTGTGTGATTCTGAATGTTTCTTGCATCTGGAGCAGTACAGGGCCATGCAAAGCCCACTGTACAATGTTGGCCCGTAGCGGGCCAGCCAGAGTTCTTCAGGGAATGACAAGTCTAAAGGGAGGGGAAGAGTTCAGTCCGCAGTCTGTTAGCTGTGTCATTGGCGATCAAACAGCAAATGGCAGTCCATTGCGAGGTACAAGGTGAGTGTCGCAGAGTGCATCGGGGGACAGTGGAAGGTGATGATGCAGAGGGCAGTGCCAAGCTGAAGCCGGACCTATGGCTGAGATGAATGCTGCTGTGTCCTTTTTACCACGAGGGCAGAATCCTCTACATCTTTGTCCTCTGCTGTCTCATGTGCCTCACGTGTGGGTGGTGCTGGCCTTTCTCCAGCACTGTGTGGCAGTGACACTTCAGGGGCCGGAGATGTGGATGTAGTGGTAGCAGCAGCATGCATCAGCGCAAGGCCTTTTGGCAGCAATGCCATGAGGATGGTTTTGAGGTCATTGTGGAACCCAACTACCTCTCGCTGGTGTACAGCCTTGGCAGCCGCTCTTTCCACATTGGCCCGCTCCAGGGTCTCCATGAGCCTCCGCATGAGTCACAACTCCCGGGCGAGCTTGCTGAAGCCACTCTGACTAGACAGTCCTTCTTGTTGCAGAGTCAGGACTCTGGCGATGTCAGCCATGGTTCATTGGAGAGCATGGAGCAGACTGTGGGTGTCCGTAAGTGACTGTGGGTGGTCCCTGATGGGACTTAGACACCCTCGTATGGCATCTAGTAAGTCTGCCATGAGGTCGAAGCCCACCCGTACCTGTTCAGCCTGCTGCTCCTGGCAAACCAGCACACAGCGTTGGAAGGCCATGTGTTCTTCATGGGGGTCCTGGGAGGCAGCCGTGGTGGTTGGGTGCTGCCTGCTGTGTGCTCTGTGCAGGGGGTGGGGTGTCCCCGTTGCAGATGGGCTGCCCTGCTCCTGGAGGTGGGCTGCGGAGACTGTCAATGAACTCTTGGAGGGCGTCGGAGTCGAAGCTGTGGTGGTCCTCTTCGTCATCAGAGAAGAGAGGTTTGGGCTGCTCTGCAGGAGGGGTGGATTGTCCCTCTGCAATGTGAAGGGGAGATGCAGTTCGACAATGTGTTCACATGTGTGTTGTCAGATTGTACAGGTTCACATTCAGACTGCATGACTTTGTACATCGTGGCTGTTTTGGAGGGGTTGCCTATTTGCTGCGGGACAAATGACTTATCGACAACTTCACGGATGTGTGTTTGAAGTTGTACATTGTCGACTCACATTTCCCTGCAATGCCACTTGTGATTAGCCAGTGTCTACACCCAGTATTCGCCAGTTGGTTCCTGTGTTCTGTTGTGGACGTGTTGCGGTCTGTGCCAGTTTGTTGTCAGTGTTGATGTGCTCTGCATGTTATGTGTGTATGCTGCATGGAGGGGTCCCTGCTGCTCTGTTTTGCTGCCCCTTATCCCTTTTGTGCTGCGTGCCTTTGACCTCTGTGCTTGTACAGTGCTGACATGTAGCATACTTCGGTACATTGGTCTCTTGTTGGGAGTTGGGGTCTGGGGCATGGTTTTTCCACAGATGTTCTATGCTTAATTGTGCATGTGTGAAATTGTGCCCATCTCCCCCGTCCCCCCAGTCCCTGGTCGTTACTCACCCTGTTGCTGTTGTGTCCGGTCCTGTTGAGCAGGGTCCAGGCCCCCAACTCCTGCCACCGTCTCCCCACTGATGACTGTGGACACCATTTTCTCCATGTCGTTCAGCTCCTCCTGTGGCACTGGACTGCCACCTCCAGTCTACATTGCTGCCTTCTGGTTGTTGGCGAGTTTCAGCTTGGTTTTTCGCTTGACATTATTCCAGCGCCTCTTGACCTTGTCCATTGTCCTCTTCAGCACTCCGACTGCATTCACCTTGTTCACGATGGACTGCCGTAGTGCATTTTTAGTTGCGAATTACATAGTGGAGGTGACGAACAGTTGTTGATGGTGTTCGACCACCTCCGTTATCAGGATTCTGTTTTCCTGCGGACTGAAGCGCTTCTTCCTACTCTTCTTCTCCTTGCCCTTCCCTGATCCCGAGGTCCCAGGCAGGTCCTCCGGGGGGCTTGTGGGGTTCTGGTTCTCCTCCGTACTTGCTCGAGCAACATCCATTGTGCTTGGCTGTTGTTTGGCATTTGTTTGTCAGTTTTTTTCTACTTTTATGGTGATTTTTTCCACCTGACGCGTGTGAATTGCAGGCCTGTAGCTGGTTTTTGCTGACTTTTGTATCACGATTGGCCTCATCGCAGCTTTTTTTGTGTTCGCGTTTCACATTTTTGCGGCGTGGCGTTGATTTTAGCGCGGTCCGCTGACGCATTATCTGGGGTATATCGCATGGTGCCGCCATGTTGAGAATGCTTCGTTAACACGGCGCAAGTTTCATGGACTGCGATGTTGGAGGTTGCATTAAGTAACTTTTGCGATGGTTATCACACATTCTTGAGACTATCAGTGTTAAAGCCTGCAGATGTAGCGCCCTGGAATATGGGATTCTGGTTCGGGTTCTTTGTAGAACCTTCATCCACATGTAATGTGTTGTGCCTACCAGTATAACTTTAGGAAATGTTTGATGCTGTAGAGCAGAATTTAGCAATGCCCTAGTGAAGGACACCCTGAGGGGTGGCCTCTGACCCCCAGTGATAACTGCTCTTGAGAGCTCTGCCCTCCACCTAGCTATCCACTGCAATTGTGCAGCCAGGTAGTATAATTTGAGATCTGGAATGGCAAGTCTCCCTTCACCCTCTGGAAGTCACAGTTTCAGTATCAAGTCTTCATAATGTACCCCCCTAGATGACTTTGAACATCCTGTCTAGTTCACGGATTATCAGCCTGGGTATTCAAATAGGCAGTGCATAGAAGATATATAGCAGCCTGGAGAGCATAACCATTTTAAAGACCGATACACAGCCCATAACCAATAGGTGAAGGGTCATCCAGAACCCAATGGCCTGCCTGAGGGAAGTCAGCATGGTTCATATGTTACACTTCAAGATGTGTTCTTCTGTGCCTTTATCTGAAATGCCAAGTATTTGAAAGTGGTAGCTTGGTTCCCACTGCAACCTATTTCCCAGTTCCTGGGGTCTATCACCTATAAGGGGCACATTCACCAGATATCCGCTAAATGTAATCCAATGCACCTTTAAACCGAGCAATCTCCCAAAGGTGTCCAAGGTATACATTGCTCGCTGTATGTCCCCCCCCCTCACCCCACGTGTACAGAGGGGAAACAGCCTTTACCACGCAGCCAGAACCACGCAGTGCCTTTACAACACAGCACTACAATGAACATGTCATTACCACATGGGCCTCATATTGGATGTTTGTGCCATTGAGAGGGGCACAAGGCAGGCATACCCCCTTTCCCCAGTCCTATTTGCCATTGCATGCAAAGCAACCACTGGCTTGTACTAGTCAGCAATGCAGAGGACAACACATTATATGTCTCACAATATGCCAATCACATGCTCCTGTATGGTTGTATGACGGAACCACCCATGCTTTTAACCAAGCATGCCTTTACGACACATTTGTTGTATTGCCTGCGTTGTAAAGGCATGCATGGTTAAAAGCATGGGTGGTTCCGTCATACTGGACTGTTCCCATGAGGCACAGGGTCAGACTGATTTGCATATGGCCATGTCTGAACTGGGGTGGCAGAGTGGGCTAAAGAACGGTGATGGATTAAACCCAAATCGGTTGACTGGGGGTTAGTGCTTGCAATGTTCAACAGTCCGTCCATCATTTCCTTTGGTTTTGCTTGGTTCCATCATGCAACCATACAGGAGCATGTGATTGGCATATAGTGAGACATATAATGTGCCGTCCTCGGCATTGCTTACTAGTACAAGCCATTGGTTGCATTGCAATGGCAAATAGGACTGGGGAAAGGGGGTATGCCTGCCTTGTGCCCCTCTCAATGGCACAAACATCCGATATGAGGCCCCCGGTCCTAATTCGGGCTAGCGGGTGGTGTAGAGTAATTTAGTCCATTTGAGGAATCCATAGCCCAAGCCAATTTCCCTCATTAACACGCAAAACTACTCCCACTGAAGAAAGACAAAGTATTTTTCAATATTAATGTTGACCACCAGCGTCATACGGTAGTTTGGAAGCTCTTGATACAACACTTGAAGTAACCTCTGAATATTAGGCATTGTGCTGCACTTAGGAATAAATTCAGTCTGGTCCGGCTGAACCAGGCCACTTATCTTGGTTAGAGGGCACATTTACAAGAATCATGCTGAATATTTATAATCAACATTGAGCATCGACAGGGAGACCATAATCGTCTCTCTCATAGTGAGAAGTAGACTGCCTAGTCAGCGAGTTTCATTAAACAATGTTGCAAACTCACGTGCTAGCACACTCACAAAGGTTACTTAAAACTCAATGGGCCACGCATCAGATCTGGGCACCTTCCCCCTGGCCAGCTTCTTGATAGCTGCTTACTTTGTGTACCACAGTCTCTAAGCCAAGACCCTCCATATCATCACGGGATAGTCTAGTGAGGATCGCTGCACTATCAAAGGGGAGTACTTTATTTGATTAAAAGTATAATCATAAAAGCAGAACATACATACCATACGTATACAAAACTGATAGATTAAAAAGACCAGAATATGGTAAAACTACGTATTTATTAAAACCACATAGCAGCTGGATACCATTAAAAACAATTAATAATATAAAAAGAAAGTGAGTATTGCCGCTAAAAACTACAAGTAGAGCACTGAGTTGCAGAGAGACCCAAAGGATAAGGACAGTTCAGTGAAGCAGCTATCAGTTGTCTATAGTCAGTATCAAGTCGTCGGATCACATTCCATACTATTGCAGGGACAGAGAACACGAGTTTTATAGAGTCACCTGTGCACTTCCTCGAGATTGTTACCGGGCCTTCAATTTGCTGGTTAAATTTACGGTATGCACAGTGAATAAAGATTGTGACGCTTATATTTAAAGCAGTGTTCTCTGGATTCAATGCCGCAATGATTGCCTTCCTGCAGGACTGGACTCCCAGTCTGTTCCACTCGGACCTCAATTTTAATCTGGGCTGGGCAAGCAATGCAGGGCAGAGGCATACAACATGCTCCAAGGACTCCTCCAAGCCCCCGCAGCCCCTGCACTGTAGCTCATCTGATGCACAACGCCAAAGAGGTAGATGTTTCAAAAAATGCCACTCCCCCAATCTAAGTGCCATAAACCGCAATTTTAAGTACAGGGGGTATGTGCAGGGGAGGTATGATGGAAGAGAAGTCAGCTGGTGAGAGCTGATTACTGCCCATGCGTGCTTGCATTTGGCAAAAAGAGCTTTGTCAGTATTATGAGACCACATATGGATACACTTCTTGATACTTGTTTTAAAGACTATGTTACTGGGGTTGAGATTCCAGAGCTCACTTGCAGATAGTTGCTGTACACGTTCATGAAAGAACTGACTATAGGACCCACCTGGGTTTTTAAGAGTAATATCTGACCACAAAAGTGACTCAAGGGACCCAGCTCCAGCCTGCCTTAACTTATGGCACAATTTCAGGTAAGCACCTGCGCTTATAATTTCGTAATTTAAAATGCCTAGTTCTAATCGTATCTGTGCAGCTGAGGCAGATTTTGGCATATGGAAAACTCTTTTATAGATCTTAGTCATTTGTTGATTTAATATTGCGCTCAGTTTGCCCCGGGAAATTTCAATGCCATAGGACAATGTAGGGCCAATTTTGGCTTTCATTACATCCAACATTGGCAATAGGCTCAGGCCTGTCAGTTTTTTTTAAAGTTTTGAAAAGTTCACTCGGAGAGCCATAGCTTTCATTAAGATGTCGCTGCGGTGTTTGGCAAGGGTACCACTGGAGTTGAAATTAACCCCCAGGTATTTGTAAGATTTTCCTACCACAAGTCCAAAGTTGTTCTACGTCCAACCACACCTCCGTACTGTTTTCTGCCGAATATGACTACTTGGGTTTTCTTTAAATTAACCTCTAAGTTGTTTGTAACGGTGTAACTGTGTAGTTTATTTATCAGCCGTTGCAGCCCTACTCAAGTGAGACTGAAAAGGACGAGGTCGTCGGCGTACAGAAGGTTGCTTAACTGGACACCACCAATCTTTGGGGGATGGCTGTTTGTCACATCTAGTTCTGCTGGAAGGTCGGCGATGAACAAGTTAAAGAGCAATGGAGCTAGCACACATCCCTGTTTGACTCCTCTTGTCGTCATAATTTTTCGTGACAGGTGTGAGCCGGTACCAAGCTTAACTTGTATCCAGGTATTAGTGTGTAGTTGGACAATGGCCTCCAAATGTTTGACCGGTATTCCCCATTTCCTTAGCTTCGCTCAGAGTGCTACCCTAGGGACACGGTCAAAAGCAGCTTTAAAATCAACGAAGCAGCAAAAGACTACCTTGGATGAAATAAGTGCTTTATCGATGAGTATTGATAATGCCAATAGTTAGACATAGTGCCTGAGTTTGCGGTAAAACTGGTTTGATTTTTTGGGATCAGACCTTTCAGGTTAGCCCAGAAGCTCAGTTCTTCTAGTAAAATGCTCGCAAAGTACTTTGCCTCATTGTCCAATAAGGCTGCACTAACATACTTGCATATTCCTGAAGTCTCATCAATCTAAATCAAAGAATACAGCATGTCACAGTATGCTGTACAGGTGTTGTTTATTTGTTTTTGTCAGTGCACCAAGATGTGTGCCTTGTTTCTAATACCATACGAAAAGTAGATAGGGGGTCAGCCCTAATCACCCTGCAGCCCAAGGGCTAACAAAGGCAAAAATACAACACAAACTGAAATGCGGGAATAGATATATGCACTGCTATTCCATCAAAATGATTATCTCAATTAATCACTGATTGAAATACAAATTTCATAAAAAAATTATTTTAACATATCAAGTTGTATTTATTGACTCTTCTATACAAAAGTATGCTACTGTATGGTGTTACATATTAAAACATTCAAATCAAACAATAGACAAAGACAGTACAACAAATAACAAAAAAGTCACTTTAAGATGATATAGATACTCCTTTTCTTTTAATAAGTGTAAAATGTAGGCTGTGCTATAAAATTTGCGCACAACCACAATAACAGATAGTCTCTTGTGTCTGTACAAATGCAAGAAGTATGGTTACTTTCTTCTGGTTTTTGACATTGATAATGTGTACATAGTACCCAATACACAGATGTTACACTTCGAGAGTCTTCTTATGGAGGATGTCGATGCGTTTTGGCTTTAAACTTTAGGCCTCCTCAAGACCAATGAAAGAAGGAGCACATGGGTGCAAGACAAAAGACCATACAGCCCGGCCTACAGATGGCCACCAATCCAGAAATCCGAGGACCTATATATGTGTCCCTTAATGCTGTTGAGATTCCAGATCAGACCACAGTCCAAACAAACACACTAATATTCACGCATCAGCGGGCTCGACGAGTGTGGTCGAGGCTGTGTCCACATTTTCAGTGAAGTAGGTATTAATGATATCCCCCAGGTCTGATCTAAACACTGTGTCCTCCAGCAATATTGAGTTTCCAGATGGGTATAGCCATGAGGGAGGCTGGACCATGCGAGTGTGAGCATAAGTGGCTTATGATCAGAAAATGTCTTAGCCACGTACTCAGTGCCAGCCACCCTTGTCTGGATCAGGGAGCAGCACAAAAACCTGTCCAAACACACATGTAGGTCATGGTCCCCAGGGAAATATGAATACTCCTTCGGAGAAGGGTTAAGCTCCCTCCATGTATCAATCAATCCAAAACATGCTATTGAGACAGTGAGCGCCTTGGCGCTCCTGCTTTTTGACAACTCAGGGAGGAGGTGTGGCTAATCAAGCCCCACATCCGTAGCACAATTAAAGTCACCCCGCTATGGCAGTTTAATAGATCAGCAAGCTGAGGGCCAAGCCATCTGGAAATGCCATCTGATCCACATTAAGTGCATACACATTTACCAAAGCGATATCTTTGACCTCTATGCTGCTGCCAACCATGACAGTTTCCTGTAACAGTGCAAAGTGCAAACCCTATATTTTAATATAGGACTGTATGTTGTATCTCTTACTAGGGGAATGAAGGCTCCTCACATTCCATGTCGGTTGTTTCAAGCAGCCCTTAGTAGCAAATGCGCTGGCCATTCGGTGTAACCCCCGTCCTCATGCCCCACCTCCCTCTGCCTGTACTGCAGATTGCCCCTATCAGTAGTCTAACCCAGCAGTGAAAACCTAAAATAACTGAAACTCATGTAGAAGGACTACCAACAAACCTTTTCCAGGACTGAGTACCAACTACACTCCATTCACACTGTGGCAAAACCTGTTGTTAGTGCATCACTGGAACTGATCGGTCCCAACACACTCCAGTTAGCGCTTTGAAGAGAGAGGGGGGCCAGCACCGTCTAAAGGAACTGACATACCATCCACTTCCCCCAGACCACCCCAGAGAGCCCAGCAAGCACAGATAAAGGATATAGTATCATCCATATGAACAGTTTTACAAGTCAAAAGTAGCAAACAGGCAATTATCTCTCAGGAAGTCATATTACTTCCTCTGCTAGGCCCTGGGTCTTCACTGGTGTGCCCCCATTGACAGTGTTCTCTTAACAACATTATAGGCCCACGGGCAAAGCAGTGCACTGGGTCCTACATACACAACCACTCACAAGAATAAATATGTTTAACGGAAAATTTGTGTTAAATTCCGGTCTGCATGCATTAAGACGCCACTGCCCATTGCCGTCTGAATGTTCCGTGCTCTCAGACTCGGCCTTGAAGTCTCACTCGACTCTCTTGTCTGATCTGATACTGTAACGTAACTGGTGCTCATGTAAAGCGCCCCAGTACTTTCAGGGTCCAGTTCATGCTATATAAAACTGCATAAAAAAGGAAGTGGGGACTGCCAACTGGTCCGGGGCTGGGGCCACCCCTGCAAAGGTAGAGATCCGTGGGCAGCTGCAGACCAGCCACAGAGAACCCTAAGCTGTTTCTCTCTGTGTGTAATTTAGGGGCCCCTCCCCAGGATTGTGTAGCCAAGGTCCATTTCCCTTTAACTTTGCAGGGGCCCGCCAACAGTTGTCCATCTCTGCAGGGGGTCATGTGGACTCCCCTGAGCAGAGCGGCCCCACTAAGGGTTCGCTACTCTTGAGGCGACTGCCAATGTCACTCACATATTACAGGCTGGGCGCTGCCATCTTGGCTTGCATCCAGTACTTTGCATGCCTGTTCTAGCAGCAGCACCAGCCCAGGGGGTCACTGAAAGCCACCAACATTGTCCCTCAAACCCCCCCCCCCCCCATCCTGTGGCCCTGCAGCTGGATTCAGATGGCAGGATGAAACAGGATGTCCCAAGGCAGCTGGGGAGCTCACTCGGGGTACCTCCTACTCCATCATGGTTAGGCCACACCCCTTCCTTAATGACCAATGTTTGACTATGTTTTTTGTTCAAACCTCTGCCATGAAAAGTAGATTTGACACAAGCATCCTTGTTTCTAATCAAGAACCACTTAAAGAATAGTTCAATTACCTCTCTTCTTTAAATCTAATTGAATGTGTCTTTCCAGTCTTGCTCTCTCCAGTCACTACCAATTGAGCACCTATTTGAAATTTCCAATAACCCCACTGGAATAGCAACTGTAGTCGCTGGCTGGTCACATTCTAGTGTTTATAAGTAATGTGCTTCCAGCAGCCACTCTTAGAGGGCTGGTTTCTACACTCATTCCACACCCATCCAGCACAGTGTCACAGGCCATGTGACCCTTCCTAATAAAAGGTGCCGGACGCACGAGCCCTGGGTCAGTTCTAGATGGTAAACCACTGTGTCTGTGTGGTCATTTATATTGCATGGGGGCCTAGGACCCCGACCCTTACATTGGCGACGAGCTGGTCAATCCCTACGTGTGAGCTGTCGCCCAGTCTGTGTAAGAAGGCTACACAGAGAAGCCTCTGGTGCTGTCCACTGAGGCTCTTGTAGCCTCCTACTTGCTGAAGCCCTTTCAGCTGCAATGTTAGGCAGCCCTACAGCATGAACTTAATGAAATGGATAACGAGGGGAAGTGTCACAGCGAGTCCCGAGCTGCCAACCCTTCTGCAAGAGGCGAGAGGCCTCCCCCATTCCTGGAGTCACCATGTGAATAGAGTAAAGCGGAGGGCCCGCAAACTAGAAGAGTATGGGCGTCCAGAAAGTAAGAGCCAGGGCGGCGCGACTAGAATATGTGCCTCATACCCCCTCAAAGTATGGAAGGGCCAAGTAATGCATGCACTTGCCAGGAGAGGGAGCAGCGGCCGCGGGGCTGAGGAAGAAATCTGTCTGCATCCCAGCCACAAGAGAGTGGGAAAGAAATTAGGACACTCCAGCCCCGAATCTGTGAGGCAGATTCGGCAGCCATTGTTAATAAAGAAAAGCCCTTACCCTGGAGAGGGGTGCTATGAGAGGGTCTCGCCCGTGTGGGCGAAGTGACCCGTGGCATTAAGGAAGACGCCGATGCTGTGAGGAGTGCCTAGCACCGGCATCCTTAATCCAGCTTGGAAGTTCTCTTACTCTGGGCGTGTCAGAGCGTCGCACCAGCCCAGGACAGATGAGATGTGTGGGAAAGGAGCAGGCTGCTTGGAAGAAGTGGTGGCAGCGCTATCTACAGGCTGTTTGAAGCTGGCGTGCACGGAGAGCTAAGAGGCCCCGCAGCTTCTGTGCTGTAGCAGCCTGTCCCTGAAGTGACTGGAGTACCGCACTCGGCGATAAGCGTGTAGAAGAAAAAAAACAGTGAGGTGAATGGCAAAAGCTGCCTTGGGTATGTGACAACCCTGCAGAGACCCTGTCACCCTGCTCTGTTTGAAGGCCTACATCCCCTCTCAGGGAGTGAGTGGTGATGGGAACATCGAGGAGAAAGGCTGCCAGGGCCTATGAGGAGGGCTGCAGTGATACCTAGTGGCCATGGGTGGTCACTGCAGCAGTTAAGGACACCTGTGGGGAGAGAAAAGCACCTGCAGAACTAAGAAGGCTGCTGTGGCAGTGATGGCAGGGTCAACTGGCAGCGAGTGCCAAGACATGAGGCTACTAAGAGGGCAGCATGACCCTTGTGGGCTGCAGAGGGAGAGCAGAAAGACTGGGCACCCCAATAGTGGGAGATGGTCAAGAAGCCCACACCAGACAAGCTTTCAAGAGTATGGTGACAGCAAAAGGGAGTGACACCAAAGGTAGTAGAGGAGAGTGGTAACCCCTGTAAATGCAGCCAGAGATGGGTGTTTGTCCCCAGAGACTGCACAGTGTGCATTTGGCTTGAGTGCAGAGGCCACACATCGGCAAGGAAAGTCCCCAGTAAAAAGAAACAGGCTCTAGTGGTGAACACGCTCTAACTCAAGTTTGAAGCATGGGAGTGCAAGGCGCCAGTGGAGAGTGCCCAAGAAGAGAAAGAAAGGGCATAAGGTCAGAGAGGCGTCGAGGGCTGCGTCTGGCCATCGGATATTACAGGCTGGAGCACGGGAGTGTGAGCCCTGCAAGAAAGAGGTCCGATGTTGTCACAGGGTGTGACAGGCCCCAAGATACCTGCCTGAGTGGAGGCATGAGCGAGCGCTACGACGGCATACTCTTGAGACGTAAGGAGTGAGTACTCAAGTGAAGAGGTGACCTGTGAGAGGTTCATGAATAGGTTACTTGTGAGAGGTCCACAAAGAGGAGACCTGTGAGAGGTCCACGAAGAGGAGACCTGTGAGAGGTCCACGAAGAGGAGACCTGTGAGAGGTCCACGAAGAGGAGTCCTTTGAGAGGTCCAAGGAAAGAGTCTAGTCCTACAGAGAGAACAGGACGCAACCAGGGAGGTCCCTGTGAAAAGTTCACAGTGAGAGGCCTGGTCAGGGAAGAAAGAAGAGAAGAGAGTAAGTCCCTGCGGTTAGGACGTGACCAGGACGGTCCAAGTGAAGTGCATGTCACACGGAGAGGCTTGTTCTGGAGGAAGAGGAGAAGTAGGGAAGAAAAGAAGATGGAAGGGGAGAAGAAAAGTGTGGCATGAGGCCACAGCACCAGAGCGTGAAGAAAAAGGAGAAGAAGAAAATGGTGTGTAGTAGGCACCTGGCACACCGCAAAGTACAGAATAAGAACTGAGTGTTATCGCGTACATCCCTAAGAACATCCAAGGAGCACTGGACATCTAGAGTGCAGCCCTGTGCCTGTGAAACACCCTGATGTCAGTTCGACATCTTTGGCACTGGGAGAGGCTGACCACCCAGAAATCTTTGGTTAGACCAAGTGAACCGGAAGCATGCTGAAGAGAGCATACTGGACCATTTGTACCATCCACCTTGGGGTTGCACGTGAGACTTGGTTGTGGTCCTGTTTGGACATCCTGAGTTACCTCAGTCATGGGGCCTAAAAGAGGATCTGAGCAATCCACACCGGCCCATGGAAATCCAGGGGCAAGGGCCTCAGCGATTACCAGTGAGAGAGGAATCTCAACACAAGAGATGCGTCTGCAGTAGCTCCTCAGCAGGTACCAGGAAGCACGAAGGTCTTGGTCTGAGTCTGGCTACCCCAAAGACTATCCAACAGATGTCGGTGCACCCGCGTCTGAATGGCAGGAGTACACTGACCTTGGAGCAAGTACCCTTGAGGCGGAGCAAGAGACTTGAAGGTGGGTCTGGTGGCAATTCCTCCTTGGGCCTAAAGTATAGCATCGGAGGGATACTGCTTAGTCCACAGAGTCCCGTGAAAGCCCGGTGAAGAGGACCTCAGGGGAATCCTGTGAGAGGGGAATCCTGATGAGAGAGGGAAGCCGGAAGTTGCTCAACCATCGGGCAGATGGGAGCACTGTGGCATCTTAGGAAGAAATCTTCAACAGTCGTCCAGATGACTTCAGTCTTTGGATGCTTGCTATCAATGGATCTAGGGTGCCTTTGAAGATGTATCAGCAACGGACTAGACTATTGCTCCACATGCACCCCTCACAGTGAACATTGTAAATATACTTCCACGCAGTGAGACCAGTTGGGCCAGGACCCACAGTGCCCAGGTAGACTGTGACAATTTGGAATGATGTGAGAAACCCAAACTTCATCTACTCTGCCATTCGTGCCTAGAGTAGCCTGGTTACACTGACGGAGGCTTGATGTGATATCTGGTGCTCCCAGCTGCGCCTGTCCACTTATCCTGTCCTGCCAGCAACCTGAATGGACTCAGTGGAGTTTTGTTTTGTCATTTTGTTCTCTCCTACAGGTTGGACTTGTCCCATTTTTAATAAAGTTTGCAAAGGATGATTTGACCGGCTGGTCACGTTTTAGTGTTTATAAGAAATGTGCTTCCACCAGCCACTCCTAGAGGGCTGATTTCCACACTCACCCCACACCCATCCATCGCAAGTGTCACAGGTATAATAATCCACATTTGTAAAGTGCGAACAATCACCCGTAAGTGTCTCTAGGCACTGGGGGCCGTCAGGAAGATTAAGCAAGCTATTGCCCAGAGTCACATGGTGCTGGGCTAATTTGCTGCCGGCACCGGGGATCGAACCGTGATCCCCAGATTCTGGTGTCAGTCGCCCTGGCCGCGGCACCACACCGCTTCCCAGGAAATGTGACCCTGCTAATAAAAGGGGCCAGGCGCACATTTTCGGGGCTAGTTCTAGATTGTAAACTATTGTGTCAGTGTGGTTGTTTATATTGCATGGGGGCCTAGGGCCCGACTCTCACAGCAACCATTGCATCAGCATCACCATATAACACTGGCAGTCTTCCCTTGTGAGTGGCAAAATCATTTTGATCTGGCATAAGAAAATAAATAACTTATCAAACAATCACAAACTTTTTTGGGGCATGCAAAATATGGGAACCACCTACACATCTGTGGTCTAATATTTGATCATGCTGTATTGTCAATGAAAACTTCAATAAAAATATTTTTAAAAAATCATAAACTTTGGTTTACTTATTTGATATAACACAAGTCAAGCTATAATGAGGAAGGAGCAGAGTCTTAGAGAGGCAGTTTATCAAACATGATTTGCTGCATGTAAACTAATGTGATGTGCAAAGCTTCAGCTGAGAGACCACTTTACAGAAGCCAGGATGTAATGGGGAGAGGATTAGCTTTGGTTCAGCTCACAGTTCAGTTGGTTTTAACATATGAATATTGCACCTATTTCCAAATCCAGGCAGAAGAAGAGGTTTCTGTGTTTTGTTCAATGTTACATATCTGTTTTTTGTTCAGGCAAGTTATCTTTAAGTTCATCTTCTCCTGCAGTAGGAGCTGCACGGAATTGTGCTTATGGTGCAGTAAGAATGACAAACCACGCAGACGGGTCTGGGAAGCAGGAGGGTTAAAGCATAAAACAAATTTCAAATTAACTGCATCGATAATATAATTTGGCTACGGAGTTCCTCTGCAATTCAGTGTGTCGGTGACAGTCTTTAATTTACACTGGAGATACAGCGAGGGGAAGGAGGTAGTGGAGAACCAAAGCATGATGAACTCCCATAGTCTGACAGTAACTTGAGTTCAAAATGTTTTATTAAATTTTCATAATAATGAACATATACAGACAATACAAAAAGGAGAGCCAAGGAGGCACCCGTGTGTTCCTATCTATAAAATATTGAAATGGGTGTCAACACATGCCTTTTTATATCCCCTGTGCACCCTCTCTCTTGCCTCTTCATCCCCTGGACTCCAGCACGTGACAAGTAGGTTTAGCCCGCTTCAGTGATGTCACACTGCCCATTTCCCTCCTACGATCTTTGCAGTGTCCTGATAGTGCTTGGAGTTTCTATAAATGCCTTGATGAGTGTCAACGGAGCAATTCCATTTCATCTAGATGCCATGGGTATTGTTCCAAATGACCATGTGAGAGCATTACTTATATGTGTAGCCATTAATAATCACCAAGTTTTAAACATTCGTTTTTAATTTATACTAGTTTATTCGATGAATTTATTTGAAAAGTGATCTCTAACACATTTGTACAAAATATTACTGCAATAGCCTAAATTTCATCAGTGATATAACGCACAATAATGGGGTCTTCTGCGTAATGAGAAGAGGGCCCACTCAGTCTCCCATATCTCACAGATATTCATTCACTGTGGGCTGAAGGAAAGCCCCTTGTTCTTTGCGGGGCTCCTGAAGTGTTGAGGCGCCCCCTGCACTGCAGGGGCTGCGTTACACCCCGGGATATCATGTCAGAGAGCATGAAAAAAGAAAGTAATGGATGGAATGCTTGAATCAATCTCAGCCACTGGCATTCACTCACGCCTGCATCCCAATCCATCAATTTTCGCACACCATGCTAACTCAGTCTGACCAGCCATATGCAAATCAGCCTTGACCCTGATCCAATGGGAATAGACCAGCCCGAACTGCCAGGCCAGGGCTTCCCTGAACCGGAGCACAAGCAATGCAGGCCTGATTTCACACTTATTATGGAATTAGTAGCAAGGTATATCTTAATGCCAATGACACAGTGAGTCCAATCCAGGGCATGCCTGTCTTGACAGCAGCACCAGCCCAGCAGGTCACTGACAGCCACCAACGTAGTCCCTCAACCGTCTGTCTAGGTTTACCCATCACACTTAAAGCATCAAAAACAAAGTGATGGATGGAACGCTTGTATTAATCTCAGCCACTAGTGATAGCTCAGGCCATATCCCTATCCATCATTTTTCGCCTACCAGGATATTTCAAGTAGGACGCAGCCATATGCATATCAGCCTTGCCGCTGCTCAAATGGGAACAGTCCAGCTCAAACTGCCAGACTAGGTCCACCCTGAACTGGAGTACAAGCAACGGAGGACTGGTTTTGCCTTTACTATGGGCTCATCAGCAAGGTATAGCTTGATTCCAATGGCACAGTGAGCACAGGACCCATGTCTGGGCTTACCGGTCACATATAGGGCATAAAAAAACAAAATGATGGATGGATTGCTTAAATGAACCTCAGCCACTGACAATCACTCAGGCTGCATCCCAATCCATCACTTTTCACCCATCATGCCACCTCAGTTAGGACCTAGCCATATGCAAATCACCCTTGACCCTGCTCTAATGGGATCAGTCCCAAGTGAAACTGCCAGGCCAGCTCCACAATGAACCAGACCACAAGAAATCCAGGACGAATGTCGCCCTAATTATGGGCTCATTAGCCAGGCATAGCTTGATTTCAGTGGCACATAGAGCACAGGACTCAAGTCTGAACATATCCATCACACTTAGGGCATCAAAAAACAAAGTGATGAATGAAATGCTTGAATGAATCTCAGCAAAAGCTGATCGCTTGGAGCCACATCCCAATCCATAGTTTTTGGGCCACCATGTGCATCAGTTTGGACCCAGCCAAATGTAATTCAGCCTTGACCCTGCTCACTGGTAACAATCCAGCCCGAACAACCAGGCGACATTCACAACCCAGGACCGGTTTCGCCCATAATATGGGCCCATCAGCCAGCTACAGCTTTATTTTAGTGGCACAGTGAGCACAGGACCCAGATCTGGGCATATCAATCACATTAGGGCATCGAACACAAAGTGATGGAGGGAATCCTTAAATTAATCTCAGCCATTGGCAATTTCTCAGGGCGCATCCCAATCCATTGTTTTTCGTCCACCGTGCCACTTCAGCTTCGACACAGCCATCTTCAAATCAGCCTTGACCCTGCTGCAGTGGGACCAGTCCAGCGTGAACTGCCAGGCCATGTCCTCCCTGAACTGTAACACAAGCATCTGAGGACCGGTTTCCTCCTTAACATGGACTGATCAATCAGGTATAGCTTGATTCCATTGGCACAGTGAGCACTGGACCCACTTCTGGGCATACCTGTCACACGTAGGACATCAAAAAACAAAGTGATGGATGGAATGCTTGAAGTAATCACAGCCACTGGTAATTGCATAGAGCAACATCACAATCCATTGTTGTTTGGCCACTATGCCACCTCAGTTTGGCCCCAGCCATATGCAAACCATCCTCAACCCTCCTCCAAAGGGAGCAGTCCAGCCCAAACTGCCAGGCTAGGCCCTCCCTGAACCAGAACACAGGCAAACCAGAATTGGGTTTGTCTTCTTATGGGATAATCAGTCAAGAATAGCTTGAATCCAGTAGCACAGTGAGCACGCGACACATTTCTGGACATACCTGTCATATCTAGGGCATCAAAAAACAAAGTAATGAATGGAATGCTTGAATCAATCTCAGCCACTGGCGATCACTCAGGGCTGTATCCCAGTCCATCGTTTTTTGCCCACTGTGCCAACTCAGTTGGGACCCAGCATATGCCATATTTCATGTCATCGATACAGTCAATTAATTTAACAATCACTGCAAAACAAATATTCTACTCTGACCTGCTAGTAGTCAATCCACTGCGCAAACAAATCATATAATCATATTTTCTATATGAGTTATATTTAAGTTTCAATTAAATTTCATTACAAAATTATAGTCATACATGTACTCTTCCCTTACAAACTTATTACGACGACACGTTCAGCAATAATTTTCAGACTCAATTTTGTTTATCAATATGAAAATATTGACTAATTTAATAACAGCAAAGCAAAAAAATATATAGTTTTTGTGTTTCTTCATGGACCATTTGTGTTTATCAGCCACAAGGGACATTCTGTTCCTATCTGGCCATAGTTGTGCATAGATTTGCAAACAAATCTCTGAGGTATGCTCCTTCAGTCCTATTTTTTTACATTTAAAATACTCCCTAAAATAGTGGTTATTTCTTTTACCCATTATTTGTAATGATTTTGTTTGATTTTCAGGGCATGTGATGTTTCTTTCTATGTTCTATATATTATTTTGTCTATTACAGCTATCTGGTTTGAAGATTCAGAGTCAAAATACACAAATATTTGTTTTAATGTGTCAACTCAATGTTTTAGCAATTTGAAATAAACTTGATATTTATTGCTACCAAAAATCCACATGTTGGCCTTTTTTAGGCAAATTGTCATTCATTCCACATTTTAAGTTAAATTAGATCATTGGAATGTTGAGAGCTCCATTGAAGACAACGAAGTGGCTCTAATTCTAATAATAAATATAATATAATATAGTATTGATAAAATTGTATATATATATTGTAAAGTACATCAACCAAAGGTTGCAGGTGTTCCACGATCCTCCAGAACGAGAGGGCGTCTCGCTAAAGCCAGCACCTGCAAGCTGGCGACACACAACCACCAGTCTTTCTCCAGGTAAGGACAAAAGCGCGAGACAGCTCCGGGATAAACTGCAACTGACTTTAATAATTACCAGCGCTCTGTGTACAACAACTCATGAAACGCTAGGCAGACGCGTTTCGCTGTGATAGCTTCCTCAGTGCCCGTTTCAAAAGTTTAAACAATGTCCTGGGGGTCTGCTGGTATTTTAGCTGTTAATGCGGCCACTCCCAGTCAGGTGCTTACTTGCCCCTCCTCCACCTCCGAAGCTGTATTGTAAAGTATACATTTATATTACAGTGTGGGCCTATAACTCGGGTTCAGGGTCTTTAATAACCAGTATAGCCCTCAGAAGTGCCCTTTAAGGCTATAATAATACATTCACTCTGATTTTAAAATTATGTGATATATTAACTTAACATAATTAATTTTCTACATTTCTTTTATCTCTCTTAAGGAAGGGGAGCCTCTGAAATCCATCCCCGGCAACACCAGTGATATAATTTTCTACCAACAAGGCTTCTCTGCGGGCAAGTCTGATATTTTCAGGTTCAGGTCGTCGCTCTTTAATATGTGCTATCTCGCTTGTGAACGTGGCAGCAACAGGTTGTACCTCAAGGAAGCCACTGATGAAGTGGATGAAGCATGCAAGTTAAAGGTGGTGGAATGTCCATGAAGAGACGCCGAAGCAAAGTGGATTGTCTTAGCAATTTATCCTGGACTGGTGCAGAATTACGGGGTGGACTGCAGGGTGTAAAATGGTAAAACACATTTCACTCTGCAATCCTCCTCGATTAAGCAGAATCCTTTGCCATTGATTGGCAGACTTGTTTTTGATAGGTTTCTCACTGTCAAGTACTCACTGTCCCAACTACTAGACATGTCCAATTCAATATGTATATGAACCCTACAATTGGCCCATGGTTGGTTAGAGGACTATCACACTGGTAAAGCATGTATGAATGATGACAGTTTTTGAAAGATGCCCATTAATTTTTGCCTTATAGTAGAGTTGATGGTGACCTTGCATTTGAATTAATATTATTACAATCTTTTACTTGTGAAAGCTAAATATTGGATGCTCCTACTGCTTCTCTGAATCTGAACTCTAAGGGGCGGGGGGGGGGGCAATGTAATGTGCCATGATTAAGGTTTTTTGCCTTACTCTCCAACAGACTATACATTTTCCAAACAGTCATTACTGCACATCAAACTTGGTCCCCATTTTGAGGTTTTTTTTATCTGCTACAAAAATTCAAATATGTATTGTTGAGCTCTTGATACTGAGAAAACTAGTTTCCGCTTTGAAATTTGGACAAATGCTCCTCAATGCATTGCCTGGAGCTTGGTAAGCTTCTGTTAGGTTACATAAGGTACATTTATACTTTTATATAGAACACTACAGCAGAAAGCTGTCTCTTGGGTGGTGGTGGTGAATCAAGAGGATTCCGTTTGGCATACCCATTTCTGAATGCAGATCGGTCCTTGCACACTCATTTTCTAATCCATCGACCCTGTTAATTGACTGCAACATGTGTGGGACCCAATCTACAATGAAGGACTGACATCACTCATACCTCCTTTAGCATGACGCTTACTGAGGTGCCAATTCTCTGCTATCCCCTGCCGCCTCATTGTGCTTCTAGTTGTGGCAGAGTGGACACACTATTGCAAGACCTCTTTTGTGTCAATGGAATGAAATCTTGTGACCAAACATTGGGGCAAAGCCGACTGCACTGGCGTCAGCATATATCTTGGTGGGAGAGGATTTGTTGCCCTTGAACTCTCCAAGGTCGTGTGAGCAGCCATTTTGGTGTTCCCAGTGATGTTCTCAATGGGTACCAGCAGATAATCATGGGACTGGATGTAGCTGCGATGCTAATAGGCCACATAAACATCAAGTCAGAATGACAGAGAATGGGGAGCTTAGAAAGCAGGAAAAAAGGAGGGTAATGTGAAAGGCAAGGACAGTGGGTAGACGAGTGAGCAGTATTGGTATTGTGGTATAGAAGAAAAATGGTGATGGGGAGACATTGAGGGTAATAGGGGAGGTAAACCAGGAAGGGAAAAGAAAACTAGTGAAAATATATTTGGTTCATAGTATATAAGATTTCCCACTAAAACTAATCTTTTACATTGCATAATTTGTAACCATTAGACTGAGGTAACATGAGGGCAACCTCTTATTGACTAGATCATCTCTCCAGGAGGTTGGGATGATGATAGCTGTTCCGGAGGGTCTCGAAAAGAGGAAAAAGAAAGAGTGGTCAGTGGACTGCTGTACGTTGATCCAAGTTATACCATCACCACACCCGGAGTGTTGTAAGAGTGTTGAATGGGGGAAAAAAAAATCAATCAAGGATAGGTGAACCTTCCGCTTCCAGAGGGTCAGTCACGACCCAAAGAAAAAACTACCGAAGGTTGGAGAAGTCTGAGGATATTCTTTCCTCTTGAGTGCTACCGTAGGGATCCCTGCCCTCGTGGCCGTGATAAACGAGTGAGCTATATGCAACACCCAAAGCAAGAGGACTTCACAGGGTAGGATGCTAAATAAAATTGGGGAATAACAACATAAACCTGCAGGACTATATTCTTTCCGGAGAGACCTCCTCTCCGACCCCTCCTTTTCCGACTAGGAAATCTGAGGGTATGGGCGTTTCAGTGCGGGAGCATGCAGGGGTGGGGTGTAGGTTCATTGCCTAGCCCAGAGACACCTTTCCTCCCCCTCTCCTGCTCCTGGCTGACCACTCACCGCGTCTGCCGCAACTCTCCGGAGTTGCGGCGGCTTTTCAGCGTCCTCCGGGGGCGTCCACCAGTCTTCAGACCACCGCTCGCCTACCTCCTCGACGGCCTCGGTTTCACCCACGTCTTCTTCGTCCTTTGGTGTTTCCCGCAACTCCGTCTCCGGCTGTTCCTCACGCGACTCCTCGTCCTTCCGCTGCTCTGTCTCTGGACCCTCGGCGTCTTCCGGGTTCCGCTTACAGCCCGCCCTCTTTTCCGGCATCCGTCCCCTTAAGGCTGGTTGTCCCGCCCCCTCCAGGTGGTTCCTCCTCTCGTCGGGTTGTTCTTTGGTTTCCTGTGGAAGGGAGGGAGGGGCCTTCATTAACTCTTCGTGGTCCTTTGTAAAATGAGGACAGAAGGTGGTAGAAAAAGGGGAGTCCCCGTCCTCGTATGACGATAGTTTCTCACAACAAGAATATGGTGCATCCCTATGTTTTCCCTTGCACTGGTGCTAAAAAAAGATGCCTGTTGCCAACAAAGACACCCATCCGCCATAGTGCAAGAGTGCCTGCGTTGCAGGGATGATTCCCTGCAATGCAGGTACCCTTGCACCATGGTGCAAGGGTGTATGTGCTGCAGGGAATGATTGTTTATGTGCATGAAGGGACACCTTCCTGTACATAAACCATCTTTAAAGGCGATGTGTTCTTTCTATGTGTGCTACAGAATGCAGCACACATAGAAAGAGCAACAATTAGAAGCAATAAAAGTATTTCTCCTTGTTGCGCCAATCTAACGCCTGCTATTCAGTGCTGTTATTTTGTGTTGCTGCCTCAGATTTACACGTCATTCTATATCTGGTGCAGCGTCAAAAAGCAATGGATGTTGTCGTGGAACGCTCAAAGCAACATCCATTGCACGCCCTTTTCATGCACATACCTGCGTGAAAGGGGGTGATATTAACAATGCGGCGTTAAGCCACGCAAAGTGACTTAACAACAGTTTGTAAATATGGAGCAGAGCAAAGCATTGCATCACCAGAACATCGGAAAACGTGACGTTCTGGTGGCGCACTCCCCTTGTATATATGCACCTTAGTTTTTACCCTTAGTTTCTGCCACTTTCGCCATCCCTGTCACAATTACAAGCCTTAAATCACTCCTAATTCTTGACACCATCCCAAAGATTTTAGGTATGCCTACTTGGTTGTGTGTGGGGGTGCTCCCTAGTGCTGGTATAGCAGGGCTGCTGCAGTCCATGCTTGTGGTGCATTGGCAGTGCTATGTGCATTTCATTGCTAGCGACTAAGGGGGTTCTGCGGATGTGTGTTAGGGGCATTGGTATAGTTGTGTGTAGATGTGACCTTCAGGGCCTAAAACACAGATCAGGATAGCTGTGCATTAGTAGCACCAAGTGTGGGTGTGCTCATCAGTGCTAGAATACCAAGACTGCAGCAGTTCAGGAATGAAGTGCATTGCATAGCTATATGTGCAATTCAGTTCAGGGGTGCAGAAGATACGGGTTGATGTATTGTCAAGCTGTGTTCCTGGCAGGATGAATTGGATTTGTGTCAGGGGACATCACAGTGAATACAAATACCAGTGGTAGAGGTATGATGAAATACCGGTTCTCTCTGCCCTAGCCCAAGTGGGGCCCAGGTAGAAATATCCAAGTCTACATAATGTGGTGTAATGGAGGGATCCCAAATTCATGCTCATACTCCTTTTGATGTTGAACTTCATTGCACGCCTATATAATAGTATTATCTGCTCCGACTCGCTCGCTTGAAAGAGGTCTGCCATGTAGTGTTGTGGCCTGGATGACAGAGCAGATAGCAAAGGTATTCACCTATCTCCCTCAGGGACAGGGCTGTTTGTACTGTAGACCCAAATGCACAATGAGATTAAATACATATTGGAGAGATACCCTCGGATTCCAGAAGACCAGGACTGCCTGCATCTCCTTAAATTGAGAATAGGTGTAAATTAATAATATATATCGGAAACTAAACGTGGTTCAGGAAGACAAGGGCACTCTGTATTAAATGGACATGTGTAACATATCTGTGACACTCCCTCAGATTCAGGAGACTGATTGACACTGCACTATAATCCCACTAAAGAGGGATATTGTCACTGTATGTAGGAGAGTCCCCCAGTCCAGGCAACCCATTTCAGTTAATACTTTGAGTCCCCTCTGCACAGTGACATTGTTAATGTACACAGTAGACTGCCTTGTGTTCTCGAGACCTGTGTTAAATGGAGCAATATTTGTAGGTTCAAAGGTGGCCTTGTCTTTCCAATTTTCGTGCAAGGTATCTGGACATTGATAATGAAATGCCGGTGTCCATCAATGTCGATTGGGCATAGCCAGGACTAGCAGCTCAGACCCCACAGTTACTCTTTGCTGTGCCTGGCATGCCTCTTGCTATCTCTGGCCATACAGACACAAAAAACCAACAGGTACCAAAAGCCAATGGAGCTCAACGAGTCGACCTCTAATTTTAAACATTGGGATGCCATGTCAGTAATACAGTTTGAATTATAATGATTTAGCACAATATTGATTGTAGCATCATATTACTGATTAACATATTCAGGGGATCAGTAATTGTAATAGGCACATTGTTTGGTACAACACAGACCATAACTCGTGCCCCTTGAAAGTTCAAAGCACCTCTTTGCCAAAGGTGTGTTTAAAAAAGAATGTCTATAAACAGAAAAACATGGGGGGTCATGAGTGATGGGTTGGGTTGTGCATGGCACACCATAGCTGGAGAATCACATAGGTTTTTGTGGTTTATCCTTGCAGAATCCTAACTAACATTTAAATGTGTTTTTTCAGTCAATTTCAGTTTTTTAATTATATACAGCATTCATCTGCCATGTACCCATTCCATGTTCTCATTCCAACGCAGATAGACAAATCACACTTTGTCGGAGAAGGACAGGAATGTGCTAATGCTTTTTTCTTTTTGAGTGGGAAGGGACAGTGCCACTTTCACTGCCAAATTCACTCTAATTTTACCACTGACATTGCCCGCGGCAATCACAAATGTCTGCAGGTCCCCATCCCTCAGAAAACACCCAAACAGCACTTCTTAGAGGTGCTTGAATTACAAATGTGAACCGCTTTTTGTTTTTTCATCACCCAGTTTATATATGCGGGCCAAATCAATGCTGGTGCCTGGCATGTTCCCTGCCTCAGCCCTTCTATGATCAAAACACGTGGATGTTGAAGATAGAAGTGTTTGAGGGAGGAAAGCCCTTGAAAACAGGACATCGCTCAATGACACCACACTCCAGTTTTCTTAGTTAGCAAAAAGGCCACTTTATTAAGACAGTTTTGTTGCATCAATTCATTAAAATTACACAACACATTGTAAAAAAAAAACAGCCTTGGTAATACATAAAATTTCTTCGCCCAACTTGATGAGCATTGTGCCAGCAAACAAAAAAATATGACCTTCCCCCTCTTTCCTTTAGTCCTCCACTTACAGTCTTCTCATTGCATTCCCCAGTCTCTCTCGATCACACCCCAGCAAGCATCCCCAAGCGAACTCACCTAGTGTGGTTCAAATCCCAAGACGTTATTCTTCCCCTCCCCTGTGCTCTCCTGCCCCCCTCGAGGGATGGATAGACCCGTCCAGACTCTCCACCCCCTAAAAATACCGCCTAGGCCTTATAAACTACAACCTGCCTTATTGTGGCAAAATATATTTTATTTTCCAAAGATCAGAACTTTATTTTATAGATTCAACTTATATTTTAAAACTTTCTTGGGTCGACGGCTGGATCCCTCATTTCCCTGCCTGCCGCCTGGTACTAGTACTTGAAGTGCCTTCCAGCCTTGAACCTAACTTAAATAACTGCTATCTTAGCTTCAACCCCTCCCTCCTTCCCTCCCCCTATCCTGTCCATTGGTATGTGCCACTCGCGCAAAGTCACCCGGGGGGAGATTGGCAATCGCCTTGCTCCCCATGGGTCCCTACATCACACAATGACACCACACTACAATTTTTTTAGTTAGCAAAGAAGCCACTTTATTAAGACAGGTTTGTAGGATTAATTCATTAAAATGACATAACACATTGTAACAAAAAAACAGCCTCGCTAAGACATTACATTTCTATCATTCCCCCTCACCCCTAAAACTCCCAACTAGGTGAACATTGCCTCAACAAACAAAACCCCGGCTCTTCCACCTTTTTCCTTTCTTCCTCCACTCACCGCCTTTTCTTTGCATTCCTCAATCTCTCTCGACCACACCCTAGCAAGCATCCTCAGGTGAACTCACCTATTGTAGTTCAAAGCCCCATAAGTTACTCTTCCCCTCCCCTGTGCTCTCCCTTCCCCCGAGGGATTGATACGCCTGCTCCAGACTCTTCACCCCCAAAAAATACTGCCACCCAGGAAACCCCTGTGGTGTTTTCCTGCCTTATCATGCCCAATTTGCTCTGCAGCAGCTTAATGGGATTTTTCCATTCAACACAATTTCTCTTTTCACATGCTCAAACATTTCCCTCAATTCAAGCATATAGTAGGCTTGCTCAAATTTTGATAAGTGTACTCCATCTAACCTAAAAACATAATGATCCATTTGTTTTATGTTTTTATGAGACATTCAAACAAAAAACTTGCATGCACCTATTAAACTTTCTTCTGGCTTTAGCTACTGCTGAATGATTTTTTGCCTCTCTCTAATGGCTCCTGGGATGAATTTGGTCCATACAATGCACGTACCAATCCATTTGCCTTTTATCACTGTTGAGGCCTCTTTCATTTGTTTAATCAAGGTTAGGCCAGACAACTGCACTAAATCATTTCCCCCAAATGGATCACCAACATAGCTGGACTCCCTTTGTTAGAAAAAAGTTCGGCTAGCACCGGAAGGAAACTGCCCCCATGCATTTCGCTTTTACTCTGCCATACCACCTCATGTCTGCTACTTGGAAGTCCAAGGTATTAACCATATGTCTGTTAACCTGCATACGTCACTGCCCATCTTACAATTGAATGCCCTACTAGCCATATAAGCCTCTTGACTGAATATGGACCTTGCACACAACCTAAGGCAAAAAAACTAAAAGTTAGAGGAATATGCCCACTTATACAAGAAAAAGCGTTTTTATATCCTCACATATCTTTTGCAGCATTTTGATTTCCCATCCTCCAATCCTTTTTATGTCTGTCCATGACCAGCACCAATCTTGCCGCTTCGGTTGTTTCCCCAATGCAAAATGTGTGTGTCCCATATTTTTAAGGTGGCTTGCCCAGTTGTTTCACTGCCATTCTTAATACTCCCAATAAATTGCAGATCGTAATTTCTACTCCAGTCTTATGGCAAAATATTTCCTTATCCAGCAGACTAAATCTGTTTTGAAAACCTATCCATTCCTCCACTGGACATAAATCTAATACTCCACTCTTGTTCAGCCAAACTAATGTTCCTCTACCTGCTTGATCAGTCTTTAATGCTCTCAACCAAATTCTTAATTTATTATTTTCTAAAAATATTTTGCTACTCGTTATACCACTATGACCCTTCAAGCCTAAAATTTCTGAACCTCTCAATGCCCCAACAACATCCATAACATACATAACGTGAAAACAAGCACTACAAATTCATCATAACAGCAAAAAGGTAACTGTAGTAACAACTTTCCAATAAAGCAATTATCGCAGGCTCATGTAGAGATGCTCTTCTTCCTTGCTCTTCACTCAATTGCTTCAAAACTATTCACACCAAGTAACCCTGTACTGGGTTCCATCCCCACCATAGTTTTCCATAAAAATCATATCCCTGCCAATTTTACTGATATAGTAGTGTGTGACAAACCTTTATCAATCAAAAACATCACAAACTTTAGAGTTGCTTTTTTATTTTCAACAGTGTCATTTTTCTCAAATTCCTTGTATTACCGCGAATTAAAAATTATTGCCACGCTTGCTGATAACTACTTCTGTTGATGGGGCTGTAGATTTCTCGGCTTACTCCACTATTCTCATTTTCCTCATGCCCAAATGCTCTGCAGCAGTTCTTTCTTGTTGCTGTCTGCACCAGTTCTGTCTAATTGCTGTCTGCACCTAGGGCCAAACTGCAAAACGTCTGCCACTGAAAACGTGAGCCCCTGCTACAATATTCCTCACTCCTGGAACGTGTCTTGTTTTAAAGAGAATATTAAGCTGCAAAAACGTTATCATAAATGCTCGTAACAGTCTCAGAACGCTCAAATATCTAGCTTTCTGTTTATTCACCAGTTCTACTTCTGCCACTTTATCAACATTGAACAACTATCCTATTTTTCAGTTCCTCCCCCCAGACATACAATGCCACAACCAAAAGAAAGAGCTCAAAAAGGCTATACTGCATCCCTGCTGTAACTACTGCAGGCGCGGTGCGTCCGTTGGGGCGTTGCCTCCCCGCCCGCTGCTGCTCCCTCGGCATCTCTGAACTTGAGTAAACTCTCAGCCAATCCTGGCGCTGCTTGCACCCACTTGCCAGCAGTGATCCTGAGAGTAGGTAGGCGCCAACGGATCCGGCACGGACCTGCCTGGTCTGGTAGGAATGGATTTTTATTTTATTTTAAAACTCTCCCGCACCCACGCGCGACCCCACCCCACCCGACACCCCCCGCGAATGTCTCCAGCCGCCACTGGGTAACTGTGTACCTCGTACTTGCCCATCGGCTCAAAATGAATGTCGCAGGGCCCCCTCTACCCGTTAAGGAGGCACGTTCTGGGTATCAGGCCATGGACTAACTGACAAGGTGTGTTGCAGTGAAATGCAGTAGCTAAATATTCTTCTTTGACTGTCAGCATTGCTCTTAGCTCCGTTTCGAGGTCTGTGTACACCTACTGGGTGCGTTTTTCATACCGGGCTGTCAATTATCGTAGGCTGGCTTGGCAGTGCGGCTTTGTGCCCTCAGCCCGTGCCACCTCGGGTAGTTGTGGAGAGCTACACAACTCTCTAAATAGGGATCTAGATCTTTGGCCCACTTAATTTCTAAGCGCTATGTGGAGGCTCCACCTGCACGTCTGTATTTATATCCTAGGGCGCCCCAGCCAGGCTGATTTCATTTTTTTCCAGATTCGCCCTCGTTCCATGTCACCCTGGGATGTGCTGTGAGGGAGTTCAACAAACAGCAGATTACACACACACACACCTGGGGCTGTCGTGGCCGAACCTATCCCACCGTTACCTGAGTGGCAGGCCTTCGTAGCGCCTCGCGCTTTCACACGCTGTGCCGTGATGCATGCAAACCTTTTACGCTGTGGGGCAGGGTTATACTAGCACGTGAACCGAGAGTGCGGGGTCTTTTATGAAATATTATGGGGATCTATTTTCAATTTTAGAGGTTCCATTTTCCTTCCTGGCCTCCCAATAATTGTTTAAACTGCCCGGTTGCATCTGCGTTCACAGGGAAAAGCTCGTAGGTTGTGTTTGAGCGAAAACTAAGGCCGCGGATTCCTGCAGCCTCGCCCGGTTTCATCATTTGGTGTCGTAACTGTGTACCTCGTACTTGCCCATCGGCTCAAAATGAATGTCGCAGGGCCCCCTCTACCCGTTAAGGAGGCACGTTCTGGGTATCAGGCCATGGACTAACTGACAAGGTGTGTTGCAGTGAAATGCAGTAGCTAAATATTCTTCTTTGACTGTCAGCATTGCTCTTAGCTCCGTTTCGAGGTCTGTGTACACCTACATGGTTTGCTGTGCTTAACGTTTAGGTTCAGAGATGCAGGTATGACCGTTTGTTCTGTTCTACTGCATCGAGGTATGTAAGTGCCCCTGGCAGAATATACAGAGGAATAAAGAGTACAGGGACCGCAGGCACTGTGCTATCAAGCCCTTAGGTGATGAAGCTCCCGGCTGTGGGTGATTGGTCTGTGGGTGGCACACGCCTTGCAAAGTTGAGATGACTCCCGTAGGATTTAGTTGCGCCGGTGTTACAGCGCCAAATTGAGTGGGTGTAACTGTATTCATTGCCACTCTTGTCAGCGCTGCTTGATACCATGTGTTCCCGGGGTTCTCGTTCCTTGTGTAGCCAGCTATGCTGCCTCGGATGACTATTTGCTGTAATGCCGCTTTCTGCCTTTCTCAGTCACACACCTCAGCTGTGCGGGGCTTGCAGTTTTCCCGCACCCTCCTTGCCCCTCCCACCACCGGGCACTCAACTCGGACCTCCACGCCCCACCACCTTCCACATTCAAATGTCACCAGCCGCCCCTGAACTACTGTTGTGGCCAACTCTCATCCCACCATCTATGCTCCCCAAAAATGCCAAAACCCAATGCACCCGCAGCATCTGAATAGATCTGCACCTGCCAAATAGTGTCTTCTTCCCAAAAATACGGTGATACTCTACTAAAACTTTCCAAAAAGGTTAACCAAATACATAGATCTGCCCTCATTGATGCTGAAATCCATATCCAGTGATGTGGTAGTGTTGCTCCAGACATTGTTATACCCAGTTGTCTGCAAAATGTACTTCCAGCTTTCACTAGTCCTCATGCAATAATTATATATCCCAATAATTTTAGTAGTTTTTTCAATACCAGTTTTCTTTCTCCAATAACCATCTGAAAAATGTTTTTATTTCTTGTAATTTACTTGCAGGAAGTCTTCACATAATCTGAATAGTATCTATTTCCATGCCTAGAAAACAGGACTGGAGTGGGAACTGAAATCGGCCCTGTCAAACTGCTCGGCCGGCCCCCTGGGGGGCAGAGGGGGTGCGGCCGAGCTGTTTGAAAGTGCCGGTTTCGGCCGATTTTGTTACCGGGGGCCAATATTGCCGGCTCCCGGTAAAAAAAATGGCCCCCCCAGGAGCCCAAAACTGGCCCCCATCCTGGCGGACTACCGGGGATACGCCCAGTGCCCGCTACGGCCAGTCCAGCCCTGCTAGAAAAGTAAGCCTAGTGCTAGGACCCTCGTCTTTTCAGGGGCTAATGGAACGTCACTTCTTCTGCTACACTTTGGAAATTTCTTATTGCTTCTAAACATTGCCCTGTATCTTTTGACCCACAAATAGGAAATCATCCAGACAATGGCATACAAATTTGTGGCTGCTCTTTTGTGTGAAGAGCCATTGCAAAAATGTGCTAAATGTTTTTTTAAAAAGCACAGGATATAGAACATTGGTAAAACTTTATACACATATATAGTTCCCTGAAAATGCATGTCCAAAATCAGTCTGATGTACTGGTAGGAGCCTGAATGCGGATTGACTGCCACTTTTTGCCAATTCTGTCACGACTCCACCAGCCCTCACCAATTTCGTGGCATTGTCTACAGATGAATAAGTGACTACGATCTGTTTGGGAAATGAAATCATTAATCACTGCCCTTCTGGCAATGACAACTGATGTATGAATCTATATTCTCCTGCATTTTTCTTGGAAATGACACCGAAAGGAGAAATTATTAAATTGTTTAATGGTCAATTCATAAAGGGTCCTGTAACCCCTACTGCCTGTAGTCTCTGTTCAATTTGTTTCGCACTATATCTTGCAACTCCTTTGCTGATTTCAAATTGTCTGTCCACCTTTGTAATCTAGGTCCTTTTAAAACTTTGATTTTAACTTGGGTATGAGCCTTTCTGTGTAAGCTGTAGGGGTTGGCCACTTTTTTTTGCATTCTCCCTTGTTTCCCAAATTTAGCTTCTGAGAAACATTGAGTGAGAGGGTGTCTACCCCCACATTTTGAGCATTCTTGTTCATAATGACAGAACTGTTGTGGGCAGAAACCCTTATTGAAACTCCAACATGCTGCTGTTGTCGTTGGCTCCCCCTTGCAATATTGGATGGGACAATACTGAAAGGACCGGTAAGTCACTGGCAAACCAATGGCTGAATGCTTTTTTTCTGAACGCTGTGTGGAAGACATCCACTGCAGCCGTGGCTCAGAATCTACATCACCCCATGGCTTGTCTTTATTAAAACTGGCCATTCTCTGAACTCCTCATCATAACTCAACCACGCAAATACACCAAAATGCATTTCACCCTTTCTTATAATGTCCATGTATTTGATCATTTAAACTGCTCTGTCAGTATGTTTATCGCAATAAACATTTACATAAATTTTAAAAACGGATGTCCAGTTTTCTATGTTCGTAGAGACCCTCAGCCTTCTAGTTAATTTCCATTCCGCCTCTTTTAACTATTATTTTGTCTGAATATCCATATGGAGCAATTTAAATACATCTACAAACTCATGATTTAAAATTGTATTCTTTGTTTTATCTGATAAATGTGACCCTAAAGGCATTGCAATGCCCATAAATGGTAACCTTTAACATATAAATTCGTATTTGACTTTATCCTTTATCCTTGTCTGAATTTTCAGTTTTTTCACTTTGCATTTCTTTATCACGTATTACTTTTTTCCCCTTCTTATCTATTTTGTGCTGTTCGGTCTTATTTGCATCCTTCCTGTGTGTCCCCACACCACAATCTTTTACGAAAATTGTATTTACTTTATCTTGTCTTTCCCAAACAGACCACCACAATTGCATACCTTTTTGCAGTTTGGAAGAAAGTCTTTGTTTCTCTGCCGCATCAACCATGCCCCTTGTTGCTTGTCCTCCGTCCTTTGCAATGTGTGCTCGGTCAGCCCCAGACTTCTGCAATACATTAAAAACACTTTTCTGCCCTATTATCTCCCACTCCTTCACTTGAGTCAAATTTGTTCCATTCAAACTGCCCTCACATTTTCACTCTCTCAGCTCCCCTTCCTCTAGTTTCACACTATCTTCATCAGAATCCAATTCTAACTCATCTTCCATTTTTTCCATACTTTCACCACTCACTCCAGGCTTTTCTCCACCACCAACTCCTTCATCATACAATTTCCATTTTGATGCAGACATAACTTTGATTCAGTCCCTTGATGAAGTAAAGTCCTTTTGCTTCGGGCCAACGTCATAAAGCTGCTTGTTGCCCTGTTGACATTGGTGGCCGGTTACTGGTCTCCACTCGAATAGTGGGCTGATCTGAAACCCCCTGGCTGCTCCAACCAGAAATTATACCACTACCAGTGGCTCCATAAGCCGCTTCAGCTCTCTGCTTTTCTATACCATCTAGTTCTGTGTCTTTCACCCATACACATTGTACTGCCCTTCTGTTACTTGCATTTTCTATATGCTGTTCCCCATCACTTCTATCAATTGGCTCATATTCTTTACCTGTGGGGTATCTGTTACCACTTATACAACTGTCATTTGCATTTCTTGTGTTTGTGTGTACCTTACATATATCATTGGTTGACTTCTGAACACCTTATCATTTTTATTTCTGGCATATTTGTAATTATTTCCTGCTGTTCAGGGTGATTATAAACTTCGAGGGCTGGAGGAACTACATTTTCCATGATATCCTACTTCCTGCTATTCTTGGCCATGTGTCCTGCCTCCTTTGGAAATGTTATGTCTCCCTTATGACCTGACATCGCCACTGTCATTCCCCGGCCTTTCCCAGCCTCAGCCCTGCCCTCAGTTCTCACTCCACTCTTGCTCCGCCTCCCCTTTGGTTGTTGGCTCCATCCGCGGTCCGTTTTCTCTTAACCGAAGGCTCTGTCTGCCTTTTCTCAGACATGTACACCACTTTCAAAGGAGCTCCTCGCTGATTGTCAATATTTTCAAGCACTGGCTACTGCTTCTCCCTACTTCGTGCTTCAGTAAACGCCACTTGAAGTAATGCCGTACGTTTGCTTAAGTCTAAAGTCTTTGTTTTTATCTGACAATGGGGGGGGGTGAACATGCAGTCACCGTGGCTGCTGCCTTTCTTTATGGCCTCACTAACGATCATTCATGCTTGACCAGGAATATCCAGTTGTAGTAAATCTCCCCTGCCTGCTTCGCACATTGCAAGAATAGTTTTTCTTATTTCCTGTTCTTTATCCATCACCTTTATTTACAGGTGATATTGTAACAGTATCATTTGCCCTCAAACCTTTCCTACCTGACAAGAAAACCGACTCTCATTTCCATGCCTGCAGCGTGGTGCTACTACCTGAAAGCTTACCCACCCTAAATGTAACTCATGTAACTGCTACCTTAACCCTGCCCTTCTCCCTCCCTCTATCCTGTCCATTGGCCTGTGCCACTTGCAAGAATTCACCTAGGGGGAGACTGGCTGTCACCTTGCTCCCTCTGGGTCCCACAGGCCGAAGAATGACTTGTGTGAAGATGGACAGAAACTTGACAGGTTCCATCTCCAATCATTTTTCATATACATTGAATGTTGAAAATATTGAAAAGTCATACAGCGAGTGATTTTTAGTTGATGTTTGTTTCAATACATAATTGTGGCATTAGAATACAAATATTAATAAACATTTATCCATAGATTTCTTAGCTTTCCCACGCAGATTTCAGGTTTCTACGCCCCCTCCCCTTAGAAATTTGCTACAGTTTCTGCAGACTTTTGTATTTTCTTCTGAAATTTCGGATTACTTTTACCCTTCGCCCATTTGTTTTCTAGCATGTTTTCCCACACTGCCCTTCTTTCTGTCTAACACAACCACATGAGTGCATAAAATTGGTTGTGCTATACAAACGTCACTGATGCTGCATGATCAAAACCGGAGGGGGGAGTTCTTAATCTTTTTATAATACAAGACTCAGTAATCATTTGAATAAAAGATCTGGCTTGTATCAGTGTGATCTGAATACCAGTGTATGCATTTGACTGGTATAAATCACTTTAACGAACAATAGTAATCTGAATTAATTGACCACTCTGACCGAATCCGGTAATTTATGATAGGCAAAAATCTAAACTATAAATTACAAGCTTTACATATCGGAATATAAAATTTGAAATTTTAAAACTATGTATACACCACCAATCTCAATATATACCCATGGACTGCTTTTGGTGTCATTCATTCATTTAACTGTTTAATCAGACACTTTTGAGGTCACAGTGGCAATAAACAGTATTCACTTCAGTAAACAATGAGCTTTTAACAAGTTTAGCATTAGAGAAAATACTAAAGGATGGATATCCGCCCAGTCTTCCGGAAATGTCCAGTTATATGTTATCGTGGTTTAGTGTTATGTACTTTATTTTACGTGTCAAGTTCTGATTTGCCTGAAATGTATATCACTAGTCATGCAATGCTGAATCTGCAGTCTTTGCTTGTTAATCATTCTGAAAATGTGTATAAAAAACCCTTGATTTTGGGGTGGAGCCAGAGATTTTCCTGAAAATCTTTTGACTAGTAATGCTGTCAATTTCTCATATATTTTGCTGTACATTTAGACTAATTTTGATTTATGATCATGTACTCTCCATTTATGTCTTCATGGCATTTAATAACTACTCTATACTTTTGATTTTTGTGATGTTTTAATAAAACCCTTTAATTTTACCCTGATCTAGAACTCAGTTATTCAGTGGACCCAGTTACTTTTTTATTACTCTGCTAATTATTTGTCGGCCTGATGTTAAGGAGGGTGTTTGTATTGCAAGATCAACGATGAGGAGCGGAACCGCCAAAGGTAAAACTGAGGTGATGTAAATTGTGGAATCTCTGAATTTTGTTGTTCTGGGTCTGCTCCCACACCAGCATATACATAATACCCACCCAAGCATAGGCAAAGCAAATAGATCTGGGCAAACTATACCCTCATACATGCCAACCCTCCCGATTCAGGTGGGAGACTACCGATTTCAACGCCAGTCTCCCGACTTCCCTAACCTACATGCAAAAATCCGATTCCCTGGCGGGTTTCAGATGGTAGGGGAAGGTCTTGTGTGACTCGGATTATGCACTGTCAGAAACCTGCTCCTCCTACAAGCCAGTGCAGAACATTGTAGTAACGCTCTCTCTGCCTGCCATAGCGATTTCTCTGTGCTCCTGATAGGTATGGAAAAAAATGTATAATTTATTTTCTGATATCCGATCCTGCAGCAGCATACTTGCAAGTCCCATACACGCCAACAGAACTGCTGCAGGCCACAACAGAAGTCAATGGGAGAAATACGTTCTCCTGATTATGTTTTTAAAATCTTCCACTTTCCTCTTCCAAAATGTTGGCATGTATGCCTCATTTGCTGTGTGTTAGATTATGAAATTACTTTAAAAACAAAAAAGAATGAGCTTTGCAGTGTGATGTGACAGTGTTGATCTTATCTCTACTTTATCTGTGGGAAAGGAACTACATTGAAAGGATTTACCAAATAAAACAAACAGCAGAGCAGGAGGGACAGACGTGGCAACAAATAATGGGGCAGGAGGGGTGAGAAACTGAGGCAACAAGTGATGAGGCAACGGAGCGGGAGGGGCAGGTATGGCGGCTAAAACGATGCAGGAGGGACTGACAAGAGAACAAGCAACAAAAGAGGAAGCAGGACGACAGAGAACCAACAAAGGCCACATGTCATATTGGCATAACACAATGGAAAAGGTAATCCACACATGGCATGATGAGCCCTGTCACAACTAGTAACCAGATTTACCAGACCATCAAGGGGAAACAAAGACACACTCTGCCTTACTATTTTACCAACTGGAGAAGAGATAAACAGATATGAAAGTGTTTTATTGGTAATGGGTTTCTACAAACTGAAGGATTTACAAAGACAGTGGCACTCATTCTGATGTCGGTGGTACTGCAACCGACGGCTTGTCAGTTGCTGTCTGACCACCATTGGCTGCTGCAGTCCGACCACCACATTACAATGAGGCAGCAGGCGTAGGGACTGTCCAACACTTACCAATGGGCTCAAGGCGCCCGTCTGAGGGACAGTAATCCCTACAATAGGGGCAATGCCTGCTCAGGCACCGCCATAGGGATTACACTGTCCCTTTCCACCTACCCTTTCATGGCAGTTCTCCCGCCATGAAAAAGCAGTTGGAAAGTGACGCTGGGGGCCCCTTACAAAGCCCTAATTCCCTCTGGTCTGCCATTTTCCCCCCTAAACACCCCTGCACCATGTCACGGTGCAGGGATGTTTTAAAGGTGTATATTTTCTATTGAGGCTTGTGTTGAAGCCCGCAGCACAAGCCGCAATAGAAAATATACAGTTTGTGAACGCCGTGAAGGTGATCGCATTGTAATAATAGCAGCGGGACCCCCAAATCCTTGTCGGCGGTCCTGTTTCCGAAACGATGCAGGTCGGACTCTCGTCTGACCAGCATCGTAATGATGCCCTAAGTTGGGGAACGTTTTTGAGTAGATATGGGAAGTGCAAGGATAAACAGCAGAAAATGTTGCACATCTTCAATATGGCAGGACTGTAGCAGGCCTGGCCAATGCATATTATAACTAATGCATCATTGATATGATGCATGGATAGATCATCATAGATATACATAATTATATTCATACAGGTTTGAGTATAAATATACTAATAATAACCATTTAACCAGCAAACATAAATAGTTTTTGCTACTTACTGATATGAGCCAACTGTGGCAGGGACATGTTTAAACATGATCAAGTCACTAAAAAAATTATTTGATTTTATTCCACTTCCTGCGAGCGGTAGCACTTATTCTATCTCGACTAGACTACTGCAACAGCCTACTCGCAGTGGCTGATAAACAGGTGCTCAAGAGATTACAAGTGGTACAGCATGCTGCTGCTCGTCTAGTGTTACAACTACCATGTAGATCTTCCTCCTCAGCAGCCCTCAAAACCCTTCATTGGCTACCCTTGCACAAGAGAATCCTCTTTAAGGTACTTCTAATTACCTTTAGAGCATCCAAGAATCTAGGACCCACATATCTTTCAGCTAGATTCACCCCCTATACCACTGCAAGGACACTTGGATCCTCATCTGCAAATCTGCTCAAGCCCCCCTGCTTCAGGTGTAAAACCAAAGGAGGAAAATCGGTAGCAGGTTTGTGCACCAGAGCCTGGAATCTTATGCCCACGCACTTAAGGCTGCTCAAAACGGAAACCCAGTTCAGAAAAGCCTTGAAGACCTGGATCTTTGGATACTTAGATGAACTCTGCTCATCACTCATATAGTGGCATCCTGTGTCTACGTTAAATATCTCCCGCTTAGCACCAGGATGCTCCTTTCGGTGTGACAGTCGCGCTTTACGAATGCTCATTCAAATCAATTGCAATTGAACGTATTGGCGCTCAGTTTATAACCCCCTCCCCATAAGGTAGGGATTCAAACGTTCTCCTCACCATTTACATAACAGATTTTTGCATCATGCACACAGCACCCTCAAATACACACCAATATCTGCACTGGTTACCCTTACCCCATGACCTGTTTTTATTGATAGGAGCTACAATTGGTTAGCAGATATAGTTTTGAAGGTAGCTCAGTGAATGAATATTCTCAATGAAGTACACTGAGTAAAAAATTAAAATCACATTTCAGCATACTCAGTCTTTCATTCTTCTTAGGTAAATACAATTACTGCAACGTGCGCTAATAAGTTGCAGTAATAAAAAATAACAAGCAAATGTGTAAGTATGTGCGTTTACACCAGATATGAATGTTGATGTAAAGATCGGAACTCTATCAAAGAGAAATATAGAGCCTGGTGCATGAAGGCTTTCTGCCATTGCAAAAGGCCCGATTTGCAGAATAGAGCCATTTGTGATCGCAAAAATGTCTTTTTGTATGCATAAATAAGAAATCGAGGAACAAAAAATGATGTATTTAAAAGTAATCACAGAGATGGTTGTCAGCTGACCTCAGCAGGCCACCATCACTGTGATGGCTGCAATTCCTAGTGGATCGCAATTTGGGACCTACCGCATTAATATTCACGAGGTAGGTTGAATTGTGACCAACTAGGAATCAGTATTTTGTGAACTGACGTATTAGTACATATTAGTACATAGATCGGTTCGCAAAATACAGCACTGGTCGCAAACATACTAGTCGCAAATTGGGACCAGTATTTTGCAACCGGTGCCAGATACATAAAGGCCCAAAGAGTGCTGCCAGGAAATGTTTAACTTACTTCCCCAGCCTATGACGAGGCGGGTGGGAATTCATATACCTGTAAATGTGGCCTTGCATGTCGATCCGATGGTGGAATTGCTAGAGACTAAATTGTAAGGTTTATAGGGGGAGCGATTACTCAGAGAGCCTGTCAACGGGGTTCAGTGGGCATGGCTCTACTAGGGCAACTGTCCAATTGGATGTTTTAAGGAAGGGTTGATTACTGATTGTCATGTGTTTGTATGATCTTGAATGTTAATAAACATATTTACAACAAAAAAAAAATGACGAGGTGGGTGGGAGTACCTAAGCTGTTGGATAAGAAGGTCTTGAGGTAGTGTGGACAGGCAAGAGTGATATTGTGTCAGACGAGAACACCAGTGTTAAGATAATATACACACCTGTTTACATAAACGTAGCCCATGGAACAATAAAAATATCTAGGTAAATGCAATAAACCACCTAATAAAAATTTCCTAGGAAATGACAATAAAACAATTTATTTAGATATGGGCATCTAGTCAGTGAGGTGGCATTTTTGTTGCTTGGAATGTAAGATGACAGAGCTCTGTGTGATACTGTTTTACTTCCTACCCTGCTTTTCACATCAATAGGAGCTAGATTCCTTGTCTCACTCCCACACAACTCTGTTCTCTACCTTAACCACAGTTAAATCTCTGAAGGTGGCCACAGACTACCCTCCCGAATATTTGGTCCCACAAGAAAACAGTGATTCACTCTTGATCACACGTGTGGTGATAGAGGTCTGCCCTTCCATTTGCCTTAACACAGTTGCCTGGTAAACTCACCACTTGCTCAAATACCTAACACTCACTCAGACCTTAAATGGCATAAGTGACAACGCCCAGGGCATGAATTACATATCAGGTGCACTTTCCTGTTTGGGCCATGGTACACACTAAATTAGGTGCACCTTGCACAGACCAGCACAAAGCGAGGTCCCCAGTGAAGCACAAACTTTAATAGTTAGTGCCTGCTATGAGAAGAGGGCTTTAGTGAAAGACAGAGCAACAGTTTGAGACATTGGGTCCCCCTTTCACCTGATGCAAACTAGCCTTTCTTTGAAGAGGAGGAAAGACGTCCCCAGGTGCTTTTGAGCTTCTGCCTGCAAAGTGATAGCAGTGGGTACCTGTTAGACACTGGCTCTCTAGTTGGCAGAGGTATGCTACCTGTCCAATTAGGGACCACAATCCTAGTCAGGGAAAGTCAGTTACATCAAAACACACAAGATGATGGACGGAATGTTGCACATTGGCAAAACATTCACCCCCAGTCACAGATCTGGGTTTAATCCATCGTTATTTTGCTCACCATGCCACCCCAGTTCAGACATGGCCATATGCAAATCAGTCTTGACCCTGTGCCTCATGGGAACAGTCCAGCCCGGACTGCCAAGCCATGTCTTCCCCGGAATCAAGCATCCTAGGACCGGTTTTTGGGGTTTCAAAATAACGATGGATTAAACCCAGATCTGTGACTGGGGTTGAATGTTTTGCCAATGTGCAACATTCCGTCCATCATCTTGTGTGTTTTGCTGTTCGCCCTATGTGGGAAGGGTATGCCCAGACGTGGGTCCCGTGCTCACTACGCCACTGGAGTCAAGCTATCCTGGCTGAAGAGGGGTGAAACCCCGAAACCGGTTCTAGGATGCTTGATTCCGGTCCAGGGAAGACATGGCTAGGCAGTTCGGGCTGGACTGTTCCCATAAGGCACAGGGTCAAGACTGATTTGCATATGGCCATGTCTGAACTGGGGTGGCGTGGTGAGCAAAATAACGATGGATTAAACCCAGATCTGTGACTGGGGGTGAATGTTTTGCCAATGTGCAACATTCCGTCCATCATCTTGTGTGTTTTAAAGTCAGTTACATACCATAAATTAACCTCTGCACTACCTCTGGAAGCTTGGCACAGAGCATTCAGGCATATCTTAGGAGGCAGCGTGTAAAGTATTTGTGCTACACTTAAAAGCGTAAAACAGTTAAAACACCACACAAAAATATACAACACCTAGATTGAAAAGTAGAGCTTATTTTATTTAACAAAACAAGACCACATTGACAAAAATCCAAAGAGTAGAACCGGAGTCTGCGAATATAGCATGAAACGCAAACTAGGCTATCTGAACGTGCCTGACAGGGTCAAATCCAAAGGTTTAGCCCGCCCACGATGGAGCTGCTAAAGTACTTTGTTGGATGATGCGTCGACATTGAGATGCATGGAGCAGAGAGGCGATGCGCCTGTTCCTATCCGTAGGATTTGTAGCTGCACAACTTGGGAATGCATTGTCGTAGAGCAGCTCTGGATGGAGGTGATGAGTTGTCATCAAGCCGCACAACCAGGAATGCAATGTTCTCCTCCTCGGTGGCAGCAGCGATACGTTGGCGTCGAGAGGAGATGATGCAGCGGTTTCGACAGGCGCAATGGTGGAGAGGTATGGATTTTGCAGGTGCAGCACAGAAAAACACACTTCCAAGGGCAGAGGGCTAGATTGGTACCACTTGACAGGGTACGAATCACAGTTGGCAGAGTCCAGATGCTGCAGTAGGGTTGTTGGAAGTCGTTGATGTATCTAAAACTTCAGAACAGGAGGAAAGCCAGCAGGCCCTTGGAGTCACTTTGGTTCTGGGGATATAGAGATGCAGGTCCAGTCCTTCTGACTCTCAGGCAAGGAGGGCAGCAGGCAGGCACAGCAAGCAGGAATCCAGAATTGTCCAACAGAGTCCAGCAGAGTGACAGTCCTTTCAGCAGCACAGCAGTTTTTCTTCCTGGTATCCTCAGGTCCAGAAGTATACTGAATTGGTGGTGCCTGAGGTCCAGTAATTATAGCCAGTTGTGCCTTTGAAGTGGGAGAAACTTCAAAGAGAGGCCTTTGAAGTGCACAAAGTCCCTGCCCTTCTTTCTTTGGCTCTAGACTTACTAAAGGGGGTTATGCAGATCTTTGTGTGGGGAACGACACAGCCCATTCAGGTGTAAAAGTGAGCTCTTGCTCCCATTCTGCCTAGGATGATCCATCAGGATGTTGATGGTCCATGAGTCACACCTAAGCTCCCTTTGTGTGTGGCTGTCTGGAGGCAATGCACAAATCCTGGCTGTCACCCACACCAGGTGTGTATTCAGAGACAGGCAGAAGGCACAAAATGGTTAAAGAAAGAAAATTCCAACTTTCTAAAAGTGGTATTTTCAGACTTGCAACTAAAACCCAACTTTACCATAAGCCTTGATTCTAAAATGTGAGTCCAGAGACACCAAACTTGAAATGCCTATCTTTTCCTGATTGGGAATGGCACTTATAAAATGTAATAAAGTAACCCAATGTTAACCTATGGGAAATGTAGGCCTTGCAGTACTGTGCAACAAATTAATAGATTTTCACTACCAGGACATGTAAAAATAAATGTGCATGTCCTACTTTTTAAATAAACTGCACCCTGCCATTAGGGCTGCCTAGGGTCTACCTTAGGGGTGACATATGACTTGAAAAGGAAGGTTTGGGCCTGGGAAGAAGGTTAACTCGCCAGGTTGACATGGCAGTTTAAAACTGCACGCACAGGCTCTGCATTGGCAGGCCTGAGCGATGTTTGAAGGACTACTGAAGTGGGTGGCACAATCAGTGCTGCGGGCCTTCTAGTAGCATTTAATTTACAGACCTTGGACACACGTAGTACACTCTACTAGGGATATAATGGTAAATTAAATATGCCAATTGTGGCTAATCCAAGTTTACCATGGTTTAGGAAAAGATCACATGCACTTTAACACTGGTTAGCAGTAGTAAAGTGCTCAGATTCCTAAAGCCAGCAAAAATGAAGTCAGCAAAACAGGACAGAAGGCAAATAGTCAGTGGAAACCACGCCAAGGATGCCAGGCCTAACAGTACCGCCGGCCCCGGTGTCCCTGCCCATGCAGTTGAGAGCATCTCTTAACAAGTTCTTTGCCTCAGTGCTCACGTCTGTAATATGGCACTGAAGCAAAGTTTGCATTCGGTCTCACCCACATGCAAATGATGCAATGCTTCCTTGTGATTGTACCAGTGCAAAATACGCACTAGCACAATCCTGATTATAGAACGGGCTGTACAAGAACTTGCAGTCCCTTCTATAACACCATAGTGCACTTCAGGTTCAAGAAGAGGTTCAAACACCCATTGTGCACTTCCTGTCCAAAAAATACAAAATAATGCTGCATACAAACCCTCTTATAAATCTTTGGAGATAAACACTAATCTAAACATAACACACCTTGGATGTTGAGTGACACCATCATTCAAGATAATGTGGTCGTTCCAGCTGATGCCGTGTATATCCTTAACATGGGAGGCCCCCTTGGTATGTAAGCTGCCCTCCATAAGAAGTGATCAAACAATACCCATCAAACCTTGCTATTTCAGCTGAGGCTTAAAATCCTGTCTGTTGGAAATATGCTCTTTCTGCAGGGTCACACTAACTTTTTGCCTTCTGTTGCTGAACCCGTCTTTAGTTGACCAGAGGACTCTGTGCACTTTACTACTGCTAACATGGAGTGTAGTGCTTGTGGTCTCCTCTCTACATATGTTAAAATTGGTATACACTTAATTTGTATATTTAATGTACTTATAAGTCCCAAGTATATGGTACTACATCTACCCAGGGCCTGTAAATTAAATGCTACTAGTGGGCTGCAGAGCTCATTGAGCCACCCACTAAATCACCCCTATAAAACATACCTCCAGGACTGCCCCTGCGGTCTGGCTATGCAGATCTAAGCCTGGAATTTTAACCTGGCAAATAAACCTTTTGAGAGGCTTATGCATTCTTTTTAATACTTATAAAGTCACCCTAAAGTAGTTCCTAAAAGGCCAAAGGGTAATGTGCACAGTATTTTTAAAAAAATAGGACCTGTATATTTAAGGTTTTACATGTCCTTGCAGTGAAAAATCTCCAAAGTTGTTTTTGACTGTGGCAAGGCTTGCCCTCTCATAGAAAAACAGTGGGTTACACTATAATTGCATATAGTGCTTAACCTTTTTGCTGTTAGTCTTTTCCCTTCCAGTGCTAAGCCTTTTTTGGGCTATTTGAGGTAGTTCACACTTAGGCCACCATTACTTTTTGTCCACATAAGCTATCCACCCCATATTTGCATACTTTTGTCCAACATCCTGGGGATTATAAAGGTACCCAAGGTTTGTGGATTCCCCTAGAGGAAACCGAGAAAATAGCTCAAATATAGCTACATTTTTAGTTTTAAGGGGAAAAATAGGGAAATAGTGCTCTGGATAAAAGTGTCAGATTTTGTTAATAAAAATGGCATCAACAAAGGGTGTGATGTGCTAAAGTCACCATCTTCCCTGCTTTTAGGAACATGCAGAGCTGAATCAAGAAACCCCAGTTTTGGCAGAGGTAGCCCATTCTTCCTATTTGTTGTCCTTTCACCCTATTTCCAGTTTGTGGTATAAACCAGTGTGAAACCCATGGGTGATCCAGGGAAGTTATTTATTTCTGAAAAGTAGACACAATTCCAAATTCAGCAAGGGGTCATATGTGTAGATCCCTCAAGGTTTTTCTAAAGAAACTAACTGTTGAAATAAATACATTTGGAAAATGAGTAGGAAAGAAAAATCAATTTGTGACAATGTTTTCATCTGTAACTTTGTTTCCCAAACAGACAGAAATATAAGTTAGAAATGTTTTGTAAAACATTAGAGAAGCAAGCACTAGTTCCCAATAACACAATAACACATGGACCATTAAAAAAATATATACTACCTATAGTTCCTAAGCACAATAAAGGGAAAATGGCAGCAGCCACAAAATTAAAAAAGACTGATAGCATGCACCACCAGAAAGGCAGTGACAGAAACTCCTGCTCCTCCTCAAACATTCCAAGAAATCAAAATTCCAGATAATCTAACTACTGCACATAGGGAAGAACCCTTCCTTGTGTATGAAGACACTTCCAGTGATAAAAGAATTATAATTTATGCCAAAGAAAATAACTTGCTAAGATTAACACATAGCCGGGCGTAGACGATTGATGGCACTTTTAAATCATGTCCATTCACGCAGACTTACATACCGTTTAGTGTACACATAGCTTTCTAACAAGCAAGGTGTTACATATTATAAACTGCTTACCCACATTAAATCCAAAATTAACAAATACTACCCCCAGATAATGACATTGACCTTGAACAAGCAATGACAAGCACAGTGTTAAAAGTCTACACATACACTATAATACAAGACTGTAACTACCATTTATACTAGATTATTTAGGGACACCTCCAAAATTCAACACTTAGAGGCTTATTTAAAAGCCCAGTGAGCCACCAGAACGTCACTTTTTATGATGTGCCAGTAGTCCAGAGCCATATCTACGAGGCCATGAAAAGCCACCCTGAGTGAGTCATTGATTTGGTGTAAGGCAACACAGTGCAAGTCCCTGCGTTGCCTCACACTGTGACGGGGAGGAGTGCCATATGCGTTGTGAAGGGTGTTCCTAGTCAACGCCCATGGATTTTGACACATTCCCAGATTTACAACATAGCGTCAATCTGGGAATGCATCAAAATCGTGCGCCTTCCCAGGGATGGAGTAATGAGGAGAAATTATTTATTTTTCCTCCATTCTTCCTCTTTCTATGTGTGCTGCATTCTGAAGCACACATAGAAAGAGGAAAACGCCTCCATTGATTGTTTTTTGTGCAGGAAGGCGTCCCTTCTTGACAAAAACCATAATTCCTACAAGGCGGACAACCTTACACCATGGTGCAAGGGTGCCTGCGTTGGCGCAAGGCAGCCAGCCATTTGTGCGCCAGCGCAGTGGAAAAGGACAGGATTGCACCCTATCATAGATACAGCACATTCCTGCCCTCTTCTTTTGACGCAGCACAGCAAAGTCAATGGAAAATAAAAAATATATGTTATTTTGTTTTTATATTACAAAATAATTTGGAAAATGTTAACAATGTTACAAAAAGTATACATGTACAAAAATGTAAAACATATATATTACAAATTACTACAAAAGTATATTATTAATTTAGTTTGGACACTGCAGGGGTTAGATTTACCATTCCCAGTCGAATCTAAGCTACATTGAGGATGGTGAACTGTAATATAAGTGCATTGGAGAAGGTGTTGGTCATTGAAGGAGTTAGATTAACTATTCCTACTCCGATCTGAGCTACAAAGAGTTAGGTGTTAGGCATTAAAGGGGTTAGAGTTACTATTCCCTCTTCAATCTAAGCTAAATTGAGGAAAGTGCTGGTCATTAAACAGGTTAGATTTACTACTCACACTCCAATTTAATCTATATTGAGGAAGGTATTTGACATTAAACGGGATGGATTAACTTTTCCCACTCCAATCTAAGCTACACAGGAAAGGTCTTGGACATTAAATGGGTTACAATTACTGTCTCCAATCCAATATAAACTACATTGATGAAGAACGTGGGCATTAAAAGTCTTACCTTTACTATTCCCCCTACAAACTAAGCTACATTGAGGAAGATGTTGGACATTGAAGAGGCTAGATTTACTAATCTTACTCCAACCTAAACTACACTGGGGAAGGTCTTGGACATTGAAGGGGTTACATTTACTATCCCCAATCCAATCAAAGCTACATTGGGTAAGGTCTTGGGCATCAAAGAGTTAGATTTACATTCCCACTTCAAGCTGAGCTACACTGAGGAATGTGTTGGACTTCAAAGAGGTTAGAGTTACTATATCCTCTCCAATAGAATCTACATTGGTTAAGGTGTTAGTCATTGAAGGGATTTGATGTACTGTTCCTGCTGCAATCTAGCTACATGTGGGAAGGTCTTCGACATTGAAGGGGTTTTACCTACTATTCCAACTTCAATCTAAACTACATTGGATAAGGTGTTAGACATTAAACAGATTAAATTAATTGGTAAAGTTGTTGGACATTAAAAGGGTTTCATTGGACACTAAAGGGATTACATCTACTAGTCGAACTCTAATCTAACATACATTCTGGAAGGCGTTAGACATTGAAGGGTTTATAATTACTATTTCCATTCCAAACTAAGCCTGTTGGACATTGAAGGGGTAAGATCAGTGCCACTGGAATTATGTGGCAGGGGAGGACCAAATTATGCATCGGAGTTGAATAACTAATGCGGCAATAAAATGGCAATTATGTGGCATAATTTGGCACATTTTGTGATAGTATTACTTCATTATCTTGGCATTTTTACCTCTGGTAACAGTTTCTGGGAAAAGAGCTCACATATCAGAATGACCAGTCAACCATTGCAAAATGTTTTCTGGGGTGCAGGAACTTGAGTCGCCATATTTTTTATAGTTTTTGATCCATTTGAGCTAGAAACTATTTTTTGTTAAAATCTGCAGATTATGCAGCAGATGTTGGATTATGAGGCAAATGTATCAAATCCAGAACTATGCAAAAGTCGCAGCAGCCGCAAAATCGCATAATTCCAATGGCATTGGATAGTAGTCACTATCCGCGCTCCAGTCTAAGCTACATTAGTGGTGTCAGACATTGAAGGAGTTAGATTTAGTATTTCCACTCCAATTTAAGCTACGCTTGGACTCCTGGACTTAAAAAGGGTTACGTTTAACATTCCTACTCCAATCTAAGCTACATTGGGGAAGGTGCTGAACATTAAACGGATTACATTTTCTATTCCCAGTCCAACCTAGACTACATTAGGGAAGGTGCCGGACATTGAAGGGGTTAAATGTACTATTCCCAGACCAATCTAATATACATTAGGAAAGGCAGCGGACATAAAATAAATGACATTTTCCATCCCCAGTCCAATGTAAACTACACTTATTAAAATATAACATTGTAATAGTTATCTAACATATAAAGTAAATTAAAAAAATAAAGTTTTATAATTGCAAAATATATACAAAAAGAATTGCATTACTATAACAAATGAAAACTGTACTTAATATTAACATGTTATAAATCTATCATGAATATTTTTTCTACATGTGATTTACACATTTAAAATAATAATATTTTATAAAATATAAAAATTTAATGTATTTTATAAAGGACTACATACTAATATCTACATTTCCTAAAATAATAATATTAACTAAAAAGGCAAGTTAAGGGGACATGGCTGAAGCAGCCAATATGGCGGACGCATCTTAGTGACACTCCTTGGATCTCCTCTGCCATCCTTTCATATCCAGAGCCCTGTACTCTGTACACTTTCTGACCGCCGGGGGAAGGCTGATTTTCTCCTTACTCAGCCCCCGAGGCAGGGATCGTCAATGTGTGCCCAACTGCTCCCTCTAGATGGCGCCGGCCTGCAGGCACCAATACGTAACATGTAGCAGACCACCCGCCGGATTAGCGTGCCACAGGAGTGACGGGAAGCGGCCTGTTGGGACAAATAGGTGAGGACATGTGAATGGTCTCCTAATCTGAGAGCATGCTTGAGTGACTCTACGCTCTGCTCAACTGGGCCCTGGCCTATGGCGCAGCCTAGAATGGGCAGATGCTGATTGCGGCCAAAGCGTCGCTTTTGGGCTGCGGCCCCTTCCTCCCCACTCTCTCTGAGGTGGATCCTATGTGTTGGGCTGCCGCGGATGAATGGTGTTGTCTGGTGGGGCCGGTGAGACCCCCGTTACCTGTGCCCCTGGGGCGATGAGGTTTTACCTCCGGCGTGGTCTTGCTCTGAGACTTCCGAGAACCCCAGATCCTAGCGGGACCATGCTGAGAAATATCCCACCTGCGCTAGACTCTTACTTCAAGCCACCTGGGGTGAAACTGCAGCCTCCATTGTCCATACAGGCGGTGGCCCCTCCGATGGAGCCCCAGGCCCTTTGGTGAGCTTCCCCCCTCTGGCTGCTTGTGCTACATCCCTGGGAGCCTTAAGGTAAGTGATCCAGGGGTGCACTATTTATGCCCCCCTTCTCGTCTACCGGATGGTTGGAAAGCTGCATGTGTGGAGGCCTTTAAAGAGGTGGTGGGCATGGATGGAATAAGATCTATATAATTCTGCAACACGACCCCCCCCCAATCTTCCTAACAGCTGTTCATCACTTCAGCTGTCCATGCTGCCCCAGTTAACAGTCTAGGCAGATGGGCAGATACCACCATCTGGATGGTTTATTATATGTACCTCAGAGGACCCTGAGACCCAGCAGCACTTTGGTAATTTTTCCACCCATGCATCAGTGAGTGGCTTGGCGCCCTCTTCTACATGAGAAAAAAGGAAAAAACAAAGCCCTGACGTGGGAGCCCAGTCGAAAATCAACAAATTCACAACATGCCCTTCAGATTTGAATAAGTGACAGATGGCTGTCAAGCAAAAACCACTGACCTCTGCTGCCCCAGATGTGGCCCAAACATTACTAGCCATTCAAACCTCACGAGAAGTCCTTGAATTAAGGATTTGTGAAGTCAGCAGTGATGTCCCCTTACTCCGCCAAGACTTCTGTAATGTGGCGAAATGGGTTACTGAAGTGGGGGGTAGGTTGTCCGCCTTCAAAGACGATTCAACAGATCTTATGACCAAGGTGACTACATTGCTCTCGACTATTCGCACCCTTGAAGCTAGAGCAGACGAAGCTGAAAATCAGCCACGTCCGAGCAACCTGCAGTCCGTGGACTTCCTTGAGGTAGTTGAGACCCCTCACCCAGAAACTTTGATTGAAAAGTGACTGAAATCCTACGTTTCTTGAGGAGACTATGTTGCCTTGGTTTGTGGTTGAATGGGCCCTGAAACAGCACCTCTCCCCCCGCCCCCGGCCTCCCCGGGGCACCACCCATCATGTCATCGCCAAGATTTTCGCGGCTGGGACTACATTCTCAGGCAACCACGTGTTCATGGCAAGCGTCACTTTCAATCGTATCACATTATGATTTTCCCGGATTATACAAACTAGACGCATAAACAATGCAGATGCTTTGATGCTAACATGCAGAGTCTCAGGGCAATGTCTCTTCAATATATACTGATCTTCCAAGTGCGATTGAGGGTCATCCACGTATCTGTTCCCACTTTTTTGACATTCCACTGGAAGCATGGAAATGGACAACTAAACAAAAGACCCTTAGATGCTATGAGCCCCAAGACTGCAATACTCACATTGGTCACACCTCGCCACGCCTGGTTGTCACCCGTTCCCAGAGCCGGCGGTGCTCCAAATCCAAGGGGAGATAGGGGTGGTGTGGATATTCTCCTGCTTCCTTAGATACTGATTTTGGTCGCTCCCAGAATATGAGTGGGGGGGCTCCCTGCTTACCCGACCTCGGGCAAGGCCCCAGAATCCAATGGAGCAGATGCCTCTGATGAAAGAGGCTCCACTGGTGACCCACTATAACTGGATAACACCTTTTGTTTTCATTTACCAGCCCTGGACCCAGGGCATGTCCTGGCTTCTAGCAACAAATTCTATATAGGAGGAGGTCCACCTCAAATAACTCGGAATCTGTTACTTACCTTGCTGAGGGATGTTGGGCGACAGATGCTTCAGTGTGGGGAGGGGGTTTGTTACTGTTGGGGAGTGTTTGGTGGGTTTCTGTTCTATATGAATCATTTTATTTTGTTATGATTGCTCCCATGTATGCCCTACGCCTTACATCATTACTCCTACGATGGACCCACTCGCTCTCTCTTGATCCTCTGTACTGTCCCCCTGGCTGAGTTTTGTCTTATCTCCTCCTACTCAACCATATCAAATGCATTGCAGTCCTCAGGTTTCTTTGTCATCACCAGCAGGATGTTGAGGTCCTGCAATAGACTCACCTCTTAGGTACCCTCTGACCCTTCCTGTGTTGGTTTGGTTATAACCTTGTTTATCATTGAGGCTTCAGTAGAGGCTTCAGAGGGGTAGCGATCTTTCTCCAGAAGCGCTTCCACTTGGTGGTTACACAGATCATACACGACCCTCAGGGCCTCTATGTGGGAGTGGTTAGGACACTAGAGGGGAACCCCTACAATCATTTATGCATTTATACATCTCTCCATATGCATAGACAGACCTTCCAAGATGTCACCCGGGTTGTTGCTGTATTACCATAGCGGATGATGCTCCAATGGGGGGGAGTTTAATGCCAATCCGGACATGCACTTGTGCCCCCCCCTTGCGCAGTCGTCAGGTTCTGCCCAGGATCCTTGGATCCTGTGTGGACTCCTTGGAATTATGTGACATTTGGCAGGTGTGACACCCACAAGAGGTATTCACTCATACTCTGGCTTCCACAAAATTTCTTTCTTGAATTGACCACATATTTCTCCCGTCCACAGAAGCGAACTCCACCTCGGCTGTTACCATTGTTCCTCGTGGAATTTCGGACCATTCCACCATACTACTTCGCCTCAGGGTTCCAATACGACATAAAAGACCCATGAGGCACCTAAATGGCAGTTTCCTCACAGATTATAACCTCCTAGACCACGTGTCAGTGGACTTCAACCCTATTTTGACACAATTGAGGGGACAGTCCAAAAGTCTGGCACCCTATGGGCTGCAAGCAAGCCCACAATACGGGGTATGGCCAAAGCATGCCTCAAGAGCATAGACAGCGACAGTCACCAGTGTGTAACGAAGCTTGAGGCCTGCATACTCCAGCTAGAGATTGAGGTGGTTCAGCTATGTGGGAGTGGTTGGGACACTGGAGGAGAAACCCTACAACCTTTTAAGAGTTTATACCCCTGCCCATTTGCATAGACAGCCCTTCTAAGACATCACTGGAGTTGTTGCTGCATTGCCATACAGGATGTTGTTCCTTAGGGGGGATTTTATTTCCACTGCAGATGCAAATATGGATGTGTATTCCCCCCCTCCCCCCTCGCAGTCATTGGGATCTTTCCAGGATCCTTGGATCCTGGGTGGACTCTTTGGGATTATGAGACATTTGGCAGGTGTTGCACCTCTCGGCCTATTTCCTTGCTCACTACTGATGTTAAAATCTATGCTATGATCTTGGCAACTAGGTTGCAACCAGTAATCAATTTGTTGGTCCACCCAGGTCAATGTGGATTTATACCTAACTGCAGCATCTGACTCTGTAACCGACGATTCCAAGTGGCCATGATGTTGAGAATGCAACGGCCTTACTCACTGTGGACGTTGAAAAGGCTTTTGACACCATGGATTGGAATTATCTTGATTCTGTGCTGCAATACATGGGTTTTGGTCCCCGCTTCTTTAATTTAGAGGCTCTCCTATATTCGCAAACTCGCCCAAGTGCTTGTCAATGGTGTGTTATCTTGCGAATTCCCAATCCGAGGCGGGACTAGACAAGGTTGCTCTTTTTCCCCGCTCCTCTTCACTCTAGCTGCAGAACCCCCCAGCTCGTATAATCTGCTGCAATGCTCGGATGAGGGGTTGGAGATGGATTATGACTCTGGAGGACAGGATAACACTTTATTTGGATGATGTCCTCCTGTTTCTCGCTGGCCCTGCTTATTCTTGAAATTCTACCACTCCTCGAAGATGCACTGGACTGCGAGCGAACCGAGGGAAATCACTCCTAGTCCTTCTAAGGTGAGATAATGCTGTGTTCAAATGGCAGTCTGATATACCTATCCGTTGTCTTAGCTTCAAATATCTGGGGGTCCATATAGCAATGGTGCCAGAGCTTATGCGTAGTCTTAACCTTACCTCCCTACTCAAGTGGACTAAGACTAGCCTAGCTCCCTGGTCTTTTCTCCCTCTTAACATCCTGGGCCAAGTCACATTGGTCTAAATGATAATCCCCCCCCCCTTATAATTTAAACCCTGCAGAACTTCCTGCTCCACATTCCCAATGCTTGGCTTACTGAAGTGACAGCGATGCTTCGGTCCTTCCTTTAGAGGGGGCGGCCCCCATGCATTGCTGGATCTCAATGTCGCCGTTCTGTGCATGACGGTGGTTTGGGAGGAGTAGGTATCTGTCTCTATTACCAGGTGTACCAATTTCTGGTTACTAATGATTGGTGGACTGGTGGTTGAAATGATCTTGCATACCAGCTCTAGTTGGCCTGCCTCGGTTTAGATGGGGTGAAGCACTTTGTTCATGACCGACCTGTTCCCCTTGATACCCCAGAGGTCACAAGAACGGTATTTCTGGTATGGTGGGCTGTCAACAGATTTACTGACAGGGAAGGGAAACTGTCCAGCAAGCCCATTTCTGGAAGGGGTGCTGGCTGGAGCACACAGCGCGGTTGGAGGTCTTCCGAATCTGAGTTCTTATTGGGGTCACTGTGCTGGATAATGCGTGGCATTGCTCTCACATGCACTCCTTTGCACTGCAAACTCACTATACACTCTTCCACACCCAATTCCACAAATACCTCCAGCTGAGGCATGCACTTGGGCACTACAACACCCAATTAAAAGACTTGCCCGACTTTAGCCCCCTGGAGACACGATTACTAATGGGAAACCTGGGACCTGGCATTCTCCTTGAGCCTAATTGCACTTGATGCTCCTCCCCCAGAGCAGAGTTTTCCACATGGTATGGCAATATCCAGTGATCGCCCAGTTTTGGAATCAGATATTTAGGGTTTTGGGCGGGTCAATCATGCTGACTCCGAAAGTGGCCCTTCTGGGTCTTAGGTATGAGTTTTGTGTAGTGACAGGCGATAGGACATTGGTTGGTCTGGCAGCATTAGTGGCAAAAAAAAACATAGCAAGTAACTGGAAATTGCCACAACCACCTAGTCTGACAGTGTGGAGATCCGACATGGACTGTGTGCCAAACAAGAGGATATAATCTATGTCACCAGGGGTTCTCCAAGGAACTTTTATAAATGAGTAATACCCTTGTTTCCTTCCTAGACATGAACATCAATTCGTATCAAAAGGGTCTAAAAACAAACATGTACAAGCAACCTATGGATAAGAACAGTCTGATGAAGATTAATAGTTTCCACCAGCGACCATTATGCTAGAAACTTCCATACAGCCAGTTCTTTAGGATTCAGAGAAACTGTAATGACATTCAAAATTGTAAACAACAGCCAGGAGAGCTTGCCATAACATTGAAGCATAGAGATTATCCAGATTGGATCACATCAAGGAGCTGCAAGCAAGCCAAGAATCATAACAGAGAAGGACTTCTTGACTAGACACCTGTGATTCAAGAAACCAATCCCTTAACATGCATGACCACATACAAAATAGCCTCGAATTACATCAAAAGAATCATCAATAGGTACTGGTGTATCATCAACTCTGGGTCATTGAAATTTGAAATACCAAGGTTTGCCCATAGAAGAGATCGTAACATATAAGATCACTTGGTTCATACTCATCCACATACACCTTTGATGAGACCCAGCACGATATCTCAATTATGGGGTTTGCATCCAGTCCTGGGGCATTTCAAGTACTGTGTAATGTGTGCCACGTCACTACCCCTACCAAGACTATCAATCTAGGTTTAGAAAAACAGTGGGTACTGTGAAAACTTATCAGTGGCAACACATTGCACATAGTTTACATGACCACTTGGCCATGTGACATGAGATACATGGGGAGGACCAGTAGAAAGATCAGGTTTAGAATAGTAGAATATAGTAGAATATAGAAGCAACATTTGGTGTCAAAAGGTTACAACCAAGATGAGCAATCCTTATCCGACACAAACCACACCATAAATTACCTACTTTGGGTTATCCTTGAGACGGTAGAGAATTCAAATAAGAAGGTAAATGAAATCCTCTTTAAAAGGGAACAACGTTGGATTTACCGCTTCCAGACATTGAAAGCAGGATTAAATGTTAATATCCTGTGGTTACCTTTAAAGTGATGATTTCTAATAGTTTTACATATTTTTAGTACATTTTCTAATATTTACAGCACATTTTTTTTACATCTTCTATCAGTAGATTTGGGTTGTCTCCCTACAGAATAAGACGAGACTAGAATTAACTGGTATTCACATAAAATATCGAAATAAAATATTGCCATACCAAAATATTGTGTCCAAAAAATCGTGATATGGAAATATCGTCAGCAAGAATGTCGTTGTCAAGAATATCAATTTTAAAGTAAGTAATATTGATTTTTAAAATATCGTGGTCATTAATATTGTTTGCAAAAATATAGGGGTCCATTAGGATGGCGAACAGATCGCCGCCACGGGGCCGGCGGCGGCCATCCGTCCAAGATCGAAACCCGGAAAAACGCCGGTCACATTAGGATGGCGGTGTTGACTGCGGCGGTGAGAAATCCGACTGCCGCTTTTCTGCCAGTAGCAATCTGCCCACTGGCCTGGCATGCGGAGCTGGACCGCTAAAATGGGGCCGGTGCAGAGCATGATTATGATGATGGTGGTAGGCAGCCTTTCCGTGGCGGTGGAACCGCCATGGAGAGGCATGCGGAGAATGTCTCCGAGGGCACATTACGGGCCCCCAATGTGTTTGGCAGGGTGTGGGATATGCTGGACATGCTTTTTTGGACATTGCGGCGGTGCTGCTGGCAGCACCGCACGCCACAGTGTTAAAGGCCGCGATCGTACCGCCGTGGTCGGATTTCGACCGCGGAGGATACTAATTGGACCGGCGGTTATGCCGCGGTCCTAGCGCGCGGTGTTTTCCCACTATCATGGCGGTCGGAATGATTTTCCGACCACTATCCTAATGGACTCCTAAGTTATTTAACATTGTTTTTTTAATTATTGTTATGTATTTTAGTATATATCTTAAATGTAAGTGTTTTATGTTTATATTTTTTAATATATTTGTTACATTGTTAATAGTTATTAAATGTAATTAGTATTTGTGATTTTAAGTTCTGTAGAGGGTTGTGGGTTTATAAGGGTATAGGGTGGGAAGTAATTTAATTATAATACATATAATGATTTTTTTTAATTTAATATATTTTATTTAATTGATATTTAATTATGTTAATTGAGCTATTACTTTTTTATGTACATTTTTAGGTCTCGCTGAGCCCCAGCGCTTGCGCTGGCTCGGAGAGACATTTTATAGTTGGGATTTTCAAAGTGCTGCTGTGGCCTAAAGCTTCAGTGCACGTGAACGTGCACGCGCGCAGCGCCATGTGTCTTTCCTCCGCAGCACGCGATCGCAATCGTGATCACTTTCACTTTCGCGGCGATCGCAATCGCGATCACTTTCACTTTGGGCTGCCTCCTGCTCCAGACTTATTTCACTGCACGGCTATCACGCTCCACAGACCACCCTGCCCTGTGTGGGCATGGCTCCTACGTACAGACTCACTCTCATCATATGCTGCCCGGCAGTCAGGCATTTACCAGCTCCTTAAGGGTCACGCTCTACAGGCCGCCTATGTTCTGCTCTGTGCTCCTCTAGGCGCTGGCAGTCCTTCACAGACCGCCCTGCTCTGCCCTCTGCACCGATGTGCACTACAGCAGCCTCAGCACGCCCCTCCCGGTTCACGACGCTGCCCGTGTCAGGCCTCCTCCCTCCCTGCAGACATATGGGGCCTCCTCCGCCGGCCCGTCCAGCCCCTTTGTCTCCGGGCCGCGCTGCGATTCCCTGCCATTGTCTCCGACCATTTCAGATGTTAACAAGGGCTGCGTTTGTTCCAAACACACTGGAGTGGAACGCTTACAAATTAGCTCAAGTGCCCAGGAATTGCGACATGAGGAGAGTTGGCAAATTTTCACTAAAATGTTTTAACTTCATCTAAGGTTGGCCCTTGTAACAGGAACGCCCTTGCCTCAGCACCACAGTTTGTGCAGGCACCCGGGCTCAGATTTTGATCATAAAGAATGAAAAACATAGAGGCCAATCTTCTTGTTAAATATGCTACCAGTCTAATTACTGGAATGTTTACTCGTATACCGAAGTAATTATACCAAATGCTGGGTGTTGTGGAAGCGCTTGTGCTTATTAGTGGCCAAAAGCCACTGCGACAACTGAAAACATTTTATGAACATACACGGAAGACTCCTTTAAACTGTTCTTTCATCTTGTGAACACAAGCTTTCACGTGAGAGGGTTCATTTAAAATGTGCATACGCCTCGTGTATACAGATGCTCACAATTGATTCGGGCGGTCTGCTGTGCTGTGCTGTGGATGCGACTCAAATTACGAAGTTTAATCTGAAAAGAAAAGAGCCCGTGCTTTCTCGAGGGCATGTACCGGTCTGATTAATCAACGGAGAAATCAGGCAAATTAGCACTGCATTTTAGCAGGCTGCGGTGAGGAACTTAACATGCAATAAGTCATGAATGACATCCCGACTAAGTGACACCAACCGAGGCTACCGCACTGCCCCATAGGAATGACCTTGTAGTATATTCATCACAACTAAGCAAAGTTTGCTGCAAATACCAAGTCACGTGACACATCCTTAATCTAAATGACTGTGGTAGAAACTGGCCTCTGAGTTTTAGCAAAGAACTAATTTTTAGGTCTCGGGACCATCCGGTCGGCAGACCGGAAGTCCGGAGATTTAATGTCATTGAGAAGAGGGGCTTGCACCCGCCCCTCTTCGCTCCTGTTCTCCATTGGCTGGCCTCGTAAATGCTGGCCAGCCACTGGAGAAGAGGTCCAGTCACTCCGTTGAAGCCCCGTCTTTTTCGGATCGGGGGGCGTGTTTTTTGCGAGAAGTCTCAGGGAGGAGACAACAGCAAAACACGCCCCCAGATCCGAAAATGAGGCTGCCTTTCTCCGAGGCATTTTCGCTGTGCCTTGGAGAAAGGCGGTGGTGTGCCTTTTGCTCTGCCTTGTTTTCTTTTGCTATAACATATTGCCGTGTTTGTTTTTGATCTGCCTCCTGGCAGCTCCGAGCTCTGCTTGATATACGCTCGTCTCTTAAACTCTGGCATGTGGCCGTTTGATATGCTTTAACTTTACACAGTCCATTTAGTAGGAGAGGCTTCGTCACGCCCGGGGTCAGCTGAGATTGACCGCAGAAGGTCTCTGGGGGATAGAAGGGATGACAAGACCAGGAAGGGTTGCTGCGTGGGCCCCACTGTGGTTCTTAACAGGGTCTGTGTCAGGGGCGCTTTCTCCTATATGCTGGGCGTCAGCCCTTAACAAGGGCATCAGATGCATAGACCGGAAATCTTTTATTTTTATTTGTCGAACCTTGCATTGCTGATTCATTGGCCCAGCATTCACGGCATTCGGCATGCGAGCATTGCTACTACTTCAGGCATTCTTTCGGTAGAAAGTTTTAAAATATGAACTTAATTGCTCTACTCTAACATTCCAAGTTGCAAGGACAATCGGCTGAGTCTGTAAGCTGCGCATGCTCCCTGCTAACGTGGGTACTTGACTCCCAGCTGCAACAGAAAGTGAATGTATCCAGTTTCCTAGACTCTCATGGCAACTATTGACTAACAGTTCAAGCTTAGCTCAAAAAGGGCGTCTGTGTGATTCAGGATATAGTACAGCACAGTTTTCACAAGTCCGGTAAAGATATGAATTTCCGTTCAGAATTTTGAGTTTTCTTGCGTTTTTTTTACCGGCAGGCTTCAGCTCTGCCTCTTCTCTCGCCCTTTCACTGTCTCCCCCGCCGCCCCCTCCTCAGCCTCTTCCTCTGCAGTCTCCGCTGGACCCGATCTCCCTCAGCATTGGTATGCCCAGCGCCCTCTCTCCCCCAGTCCCTCCGCCTCTGCCTCTCTGCCTCCCTCCCTCCTCCTCGCCTCTCTCCCATGACGTCTGATCACATCTCGATGCCTTGAGAAGGATGCCCGTGCTATCACCAGCAACAAACAGCCTCAACGCTGCATCAGCCCTATAGTCACCCGGAGCTAAATTTAGAATTAAACAAATAAACGTCGAGGATCACATGTTGCCGCTGGTCGCCAGAGGTTTCTGGGATTCAAACACAACACCCTGCAATACAGTATGAAGCCACTTAAGCAGCATTTTGTTGCCATATACAGCCTGACATGGAGTAAATTGACGCATTGCATTAAACCTCACAACATATTCCACTTATCACTTCTCGTCTGGCTCTACCTTGTCTGCCCCGCCCCCCCCCCCTCCCTACATTCCTAAGTTATGTGCATGTGAATAGCGCTTACTACAGCTTGGAAGTTCCGTGGCGCTTTCGGAATCTAGGCGCCCGGACCCCTACTGTCCCTGGCTAGTGGGTGACAGGAAGAGGTCTGCTGATATATGTTTGTTTACGTCTCAGGCTGTTTAGAGATGAGTCACTGTGGGTGGTGGTCGGTGAGGTGAGCATGGGCCGGAGTCTGGACAGTGGTTGGACGTGTGCACTGAAAGGCTAATGCTCTTGTTAGGAGGCAGACATTAGCTCCAAGGACAGTTATATTGTAGTGGCTTGAAAATAAACACACGCAGTGCCAGCGGGTCTACTAGGCGCTGAAACAGGAGTGCAGAGTCTCGGACCTGATGGAATTCCCCTCCCCCACATCTCCTGCTCGCTGTCTGTAAGGGTCACCCTACAACTGGAAATGCCTGTGCAACCCTCTACTTAACAATGGAAACAGAACACAATTACCAACAAATGCAGCACAGACTGACCTTTGTGCTCAAGAAGCTCGTTTCCAGCACCCCTTCCCCTCGGATGCTTTAAAACTGCTTAAATCAAGCCGTATGGCTCAGTGAGTTATTCAATACTCTACTACACAATAAACCGCGCCTGAGCACTTCACAGGTCTTTAAAAAGACCATTTGCATGTTAATGAGGCCTCGCTGTTGGTTCACCCCTTGTAAGAACCCCCGCAGCTCCACTCTGCCTAGATTCAGCCCCCCCACCCCCGAAATCAGCGCCACTCTGCCTACTGTTTAAAGATTCAGCCCCCCCCCCCGAAATTTTTGCTTAGCCCCCCCCCCCCCCCCCAACATTAACTAGCAAGTGATTTCGCTGGTCGCTTTTTCACAAGCTCTGAACTTTGGCAGTGATGTTTCCCCTTGATAGAGAAGTTTCAGTTTCTGTATTTGGATTCCATGCCCATTCCTTCTTTGTCCTCTCTGCTGAAACTGCTCTCTGAAGTGTCAAATTTTATTAATACTAAACAAAAAACGCACTACCGTGCCAGGGCCAGACTTGGCGTTGATAATGATTGTTTGAAAAGGGAACTTTGAAAGGATACGAACTTGAACAATTCTGGTTTCAAAATATAAGAGAACACTGTAGAGGCATGCGTCTACCGACTGTTATATATAATTTGGGATATATTTCTTAATCTTTCAGTTCAGCCACTGCATGATTATATTGTTGTCTCTTTTTGAAACTCAGGAGCAGTAACATTGTCGTGGTGTCACTAGGGCTTCAAGTGGATGCTTTTTCAATATTCTATACAAGCCACAGTTACTGCTAATTTATCTTGTGCAACTAACAACGATTGACAAAGCCAATAGTCGGTACTTGTTGTAGGTATCATGTTACTTGCTGTATCATTATGCCTGGATGCAATGACAAAAGAGACAGCAAAATACAAGTCGCATAGACCCCGCGCAACACCGCCCCCCACCCCCACCCATTTTTTTTTATCCCACTTAAAGCCGTGGGTCGGATACTCAACAACAGGACCGAACTGGAACCCCAAAGTAGGCCTGGCAATTATGTCGGAACAGCTGGAGGGTCATGGGGGAGGTTAACTGGGAAGCACTTTTGCTTCAGGAAACGCCCGATGCCCGGGCAAGCCAGCCCGGCCCTGCTCAACAACCCCGTTCTCTCCCGCATTTACCTGTGATCGGGCGCGCATCACCAATTGGGAGTTTTGGTGCTTTGGCGTCGGGCTGTATATTTCCGTTTGTGTCCGCAAAAAATCACTGTAGAAGATTAAAACTGATAGAAAGAAGAGTTGATATAGCAAGAAAACCAAAGTCCATGGTGGAGCAACAGACAAACGGGAAAACATCGCCCTTTCACTCTTTTCCCTGGAGGGGGCGCGTGTTCCGGTGTTAATTTCGAACATTTTCTAAATGAGTGTAGAACACGTATAACAAATGGCTGAGACAACCGCTGAGGGGTTAGATAAGGCAGAGCAAAAGGCACACCACTGCCTTTCTCCGAGGCAGAGCAGAAATGCCTCGGAGAAACGCAGCGTCCAGGACGGGGTCTGATCGGAGTGACGGCACCTCTTCTCCAATGGCTGGCCAGCATTCAAGAGGCCAGCCAATGGAGAACAGGGGAGAAGAGGGGTGGATAGCCATGGATTTCCAAGCTATTGGCATTGCTCATGACAATGCTGTTTCTTTAACCCCTTCCCTGCTCATGACGGAACCGTTCCGTCATGAGCCACGGTTGCCGTGTGCTCATGACGGAACGGTTCCGTCATGACAATCCTGTCGGCGGCCGCTCCGCCTGCGCGGCGCTGTTTTCCCGCCTGTGCGGGACGACAACGCAAATGGGCGGAGTCATGACGGAACCGTTCCGTCATGAGCACAGCTCAACTGTGGCTCATGACGGAGCGGCTCCGTCATGAGCACAGGCCCGCCGCGCTGCCCCCCTGCCCCCCCCAGCGCTGCAGCGGAATGTCCGCAGCAGCGAAGGGGTTAAATGTTTTAAAAACGAAAACATAAAGAAAAATAATGTCATGAGCAATGCCAATAGCTCTAACTTTACCAATGCCGAGACCATTGCATTGTAAATGCTTGTTTCCACGTGCCAGTGGTTGTGAAGTAAATGTCTGGGAGGCAGAGGCCGTTCACACCTTATCCTGCCTGCCCCTTTGTTTCCCGGCCTTTAGAGATGCTGCCGAGAGCGTGCCGGCAAACACCCCCTGTAAACCCGGACACCAAAGGGCAGCTGCCCCTCCCTCCCCCCCTCTTTTATCCCATGCAAATCCGACCGCAGGTAGAGATTAACTTTTATTTTATTCAGTAACGCTTTGGGGCTTAAGGGGGGACGATGGAAACACTAGCCCCAATGAAAACAACATTATTTTTAAGGAGCAATAACCAGATCTCCCTGGAGATGCGAAGAAAGAGACCGGATGGATGTATTGAAGAAACTTTGATCTGGTGCAAATAGCAAAACAGGACAAGTCAGTTTTTCGCTAGGTTTAATGATAGCACACTTGAAAATTATTACTAGAAAGGTAACGCCCGACCATTTGAAAGGCACATTCTTACACGCATGAACGAAATGGAGCGGGAGCCATTGCTTACACTTATGTTATATTAATGGATGAATGTGTCCTTGTGTAATGTAACTGGTGCTCATAGAAAGCGCTTCAATACCTTCGGGTCGAGTTCGCCCTATATAAATCTGCAGCAAAAAAAAAGGATTATAAATCAATGTGCAATTACAATTCAAAAGTTACAAAACCATTTGTAGTTCATAAAGGGTCATTTTAATTCTCATCATCGATGATACTTAGAAAGGGACAAAATATGTTGCCTCGAGCTTAGTCTCGGCTTTCACGTTTGAAAAGCTGTATACACCTGGTCAGTTTATTATTATTTAAACCAAGCGAAATAGCTTCAGAGTGATTTTTTTTTCCTTATTTTTCTTATTTATTTATTTTGGCATGGTTGAGCAAATACAATTTCTGCGTTTCCTATCTTACAAGGGAAAAGAATGGAGCAAATAAATTTGCACGCTTCTGCCCTAGTGCAAAGTTATCGACAAACAACACTGAAAAAAAACAGCGCAGTTTGCACTATTTTTGCTACTTATGTAATTGAAAGAAAGTGCATAAATATTTTGGTTGAAATGAAGACTCGCATTTCTCATTCGAAAAGTGGAATACGTTTTCTACGTCGTTATTTACATCTTCCCTCCAAGATTATCCATTACCTCTGCTTTTGACCAGGCTGGGTAAATACCATGTTCTATATTATCTATTCCACACGCAGTCTGAATGAATGGCGTCAATTAAATGCTCCTATTTTTTGGTGCCAGTTGAAAGTTTTGGGTGAAAGCCTCTTGGTTTTATCGGACTCCAAGACACCATTTCTCTGTGAGCGGGGGTAAATGTGAATTTAGGGTAGCTGCATTGTTTATCTATTTCTTATTTACACACGACAAAATGTTGACATTAGTTTGATATCTGTGTTGGCCTTGTTTGTACAAAATTCTGTCTTCTCTGTTCCATGATACTCACGCACCAAACGGGCAATGAAATGAATTTGCTCCGTTTTAAGTACAAATGAATTCGGGGCTTATTCACAAGCCGCTTGTGCCGTCGGTGCGCCACTTTTAATATGGGGAAAAAGTACGTAGCGGCAGCGCAATGGGCTTGTAAATAAGCCCCGAATTGTTTCAGTTTGTTCGCTCCTGTGCGAGTGAGGTACATACATACACCCTGTTCCCATCCAATCAGATTGCACGTATGCGGTAATTTATGGATTTTGGGATGTGCTACTCAACATACAAGATGCGTGAAAGTGGAATTTGTGCATTTAACCAAAAGCAAAATGGTGCACAAGCCCGCACATTTTCAAAAGCTCAGTGAAGCATCCTAAAAAGTACTGACAGTTATTTATTTGGGAAAGAGTCCTAGGACAAAATTCACCACTCGATTGTCACCTTGAAGTGGACTGGTGGTTTAAGTTCCAATAGTATATTTTTTTTAAGGTTTGTTAAATAGCCAAATGCCCCACTAACTGACTCTGCTAAAAAAAAAAAAAACATACAGTGACACCGTGTCCATGTCGGTGTCTACAAATTAAGTGCTGTAGCTGAGCACCGGCACAAATGAAACACTTCACAACGCATTTTTAAATAACAGCAAACAGTGCTAAACGATGTAGTGTGGGGTTCAAAATATTAGAGTACGTTGTAGTAGCACACGCCGCCCCCCTTCAAGGCATTTTGGTTTGGATGGCAGTGTAGCACAATTAACTCACACAGGGCCAGGTCTCAGTTGCCATGGCACAAACTTTAAAACTCCTGATTTAGCATGATGGTACATTGCATTCTGGGAGCATGTGGAGGACCTGCGTGGAATATGGTCTGGGTCTTGAACCCAATGGCGGGGATAATATCCCTGAGGTTAAGATTCAGACATAGCTACACATGAGATGCCTGCCTGCCTGTCTTAAGATGGCTCCGCTTCATCAGCTTAAGCTATTGGCATTGTAAATGACAATGCCTTTTATTGATGCTTTAAAACAAACATTTAGATAAAAGGCATCGTCATTTACAATGCCAATAGCTGAAACTCTCGCAAATGCGAGACCTATTGCATTGCAAATGCTTGTTTATGCGTGTTGTGGGGTATATAGGGGTAAAGGTGGGCAGTAATATATTTTAATTAATTAATCAATAACTAGGGGCTCATTACAATGTCGGTGTCGGACCCACCAACATCTGCCCCTGCGGTCTGCCGCCACATTAGGATGTGGCAGGCAGAGGCACCGTCCTCGGCACTTCCGACAGGCTCAAGGAGCCCATCGGTGCGTCGGAGGGTCGGTAAGCCCCACAATAAGGGCGGTGCCTGCTCAGGCACTGACGTAGGAATTACAATGTCCCTTTCCACCTGCCCTTGATATATTGGTAAAACAGCGCTTCAGTCAAGACGGTATACAGTATAGTAAAATGAAAGGTTGCAATGATTTGGGATAGTCGTTCAAGGCTGTACACGGAAGTTTGCAATGAGAAAATAGGGAGAGTTTAGAGAAAACAGTACGAGGTCCGCTCAGGATTTATTGGTTTATTAGTTTAAAAGCATGCTGCTGGTAGATTCTTTTGCACGATTGATGTACATGTGGAAACATTCACAGGGAAGCAATGAACACACTAAGATGGGGTTAATATTAACATAGTATTGTCATGATGGATTTAGTTGGTAGCATATGATTAAAAGATGTTTTTAATAAATTAGAGGTAATATTACAACAATGTATAATGAGTTAATGGCAAATGTTTTATTGTCAATTCTAGTTACCCCTGACGAAGGGCTTTGGTATGCCCGAAATGCAATAGGTCTTCAATAAACACTGTCTTGGACGAACTGTGCATCTGTTCGTGTTTTTGTAAGAGGGACACAACATTAACATGGGAAACTTTGGAAATGGTGTAATATTCCTACGTTTGGATTGAACTGGAATTGAGATCTAAAAATAAGAGGTTCAAAATTGGAGTAAAAAAATATTAAAATGGAGTAAATTGTTAATCACAAGCAGGCGCAGAAAAGGCGCAAGCGTTCAAGCAGTGCGACTGGAATGGGGTGAAAAAGCGCTCCACATATTGATTTTGTTTTTAAGCTCCAACAGCGGTGCATAGCCTTACATGCAGAGCTTGGAGGTAATACTAGGTCAGCCGACCGGGCAGGCACCCTTGATGAGGTGACTGAAGGGTTGAACGCTGTCTTTGAGTTAACAGTTGGTTCACTTAAAACCTTGTCTGTTATGATCTCTGCAGCGCGGGACTACAGGGTTTGCCGGCCTTCACTGTTGCCGTATGGGGCCATAACGACCCACCCCCTCCCCTATAGAGGTACCATTTTTCACAATATAAGTCAGTATCCATGAGCATACTTCTCAAGTGGCCGAAGTATCGATACCACTTTGGGCAGCCCATTTGGTTAACTCATGGATAGTGTCTGTAAGGACTCTGTCTATGTCTATCTTTGTCGGTGTGCCATCACTCTTTTTCAACTCTTAGGTGGTGGAATGAGTTCATATTCATGGAACGAATTACTGGAGGTACGGTATCTTCTATGTTTTGCTTATATTATCGCCTGTGCTTCTTTTTATCTTTTGCAGGTATTGGGCAAATGTACCCTTAGGAGCTGAAAGGTAATCACTTGCATGAGTGACAAGATTCCTTCTAGAATTTACCTTCAAGTCACTAATATGGATCACTAACACTCTAGTTATAGGACACTTTTTCCATACTTATATTAGGGATCTGCTTAGAAAGGTCTGGGGAAAGCCACGAGACCCGGTTGTGCCTACGTGGCTGAAACATCGAGACCACGATTAATTGCAGTTGGAAGGGACCATTGATATTTGACCAATTTACATCCTGCCTTATTTTTAACCTTACACTGATTCCCGAGAATGAAATGAATCTCATAGGAAATTTGAGGTAATTTTAAGACACCCTACACAGATCCCAATAGAAGTGCACCCTCCCCCAGTCATACTAGGTGTCTCGAGTGCTGACCGTATAAAGAAGCATGACACTAATGAATTCTAGTGGGGGAGGGTCTATAAAAAAAAACTAGAGACTCCTGATCAATACAGGCATTTCTCTTTTTTGATTGTTTTTAAAATATGGAGGGGCCTGGCCGCTCTAGACCAGCCTGCCCTGATAGCTAGATATAAATTGCATTACTATTAAATAATTATTCCCTCTTTCTTGGGAATATTGTCATTACGTTTGCACCAACAGACCAGTTGAAAACAAATATTGACTACCTGTTGATTGTTGCCAATGCCGGTTTATGACTGGAGCAAAACTGTCTAGCAATATTCACTATTACTTATGCAATTTATGTGAGCAGGTACTTTGAATAATTTTCACCAGATGTTATTGTGAGCAAGTAACACAGTACAGCACATTAGGGGGATGCCGACAGATCCTAGTTCCAGCAGATAATTACAGAGCTGAATGAATGATCCGACCGACCCAGTGAAATATGCTGAATGTGTCCTGGTGTCCTTTTCTGACAAGGGGACACATTTCAGCAGGGCTTGCACGTTGTCTGCTTTCTGTTCAGAGAAGCAACCTGCAGGCTGTTAGGGGACTATCTTATTTTCTCTTCCAGCAGGGCTCAAAACAAAGCCTGACTTAAAGGGACTTCAGCCCTCCTTTTCTTCGATTATTATCCTAGCTGAGAGCCATCTGGAGTCTCACACCTAGGGTCCGATTCCGATGCGGTTTGGAAATCTTCACTACAATGGGACGAAACAATGGCACAGAGCTTATTATCAGTTCACAAGTACCTAGAATAAACTACAATTTGAAGGTGGGTTTTTAACTTTGTTCAAGCCTCTTCATATAAGAGATGTGCTTGCAGATGTATCTGTGTGCACGAGTAATTACACAAATAATGATTTAAATGGCCCTCACTAATTTATTTGTCATTCTTGTATAGCACTACGCGTTCCAGTGTAGGGTGCCAGAGCACTTTACATCACACACAGAGACAGTAAATCACACGTGTGTAAATCAATGTATGGGAAATGTTACATTAAAAAAATGACGGTAATAAGTTGTAGGAGTCACATATCGTCCATACTAAACATATATTGAGTGAATGGGCTGGAGAAACAAAAAGTCAAGATATAAAACGTAACACGGTGGTTGAAGTTGTCCGCACTAACAAGCCTTTATTACTACCAGGCGTGCAACGCCCATTGAGCTCAAATGGCTTCAGCGCCCACCCTGTCGTGTGTGGCAGCCCGGGCTGAGACAGCTTCCCGGGTACAGACACAGCCGCACCCGAGTACTTCACAGGTCTTTAACCTCTTGAGTGCCCATGACGAGATGGTCTCGTCATGGGCCGCGGTTGCGCTGTGCCCATGACGAGACTATCTCGTCATGAGACCCGCCCGCTAATGAAACGCCCGGCACAGGGCGTGGAAAGGGCGGGGCACTCAAGGGGTTAAAAGACCATTTGCTTGTTAATGATGCCTTGTTGTTTTTTCACCCCTTCTTACAGCCCCCGCATCTCCAATCTGCCTTTTGCTGGAAGAATTACCCCCCCCCCCCGATATTTCTTTGCCCCTCCCTCCCAAAGTTGGCTCAAGTTGCACCTCTAATTACTACACGAATGGAACTTTTTGGGCAAACTTAGAATAATAACAGATTGAGAAAGAAAAGCAATCAGGACCCAAAGCTCATGACTTGCACTTTCCATGCAGCCCTTTGATGAGGTTTAAACTCTGTGTGATTTTAAAAAGACTGCAATTTATGAACTGGAAGTAACAAAAGGAGTTTTTTGCTAACAGCTGTAACCCACTTGCATAAAATACAAATCTGTGATCTGCCTGGTACACCACGTGCAGATTAACCATATATGCTATTTTGAGTCAAACTGTGACTTGACAAAACACAGATCTCTACAGCAAGTGCATCAGTCTCCAGAGTTATCTTACCACCATTATTATTCCTGGCAGTGTGCTAGGTACACAAAGATCTCTGAAACTGCTAACCCCGGAGATATTTTATAATGCAGCCTGTTTGTGACCAATTCATTGAGCAGAACAGATTTACTGTCACGTTTGTCCTTGTTGCCATTCTCTCTGTGGCATATATGTTTTTTTTTAAATAAATGTATAAATTGACTGTCAGACTCTGTTTTTCGTGTCTCCTGCCCTCCTGACTCCACTCCCTTTCCTCTGCCACACACTGACCCCACAAATGTATGGGCTCCCAGATTAAACTGCTTCCAGTTCCAGCACTGAAGTAACATAAGTAGTTTGTGCAGCGCCTCGATGACGCGTACGAGGGCTAGAGCTTAATTAGAAGGTTTCCAGCAGGGTAAGGAGGTCATGAACCACACCTGTCGCCAGGCGGGAGTGGGCGAAGTTGCAGGGTTTCCATTCTCACTGGCTACTTCCTCCTCCGCCCATACCTTTGCGGCTTTGCCGAAGATTCCTGACGGGCGCCAAAAACAAGGAACTGCACCTTACCAGCGAGAGGCAGGAACAGAGCTCCGAGGACGTCTGCATGGTGATTCAAGGCGCTTCAGAATCTGCGGACGAGGTGCGCCACAACAGAGGTTCGGCACGTTGTCTTTTTAACTTTTGTTTGTTTTTTATGTTTAAGTAGTCCGCGTGCAGGGCAGAAAAGGGGATGATTTATAACACCGGTCGTAGCTTGGGTCGTAGGGAACACTTTGGTCATGAGTTCAGGGGCGAGTAAGGGGAATCAGAGTAATGAAATTACCGTTAAATAAACTAACCATTAACTTTAATCTCCTTCCTCATCCCATTCCTTACATTTTAAGGTCTAACAAAGCTAAATGATCCTACATCAGCTATAAATATTTAGGCCAGAAGACTTGAAACAGAGGTAGACATGAATTTATCATCATTGGAATCACCCCTCACATGCTGTTCTTACACATCTTTGAATACTATAACAAATTGACCAAATACAAATAACTAGTACCATATCTTGACATGGAACCCAAAGCTATTTGTCAACCAAATGCCAATTCAATATTCTGGGCCAGTTGTAATAAATAATGTCTAATGAATGTAGCAGTAGAAGCCCAAGTGGCTGCCTTGCACCTTTTATCTTCAATCGAGACACCATAGTGGACTTAGTCTTAATGGAACCAGGGGTCTCCTTGTCAAACTCTTGATAGGCCAATGATATTACCGCCTTAAACCACCTAGCTGATGTGGAAGACGGTTTCTCGCCTTTCTTCATAGGTCTGAAGTTGACAAAAAGGAAATCTGTCACTCAATGTTCAGCTGTTCTGTTCAGATAGATGCTCATTGCCCTAACTAAATCCAAGAGATGCATCAAAGGAGCTACTCTCTCACTGGCAGTTGTGAGAACAGGGAGAATCATTTCCTGACCTCTGTGAAACCTGGAATTTCCCTTCTGTAAAAATGGGAGCAAACTATATCCTCAAAAACCTTTAAGTTTGGATGTCTACAAAGAAGAGCCTCTAGTTCACCTAAGCGTCCATCCATGGGGATAGTCACTAAGAAAAAAGTCTTGTATTTAATGAATTTCTCTAACATTTTCTCTAATTGCTCCAACGGACCCTTCCCACTTAACCTCCAAGGCGATAGTCTTAACCGGGCCAAAGTCCCTGGAGGAAGAGGAGGAAATGCCAGAGGAGAAGGGGATAGTGGAAAAATACATTCTGGTACCATGGATAGGCACCTCAGCAAAGGAGACCATGGCCTCCGTGTCCAAAAAGTAAGAACGTGTCTGCTTGTTATGTTATATTGACTTGTATAGTGCACTAATCATCCAAGAAAGTATCCAGGCACTTGGTCAGGTGTGTGGGTTTATGGTCTTCAAGGTTCTTAATCGGAGAGCCAGGTCTTCAGCTTTTTGCTGAACTCAAAAAGTGAGGAGAAGGCTCTGATGTACTGGGGCAGGTCGTTCCATATCTTGGCTGTGATGTAGGAGAACGAGCAACCTCCAGTTTGCTTTTGCAGATGCTGGGAATGTGTGCGAGTGAGAGTGAGGTAGAGCATAGGTGTCTGGTGGGTTGGTGAAAGTGTATGTGGCCATTCAAGTATTCTTGTCCTGTGTGGTGTAGGGCTTTCTATGTGTGCGTGAGAAGTTTGAATTGGATACCCTTATGAATGGGGAGCCAGTGAAGTTTCTTGAGGTGCACTGTGATGTGGGTATGGCGTGCTAGGGCAAGTATGGATTTTGCAGTGTTCTGGATGGTCTGTTTGGAAATGTTGGTATAGAGTGTTGCTGTAGTCCACCTTGCTGGTGATTTCTGGTTTGCATGACGGTCCATCTGGTGTTCAAAGGCAACCATTTGAAGATTTTTCGCAGCATGTGTAGGATGAGGAAGCAGGAGGTATACACTGTGATGACTTGAGCTGTCATGTTGAGCTTGTGGTCTAGGATGATGCCTAGATTTCTTGCGTGATCTGTAGGTGTTGGTCCTAGCTCTGACGGTCACCCCTGAGGAGGTCTTGTGGCCGAAGACCAGTACTTCTGTCTTGTTGGTGTTAAGCTGCAGACAGCTAGTTCACATCCAGTCTGCTACCATGGTCTTGCAGTTTGTGGAGTTGATTCTGCCAGTGGTTGTTTTGTCTGTTAAGGAGAGGAGGAGTTGGGTCTCATCAGATTAGGAGATGACGGTGATGTCTTGAGATCAGTGATGTTGGTGAGCAGTGTCATGTATATTTTGAATAGGGTGGGGCTGAGGGACGAAGTTGCAGGGTTTCTCACTGGCTACTTCCTCCTCCGCCCATACCTTTGCTGCTTTGCCGAAGATTCCTGACGGGCGCCAAAAACAAGGAACTGCACCTTACCAGCGAGAGGCAGGAACATCGCTCCGAGGACGTCTGCATGGTGATTCAAGGAGCTTCAGAATCTGCGGACGAGGTGCGCCACACCAGAGGTTCGGCACGTTGTCTTTTTAAGCAATCGGACGTTTTGTTTGTTTTTTATGTTTGAGTAGTCAGCATGCAGGGCAGAAAAGGGGATGATTTATAACACCGGTCGTAGCTTGGGCCGTAGGGAAGACTTTGCTTTCGGGGCTTCCTGGTGGCTCCAAGACGTCACGAGTCACACCATGAGCAGGCATGACGTCAGGAGTCACACCATGAGCAGGCATGTAAAGCCTGGACGCTGGGACATGCAAAATTATTCAGTGAATGTGTGCTGAGTTGTGCTGGGATTGTGGCTTCAGAGACAGGCTCTTACAAAGTATTTCGGAAGTATATAAAATGTATGGAAATGTGATTCAAAGCAAAAAAAAAAAGCTGCATATTATTCCACTTGAACTCATAATAGTCAGATTACTTGCCAGCATTCTTCATCAATCCTATTCTCCTTATGTGTTCCAGTACTTACGCCTTGAATTCTGGTTGATACAATGGGGAATAGTGGTGTATTTACAGATATATGAGGGCCCAGCCTGAGACTGAAATCACTGTTTATATGCATGTCATTATTTTAAAATTGCATTACACACAATATAAGAGGCTGCAACAACGTGTACAGAGATTAGTCTCTCATTCAGAATTAGTTGGGATTTTCCTACCCCTGTCTAAACCTATAATTGCGAAAGGATTGGAATATAAAGCGCCTAAAATTTCAAACCCTTGCTTACATTTCGGCATCTTAAACATGCCAGAGTTTAACGGGAAAATGGTTTATGGTATTTAATGTACCATGCAGATTTTTGTGTGATAAAAAAATGCATGCATTCCACAACAACTAATAATGGCTGGATTACTTACCGGTATTCTTCATTAGTCCAGTTCCCCTTACACATCCTAGTACTTGCATCTTGAGTGGATATGTCCCCTTTGTCTTTACTTTTCAAGCTACTTTACCCTACTACAACCTTGTAGACTCTACCCTTAAAGCCCTTCACCTCCTCCAGGGCTTCCTGTTCTTGACCAAGCTCAAGATATCGCTGAACCCGAGGTTGTCCATTCGGTCATGTGCCCATCTTAGTTGGTGGTGGGTATGTTAGCATCAAGTTCTTTGAGGCTGGCTTGGTGTGCGAAGTTGCTGTAGATGTTTACGATTTTGCTGTGGAAGAAGTTGGATAGGTTGTCACAGAGTCGATGGGAGGCAGCAATGTTGGTGACAGTGGCTGAGGGCAAGGTAAAATCCTTAACGATCGAGAAGATCTTCTTGCAGCTGCTGGAGTTTCCTTCAGTGCAGCCCTGCTTATATGCTATTAGTCACTGTGCCACCTTATCTGAAAATGGTGGTTGGTAGCCTAGAAAACCACTATTATGCCTATCTACCGTTCCTCCCTACCAAAATAGCCCAACTACATGTACAGTCCGGAGGACTGTGCCAATAACCCAAAATAACCTGAGGGACAGACCTCCTCTTGTCGGATGTCTCCCAAGCCCCTATAGTGACTCAAATGAGGAACATGTGCTCTCTATTTCCTGCAGACGTTTTGAAGAGATTTAGGGCCCTATTATTTGGATGCACATAATAGGCACAGTATTCTCTCCACCCAAGTTTCTGATACAGAATCATCAGTGCTCTAAGGGGATAGGGAGTTTCCTCACATTGTAAGTGAGAAACTGAGGGTTCATCACACAAAAGATTAGCAGTTACAACACAATTATCAGGGAACTCATAATGAAGTCTTAAGTGGCTGCTTGCTGTCACACATTTACAACCTGACTCATTGTGTGACTCTGAACACATGTTAGTATATCTGCTGTTGCCCCAGTTACAACTTCTGTGGAAAATAAATGCATATGAACATTTACATTGTAGCACAGGATTGCTGGTTATTAAAGTTGGGCAAGCGAATAAATTAACAGGGAGAGCCAAGCCCCCTTCTAAGGGTTATACATATGCTCTTGCTGGATGGTTCAGATTTCCCCGTACTTGTTGTCGACATTTGAGTAATCACCAACACTAGACTATAAATCTCAACAAAGCAAACTCAGCCTTTCATCCTTCCAAGCCATTAAATTGGTTAATGGTATCATCTGAATTGTACAACACCTCTAAGCGTCAAAACAGCTTATTGTCTCCTGTATACAAATTATTATCCCTGAATAGTATTACTTGGAAAATCATGAGATTTGCTGACTGTCCCTGCCTCACTCACCGTCCTTTGCTTGACCCTGATAGTCCTGTGTTGGTGCAGGGATATCCTTCTCTGGGCCTGATTTAGAGTTTGGCAGACAGGTTACACCATCACAAAAAATCTGCCACGTTTGTAACGGAGTAACCCACCCGCCAAAATCTAAATTAGGCCCATGTTTTCATGGTGCAGTCTAATAAATGTGTACAGTATCAGACTGGGAAGTACACTTTTCACCAGACACAGCCCTCGCTGTTTATCATGCCAAGATAGTAGATAGTGCCCTATACGGGGCTGAGTTGTGGGGATTCTCAAGGCTGACTATGTTGGCAACTGCCGAAAACATTGTTTTAAGATTCTTGCTGAGCTTGCCTGAGAGTACTCCCTTGCTCCCCTTGCTGTGGGATACAGGTACAAATCTATCATGTGCAGACCAAATTAAGACCGGTCTTATATTGGCGGAGATTGAAGTATACCCTGGCTCTTGGAAATGATTACAGTGCTTTTAAGAAAGTAAAACTTCTAGCTAAGGACAGGAAAATAAAGCGTCTATTTACTATTAAGGAAATCTTGTCACAACTAGGTCTTGATGAACACTGGAAAAGCAGGGCGCCTGAGAAACTCCTTTCGAGGGACTATATCAAGGATGCATTTTGGGCTCATATTTTGGGGGTGGGAAGTGTGCAATAAGAATCAAGGAACTCTTACCTCAGATTTTATTGATTTTAAAAACTATAGTAAGTTCAGACATTTGCACAGTTCTATTATGGTCCCAACTGCCAGACAGCTGTACATTAAGATCCGCCATGGTACTCTCCCTGTTAATTATTTTTGTTCAAAATGGAAATCTGGTTCCAATTTGAGTAATGTATGACCAGTTTGCTTACAGGCAGATGAAACCATATTACATCTCCTATTCTTTTGCCCAGGATATGAGCACCCAAGGAATGCATAGATTTTACACATTTGCAGGCGGTAAACAACCATTACAATGCAGCTGTTACCCCGCAAGTCATTACATCGCATGTGTTACAATGCATGCGATGTAACAACGCAAACCATTACATCGCATGCACTTTTGCAACGCATGCGATGTAATGGCTATCCACATCGTTGTGAGGAAGCTGAGGCTCTTCCGTTTCCTCACAATGACGTGCACGGCCCCTCAGACGATGCTGGAACCAGGAGAGAGGAAACACGAGGAGAGAGAGGTAAATGGGATTGGGAGAAGGGCTAGGGTCGTGCTGAGGGTAGTGTTTTAGGGTTTAGGGTAGTGTTGTGGTGTTTGTGTAGTGTAGGGTAGTGTTTTAGGTTTTAGGGTAGTGTCGGGGGGTCATGCAGAGTAGTGTTTGAGTGTAGGGACCGGACTGCGGGTAGGGGGAGGGTCATGCTGGGGGTAGTGTTTTAGTGTTTAGGGTAGTGTTGTGGTGTTTGTGTAGTGTAGGGTAGAGTTTTAGGATTTAGGGTAGTGTTGGAGAGTCGGGCAGGGTTGTGTAGTGTTATTGTAGGGAGAGGACTGGGGGTCTGGGGATGGTTGTGCAGGGGTACTACATTAGGGTTTAGGGTAGGGTAGTGTAGAGTGACTTACCTTGCAAACATCTACCATGAGTATACCTTTACCACGCATGCTTTTGCGTTGTAATGGCATGTGTGGTAAAGGCATAGTCGTGGTAAAATCTTGTGTTGTAATGGTATATCGTTGTAATTGACATCGCGTAGTAATACCCGCGCTGTATTGGCATGCGTGGTATTGCTATGCGATGTAATGAGTCATATTCTTTGCAGGCAGCTTGGAATCAGACAGTGCTATATGGTGCTCAGATTGTTGCACGCTGAAACAAAAGAATTGATTGCCTGTGGCGTAGCCCCATTTTTGCACTGGAGTTGGACCAAAAGAGCCAAAACACTTGGCTAATTTTACTGGGCCGCCCTTTCCTTTATCACTTTTGGTAGTGGTGGGCTACTTAGATATTTCATGGGTGGGTCTTTGTGTATATCTGCAGAGACTTCTCTCTGTTAATAGGTAAACCGAAACTTTGATATTTTGCACTTTAGTGTAGGTCGATGGAGCATAAACCTATGCATTTTAGTGGTCTTTAATCACTTTTATGACTCATTTATCCTATTTTATTCTCTTTAGTATAAATTTTGCTTTAGGACAAAGGAGGATTTCCATTAATCCTGTAGGCCCTAAATACAGACGCATCGCCTATCAAACCAACTTCTAAGATATATGTATACACAATGATGGCAGTTAAGGTTTGCGTTTAGGATTGTCTATTTTTTGTTTTATGTTGGTGGTAGTTTTTTTTTTTACTTGTCTGATTATAGTTTTCTTTGAATGAATTTGCTGTTTTGCACATTGAACAAATGCTTTTGCGAACTTGTCTTCGAATTTTATGTATGTTTTTGATAGTTTTGACAATCCTTGTTGTGAAAACCCCTCATTCATTGATCATTGTTTGGTCTTAATATTTTATCTGATTTTGTAATTTGTTTTCCATTGTAACCTGTTTTGTGCACTTTTATGGATATTTTAACCAAATAAAGTCATACCTACTATTACTTAGGCACAGACAGGAGAGACATTCTTGTTCTTATAATCATACACATACCTAAGGTTTGACTCGTACCTCGGAAATGTGCTGCAGTGCTTCACATGTGCTTCACTTAACAACTATCATGAACTGTACCAATGCAACCAGTGTAGCCAGTTCGGGGATGATGGGGTGACTGGTGTACTTGTTCTTTAGTTATGAAAAGATATTGAGACAAGCCAAGTTTGCAAAGAACTTGAGTACATTATTTTAACTTTCTTCTTTAAACAGATAACTCTTAAGAGTTCTCCTTTAATTCAACCTTGTATTTTATAATTCCACTATCATTGTAACCCTCACCTCTCCAATTCTTTCCTCTAAAACGTTGGTACTCAAAAACAATTTCCCAGGGGCCAAAAAGTTTGGCATGCGGAGTGACCGAGGACTGCATTGACGCCAGCAGGGTTGAGTTTTGGGGGCGGTGTAACATGTACATCATTTAGACAGTGAGTTATGGAGTTATTTTGAGGGCTTCATTCCATACTGCCTTCTGCATTAAGTCCCTTGTCACTAGAAGAGGCATACATTTGACAATACTATATTATGCTGTATCTGAGCGACTATCCCTCTAGCACACCCTGAAGTAAGCCTTCTCTGCTAGAAATAGCCATCTTTGGTGAGCAAGTGTGCATAGGTAGTAACTTGATTATTGAACTGGAATGAAATAGAAGCTTAAGCATCACAACCTGCATATGCTTATAGTCTTATCTGTTCATATAAGGAGTCCTTAGAAAAAGGCTTAGTTAAGGTAGCATGTGCTATAAAAATCCTTAACAAAGAGCCACAACAAAGTATGTAATTCACTTAGGTGGACAGACACAAACACCCAACCTCCACCAAAGCTTTAGCCATAGCAGCAGGAGAATTGATATTTAATCCTACCTTTACTACTTTGACAAAATATGCTGGCTGTGAACTTAGTATTTAAGGTCTGGACAGGTTCCACAGCACAGTGGCGTTTCGTTGGTGAGAATGAATGTATGACGTTGCAACGCAAATATTTACAATGGATGCCTTTACAACGCAGTTTTTACATCACAACATCCATTACAACTCATGTTTTTACAAAGCATGCCATTACAACGCATACCATTACAACGCATTCCATTGCATCGCATAATTTTGGGGGGTAACATTAGGGTAAGTGTTGGATAGTGTAGGGGTAAAAATTACTATTCCCACTCCAGTGAGCGCAACAGTAGGGTAAGTGTTGGATAGTGTAGGGGTTAAAATTACTATTACCACTCCAGTGAGTGCAACAGTAGGGTAAGTGTTGGATAGTGTAGGGGTAAAAACTATGCGTTGTAATGGTATGCGTTGTAATGGCTGTGTTGTAATGGCATGCGTTGTAAAGGATGTTGCAATGTAATGAATGTGTTGTAAAGGTAGTGTGCTATAATGACTGCGTTGTAAAGGTTGTTTTCCGGTGAGAATAGCTCTGATTCACGTGGATATTATTGGATGTATGTCACTCTGACTACTTACCTTGTTTCTTTAAGGTGCTTGACAGGTGGATACCTTCCCTTGATCGCTGATGGCCTGCGTTTGTACCAGTATCATTATATTTTTACTTGTGCACTTTTCAGCAGAGTGATCTTAATGGGTCCCGATGAATGCCCCTGCACCTTTCTTGAGGGTTATCCAAGGGCAGAAATATGTTGACCCAATGTTATAGCCAGGGATGAGTTTCCTCCCTGTTTCACTTCATTGTTTTTAATCCTGTCACTGGCAGACAAGAATAAGGTTGGACGGTCTGACCCAGCGACAGTTTCATTATTCACCACACCATATCTTTTGCACTCTGCTTATCCTACCTACACCTTAGGCTCTCATAGGGCAGTTGAACATTTGGAAGCTCCTCCTATTTTAAGAGTAGTAGCCCACACCACAACAAGCCATTGCGGTGTGAGGAGGAACCCTTTAATGAAGCATGCCACTCAGGGTGGGTGAGGGTTCTCATCCTAAAAAAGCTTGCTTTTTCTTTTGGTGGAATCATTGTTTTGCAGTGAAGTTTTTGTGCATCCTACCCAGTTTTTTGCTATTTGACCTAGGTACATTGTTGTATTGGCATCTCGTCATCAGAACCACTCATACCCTAGTTGTGTAATGTACGAGATGGAACCTATCGAACCAGAGGTATGTTTTTATTAATCTTGGCCTCCTCTTGTGAGAAATTGTGTGCTGTTGGGTGATCACTTTTTTAACATTTTTCTAGTGTTTTTTTAAAGAGATAGTAGAACCTAAATCGCACTAAACACTGGCAGGGCCGGACTGGGAACCAAAACCGGCCCTGGCAAAGAGCTCGGCTGACCCCCCTGGGAGCGGCCGAGCTATTTGCCAGGGCCGGTTTCGGACGATTTTGTTACAGGAGCCGATTATGCAGCTATGCTGCAAAAACGGCTCCTGTAACAAAAACGGCCCCCAATGGCCCAAAATCGGCCCCCACCCTAGCGGCCCACCGGGGAAACGCCCGGTGCCTGCTACGGCCAGTCCGGCCCTGAACACTGGTAGTAAGTATGTGATAAGAGAACAGGCCTGTAATCCAACAATCATTTGATTTTAGCCATGAGGGAGAGAAATCACCAGCAGCCCTGTGACCCCTTTAGGCCTGGCACCACATCACCAACAGAACAGTTCTAAAGTGAACAAAGGAACTGACTCATGACATCTTCGACTGGAACATGAAGCTGCACCAGCTGGACAAGGGCTCGGCCCTGTGGCAGGACATGAAGGAGATGAGCACCGAGTACATCCTTATAAACCTCACCTTTCCGGAGAACTTCCCCTATTCGCTGCCCTTCAAGCAGGAGCTCAGCCCATACCTGAAGAACGGCTATGTGCTTGACGGGGCGCCATCTGTATGGAGCTGCTCATCCCATTGGTGGTCCAGCGCCTACGCTGTGGAGGCTTTCATGAGGCAATTCACCGCCAGCCTGGTGAAAGGGCAGGTAAGGGCATGTGAGTGGGGGTGAACAGCCTTCTGTGCTACACCTTGCACTGCTGCAGCCTGGCGCAGGGATAGCTCAGTGCACGGGTAAATGTACACTGGCGTAGCGGGGCTTGGAGGACAGAATGGAGCTGTTTGTGTGTTATTATTGTGGCCTCAATTGATTTCATTGGTTGTAATAATTGACCAGTAGAATCTTCAGTGTTTTTTCGACTGGACATACGGTTTCAAATCCCCTAAAGTGTTCACAGCGGAGTCCAGCTCATGTTACTGTCACCAGGTGAACCACCAACTAGGAGCAGGGGGATACTGGCAGCAGAAGTCCCCAGCTTGTGGATGGTGCAGGCGTGAAGCTTCAATCTGCCCTTAGGCTCACACATCATGTACATCTTGCATGCAGGCTGATAAAGGCCGCCGTAGAATTTGGTCCTGGGATGTAAAGTAGGCAGTAATGCACAATGATTTCTACCTCTTAGGGTTTCTGCTAGACCGCAGTCTGTAATGAGCACTCTCTACATGACCAATTCTGCCCTTGACAAACCAATGAAAATGAGCTCCCTACCAAAGTTTAAAACATCTCTAGATACGCAAGTTGGGTGCCAATCCAGTCCTGTGCCCTTGAAAGTGCATTTTCTGTACTGATCCAGCAGAACCCACGCATTGACGACTTTGCGTCAATCGGAACTGATGCATTGCCCTTCGCCAACACAGCTGCTGCCTGATGACATTGTTTCTGCGGACTGTGCGGCTCGAGGACAATGTATCACCTTCACCGCCAAGGGGTTCATCAACAAAGTCTCTCTGACTGTGCAGATCAAACCTGAAGCACGCCTCCATCCATGGGATCGACGACAATGCAGCGACTCCTCGCATCGAGTTTTTAATGTCGATGCTTCCTCCATCCAAGATACTTTTTCAGCAGGACCTGCGTGAGTCCTGTAGCCGGCCTGCCCTCCATCACGGTCGGCCTGAACTTTGGATTTACCCCTGTCTGGTGCAACATCAAGCGACCACTAAGTGATATTTGCTTCTAATACTACCTTTGATTTAATCTTTAAATATTCATAGCTTTGGTTCTAGTTATTGGATCATTGTCGTATTGGTCTTGTTTTACTCATAAAAATGTAATCTGATTGTTTTAACCCTGTGTGGAGTATTTTTGTGGTGTATTCATTGTGTTACTGTGTGTGTTGCACAAATACTTTGCACATTGCCTATTTAGATAAGCCTAACCGCTCTGTGCCAAACTACAAGAGGGTGAGCAGAAGTCATCTTTTAGTGTGTATCTAACTTACCCTGACTAGAGTAGTGGTTCTTTGTTGTACAGCGTGCATACTCTGACAACCAGAAACTTCTGTTCTAACACATGGCATGCACAATGACACAGAGTCATTCTTCACAGGCGGTATGCAGGCCTTGGAGCTCTAATAGACAAGTGCCCTTTCTTTTATGAAAACTCACATATAATATAGTGCTTGAGACTTGCATATGCCATTGCGTGTATAAAAACACCACTCTTTAAACATTACATTGAAAGCATGGGCACGCTTACAGCGTCTCTTGTTGCACTCTAGTTCTCTTGTGCACAGCACTCTATAGAGCGTGAGCAAGATATCAATTACACTGACAGACGTTCACATGAGATGACGTCTACTTGGGGCGTGGCTTGCAGCTTGATGGCAGCGGACTTGTGAGCCTGGAGCTCCGCACTGGCCTCTTGATTTATTAGCTTTTCCTGGCCGCCCTGTCCCCGGGGGTGATGCATAATTCTTCCTGCTGCAGTGTGTAGCCTCGGAGACCCGATCAGGGGTAATTGCTGGCAACAACGGGCGGCAGAAAGTTTCAGGCCCTGCCTCCAAGATGGCGCCGGACGACGATCTACTGTGCCGGAGGTTGACGGCATAGTCGCGAGCCCTGAGTGAGACGGCCTGCGGCTGTGAGAGGCGGCAGAGAGCGGGCGCTTGAAAATGGTGCTGCCCGCGGGGGGCCGTTCTTTTGGATATACCCAGGGAGGCAGCTACACGGCGGCGGAGCCGGAGCCTGGTCTGCCTCGCTTAGGGGCTGCCCAGAGCGGCTGAGCGATTCCTGGAGGCTGGCCCGGAGGACTCAAGGTCGGTGGACCCTGCTGGGCAACAGAGGGCCCTATGCTGCTCCTGATCGTGCTCACACACTGGTGAGCTGGGCAATGGATTATCGGCAGAACACACCCGAGTGATGCAGCGGTCGCATTGCCGGGCCCCGGTGCCGATGAGTATTGGCGTATTTGGACTAGGTCCCACCACCGCACAGGGGGAATCCTGGCTCGAGCTCCTACCTACAATTGGGGCCTGGTGGTGAGTGAACTCTGCGGGGGCCGGGGGGAGCAGAACACTGGTGTCGCGGGGGCGGCCTTCCCTCACTCATCCTGCGGACTGCTAGCTATTCTCGGTCGGCCGCTTGTAGGCCACGCGCTGACATTGCGCTGGTTGAAAGGCCCAGCAGAGGGCTTTGCAAGAGTGGGGGAAGACGAGGGGCGGACTGGGCTCTCGGACCCTCGATTTTGTGGTGGGAGTGATTGGCCTGGAGCCCGCTGTGCTCAACTTGTGGGCCGGGACTGCTATCTGGACTGTGGTGCGGTGCATATCCTGGGGACATGGGGGCCTGTGCACCGCATACCACACCGCTTGCAGGGGGGTCCCTGAGAGCAGCGAGGACCGGAGTGGCAGGCACCTCGCACTGTGGGGATCACCTTTGCCCCTTCTTCCACGATGGGGAAGCTGAGGAGGAAACAAGCAGTGGCCCCGACGGAACATGACGGCCCGGGGCAGGAAGATTCGCCCGAGGGGCCTGCGGACCCAGGGGTACAGAAGCAGCTGGCGCGCATCTTGCACGAGAGAGGCCCTACACCAAGACATAGCCACGGTGTTGGTGGGGCTGGGGCTGCTGCGTGCTGAACGCTCCAAGTTGGCAGATAGGGTAGAGCAGACCGAGGTGACCCTGGCAGCGCTGGAACCGGCACAGAAATCTCTGGCTGAACAGATGGGGGACTTCTCTCAGAGGTTATTGACCTTGGAAAAATGGGCCGAAGATGCTGAGGGCCGTAATCGGCGGAATAACATTCGCGTTTTGGGCCTGCCTGAAGGAGTGGAGGGGGCCAATATGGTCCAATACCTGGAGGACTGGCTCCACAGCACGGTGGCACCGGAGGGGCTGACCCAGTTTTTCACCCTGGAGAGAGCTCATCGGGTCCCGGTTAGCCTGCCGCAGCTGGTCAGGCCGCCGTGGCCGGTGGTTTGCAGGCTCCTCCATTATAAAGACAGGGACTTCCTCCTGCGAACAGCACGAAACTCTGGTCCCTACCAGGTGGATAATAGCAAGGTTCCAATTTTTCCAGAATACACGCTAGAAGTTCAGCGACGCCGTGCTTCTTTCCTGGCCGTCAAGAGAGCCCTGAGAGATGAGGGTCTTCAATATTCTCTGATGTTTCTGGCTCTGCTTCGAATTATCCTTGATGGCAGGACTCACTTTTGAGATGACCCGTCAGAGGCATGGGACTGGCTTGAAACGTACAAGACCGGACGCCGGCCAGCTGAGAGACCCGAGGCGCGCGCTTCCCCGGTGGGGCTCCCTCGGGGTCACCGCGGACCATGACGGCGCTCTACCATCCTGAAGACACCCAGCTCCTCCCAGACAGCGAAGGAGAGGTCCGAGGCACTGAAGGCGGTGTCTGAACTACTCCGAGATCGGAAGCAGGCATCACCAGTTGGCACAGAATCTGACAAGACCTCCGAGGGCACGGGCACTGATGGATCCCAAACAAACAGCTTGCAGTTGCCACATGTCACGCCGGGCACGGCTGACGACATTGTTTGATGGGGGGTTTCTTTGTGCCTAATTATAATTGTCTGACTAGTTTTCCTCTACAGGTGCTCATGAGCAGGTACCGGTTTTGGGAACTTTTGGATTGCATAAAGTATGTTGCGGATGTTTGATGGTAAGATGGCCACAGTGGGAGGGGAGTGTACATTGGGTTTTAGGGAGGAGAAGTGACCTGGGGATAGGGGGGTGCTGTATTACATGGGGCTTGAGCGCTAAAGACTTCACCTACTTTTGTAGATGATTGTCACCGGACTACGGCCACTTTTCCCCTTTGTTCCTCTGTAACCACTAGAGGGCTGTTAGTTTTCGGATAGTTTGGATGGGGCTTAGTACTTTCGTGCCTGTCCTGGGCTGAGGGTGTTTTGGAGGCAGAGAGGGAAAGACCTAACCACCCGATCGCCACCAGGACTTAGTAGATGCGACAGAGGAGGTTGCGGTGCAAGTTGAAAGGCTGCGCTGCTTTGACTATAAAAGGTACGTAGCACGTGCTCATGCGGCGCGAGCTAAGTCTGGGGCGTTATTGGCATGGCTGGCCAACCCAGCGAGAAGGGGCACGGTCATATTGGAGCTTCACGGCGCTGATGGAGAAATCCATTATACGCAGCAGGGAATTAATGATCAGTTCAGGGCTTATTATACAGACCTATACCAGAGCAAGGTGGCCCCTAGCGGGGACGCCATTCAAGATTTTTTGGGAAGGGTAGATCTCCCAGCGTTGGATAGGGAGCAGGCTGAGCTGTTGGGACAAGACATCACTATAGGGGAAGTTTGCGGCGCAATCAAACACATGGCCCGAAGAAAGACCCCTGGGGTGGATGGCCTACCCGTGGAGTTTTATAGTACGTATGTTGAACTTCTGACTCCTCGGCTAGAGACCCTATATAACGCCGCACAAAAAGAGCACCTTTTACCAGCCACTACTTGTGAAGCAGTAATTATACCCCTTTTAAAACCGAGAAAACCTCCCCATGACAGGACGGCCTATCGTCCGTTGTCAATGTTGACTACCGACTATAAGATTTTGCGTCGGATACTGGCGACCCGTCTGCTTCCATATATGGTGCAACTGGTACACGTGGATCAAGCGGGGTTTATACCTTCTCGGAACTCAGCTCAGAATGTGCGGCGCCTCCTTAATATTTTGGATGCTGATACATATCCCAAGCCTTCTGCTGCTTTGTTGGCAGTAGATATCTAGAAGGCTTTCGACAGCTTGGAATGGCAATACTTGTTTCAAGTGATGCGGCGTTTTGGTGTGGGGGATGATTTTGTGGATTGGACGGCTCTATTGTATCGCTAGTCTACAGCACAGGTTAAAACGGGCGGGATAATTTCAGAAGCCTGCGCTGTGGGCAGGGGAAAAAGACAGGGCTGCCACCTATCCCCATTGCTGTTCGCCCTGGCTGTGGAGCCGCTGGCGACACAGCCAGGACGGGCTTGCATTATCAGGGACTTTGGGTGTGCGAACAAGTCCACCACATCGCACTGTATGCCGACGACCTCCTTATGTTTTTGGCAGATACGGAAGACGCTCTTCGAGGTGCTAGGACTCTGCTGGCTGACCTTGGAGCCATCTCTGGTCTTAAAGTAAACTAGGCAAAGACTTGTTTTTTCCTGCAGCTCCAACGGCTGAAGGCCCACTGACAACGCAGGGCATACAATGGGAGCGTCGATGCCTGACGTACCTCGGTACCCGTATTTATTATACTCAACCTGACTTATTCGAGGGTAACGTTGGTAGGGCCATTAGGGGACTCAAGGGTTGTATTGAGTTCTGGGGCACGCTTCCTCTCACGGTAGGCGGGCGGGTGCCTGTTTGGATTCCAACCTCTGTTTTTAGGCAACTCCGGTCAATGGTGATCGGGTTTCTCTGGTCCTCGGGAAGGCAGAGGGCGGATTGGCAGTCCCGGATTACGAAACCCACTATTTAGCGGCGCAATTGCAATGGCTAACTCAGATGGTTGCACGGACATTCCGGGCCCCGCCTGATGTGGGTGGGAATCAAGCTACTAGACTCTTGCTGTCACGATTGATGTTACAGTTGCTGATCCTGACCTCCTCCCTCACCCGAGAAATGGTGACTTTTAAACTTTGTTGGAATAGAAGCCAATGTCGAGCACACATTGCGTGGCCATATGTCCCCGAGATCCAGTTGGTAATGTTTACTGCCTTGCCCCACGGGGCGACTGGAGGGTGCTTAATGACTGGGCGGAAAGAGGCCTGGACACCATGGGTGACCTGTTTGAGAATGGCGCTGTCCTACCTTATGAGGCATTGCAGGACAGATTTGAGCTGGCCCGAGGGGACTACTTGACGCAAATGGCACTCATGGTAGCCGTTCAAGCACATTGGAAGGAGGGGCTGAGAGAACCTCCATGGCTTATCAATATGTAGTTATGGCAGCGGTCACGTGTCTATACCGCCAAATGACACATGAGAGACTCACCCCTCTGTGCCTACTTCAACAAAAATGGGAGGCAGACTTGGGAGTGGGAATCCCTGAGAAAGCATGGTCGGGTATACTGGAACGAGCATGGAAAAGTACGAGGAATGCGCGCTTCCAACTGGTACATTTTTATATACTCCACAGGGCTTATCGTACACCAGCTAAGATTAACCAGCAGTTTAAAGTGAATTAGGCAATGTGTTTGCGCTGCAGTACAGCGGGAGCAGATTTCTTACACATGATGTTGGGATGCCCTCAGCTGGGAACATATTGGGAGGAGGTGGTAACACTACAATAGGAAGTTACAGCTAGAGACATTGAGCCCACCATAGGCCTCTGCTTGATACACTGGTTCCCTCACACCTATAAGAACAAGGTAACGAGTAAATTCATAGATCTAGGGCTATTGCTGGCGCAGAGGGAAATCACAACCCACTGGAAGGCCAAGAGGGGTCCTAGCTATCGGAGATGGCGAGCCAAATTAAGTGGGCAGAATGTGAGGGGGCTACGAGGCTGCAGCTGACGACCCGCGCCAACAGTGAAAGGGCGATGGAGTTGGCAAGGGCCTGGAAAACATTGGTGGTATCATTAAAAGTACCGGACAGAACTATGAATTGGACTCAGACGCGCCAGCACTAGATGGGTCACCTTGAGGATGTCCCCTGTTCTGGAGAGATGTCACAATGATATCTTGTTTGGGGGCTACCTCTGGCAGCAGGGACCTGTGTCATTGCTTGATGTTTAGTCTTGGTTAATACCAATGCAGCTGATTCTTGTATTAATGAATAAATGTATATAGATGTTACGCCAACAGGGAGGGGGGTTGGATATTGGAGAAGGGTGGAAGGTCGCATCTCCGCAATCCAGGTTCATGGCGAGAGGGCACATGTATCTTCCTTCTGACCTTTTGACAAGAGAGATTACTATGATTGAATCGAAATGATGGACAGAAGGGACGTATGAAAAGCGGTACACAGGACTGCGTATTGTAATGATATGCACATTTACCTGTTATTAGGCCTTGCCCTAGCACATTCTATACCGTATTGCATGATAACCTGATTGCATTATTGCATGATTGCATTATTATTACATATTTTTATTTCAATGGGCTGTTTGTATTAAAACAATAAAAATATATTTTTTTTAAAAATGAGATGACGTCTACTTGTCCTCTGTGCAGTCAGAAGTGACACGTATACTTATTGAAAATGGCACATATAACAAAGTGAACGATTCTTCAGTCAATCACATAAGGTATCAATACTCCCAAGGATCATTGCTTTGTACATTGTGTTTTGAGTTTGAAATCCTCTCTGTCTTTGTTTCCTTACTTTGTCTCCTTTGCACCTTAGCAGGCTCTGTCTTTCCCTGTGCCCACGCCCTTATTGTCTGCGCTCCCCCCATCCTTACCGGGCGCCGCTGCGGATATGCCTAACTCACCACCTTCCTCTTCGTTCCACCATTTTCATTCAAAGTCAGTGCAGTTCTATGCATTCATTGTCCCAGCAAGACAGTGAACACCAACTCCCATGTATCAATAAACAGGAATATTTTACGTTTAGCTGAAATAAATACACAGGATACTTTTACGGGGATCGCCCCTATCGCAGATGCTCGTGAAGCTGCTGCCTGTGCATTGACGTGGCCGGTGTCTCTGCCCTGATTTCTGTGTCTAACATTTTGTGCAGGCAGTGCAAATACTATATAGGACAGAGACTTAGGGGTAGGGCATACTTTAATGACAGGGCAGTGTTACTGCTTTTTAGGTCTCGCCTAGTGACTCAGCGACATGCGCTGCTCGCTAGCGAGATCTATTGTTGTCGACTTGGTTTGGAAGGGGGACAGGTCATGTGCACACGTACGGCAAGACAGGAGATGTGCATGCGTATGGTTCGCTGCGTTATTACAACTCCTGCTCGCACCATACGCGTGCACATCTCCTGTCTGTGCGCGACGCGCTTACGTGAACACTTGTGGACAGCTTGTGTTATAATTACTCCGCATTCAGCTCCTCTGGAGCAAGGAAAGTACATCAGGGTCACCATATGTCTTTAGGACATGTTTTAGGAGGCTGCATGTTCATAAAATTCTCTAAAAGACTGCATTTTACAGCATCTTTAATTTAGTATTTTTTGTTTGCAAGTAACCTTTGGCGGCGGCCGTCTCATCCAAGTTTTGAAGTCAGATTTTAGTGTATTTTTTACGACGCAGGCGACGTTTCTACTGATGTTCCAACTATTCTTGTAATTGTGCCTGTGATTTCCCTCAAGTAGTTTTCAATATCTGGGAACTTTTAAGCTAAATGAAAAAACATCTAGAGAGTGACTTAATTTCCTCCATGCTGGGTATGCCTTTGGGTCGACATCAGGGGTGTATTACGCTTAGTGCCGAAAAGTAAAATATATGTTTATGTCTCTTGTTAATAGATACCAGTTGTGTTTGTTTGCAACAGTATTGCCAGGTATTGTCACTTATTTCATAGTCCAGGTGTTTTTCCTATCATCTTCGGGTTTGGTCAGGTACAATGGTGCAATATGTTCCATGTACGTATAGTATTACTTACACATCAAAGATTTCAAGGGCACAGTGCATTTATTTGGGTCATGGGCAGGAATTCTGGACGTTCAGAAGGGAATTAATGATTCGGTTACTTACTGATAATCCTCTTTACCCTCATTATCCTTTTCTTGTACCAATACTGACTATATGAGGTGTACCACCTCCCTTACTAGCACCCCCAGACTGAGCTTGAGCCATTAACAAACAAGCATTTGCAATGCAGTAGGTCTCGAATTTACTTGAGTTTGAGCTATTGGCATTGTAAATGACAATGCCTTTTATTTATGTTTTGGTTTTTAAAACAAATAATTAAAAGGCATTGTCCTTTAGAATGCCAATAGCTTAAACTCGTTTAAATTCGAGACCTATTGCATTGCAAATGCTTGTTGTGTCTCTGTCACTGTGTGCGCCAGAATATCGGCATACATTTGTGCTCCTATACTATTCTGTCTGTTACTTGGACGCCACCCATGCCCATTGCTGTGGAATACGTGCCGTTGCTAGACAGGCCCAGTTCTAGAGGGTGGGCCATGCCCATCAATGGAATAACCTTGCCCACCCAAGGCCATTCAGAACTGGAAAGCAAATGTCTTTTTGCCTTAATGTTTCACAGGGGCGTGCAGCCCTGTGGGCTTTCTCTTATCATTTATTTTAGTGATTAACACCATTGACTTAGGATACTTTCAGGCCTGGGGAGAGGTGTGAACTCCGCAGTCTCCATTAGCTGCTATGATCCACAAATGACCGGTATGGATATTCTGAAAACTGAATAATGATTCTGGGCTTATTGCATTGTAGTTTTAAGCTTCAATGCTTTGCAAAGTAAAAAGCTGCCAACGTGTTTTTAAAAACGTGAAAAGCTGTTAAGTGGCACTGCACAGCAGCAGAAACATTTCTGCTGCTGCACATGGTCAGGAGCATGCTACAGTCTTAAAGTTCTGCATTTTAAGGTTCTGACACACAGCGTCTCTCCCCTTGCCCAAAGCTGGAAGCACATCAGAGAAAGCAAAATATGTAGTTCCGTTGGTGCTGATTATTGTGTTAAAAATGTCAAAAGCAGGCAGATACCAATACCTAAAATACCAGATCGATTATGATACTTTGTTGTTTTTTTGGCCAGTACCCATTCATCTCCATCGCCCACTCATGCTTCCTTTCAGCCCTCCCAAAGAAACAAGCATTTGCAATGCAATCGGTCTCGCCTCTAAGACCTTATATCTATTTAGCTATGCAGCTCATTAGCCTGGGTGCTGAAACCTCTAATGTCCTTTAACATGGAGGGACTGTAAGCACCAAACTGCATGACACGCCAGGTATGGGAACACATGGAGAGAAATATTGCCTTTTCAGCGGGAGATGGTATAGTCCAAAGCTCTGTTTTTAATATAAAATCAGGGCCTTCAGTGGTCATATCACTGAAAATACAAAATTTGAAAAAAATATTATTGTCTACTGGTGCTCGTCGAAGACAATTTCTATGGACTGTAATCTAGAGAATGCTAAAGTGATTCTGGTATTTTACTGACCTCTGCTGGTTGGTTTATATCAAGAAAGTTAAATAGAGGCAGTTGCCAGAAAAAAAAAAAAAGAAAGTCACTCAGCAGATAGCAATTCTGGTAATTAACTGACCTCTATTGGTCGTTTTCTATCAAGACAGTTAAATAGAGGCAGATGAACATGCAGAAAGCAATTCTGTTATTTTACTGACATCTACTGATCGTTTTCTATCAAGACAGGTAAATAGAGGCAGTTGGGACAGAAAGAAAAGTCCCTAAGTGGAAGCAGACAAGTCCAAGGGCTGATCTCCAGAGCCCACAAAGTACATACACATATAAGTATATACTATATACAAGAGGTCTTGAATACTCCACCTAAAAATCCTAGAGCCGGGTCTGTTGCTATAGTGACTCAAAGTGGAAGCTAGCGGAAAGGACATCTGTTATCTAGACCCAGCCTGCAGAATAACACAGTAGGCTGATCCGAGACCCGCAGACGTCACCGGCTCTGCATCCAGGACAATATGCCGTCTCTAGAGCAGTGGCGAGCAGCACTTTGAGTTAGTGAGCTGGAACTGTACAGCTGGGTTTGTTGAAGGTACAGGTGAACCATAAAGGAGTGCCTAGGCACCGAGTGATTGGCACAAGATTGGTGAGGTGTTTCATGAGAGAGGCTTAGACCTCATATCCATTGCCAAGATGGCGGACCCGCCCCTTTGCAGGATGTAATTCCATCTGTGGGGAGGGGGAGAGACAGTGTAAGAAAAAATCTGTAGTTTGTCACAGAAGGCTCACTAAATGTATATATTCCAGAACACAAATTGCGTGTCAGTTGGTATAATGGCCGTGTTTTAATTAAGGCTTCTATTGTGCCTGGTGTTTTCCCCACAAGGGATTTTAGAATAAGCTGGAGCTGTGTGTTGTGCCTGAAAGTGAAAACAGTCCTCGGACCTGGAGGTAGTGTTGAATTGGTAAGAGAAATAAGCACTACAACATGAGGGACTGGGTGTAAGACCACGACTGGGAATTAGATTTAGATGGAGATTAATGTTGCTCCAAAAACATTGGACATGTGTCTGTCCATAACCCTACTGTGAGACTGCTGCATAGAAGGATCCATCTATATTAAGCACATCTTTTTTGGTGAATACGCTAATGATGGCGATAGGAGAGCAACCAAGGCCTTTTGTACTCTGACTCTCAAATAATTCTCAGGAAAATATTGTACCTCTTTAATCAATGGCTGCCAGAAGAAATGTTTGAAAAGCACCACACACCAGCACCACAGTCCACTTTTGTGTTCTGTGGAAGAGGTGAGTGGTACTGAGAAGGATGTCTGGGTCCAGTACAGACTGTCATCAGGAAGCCAGACCGAATGCAGCAAACTGGGGCTAGCAATACACACAATGAAAGAGAAACGAGCCTTAAGATATATGTGGTCTGCCAGCCTTGACTAGTGATAGTATGGGTGCCTGGGTCAAAGATAGGAAAGAGAGAATAGCATGTGCTGATGCTTTTGGAAGGCAAGAAAGGGGAACATGTCTTCGTATTCAGGTTCTTGGTCCAATGTCTCCTACTCCAACATTTCAGCACGTTCCTGGAAATCAGACTACTCCCCATCTTCTCACTGGAATATAATTGTCTTTCGACCATGTGTCCTTGAATGTTGTGGATACATCCTTTCTTGTTTGTAATATCGTCTTCTGATTAATCATCCTCTGTGTCATCTACATGTTCTGTGGTATGAACCTCACTATCAGTCGTCTAATAGAACAAATGTCTATTCATTAACTAATAAACAGTAGCTTCCGAGATTGCAAAGTCTGCAGTAAAGAGAGGAAAAACAACTTACACAACTGTCGTTTAAAGTGAAAAACAGAATTCGTACTTCATTTTTAGGTTACAGGCCAATAGGTTTTAGGTGTGTTTGTCTGCTAAAATTTTTGAATGAAACATTCTTTATATTTCAACGTCAATTCTGCACATGTGTATTTTTGATAAAGCATTTGGTAAATAATTACATTTGTGTTAGCAGTTCCCCCCCCTGATAGTTTAAAAACCATCAACATTTCTTCAAAGATAAATTGTTAAAGTACACTTCCACCCTCTGTTGAGCCTTCCTTTTCACTTTTATGTTTTCCAAGTTCTCTCAGTTTCTTGTCTTTTCTATTCCTATTTTCTCTTCCAATTCTAAATCTCCCCTGAATGCCCTGTTTCTTTCTTTATTCATTCTTATGTTCTAACTATTTTATGTACAACATATAAAGTTATTAAACTAGCACCTATAATAAGTACAGGTTTAAAGATGACTCTAAAAACTCCTCCTACTGTTGCAAACCAGTTACCAGTAGCAGAATCTCCTTTGCCAAAATGTTCTAATATACCACTAGTTTATAAGGGTGCTAGTTCAGGTTTCAAGTCAAAAATTATTGTTTTGCGAATTCTTCTATCTTTTACTCTTATCATGTATGTATGAACAGCAACACTGAGCTTTGAGCATCTTGCAAACTCTGTCTTTCTTTGCCAGTAAAATGTCTAAGCTAATTGATATTGTAAAACCATTGATCCAATGGCCCCTAATTCTGTCAGCAAAACACCAGATGTACTAGCTGCTAATTTATCCACTACTGTTGGCAGCTTTCTAATCTTTTTGTCATTCGATACTACTACTACAAGTGGTATGATTGCTCCAAAAATGTCTCCTACTAACTGTATGCCATCATAAACACTAAGGGCCTCATTACAATTTCGGTTGGAAACTAAACCGCCCGACTCCTTGTCGGATTTGTTTCCAACCGACTCACGATCAGCAGTGTCACCTGACCGATTATGATGTTTCTGAACATTGTTCGGCAGGACTCCCAGTGACTTCAATGGGAGCCTGTATTTCGACCACAGGCTCCTATGGGGAGGTCCCTTGGGTACCCCCTTGACCCCAAACCAGAGGACTCAGGATGAAGGGGGGCCTGCTAAGGGCCATCAAATTCTGTTTCCGACAGCTGTTTCGTTTCGGACAGACGAAGTCGGAGAGGCTGCCAGAATCCAACATCACAATCGGTCAGTCAGAAATGCTGTCTTTTGAGCTGTATGAATCAGCTTCGACTGACTCGGATTCTCCAAATACCGGTCGGAACTGATTCGGAATGAATGGAGCATCGTAATCTTCAGTCGAAATTGTTTTGTCGGTTGGAGGCTTTTTGACCGACATCGTAATCAGACCCTAAGTGTATGTCCATGAGATGATATCATGGTTAAAGCATCTATACTATTTACATGATACATTTTATGAAACAATAAAGCTAAATAGCAAACACCCTCCCAATCTGCTGATAACTGTAAATAGGCATCTTGTCCACAAACAAAATAAACCACTGTAATAGCTATTTCTTGAATAGGTCCTCCCAAAACTTCAAATGTGTGTTCACAACTACTGATTCCAGTGTGTTTTTCTCTAAATTGATTTCTTCTTTGGTAAACACATAATTTTCCTTTTTGTTGTCTGTCTAATTTCAGTTTGGACATACCATTTTCTTTTTATAATCATGTTCTTCTTCCAACCAAACATTCTTATGAATGTCATCTCTGTCTTTACTATGAAAAATATGAGTTCTTCTTCTTTGCTCTAATTTCATACTGTATGTCTTTTCTAATGGTCTTATTATACAGGTCAAATTGTTTTCATATGAGATCATATTGCCTTTCAACACAAGTAAGTGAATATTTTTACAGATAGTAAGTAGGCTTTGGTGTCTTCCGTTACTTTGGACAGTTATGATCACAAAGTGGGTTTAAGAAATCTTCACGTGCCCCCATTCGAAATCGAGAGTGTGTGAAAGAATTGCTGGATGCAATACAGTTGCTCTAGGAAATTAGAGTGGCCATTAACTTCTTCTACAAATGGTCCACTTTAGTCTACCTTTAAGACTACGCCAAATATGCAATCTTCCTCCCCCTACCTCAGGCACCTTCATTGGGAACTGTCAGAATCAAAATGCTCATTTTCCAAAATAGGGAACTGTTGGATTGGGTTCTAATTTTGAAGTAGGTTTGGATTTGCTCTTGGTCCTTGATTCACATTAAATCTAGGATTTCCCATGTTATGTGGGGCCATTGGGACTTGTGGACCCTGCATCAAAGGAAGTTGCGACTGTACTGGAACTTACATCCTTTGTGCAGGTATCTGGACTGAAATATTTGGCATCTGTGTTTGATTTGCTACCTGCATTTGCCCATCATCACTCACTCAATTATAATTCTGTCTACACTCCCTCTTCGAATGCCCAAATTTGTTGCAATAATGACAAGGGGTCAACTTCTTCAAAGTTGCAATGTCTATCCCAGAATTCATAGCACTGGCAATGATTATGTTACAGTTGGAAATCGATATGCAGATGAAGTTGCCCAATATTGTGCACTTGTGGGTTATGCATTTAATGGACATTACACAAATGAAATTGATGGAGACACTGCTTTCTCTATGTTGTTGTCAGTACTTCTTCAACGTAGCAATGTGTATCCCAGAATTTGAATTAATTGGAGTTCCTCTACCCTGTGAAATAACAACTGCTCTTTGGGCAACTTGACATCCAGCTTGAAAACCAGACCCTTGCATTCAACTAACAATCCCTGCAAATGACTGATCCTGAAATCCTTTCTGTGCCATTATTGTCTGTGTAAGAATAAACATCAACTTTATGTTTTGTTCATCACTACTGTATTTTGCATACCTCAGAATCTCATGTAATGATTTTGTCTACCAACAAATCACATTTTGCTGCATGTGCACACTGATCTCTGGTTGCAACCCATAAACTAACTGACACAAAACTGCCCATATCAATTTTCTCAGGATTTTCTTGCAAACTCCAATCCACCCCACTCCACCCCAGTTTACCCGAATCCACCCTAATGAACTACCTATCCACCCCACTCCAATTTACCCCAACCTACTCTGCCCCAGTCTTCCCCATACCAATCTGTTTCACTCCACTCCACCCTACCCCACACTTATCTACACACTCAACTCCAGTGCACGCCAATCTAGCCCATTCCACTCCAATCCCTCCACTCTACCCCAGTCTACCCTATTCCATCCCAATCTACCCCACCCCATTCAATCCCACTCCAATCTACCCCACCCCACTCCAATTTACCCCACTCCAGTCTACCCCACTCTACTCCACTCCAGTCTGTCCCAATCTGTCCCACTCCACTCTACCCCATTCACCCCACTCCAATCTACCCCGCTCCCTTCCATTTTAATCCATTCCACTCCAATATACCCCACTGCGCTTCACTCTAAGCTACCCCACTCCGTTCTAACCCACTCCACTCAAATCTGCCCCACCCACCCAATCTATCCTACTCCACCCCAATCTACTACACTCCACTCCAATCTACTCCACTCCAATCTACCCCACGCCACTCTGCCGTACACACTCCATGCTACTCCACTAAACTCCAATCCAGCCCACTCCATCCTAATCCATCCCTCCCCAATCTAACCCAATCTACCCCACTCCAATCTACCCCACTCCAATCTACCCCACTTAATCCACCCCACTCCAATCTACCACACTCAACTCAATCTATCCCTCTTCACTTTACTTCACGCCAATCTACCCCACTGCACTACAATGTACCCTACTCCAATGTACCTCACTTTACCCCAATGTACCCCACTCCAATCTATCACAATCTGTCACACTCGTAAACACTCTTACACACTCTATCCCATTCCACTCTACACCACTCCAATTCACCCCACTCTGGTTTACCCCAATCTACCTCACTGCATCCCACCCTACTCCACCCAGTCCCATTCAATTCCACTCTACTCCACTCCAGTCCACTCACTTTTAGCCATGCTGAACAGCAACCACACTGGTGTAAAACTTGGCTAAAAGACATTGTCAAAGCCAATAGCTCTCGCTTAGGCTTTTTGATTTTAGGTCTGATTGGTCATCCTTATGAAAGCCCGGGACCACTTGGGGCCATACAGTAGAGCTGAAAGGACCATTATATCCTCAATACCTGACTTATCTATTTCAACTTTTAATATCCCCTATAACTCCATCAATAAAGAGATACCTTGGAGTAGTTTGGAGGACTTTTAATCTTTATGCCCCCTGGTCTACTTCTTTTAAGTGCTCCCTGAAATACGGCCACCCTGACCTTTAGGAGTCAGGGTGAACCCGATGATGATGCATGACACTATTAGAGTGGGTGAGGGTTATATAAAGAAAAGGAATCCTTTCCTTCCCCGCCTTTATTAAGTGGGAGTGCCACCTGAAAGAATTAATGCCCCGTGTGTTGGATATATACAAAGTGGGATACTCTTTGTTTAGATGTACCTCACTCCTTTATCAGCCCTGATCAGGTCACAAGTTGATTGCACGCATGTTATTCAGAACTAGAAAACTATAAGAACCTAGAGTTGTCAATAATTGAGTGATTCTGTGCTGTCTATGAATGGATGCTAATCAAACATTTTAAACATGATCTGTGAACAATGAAGTAACTACCGAACAACAAGCTCTAGGTCCAGAGAACTAGAGACAATAACAGTAACATCAAAGAAGGTAAAAATTATGAGAGTGATCAGGTGACAATAAATGCTTATTTACAATGCAATACCTAAGATTTCTGCAGAAACTACAGGTCAACATCACCCTTATGATGTCAAGGGAAGATGCTGCCAACATCCATTATCTAAGGACACCGCTTGCAATTTGCAAAGGATACAGAACACCGCAGCAAGACAGCTTCTGCACTTCACGTGTAAAATGTAGTCAGAGGGTCCTCCTTCAATTCTCACTGCATCGAACGTAGGCCCATTGAAGGGCAGGATGTGTTGTTCCTCTCAGCTAAATCCAATTGCTACTTAATGAGCACGACTCTTCATGTAAGACTTGCATCTGCTCTAACCATCCGCTCCTGTAAGAAGAAGCGCAACGAGGAACAATTCTCAGTACAGAGGACTCAACTTTGGGACTCCTCAACAGACAAAATAAGAAACATACAAGATAATATGAAGTTCTAGAAGAAAGTAAAGACTTGGCTTTTCGAACCTAAGGATGAGCTTCACAAAAACTAAACAACTTCTCACGTCATTTTCAAGAAAGAGATGAGCATGTTAGAAATGGTGTACTAACTTGACTGATTTTAAATGGCATGTGTTATAGACTGGGCATATATTGCTTCTGGGTAGACCGTACAAAGCATGTTATCCCATCTGCCTGTAACCAGTGCAAACCATACGTTTTGTTTTGTCCCTAAGGGTTGACCCATAGAACCCTTGAATCCTTGCAATCAATAAACAGGACATGGCATGAGATGCACCTCTGTCTACACTCTTTTAGCCACACCTCATAACGCCTAAATTAATCCAATTGTTTAGTCAGACATATTCTATCTTTCATACTCATTTAACACTTAAAAGCATCTATAAACTCTCTTGCTCACACACAACACCAGAATGCTTACCTCACAGAGCAACACTCTTGCAAGCCAGCCCAAATTACAATGGTGTGGCATGCTATCCAATGAATAAAAATGTCAGTGCTGAAGCAGGGGCGTAACAAAGGCCCCCGCGGTGCGGGGAGGCCCCCGAGCTACAGGGGCCCCCTCAGCGCACTGTACACTCACACTCATTACACTCACACAAGTGGCGCAGTGGCCATCACGATTTCACGGATTATCAATATCAATATATCTTTATTCGGATATGCACTATCCATAAAAGTACAAACATTCTCACGTAATTAATCCTAGAAAACATTTACATTAATCCATCTTCTATTAAAATTTAAGAACAGGGGTCGTCTATAAAACTATTCAGTGCAACATTACAAAATTATCACGCATGTTCAATAGCAACAACATATGCTAAAGTGCCAAAGTTCATGGTGCAAATATTTCAGAAGATAGCAGCAAGGATGGTCAAATTATTAAGTTGCATTAAAAAGCCCTCAGGTTCTATTAAAAGCGACCCGCATAAAACAATTTATAATCATCACAAGATTATTACCAGTATTGCAATAGCGACATCGTATGAGGAAATGCCAATGTTCAAAGCGCAAAAGATGGCTAGGAGAATAGCAGCAAAAAGGACAAACTTATTAATTCCCTACAAGGTGCTCCATACGTCCAGATATCGCTCATATAGCAGTAGTTATACTGATTCCAAAAATGTTTTGACCTAAGAGTATACACATCCTATACGACTAAAGACGAGACACCAATCCAGTCATGCGTAGAAAAGTGCATTAAATTTACGAAATTCATTAAAATAAGATATGCATTAAAATCTGAGTACTTAACCTCGTAAAAGCAGCGTGTCATGATTCATGTAACATCATTGAACAGTTTGTTTTATCCTGCGTATGCGGGTCTGCCAGGCACTGCCCAAGAATTTAGCTACCCCGCAAACCATGACCAGGGAAGACGTATCAGTAATAAAAACCCGCAGGGCCATCTTATGACACCTTAAACCCCACTCCCTACATATTGGTTTCAGCCATAGCGTTCTTGCACCCCTGTAAGCTGGACAAGCAAAAAGGAAGTGAGCCACGGACTCCTTAGGGGCTACACACCCAGGGCAGGATTTAGCTATAGAGCTTGAATTGTTCCACCCAGCAGTAAATTCATTCACCGGGAGGGTCCCGAACCTTAGTTTTAGATAGAGGGATCTATCCAAGGGTTTTCGTATAAAATCAAGGAATGGTTCGAGTTTCCTTTCGGGTTTAAACTCTAGAAACCGCTCTGTAAGGGTGCCCCCTTTGCCTCTACATATAGCCTCCTCCTGTACCCAGTCCCAATATAGTTTCTTCATAACTTGCTTGGAGGGTGGTGATTGGCTAACCCATATTTCATTCAGCCCTAATTTCAATACCAGCTGTCTAAGATTGCTCAACCACTTAATCCTATTACCCGAGTTGAGCAAAATTAATTCATCCAAGACAGCCGCGTAGTTTGAGAGTTCTGGCGACCTCCTAAGACGAACCCAAAAGCGTAACGGGCGCAAGCAGACTATATATTTTAAAAGACACCTACCCATATCTGGAAATAATGGTTTTATCGGGGTGGAGATGGGGAGTGACACCAATTCTCTCAAAAACTTATTTTCTGAGCTCGCCAGATTGGTTGTGTCCTCAAAGCCCCACAGCTCAGATCCATAAAGTGCCGAAGGCAATACTTGTCCATCATACATAGAAAGAGCCGGGGCTACAGGTTTGCTCGTGGACTCTCGCTGTTCCCGCAGAATTGCTCCAGATACTCGTTTATGATTTAAAAGCATTTTGGCCAGATGATCCTTCCAATTCATCCGACTATTGACCCTTACACCCAAATAGTTGAATGAGTCTACCAACTCCAATGGGATACCATTATGGGAGACATTATTCTTAAATCTCTTTGCTGGCGAGATGGCCATAAGCTTTGTTTTGGAAGTATTGATAGTGAGACCTCTATCCTCACAGAACGAGCTAAATCGATCCAGCAGTTTTTGAAGGCCAGTCGGGGTTTTAGAGATCAGGAGGGTGTCATCCGCGAAGAGCAGGGTGGGTGTTTTTTCCCCCGCCAGGGACGGGGCATCGGCTGGGTCCTCCCTCAAGTGGTTCACCACTCCGTTCACGAAAAGGGAGAAAAGAGTCGGCGCCATTACACATCCCTGACGGACCCCCCTCCCCACGGCCACTCTCTCAGTCAACTGGCCTGGAGTACCCCATCTAATCCTTGCATAATTTCCCTCGTGCAATTTCTTAATTAATTCAAGGAGGGTAATAGGAAAGCCCATCTTTTGTAGAACATCCCATAATCTATGACGATTGACCAGATCAAAAGCTGTTTTGAGATCTATAAATGCCAGGTACAAGCTACCCTTCCCAATGGTCCCGACCTTCCAGTAAATAGCAAAAAATCGGAAGATATGATCCACCGTTCCCACCTTCTGCCTAAAACCCGCTTGAAAGCGGGAGAGGATGTTTTTTTCTTCTATCCACGATCCTACCCTGGATATGATGACCCTGCCAACCACCTTCTGGACCACGTCTATCAGACTGATTGGTCTGTAGTTGGCAGGGTCGTCCCTCGCCCCCTTTTTGAACACTGTTACCACCTCAGCTCCCTTCCATGAGTCCGGGACTGGGTGGCCTCTTAAAATCAGGTTCATTATTAAAGAGATCAATTTAGTCCAGGTTACTGGGTCATTTAGAAGGAGATCCCCAGGTATCCCATTAGGACCTGCCGCCTTTCCCGGGATCAGATGTTTAATAGTTGTTTTAACCTCATTGATGGAGAAGGGGTCTTCAGGAACCATAGAAACTCTATCATCACTATCCCTTATCAGAGGTGGAAAACTTGGCTCATCTACGCCACAATACAGGTCATAGAAATGTGTGAACCATTGTTGTTCTGTTATATGGTTAGCGATGGGTTCCGATCTCCCTCTTCTGGCTTTGTTAATTAAATCCCAGAATGTGCAGGAGTTCTTACTCAAGGAAGCGATTTTAAGATTCTGCCAGTATTGTTCTTCCCAATCCCGTTTTGCTGTCACTAGAGACCTCGCATAATCCCTCCTAGCCGCTCTAACTAGTGAAGGATTCTTTTTGAGCAGGGCTGCGGTTAACGCCTTCCTTTTGCCCCTACAATGAGCCGTGTGCCAGGGATTACTTGTTTTTACCTGAGTATGGTTCTGTCTAACAATACCTCCCTGTATAATAACATTTTGGCCCACTTTCTCTATCACGTTTTTATAAACTAAGGGGAATGAAGGACCCTGTACATTTTCTTTTACAGCTGCAAGTTGCTCTAAGTCTGCAGTCATCTCTACTAAGAGCTCATTAATCTTATCTAGGATCCCTTCCTGGGATGAGACCCTCTCCCATTTCAACCGGCGATTAGAATTGTACGGGACAAGCTCCTTAGTTTGTATTAGTGGGGTTATATTTCTATTTTCCTTTTTTAATCCCCACCTTATCTTTGTGCAGAGGGGGTTATGATCACTGTCCAGGGATGGTATTACCTCCATATCGATTAGATCTCTCCAGAGATTGACGTCAAGTAAAATATAATCTATTCTTGACGGGCCATTAAGCCTATTAAAGGTAAATGCCCCGTCTGGATCTGAGCTTGTTCTACCATTTAACGCTCTCAGGTTATGTTGCAGGGTCAGGGCATTGATCTGAATTGCCCTAGGAGACCATTTTCTAATTGGTGCTAATGTCAAGGCCGGAATAGACCATCTAGAATCTTCCTCCTCTATTCCCAGGGAGTCGTCTCTAGTTAAAGGTTCGAAGGTGCAATTAAAGTCACCTCCTACGATAGTTTTAGAGAACGGGGAGCTGCCAGCTATTTCTAACTCTAAGGCTGCTATTGTGCTAGACATTTGGTCCCCTGGAGACCCTCTTGCATAAACATTATATAGATCTATCTTACAATTCATATCTTGCCCTTGGATTGAAAGATGCAAAATGTCCTTGGTCCCTGATTTATGGACAGTGATATCCCAATTTAGTTCGATCTTGATCCAGACATGGAGTCCCCCTGCTGGTCTACCCTTCCCTGAACTTATTGCCGGGGTAAAAAAGGTTGAATACCCTGATTTATATACCGGTAGCAAGCTCCATGTCTCTTGGAACATACAAATGTCGAATTTCTCAATGAAGATGTTCCAATCTGGTAAGCTCACCTTTTTTTGTAACCCAGCAATGTTCCAAGAGAACAGTTGTACCACCTTCTGGGTCACTACCGGAACAGCCGTTTTAACTCCCATAATCCCATCCCTCCTACAAGGGTTTAGCTCAATACTTTCTAAACTATTCCTTGTTTGCTTCTGGAGGGTATTACCGCCTCCAGTACCAGCCAGTTGCCCTGTTGACCTACTCCGTGCACTACCTACTTGTGGTAGAGTGCTCTGCCACACCGGGCGCCATTCGATCTGCTCTAACCCGCTATACCTATTTCTCAGTGGAAAGTAAGAGAGTAAAGTGGAATATGGATGGTAAATCTCCCGGTGTGTGGTACCCTGATGTAATTTAAATGGCAAAATATTCTGGCTACCCTCCTGTCGACTAGCAAAATCCTGACTAGAGCTCCGGTGGGAGTATGATAGAAATATGATAGGTGCAAGGGGAAGATTTGGGTGTTTGACCAAGGTAGCGACCTACTACAAATATATTCAACCGCCCTGAGATTCCTAAAATTGATTACTACACAATTTCCCATTATGGTTTTGGGCCCGGTCCCAATCCAGTCTACCCTTCTTACACCCAATATTTCACCAGGGATGTTGGGATGAAGAGGCCTATTCTTGTTAAGCCATTGGACACATTTGTTTTTTAATTCAAAGTGATCCTCACTTTTCCCCTGACTTAAAGAGGGAACCCCCACAAGGACCACAGCATATGGTAAGGATTCCGTCGGCAGGTCAAGAGTGGGCAAAGCTGGTAAAGTCCCCGCCTCCGGACTATTTCCACCTCTTCCACTAGGTCGGGGTTGGTGGTACAATGGGTCTGGTCTATTTTCAATAGAACCCCTTAAGGCTGAGGATTTTCCCACATCTACTATGCCTGCCCTAATCGGAAGTAAGGCGGGATCCGGGGAAGGATTTGCGGGTACCAGAGCCGGTACGGCTGTTGTATTTATGCCGGGTAATGGAATTATGGGATCGGGGCTAAGAATAGATTTATCAATGCCAGAGATCCCTGGGGGACCGGACAATTGGGGTTTCCCTAGGCCAGGGTTGTTAATCATAGAAATCAATCTGTCAAGCCTGGATGTTAATGGCTTGAGATATGATCCAATGATCTTCTCAATATGTGTTTCAAAGTCAGATAGAAGATGTGTGACCCAGACAGGGGTTCCCAAATTATTCGAACAGGGACTAGCAGCAACCTGCACAACATCCGCTGAAGATGAAGGAACTTTAGCCAACTTTTTATTTTTACCTTTCTTTCTTCTCGAACATGGTTTAGGAATATTTCCAACAACGGGAAGTGGGAGTAAATTAGAGACCTTAGGGATGTTAGTAACATCTTGTACAATTTGTGTGCAGGGCAACTCCGCAAAGGAGCACATTAGAGAAGAGCTAAAATCAGGGGGGTTAACGGTGCCAGCAGAATAATCCCCAATCGACTGAAGTGGAGGGGCAGCCGGAGTGATAGACAATCGCCTTTCCGTATTCTCTATTGCAGATGCTACAACCCCAATTGTCTTCTGTAGCATCTTATCAATGGCAGTAAGGCTTGGGAGAGGTTGTGCCGTAGCAGGCTGGAGCCTGGTAATACGACAAGAAGAGGCAGGCTTTGACATTGTGCCCTTATTACTCACTGCTGTAATACAGTTAGCAAAGCCCACATACACCAAGCTTGATGCTACCGCCCCACTAAACAAGCGGGACCTGAAGACATAAAACAGTAAATAGAGGTTGTTGGACCAATTACGGGCAATTTGGGTAATTATATCAATATGTCCTGGATTTAGAGAGAGTACCTTTGCAGGATGCGCTATTCCGCAAGGCGGGACGAACAAGATTCAAGGGGGTGGCCCAGCCTCCTCCGGCCCCCGACGGCCACAGACGGTCCCGCCCTTGTCCCGGGCTTCTCCCGGAGCAACTGGGCTGGGTTTTGTAGCGCCTCCTGGCGCGCTAAGATCTCTGGGGCTGCTACGTCACCTGGCTGGGAGCTGCGGGGCTGCTGGACGTTATAGTCCCAGTCGAGGGGTGGAGCCTAGCCAGGCCGGCGCTGGAGCCTGAAGAAACAACGTTCCTGCACCTCAGCGGAGCTTGGCACGTCTGCAGGGAGGTAAGTGGCCCCAAGGTAGATGTCCCACCAGGGACTCGGCCCCTGCTGTGTTTTGTAGCGCCTCCTGGCGCGCTAAGATCTCTGGGGCTGCTACGTCACCTGGCTGGGAGCTGCGGGGCTGCTGGACGTTGCAGTCCCAGTCGAGGGGTGGAGCCTAGCCCGGCCAACGCTGGAGCCTGAAGAAACAACGCTCCTGCACCTCAGCGGAGCTCGGCACATCTGCAGGGAGGTAAGTGGCCCCAAGGTAGATTTCACGGATTATAGTTTTGGGATTCTGTGCACGTCCTTTCTTCTCCGTGTTCCGGAAAATCGAAATGATTTAAATGTAAAAATAAGAAAAGTGTGCTCTTTGTGTTCATAAACGATTACCTTCCTGATCTATTTAACCCTTTCACTGTCTGTGGTCAAATGCAGGGCTTTATAATATGCACAGTTTATCGTAGAAAAGTCTGTGTGTGAATATTTTAAATAAAGTCCTGCCAGGACCTCGAAAATGTAAAAATGATCCTTGTGGGCAGGGCCGTCTGAAGGGGGAGATGTCATTATTCCCCAGCCACTCCTCTCAGCCATTTCAAGGCCACACGCTCCACCTAACACATTAATTTATAGATTTGAATGCAAGCGCGCTGCATTTTTGTTTTAAGGAAAAAGGCATTTAACATGTTAATCTCGGCACATCCATTCTCTGCCACAGCCGAGAGCACTTAGAAACAGGCTGATCAGCGCTGCGACGAATTAGATACAATTTGAAGATGTTCCTAAAGTCTCCCCTCGGCTTCGAGAGGTGGCCCTGTGCCACACTTTACCACCTCCTGACACTGGCAACCTTCATCCCTTTACTTTCCAGCTCGCTGAGCCACACCTGACAGCAGGGCAGGCCTGTATCTTTAAATGGAGGCTGCACTGCCGCCGACCGCGGGTCCCCGCAGGGGGCCACTAGAGCGGTCAGCGCCCTAGTATCGCCTGGACACCGGTCACCCCTCCCCGCCCTCCCCCCCCTTCAGGGGGCGGGGACGCCGGCCGGGATCTCCCTCCTCTCTCTCCTGCCCGGAAGTGACGCGAAGGGTGTCACTTCCGGGCCTCCTTTGGCGAGGGGGGAGGCTATATAGCCTTCCCCCACCATGCTGGCGATCTCTTGTTCGCCTCGCACGCCGCATCCCTCCCTACCGCTTACCCGGCGTGGTCGTACAGGTGGGGGTGAGAATGTTGTAATGTTTTCATTTTTCGTTGCAGGCGGAGTTACAGGGCGATCTGGAAGCAGGCCGGTACCAAGGGTACCTCTGCGTGGCGCCATAGGGGGTGCCAGAGCCAAATCCGAGGAGCCTCATGGGAGGGTCCCCGCTAGTCCTTCGGGCGGTTGTGGGCCTGAACAACCGGGGGTTTGCTATGCGACGCTCCGCCCCGTGAAGGGGCGTGAGTAGAACTCACCAACGGTCACGTGATCCTGTAAGAGAATCACTTGGACGGCAGCAAAGGCGGAGTTAGCCCCAATGCTGCCCGGCTCATCAGGCGGGCAGGCGGCCCAGTTGGTTGCCTGCCCTTGGATCACCCGTAAGATAACCCACCTATTACATAATGGCGTATGTAATAAACCTGCAGCAATTTCTACCCAACCAAACAGTCTGTGTGTGTGTTATTTAGGGTATGTATTCTTGTGGTGGGGGGACTGAGGGGTGCCAATGGCGATACTATGCTGCTCGCGTCCAGGCCGGACCAGCCAGGGCCAATGTTTGGACGTGAGACAGGAATTTTAATGTCTCTGTCCTATTTTAACTGGACGTTCAGGCCAGGGAAACACTGCTCATGGGCAGAAGAGGGGTCCAGTTACCCCAGTCTGGCTCCCAGGGAGGGGTAAATGTCATGACCATGGGGAGTGAATTGTACAGTTGACTGTGTTCGCAGGCAGAAACCAACGCGAGTGTGTGTCTGTGAGTAGGGACCAAGAGGTGTGTGTGTCTGTGAGTAGGGACAAGGAGGTGTGTATCTGTGAGTAGGTACCAAGAGGTGTGTGTGTCTGCGACTAGGTACCAAGAGGTATGTGTGAGTAGGGACCAGGACGTCTTTATGTGTGTGTGCATATGTGTCTGCAAGTAGGGACAAGGAGGTGTGTGTATCTGCGAGAAGGGATAAGGCACTGTATATATGTATGTACATGTGTGTCTGGAAGAAGCGACCAGTAGGTGTGTGTGTCTGTGAGTAGGGACCAGGAGATGTGTATGTGTGTGTGCTTGTGCATCTGCCAGTAAGGACAAGGAGGTGTGTGTATCTGCGAGAAGGGATAAGGCCCTGTATATATGTGTGTGTGTGTGTGTGTCTGGAAGAAGTGACCAGGAGGTGTGTGTGTCTGCGAGTAGGGACCAGGAAGTGTGTATGTCTGCGAGTAGAGACCAGGAGGTTTGTGTGTCTGCGAGTAGGGACCAGGAGGTGTGTGTGTCTACGAACAGGGACCAAGAGGTGTGTGTGTGTGTCTACGAGCAGGGACGAGGAGGTGTGTGTGCGAGTAGGGGCCAGGAGTTGTGTGTGTGTCTGTGAGTAGGGACCTGGAGGTGTGTGTATCTGCGAGTAGGGACCAGCAGGTGGGTATTTGTGTGCGCGCGAGCGTGTAATTACATGTAGACATGTGAGCTGTTGGTGCTACCGAGATGTGTGAGGGTGCGTGCCTGTGTGTAAGATATATTTTGGGACCCCATGTTTGGCACAACTTTGCATTAATTACCTCTTTGTTGCCCATTCTACCCGCCACAATGCCAAATAATATTAAATTATGTTAAACCTTCAGAAATCAATTAGGAGCATGCAAAAGCAGCCAAAGTCTCAAGCTGCCTGGGGTCCCCTGCCAGATAGTACCAGAAGAAAGACTGAACAAGCATTGATAAAGCCATGTCCTTTGGAGCTTGGAGCTAGATTTCTTTCACTTGCAGTCACAACATTTTATGCGGAACTCAGTGTCTAACCAGTTTGTCGCTCCCATTGCAAAAAAAAAAAACATAGATATTTACTGGACTAATGCATAATAATAAAAATATCATATGCATGTGGTACTTCAAATTGTACCTTTAGTTGCTGCTTATTTGTAATCAAAATTATGTAAACCTTTACTACTGGTGTTTTTGCTGCAACAGTGAAAATCAAAGCGCAGCTTTAAGGATTTTCACCATTCTTTTTGTCAAAATCTTGTCCCCTGCGTTGTCCCTCTTTTCCTCTTTATACATTTGCACTTCAATCGCTAGACTGTAACTGTAGCCCTGAGTAAGAGAAACTGAGCTGTACAGATAGAGATGAGAAGTAAGAGGAGTAAGGGTGTTGAGATAGAAATGATGTTGAAATATAAGTTAAGTAGGGAAGTAAGTAAACTATAGAGAGAATGAGAGTTACACAGAACCAAAGATAAACAAGTATTTGCAATGCAATAGGTCTCGCCTTTACGCGAGTTTGAGCTATTGACATTGCAAATAACAATGCCTTTTATTTTTGTTTTCATTTTAAAACATAAATAAAAGGCAGTGCCATTTACAATGCCAATAGCTTAAACTTGCGTAAATGCGAGACCTATTGCATTGCAAATGCTTGTTAATTTGATATCTGGGGGTTCTTGCAAGAAAAAGTAACAACAATGCTTTTGGACTATTTTTAAAATGCCCCCCTTCACCCAGAGATTAAACATTAAATGCTTAAATTGGCTTGCTTGCTTTGTTTTTCAGTGCATATATTTACTGTGGTAATCTAAAAAGCACCACTACAAACCAGTTTAGTTGTATCTATGTTGTTACAGGGAGTTCCCTTAAGCCCAGGGCATTTCATCAGATTGCTGACAGTGTTTAACATTTTATGTAATATATGCGAGCACATCTGTTTTTTTCATTTTGGAGCTGCTCAATGAATCTATTTCACATGGGGCACTATGAAAGTTTGGACCAGTGTACGGGCACACGTGGCTTGAGCGTGCTGCTCTGCTCCAGCAAGCTTGGGGCTTTCAGCAGTCTGCTGGCAGCCTCACCTAACTGCTTGCTACAATGCATACATGCCAACACTCCCGATTCAGGCGTGAGACTACCGATTTGAAGGCTAGTCTCCCGCCTCCCGATTCCTGCAAGCAAAAACCCGTTTCCTCGGGGTTTCAGCTGACAGGGCTTTGTAATGATGCTAGGTGCTGTGTACTTGCTGCTTTCCCCAAAGACTTGCTGGAGGCTGTATAGAGGGTTATATATGCCTTTATTAAATCAAATAAACATTTCCCCGAGAGAGCGCCGGGCAACACGCTCCGATCGTTTACTCTCGCGCCGCGCTACTCGCGCATGCGCAGTAGCGTCCAATATGGCCGCTACTCGCATTACTGCCCTGACGTAGTGCGCGTCAACTAGACCGCGACACTACATATCTCCCCCTTTTTATACCACCCAACACAATGTACCCCGACCAGGTGGTCAGTCCATTTCATAGTCTCTAAACTTGGATGGTCTCACCACAGCTCTCCCCGCCCGGGTGTGTCTTACCGGGGTGGTATGTCCTTCTCGGCCTCCTTCTGCGACCGGGCCTCCGCTCCTTCCTTCCGGAGTGCCCTGGCCCTCTCTCTCTCCTTTCTCACCGTCTTCCCGGGTCCTTTCCTCCGGGGGCCATCCGTCCGGTGTGTCTCTCTCTCCATCCTGTTCTTCACTCATGTTCTCTCCGCACTCTCTTTTGGACGTTCCTGCGTCCCTTGTCGCCCCTTCTGTCGGGGTTTCCCCTTCCGTGTCCTCCCGGGGCCATTGTAGGATTTTGTTGCACTTGGCCATGCGATCGTGGGACCACACGTTTCCGTCGCTGAGCAACGCTGCCCGGTCGTACACTTCTTCAACTCTTAGGGGTGGGGAGTACTTGCTTTCTCCCTTCCGCTTCAGAACTGCCAGCTTCACTCTGACCCACTCCCCTTTTTCCAATGCTGTCTCCTTCACCCTCTTGTTGCGGTTGTAGTGTTCCGTATAAATGCGTTGTGACTTCTCCAGGTTGTGTTGTACCACCGCTGGAGACCATTTGCTGGTGATGGTCTTCTCCTGCCAAGCAACATTGTCTCTGGTGAAGGGTTGCCTTCCTCGCAGGATCTGGAAGGGGCTGTACCCCGTACCGGTGGGGGTGATGCGATATGCCCATATTGTACTTTGCACTTCTTTTTCCCAGTCTTTGCCCCTCGTGATGGCCGCTTGTATGGAGCCCATGAGCACCCTATTGAACCTTTCTACTTGTCCGTTGCTGGCCGGATGATATATCGACGTGTGCCGAAGTAGAATGCCATTCCTGTTTGCAAATTTGACCCATTTGTCCGAGGTGAATTGGGGGCCATTGTCACTGATTATGGTCCTGGGTATGCCTTCCCTGAGGAACACTGCCTTGAGGAAGCGCAGTATTTCGTCCGTGTCCATGACCTCTTGGATGTGTACCTCTGGCCACTTTGAGTACTTGTCTACTAACGCACAGAGGTATTTGGGGATCCCCTGATCATCCAGTATAGGCCCTAAGATGTCCACTGCCACCTCTTCCCATGGGTTACTGGGACTCGTGAACTTCCCTAGAGGCGGCCTCATAGGCTTCAGTATCTTGTCCGCTCCTTGGCACTGCACGCAGTCTCTTACGTGCCTCTCTACTTGCATATCCATTCCTGGCCACCAATACGTTTGTTTGGTCCTGGCCTTCGTCTTCACGATTCCCAGGTGTCCTTCGTGTAGTATGGATAGCAGATCCGGTATTATGTTCTCCGGTGGTACCACTCTGTTACCTCTGTATACGAACACCCCGTCGTTCCCCACCGACAGCTCTTCTCTGACCTCGTAGAACTGCCGGACCTTGGGTCTCTGTCGTCTCCGTTCCGGCCACCCCCGTACAATGTACATCTTGATGTCGTCCATATCTTCATCCGCCGCATACGCGTCTTTCCACTCCTGTCTACTGATGGCTTTTTCCGGGTCGTCTGTCAGGGCTACCATCTCGTCTTCGTCTTCCGTGCCATTGGTGGCACTGTCCATCGCTGACGCCCTGCTGAGGTAGTCTGCTATCTTGTTTCTCGAGCCCGGTATGTACTCCACGTCGTACCGATACTCCAGGAGTTTCAGCGTCATCTTCGCAATCCGGGGTGTGGCACTGGCATGGCCATCGGATGTCAAAACCTTCACTAGGGGCTTGTGATCCGTCTTCACTTGAAATCTGGTGCCCCACAGGAACTGACGGTACTTCCCCATGGCCCATACCACAGCCAGCATCTCTTTTTCGATCACACTGAACTTTTGTTCCGGTGACGTCAATGTCCTGGACGTGAAGCTGATCGTCTCTGTCCCTCCTTCTGGTCTTTCTTGCATGAGCACCGCTCCTAACCCTTTGTCACTTGCGTCCGTCATCAATATGGATCGCCCCTGAGGATCGTACCCATGCAGCGGGATCGCTTGGCTGATTTCACGTTTCACCGTGTCGAACTCATCCTGCGTCTCTTCAGTCCACACAAACGCCGTCTTGTCCCTCGTGAGTTGCCTCATGTGGTGTGTTTTCGTGGCGAAATGGTGGACGAACTTGCTGTAGTATTCCGCCATCCCTAAAAATGACCGTACTTCTTCCTTGGAGGTGGGCGGGGGTGCATCGCAGATGGCCTTTACGTTCCCTTTCTTCGGTGTTATCCCATGCGCTCCTATCTCATGCCCCAGGTATGTGACTGATATCATCCCGAAATGACATTTCTCCCATTCTGCCGTCAGGCCGTTTTCCTCCAGGATCTTCAATACCGCTTCCAGCTTCTTGTCGTGGTCTTCCAGCTCTGTCCCCATTACTAGGATATCGTCCTGGAAGTATTGCACTCCCTCGATGTCCTTGAATAGGTGGGCCATCAGCTTCTGGAACACCGCTGCTGCCGAAGCTAGACCGAAGGGCATGCGGCAGAACTGGTAGCAGCCAAACGGCGTTATGAATGATGTCAGTTTCTTGCTCGTAGGATGCAGCACTACCTGGTGGTACGCCGATTGTAGGTCGATGGTGGAGAACCATTTCACGCCTTTCGTGCGGGCCAACATTTCCTCTATGCGTGGTAAGGGGAATTTTTCTACCACGATGCACTTGTTTAACTCTCTGAGGTCCACACATAGGCGCACCTTGCCTGACGGTTTCATGGCCACTACCAGAGGCGCCAACCACTCCGCGCTGTCGATGGGTTCGATGATTCCCCCGTCCTCCAGCCGGTGGAGTTCCTGTTGTACCGCCTCTCTCACTGCGATCGGTATGTTCCTTACTTTGTGCGCTACTGGGCGGACGTTTTCTTTAAGGACGATCTTGTGGGAGAACTTCTCGAGTTTCCCGATTTTGCCGCCAAAAACTTTCGGGTGTCCACTCCGCCATTTCTCCGCCGTCGACTCATCTCCGTCCAGGGTTACCATCACTTGGGTGTCCCCTCCTGGATTCAGCTGTACGCCCAACTCTCCTTGGGCACCGATTGAAGGCCCCATTCTCCCGATTTTTTTTTAAATCTCCCACTTTGCTCTTCTGAAATGTTGGCATGTATGCAATGTATAATTATTGCGCTTTACAATCCCCCCGTGCAGCCTCTGACTATCAGCCTGACGTCATTGCTGGGGACGTCATATCCTGCTGTTGGAGCACGGCCTGCGCGGGGAGTTTGTTTTGCGATCCTTAGGGTGGCTGGCTAGATTGAGGAAGTGCTGCGAGGACGTGCTGCAAATAATCATGGCGCAGGCGGCTGTACTACGGAGCCTCGGCTTCCGGTAGCGTCAGAGCAGGTGCAGGTGAGTGGCTGCTCTCTGCCCTTGGAAGAGGCGTGGGTGCCCCAGTACGGTGGCAGTGGCATATTGTACTGGCAGGTGCACGAGGTGGCATAATATAGTCGGGCTTATGTACTCACCAATAACCCTGACAACTGCTGCCGTTACCTAACGGCCCTGCGTGTTAGCACTGTCACTTAGCGATATGGAAATTGTCCCCTTTTCGTGCCCCATTACTTATTTTCACCAGTCCCACGTCCAGTGGCGTAGCAGGGGTGCCATGGGGCCCTGGTACGAGAGTGGAAGATGTTCCCCTATCTGTTTGCCGGGTGGATAGTAAAATACATCTAAAAATGGAATTCCGGGCCCCTAAGACCAGTGCACCTGCTGCAGTACTTACAGCTATGCTCCTGTTTCCCCAGTATGTCCAGCCCCTTCCTTTCGCCCTGCCTTCTTCACCTCTTAGCAGATAGTACCCGAGGTGCACTGCACCTCACTCTATTCAACACTTGTTCGCTCTCAGCACACATCTAATCCCGAGTCCATGACTCCTATATGTCTGGAGCTGCCCGAGGCTCTTTGCACGGGGATGTGTAAACCTCGCCCCTCTCCCTTTCAGGCCTTTGTGCAATAGCACCTCTGAAGTAAATCTTGTCCAATTAGACTCAGCTGCGAGCTATTGAAGATTAAAATGTGCGCAAATCACGGCACAAAATATGTTAAAATCATTAACCCGCGCTGTCATTAATTCTTGTTTGGTACCATTTTAAAACGGAATCGTGTGCTACACATTTTTAAAGCGTGGTGGATACCCTTTGGGCATTGTTAAACAATTTTGTTCACTAGATATTATGCCAACTCTCCTTGGTCCATCCATCCCAGGACTGAAGGTCCCTTCTCCGCAACGTACAGTTTGCAGTGGGCGCTTCGTTCTTTGAACTGGAACAGTAGCTTCTTGAACCCTACCATCAGGATGGGTTCCCCTGTGTAGGTGACCGGTCGTATGTCGGGGGGTTCTAGATGTGTGCCCCACGTGGGTTTGAACCTCTCGTTCCACACCGATCTTTGGACAATCGTGTAAGGAGACCCCGAATCCGCCACTATGGTGATTCCTACTCCTCCAATGATCATGTCACACTGGGGCTTGCGCGATCTCCTCCCATCGATGCCCAGCACCTGGTCCTCCACACACAGGACTTCGTCGTCTTCCTCCTGACCCTCTACTTCTTCTCCTGCGTCTTGCGCCACAAATTTCACCACGTATTGTCTCCCTTTCCTTCGGCATGCTTTCTCGTAGTGACCGACCAGGCCGCAGAACGCACACTTGGCTCTGAAGGCGGGGCACCGTTTGTCGTGCGCTGCGTGGCTCGAGCTTCCACATCTGTAGCACCTCACCGTTTCTCCCTTGTCTTGCTTCCATGTTTGTCCTGGTTTGCCTTTCCCCTTGGGTGTTCCTCTGTACTCCCCCGGCGCCGTTTTTCCTCGTCCGTGCTGGTCCGCGTCGTCCACCTTATTCACTGTGAGTCTTGGGGCTTGGTCTCTCTTTGCGGCCTCTGCACAGCGCTTGGTCAGTTCTGCCCTTTTCACTATGGCGATCACGTCTTTCAGCGTCGCATCACCACTCGCCCACAGTTTATCTTGCACCGTCTTGCTTGTCGTATGCATTACGATTTGGTCCTTGATGAATTCTTCCTGTAACGCTCCATACTTGCACGTTATCGCAAGTTTCCGCAGCGCCGCCACGTAGTCGTCTATCGTTTCCCCCGCTTCTTGCTTCCTCTGCTGGAAATTGTAGCGGTCGATAGAGGTGCACACTGCAGGCCGATAGTGGTTGTCCAAGTCTTCAATGGCGTGTTTGAACACGTCCGTGTCCCCTGCCTGTCTGGTGACCGGTGTGAGGTTCTGGAATACCCGTATTCCTTCTGGTCCTAGATTGTGTAAGAGTATCCTCTTCCTCCTGGCACTGGAGAACGCCTCCTCGTTCTCATCTTCCAGCGCTTCTAGGTAGTTTTTGAAGTACTCCCTCCAGTCTTCCCACTTCATTTGGGGTTCTCCAGGACGTGGAAGGAACGGGATCGGCGTCGTTAAAGCTGATGCCTGTGCACTCATTTTGGCTTCCACCTGTTTCCTCGGGCTACCTGGCGCGTCTGTCCTCACTCCCCTTCTTCGGGTTCCTGGGACTTCGTTAGAGCTGCCTGCGCCGTCGTCACCCGATTCCGCCAGGGTCTCCGCTGCCGTCCTGCGGTCCGCCTTCGATGTTCCTCCGCCTCGTGGCCGGCACACTCACTGCCCACGTGCCACCCTCTGGCGTCTATCTGCCACTGCCGCGCTCTCCCGGTGCGTAGGCATCTGTCCTCGACCCCCTCAGTCCTCTTACCGTGTGGGGTGACGTCCCTCCTCGTGGGTTTTCCTCCCTGAAGCAAGTTGGGGGGCACCTTCCTCCTGGGTCACACAGGGTCCTCACCGTCCAAGCCTCGTCGCCACTGTAATGATGCTAGGTGCTGTATGTACTTGCTGCTTTCCCCAAAGACTTGCTGGAGGCTGTATAGAGGGTTATATATGCCTTTATTAAATCAAATAAACATTTCCCGAGAGAGCGCCGGGCAACACGCTCCGATCGCTTACTCTCGCGCCGCGCTACTCGCGCATGCGCAGTAGCGTCCAATATGGCCGCTACTCGCATTACTGCCCTGACGTAGTGCGCGTCAACTAGACCGCGACACTACAGGCTTGGTAATGTGTAACGTGCTAATTCTTCCAGCAATAGTCAAAATGGCGATGCAGGGGCTCTAGAAGGGGTGAAAAACCAACAAAGCCCCATTAACAACCGAATGGTCTTTTAAACACCTGTGAAGTACTGGGGGCGGGGGGGGGGCGGCTGTGTGTGTGCCCGGAAGCTGTTTCAGCCCGGGCTGACGGGGGAGGGAGGGAGGGGGGGTGTATGCACTGACCGCAACCTGCCAGCCAGTGCACAACTCTTGCATCCCCCTCTTTCTCTGCCTGCCATTGCGCTCCATGCTTCTGAAAGGAGATTAAAAAAAACACGTGAATTTGCTTTCAAATGTTCGATCCTGCAGCAGCACACTTCCAAAGTCCATAGATGACAGAAACCCGATTGAAGGCCCCATTCTCCCGATTTTTTTTTAAATCTCCCACTTTGCTCTTCTGAAATGTTGGCATGTATGCAATGTATAATTATTGCGCTTTACAATCCCCCCGTGCAGCCTCTGACTATCAGCCTGACGTCATTGCTGGGGACGTCATATCCTGCTGTTGGAGCACGGCCTGCGCGGGGAGTTTGTTTTGCGATCCTTAGGGTGGCTGGCTAGATTGAGGAAGTGCTGCAAATAATCATGGCGCAGGCGGCTGTACTACGGAGCCTCGGCTTCCGGTAGCGTCAGAGCAGGTGCAGGTGAGTGGCTGCTCTCTGCCCTTGGAAGAGGCGTGGGTGCCCCAGTACGGTGGCAGTGGCATATTGTACTGGCAGGTGCAAGAGGTGGCATAAAATAGTCGGGCTTATGTACTCACCAATAACCCTGACAACTGCTGCCGTTACCTAACGGCCCTGCGTGTTAGCACTGTCACTTAGCGATATGGAAATTGTCCCCTTTTCGTGCCCCATTACTTATTTTCACCAGTCCCACGTCCAGTGGCGTAGCAGGGGTGCCATGGGGCCCTGCTACGAGAGTGGAAGATGTTCCCCTATCTGTTTGCCGGGTGGATAGTAAAATACATCTAAAAATGGAATTCCGGGCCCCTAAGACCAGTGCACCTGCTGCAGTACTTACAGCTATGCTCCTGTTTCCCCAGTATGTCCAGCCCCTTCCTTTCGCCCTGCCTTCTTCACCTCTTAGCAGATAGTACCCGAGGTGCACTGCACCTCACTCTATTCAACACTTGTTCGCTCTCAGCACACATCTAATCCCGAGTCCATGACTCCTATATGTCTGGAGCTGCCCGAGGCTCTTTGCACGGGGATGTGTAAACCTCGCCCCTCTCCCTTTCAGGCCTTTGTGCAATAGCACCTCTGAAGTAAATCTTGTCCAATTAGACTCAGCTGCGAGCTATTGAAGATTAAAATGTGCGCAAATCACGGCACAAAATATGTTAAAATCATTAACCCGCGCTGTCATTAATTCTTGTTTGGTACCATTTTAAAACGGAATCGTGTGCTACACATTTTTAAAGCGTGGTGGATACCCTTTGGGCATTGTTAAACAATTTTGTTCACTAGATATTATGCTATATGAGAAAAAATGTAGCCCTGTTTTTATTATATACTTTTTGTCTCCTACTGGAATTGAATTATGCAAACATTAAAATGCCCATTCATAACAAGACTACAAGTCACAGAATGCAAAACAAAAATCTGCACTGGATGTGTTACTCACCTATGAAAACTGAGAGCTTTGCCGGTGATATTAATTTTGTATTCATTCATTTGTGGTCCATTCATGAACATTTTATGCATGTATTGGCATTTGTACAGTAGAGACTGGGTAGGAGCCCATTTTAAAGTGTGACACGTGCCACAGCATGTTGGAGATTGGTGGCAGTAGTTCATTCATAGCTATGCTGAAACAAGCCTTGGCAAAGACAATAGGCCTGGCATGACAAGCTGATATGATCGCTAGTTTTATAAAAAAAATTATCGGAATTCTATGCCAGAAATATAAAGAGACATGCTGCCTAAATATGATGTATATTTTTAATAGAACTTTATTGCTGCTTCATAGCAGGCAGGTGGAATTAAACAGGTATAGAAACCCTCCTAATTTGAATACCTATCACAGGAAAATATGATTATTGTTGGCACAAAGAGAAATGTACTATTGACTTTGAATTACTGCAACATGGAAGCACATAATGGTGGCTAAAAATTCCAAAAGGCAAAGAATAGAAACAAAAAGCATTTGTAAAGTAACATATTGGCCCATCTGCCCTGACTCTGGGTACTTGTTTTAGGTAAATGTGCACCTGATCAGGAAAAACAAACACTCACAATACAAGAGAACCGGTGCCTCTCCTCCTCCTGCTTCAACACCCTCTGCATGCTTCGCAAGATCTACAGATGGATCCCCATCGGAACCAGAAGAACGATCACCCAGGGCCTGGTCACCAGCTGGCTGGACTACGGCAACGCCCTCTACGTGGTAACCACGGCCAAACTCCAGAAGAGACTTCAACGCATACAGAACGCTTCCACATGCCTCATCCTCGACATCCCCCACCACAGCCACATCACTGCCCACCTGATGGACCTGCACTGGCTCCCCGTCAACAAGAGACTCACCTTCAAGCTCCTCACCCACGCTCACAAAGCACTCCACGACGCCAGACCAGCATACCTCAACAAATGACTCACCTTCTACACCTCGAACCGCCAGCTTCGCTCCACTGACCTTGCCACCATTCCATGCATCCACCGAACGACCACCGGTGGCAGATACTTCTCCCACCTCGCCGCCAAGACATGGAACACCCTCCCCATCCACTTGCGACAGACCCAGGACCTGCTGACCTTCAGGAGACTTCTCAAGACCTGGTTGTTCGAACAGTAGCAGCCCCCCCCCCCCAGCACATTGAGACCCTCACGGGCGAGTAGTGAGCTCTACAAATGATTGATTGATTGATTGAAGTGGGCACCCATGCTGGTGGGTGGAAACAAAATGTGAATGGCGGTTGAACAGACCGATGGAGAAAGAGGGCTGGCACCTGTTGCATCAGGTGCCTCCCATGGCGAGTGGGCACCTGCAGCTGCCCTCTTACACTGTGTAGAGCCCCCCCCCACACAACATAACCCTTCAGCGGTCCTACATATGCACCATGGGAGCGTGCAAGCTGGATAACCTTGTAAAACAACACGTGTGGTGCGCGCTGAGTGAAACAATCCCAAGATAAGACAGTTACTCTGTAACGTTCGCGCTGGGATTAAGAGCGCAGATAGAGCGGTTTAAACATGAGAAGCGATGATTAGAGTCCGAATTAGCTGATGAGGATCCTGTATGTTTGCCGTAGAACCTGCACGGCCAGACACCCGTAATCACTCATTATGATCACGTCTGCCGAGAGGATCGTGTAAACAAACCTCCGTGCACTTATTTTGACATGCACTCACACTCAAGACACTTTTTGTTTAAGGAGCGAGGTTTATTTTTATTTTTTTAACATCTGTTTGTAAGAGGGTGACATTTTACATGCCATGCACATTCTGTCAGGTGGGGGGCACAGCTCATTAGTATGGTCATAATGACCCTGTAAAAAAGCCCCGCGCACCCTTCTCGTGGTCCTCCGTGACTCCCATGTGAGATGCAGATTAGTGATAACTCATTGGTGGACGGTGGTAGGTGGGGGGCCGGGCCGCTGGGGGCCCCCTCATTGTGCTTTGCAGGGGGGACCCCTCAATTTTCGTTACGCCACTGTGCTGAAGTACTTTATTGGTTGGTTAACACACTTCATCATTGGTAGCAAGGTTGTTGAATTTCTGTATGAGCTAATATGGTGTAGTGTGTGAATTAACAGGGTGGTGCTCTTGTCCGCCAGATCTTTGAGCCAGTTACTCTCTGCTGCTTCTGCCCATCGCTCCTGCTGTCCTTTGCCCTGTGTGTTGCCTGTCTGCCTTGTTTTGTTGCCTATTGGATTGCCTTGACTCTCCTCCAGTTCCTTGTTTTTCCTTGCCACACTCTTTCTGCCTTGTGCCTTTTCCCCCTATTCCCTCGCTCCTTTCCCACTGTATTTTGCCACCCGCCGCCTCCCTAACTCCCACCTCCCAACGCCCCTCTCTCATCCCAGGACCTATTCAATGGAGGCCCCGTGCTTCCCCATTGAGCAGGTCCTCGAGCCAGCTCCCCTCTGCTGCTTCTGCCTGTTGCTTCTTCTGCCCGTGAGCCTTACTTGCCTGGATTTGCCCTATGTGTTGCCTGTCTACCTTGTTTTGTTGCATGTTGTTTTGTACCACTCGCCTCAAGTTCTTTGTTTTTCTAAGCCTCTCTCTTCTGCTGTGTGCTTTTTCCTGCAGTTCCCATGGTCCTTTCTCTGCATTGTTTGCCACCCGTGCCTCTCTCACTCCCGCCTCCCAATGCCCCTCTCTCCTAATAGGACCTACCTAATGGAGGCTGCAGTGTTGCCACGCTGCTGGTGCACCAAAGACAAGCCTGTCTGCGCCCGGACTGCACCCAGCCACAGGAACCTGGTTCTTCCACCCCGCACAGCTACATCGCTTCAGACCTCTGAGCCCTGGATCCTAGGCACATCAACAACTGCTGCTGCACATCTCCACACACCACTATAGGACTGTTCTCCTGCAAGCACTTCCGCTTCACCTGCAACACAGAAGAAACCAACAACGCCGGAGACACTGCAAACAAGACTCTGTCTACCACGCTGACCAAGACTGCCACAGAACAACTCCAATGCATTTTTTCTCAATGCACGATCATTTGGCAAAAACGCCATGGAGATCTGGAATACAATCTCATAATTGCTTACCTTGGACGTCATCTTCCTCACTGTGACCTGGTTGAATCCCGCATCCGCACCAGACATTGCCATCACCACCCACGAAGGCTACAATATAACACACCAGGACCGAATCACCAGACACAGAGGCGGAATCGCCATCATCTACAAGGACACCATCTGCTGAACGTTCTCCTCAGACAACCCAGACCCAATAATGGAGCGTCTCAACTTCCATCTGCACACAGACGGGAAAAGCACTGTCAGAGTCACTCTCGCATGCAGACCACAAGGACACTCAGGAATGCAGACCCCCAGCTTCAGAAATGCCATCCCTGACCTCATCGCCCCAATCGCCATCAACTCCGAGCACTACATCTTCCTAGGAGACCTTAACTTCCACCTCGATGACCACAGCAAAACCAACACAACTGACCTCCTGGAAAGCATGAACAACATCGGCTTCAAGAAGCTTATTACCAACCCTACCCACATCGCAGAACGCATGCTCTACCCCATTTTCATGTCCAGCAAAAGAGTCAAGTATAATCACGTTTCACAGCACACCTGGAATGACCACTAGAGCATCCACTTCACCATCTCAGGACCTACCAAAACTGGCAAGGGTAGCCCAGCTCCGCGCAAAGAAACTGGAAAACAATATCCAAAGACCAGTGAAACAACGCTGTCAAATTCCACCTCTCAGACACAACATCCAACCCAAAGAACTTCTCCAGTGGATGACTGAATGTGCCAACACAGTCGCCCTGCCAAGCCAGTCAAATCCAAAGGACCAACGAGAAGGGCCAGCTGGTTCACCGTGGAGCTGAAATCCACCAAATGCAACTGCCAGCAACTAGAAAGAAATTGATGCACAAGTAAAGAGATAGGAGACCCTACTACTTCCAAGACAGCCCTCAACCAGTACCACCACCTTCTGAAAGAAACAAAGAACGACCTAGCAGACCGCATAGATGCCAGCGCAAACCACAACAAGGAGCTTTTCGCCATAGTGAAGGAATTCTCCAACCCTGCAGCCACTGGGAACAACATCAACCCCTTCCAAGAACTGTGTGACACCCTGGCGGACTTCTTCCACGACAAGATCTTAGCCATCTATGAAAACTTCAAACCCCAACCCTCTGCCGCTGTCCGCATCAGCCTGCTCACACCCATGAACTCAAGCCTCGAACACCAGCTCACCCATTGGGATCTTCTCAATACTCAAGCCACAATATCCATCATGAACTCTGTGTACTCGGAAGCACCCATGGAACTCTGTCCCCAGCACGTCTTCAACCTGTGGAGCAAGACAATTGGCAATGAGCTCAAGAAATCTTTAACATCTCCATCATCCCGGCCTCCTTCCCTGAGGACAAGAAACACCCTGAAGTGAGGCCCCTCCTGAAGAAACCATCTGCCAACCCAGCAGAACCGAAGAACTTCCGGCCATCTCCCTGCTCCTCTTTCCAGCGATGGTTCTTCAGAAGGCAATCAACCAGCAACTCACCGAACAGCTGGAACACAATAACCTTCTGGACCCCTCTCAATCTAGATTCCGAATGAACCACAGTACAGAGACAGCCCTGATGGCTGCCACTGATGACATAAGGCCAGTTCTGGACCGTGGCGAAACGGCAGCCCTCATCCCCCTGGACATGTCAGTGTTCTTCGACAATGTCTCCCATCGCATCTTGATCAACAGACTCCACCACATCGGAATCCAAGGAGACACCCTCAAATGGATGACCTCATACCTCGCTGGAAGAACCCAGAGAATCAATCTCCCACCATTCACCTCTGAACCCAAGAAAATCATCTGCGGTATCCCCCAAGGATCGTCCCTCAGCCTCACCCTCTTCAACAAGTACATAACCCCCTGACCGATGCATTTGGATAGCATGGACTCAACATCATCTCCTACGCCGACGACACCCAGCTCATCCTCTTGCTGTCAGAAGACCCCTCCACCACCAAGCCAACTTCCACAGATGTATGAAGAACATTGACTACTTTATGAGAAACAATTGTCTCAAGCTCAGCACGGACAAGACGGAAGTCCTCCTCTTCGGGAACAACACCTCTCCTTGGAATGACTCATGGTGTTCTACTAAACTTGGCCCATCCCTTGCCCCGAAAGACCATGCCCACAACTTCGGTATCATGTTGGACAGCAAGCTATTCATGCAAAAAACAAGTCAACGCAGTCATCCGCCTGCTTCTGCACCATACACATGCTTCGCAAGATCTTCAGGTGGCTCCAAGTCAACACCGGAAGGACCGTCACACAGGCCCTCATCACCAGCAGGTTGGACTGCGGGAATACACTCTACGTAAGAATCACTACAGACTTCCTGAAGAGTCTACAGACAATACAGAACTCAGCAGCTAGACTCATCCTCGACCTCCCCAGACGAACCCATATCACACCCCACCTCAAGAAGCTACACAGGCTCCTGATCCAGAAGTGATGCAAGTTCAAGGTATTGATCCATGCATACAAAGCCCTACACAACAAAGGACCAGCATACATCCACAAATGCTTGACCTTCCACCAACCAACCAGACACCTACGATCCGCATTTCTCTTTCTCACAGACACACCCCATGATTCGCTGAAGCAACAGCGGTGGACACTCCTTCTCACACCTGGTAGCCAAAGCTTGAAACGACCTTCCTGTACACCTCCGGACCGCCTCATCGCTCCAGCTATTCAGGAAAGGACTCAAGACCGAACTGTTCGAATGAACAGATCACCATGAAGCAGCTAGTTTCTCCAGTGCCTTGAGACCCTTACAGGTGATTTGCTGTGCTTTACAAACCCCTTGATTGTTTGATTGATCGATCCTGTCATGTGTTACACTGAATAATACAGTAGTTGTGGGAAGAAGAGTGATAGAAAATGCAGAGTTTATATTAATCGTTTGTTTTGAATTATTCAGTAGATCAGTATAGAGTACTCTCTAGACATAGCTGAATTCTCCCATCCAGGCCCAATGCTGGATACATCACTTAAGACAATTGCTCTGTGTAACAAAGAAAAGAGCGCAGGGTAGTAGTGATTTGATTATCGTACCTCGCTAACAACATATTTTTGTGGCAACAAGAATTCATACAAAAGGATGGTGCACTTAGTAGAAGTCAGAAAGGGTGACCGTTTAAAGCTCCATGAAATCTTCTTTTTATTTAAATCTTGTTAAAAGACCGGCACACAGCCAACGCGTTTCGTCCCCAGTGCCACGGGAACTTCGTCAGGGCTTATGTAATTTCTCAGTAAAGTGACCTGAAGGCTAAGTTGATTCGCAATCATTCATATATGAGAAATAATACACTCAGTTCCGATTAACGTAATCCTGGGTGCGGTAATAAACGTCAGGAAGGATCCAAAATAACTTGAAGAATATTTCAAATTGAAATATAAACATGTTCTTAAAACGGTTGATGAGAAGAGTCCAATGGTGATTGCCAGAAGGACAAAGGTAAAGGCTTAATTCATTAATAACCGAAGATATCTTGGATAGGTAATAATATAAGTCCCATACCTTGTTGTAGGTGCTGTTAATATCAGGAGTGCCGCTGTAATAATCTCAAAATAAGAGGCGAAGGTCACCAATTACAGCCACACTACCGAGTAGTGGACGCTAAGAGAGTAATATAGCCCGCGTCTTATAAACGTCCTACCTTCGATATGTATAAATATCACAGCGTCTAGGCACAGCAGCCGAACAGCATGGTAGCTTACACGGACATCAAAGTAGGCTACTTTGATGTCCGTGTAAGGTGACCTTCGCCTCTTATTTTGAGATTATTACAGTGGCACTCCTGATATTAACAGCACATACAACAAGGCATGGGACTTATATTATTACCCATCCAAGATATCTTTTGAAGTGCCCGGTTATCTTAGGGTGTTAATGAATTAAGCCTTTACCTTTGTCCTTTTGTCAATCACCATTGGACTCTACTCATCAACCGTTTTAAGAACATGTTTTATACTTCAATTTGAAATATTCTTCAAGTTATTTTGGATCCTTCCTGACGTTTATTACCGCACCCAGGATTACGTGAATTGGACCTGAGTGTATTATCTCTCATATATGAATGATTGCGAATCAACTTAGCCTTCAGGTCACTTTACTGAGAAATTACATAAGCCCTGACGAAGTTCTCGTGGCACTGGGGACGAAGCGCGTTGGCTTTGTGCCGGTCTTTTAACAAGGTTTAAATAAAAAGAAGATTTCATGGAGCTTTAAACTGTCGCCCTTTCTGACTTCTACTAAGTGCACCTTCCTTTTGTATGAATTCTTGTTGTTGTAAATGGGCATCTCTCAGCAGTGGATGCTGGAAGTTGTTGCACTTATCGTTTGATTACTTAAAACTAAAGAATTGAAGTGCTTGACCTTGGTCAGCTGCTGTGTTTGTTTCTGTTGCTTGTTGATCCTAACATATTGTTGTGGGTATAGTACAATGACAAAACTAATTGTAATCAGGATGTTGCTATTTGGTTGTCCACACCCTATTTCCCAAGGTGTGACTTACATATTGGATCCAAGAATCAAAAATGCATTCAATTTTATATAGACAAAAACCAAAGCACTCAAACAGTGTTATAAAATAGTATAATGTCCACACATTAAGGACTCGGTTTTAGACAGAGGTTTACTTTATTGTAGGTGTGAAAGATCGTATGTTATTCAGTATATTCAAATTCACAATTTCTTTCTTCAGTAACAGCCAACACGTGTTTCGTCACACAGTGACTTTTTTAAGTCTTAGACATATATAAGCGAACGGTCACAAGTTCATGTGAGAGAATCCAGATGAAGTCAGTTGGTGTCTGCTCAGAGCCCCTGGAGATGGTATCTCCACACGATGTGTTATAGCCCAAAATATATATGGAAACAACGGTGATGGGTGAGCGGTATATGCAGACAGCTGTGAGGTGTGGTAAAAACCACAGATCCTGAGTAAGTAATTGATCAGATCTCTATAGATTAGTAAAGAATATGAAGAAAGATCCCCGGTCCTGTTGTAAAATCGCCTGACATTTGTCATTTGTTTAAATCCATAATTCAATGGAATAATGTTGTTTCTATCAATCAAATAAACAATTGATAGTATATCATGGTTCGTGGGAATTATGGGCTTTCAATCTAAAGCTGCTTGTGTAATAATAGTAATACAATTTATACAAATATATATACAAATTTCTCTGTCTACCTCTGATTTCTTACGCCATAAGCAAGGAACTTAATATAGACTTAAGCATGGGTTTCTGACAAATTTAGAAAAAAGTCGCATTTAAATAGGTTGTTCTGACTCGCAGAGATAAACCGATAGTGCTACATGCTAAATCCTATTTATCTTCATAGGGACCAGATTGGACTAGAGATGGATGACTGCTGTTTAATGATTGTTGAACACGATGATGACTTCATTTACGTTGAAGGTAAGCTTATTTTACTGCCATCTGTGGCGAAGCTAGGGTTTATTAAGGCTTATGGCTACTAATGTGAGTCTTATGAAAGAAAGCTCTTTGTGCTTGTAAGTCAGGCTTAAAGTCTTAAATGGCCTTATCGTCCAGATCTTTTACATTCAGAAAAGCTGTTTTACACTTGTAAATTAATTTAACCACATTTTCTTATGAGTAAATTTATCGCATGGGTTTGAAGTGGGAATTACATGGAAGGTAATGAATGCCCTGTGAGTTTGTGAACATCCTCAAACTTGCACCTTGTGCGTAGTCAAAATCTTGTCTCTGACCCCTATTGCACCCTGGAAAAGTTTGAAAATGTACTCCTGCCAAGGACAAAAAAAATTATTCTTTGCAGGGTGGGAAATGAAAAGTTATTAGCTGCACATTTTGTGGGGAGTAGGTGAAGGGGTTTCATCATGGACAAAAATATCGTCTCGCCAATGTGAAAAAAACTAAAAGTTGGCAGGCGCATTTGCTACTGCTTGCAGACAACTGTAGTTGGATAACCTTTCTTGGAGTGCATGTGGAAAACCTGGGACTGCTGCAGATTAACATGTATTACCTAGAAAAAATTTGTGAATTACAAAAAGTCTGAAATCGTTTGCGAGGTCGGAAACCTGCAGGTACAGATTTCTGAGTTTTCATGTTAATGTGGCCACTAGTGTTTGTGCCCCTAGTGGGGACCTACAGAGTCTTTTGGATATTTGTATATAATGTGTCTTTATTGATATTGTAAACAACATATTTAACAACGAAAAGTACAGCCATATATTTAAGTGATGATGTTGAAAATACATCTGTACATTAGCTGAAAGGGTGTCTGTGCTTGATACATAGTTCACATACAACTCTGCAATGGAACGATTTCCCAAACATAGTAAAAATAAATACAATAATTTAATGTAGAGTGCGTCACTCAACATTATAAGGACAAGTCTAATAATTAAATGAATAAAGATACAGGCTACAGTTGATAAAGGTGGCATTGCATGTCTGAAGGGACGCGAAGAAGATGAAACCGGTCTTAGAAGATCCATGATTGGTATTTTTTATCATTATGTATGGGGGGATTTACCTGGCATGTGAGGGGAGGGTCTCGGGACAAGCATGCCGCCGCCCTCTGGATAGGACCATTATTTCAAACACTCTCCCGGTGGAGTACCTATTAATCTGGATTCCACCACCTTCAGATATCTTTGCTAGTCTGGGGTGTGGGACGAAGTTGGTCGCCCTATCCTTGCAGAGTAGTCTGTTCTGCCATGAAGTCAGCATGTAGATCAGAATGCACAGTCGAATAGGAGGGGATGCTGCCGATTTCTAGCACATTGCTATTCTACGGTTAGCTAAAATCAGTGCCAGGTCGAGAAATGTGTTAGTGGCCTTGCGCGCAGCCGTACGGAAGGTTATCTCTAAAAGATATTGGAGACCGTATATAAGTAGTGTAGTATCAAGGGCCTTGGAAAGTACTGCAGTTATTTTATACCAGTAGGCAGTCAACTGGGGATATGTCCATACCATATGAATAAAATTAGCTTCAGTATCCGGCAGTGTGGGCAAGAGCTTAAGGCCCTTTGATATATGCCCGCCAGTCTATGCAGAGGAAGATAAGTATAGTGAAGATAATTAAATTGAGTATACTTGAGTCTAGTGTTCATGGAGATGCACTTTGGAACTCCTAAGCACTGTTTCCATTGTGTATCCGTTAGTGTAGTGGATAGCACCTTGTCCTTGTAGGCATCGAGGGCAGTAAGGGGCTCACCTCTCTCCGCACGTAGAGCGTTGTATATTCGAGTAACAGCATGGTGGCCAACCCCATGTGTGAGCTCCACCTGAAGGAGATTGGATATGTCTGGTTCGGCATGTGTTCTATGCCAAACAGTGTGTGAAGAATGAGTTAGTGAGGCGTAAAGTAGGAAAGAACCCGGTGTACCATAGTCATCCATCAAATTTTCAAACGACAGAGAATTTTTTCGGCGAAGACAACTCCCCATGTTGTGAGACCGAGTTTATCCATGCAGCAGCCTCTAACCTGGAGCATAGTTTTGTACAACCCTACATAGCCCAGAGAGGCAATTCAGGTGAATATCAGGGGTGAGGGCGTCTTTAAGTAAATTATTGTTCCAGCACACTCAGGCTGTGCGCATAAGAATATTACCAGTTCCTCTGGGGATCACTCCTTCTAAACTCAATAACCACTCCAGCACCGCTGGGGGAGGAGGTGCATCCCATCTGACCAGGGGCCTAGTTCCGATATATTCTGTCCAGCCAGCCAACAAGTGGCCCTTTGTAACTGGGTGGCTACATAGTAATATTCATAATTCGGGACACCCAGGCCACCTTCTGATAGGGGGCATATAATTTATTAATTGACACTTGCCTTCTACTATCACCCCATATTATTGCAATTAGGAGCATTTGCATATTTTGAAAACCTTTACGGGACAAAGGAATAGAAAGACCAGAGAAAAAATATAACAACCTGGGAGAAGGAGCATTTTTTAAATGGCTATGAGACCCATAGGGGAGAGCAGTAGTGCGGTCCAGAATGGAAGGGATAATCATGCATTAGTGATAGCCTTTCCTATGTTCATGTTCCCGTCTAGTAAACCTCTTTCGGAGTGATAGACCCGGATCCCTAAAAATTTGAACATATCACAGGTCCACGGATGCTTAGTATTTGGGAGTGCCTGTCATTGTGCTGGAGAAAGGAACGTCAGTGGGAATACATTAGAACTGTCCCAATTGACCTTTAAACTGGAGGCATCTCCGAATTGCGTCAGTAATTCCATGAGGTTGTGAAGCTCCATGACATTATCACGAAGGTACACCAGGGCATCGTCTGCATACATAGATATTATATGCCATTGGTTGTCTGCCAATATCCCCCAACTAGTGGTGTGTTGACGAAGTGTGAAAGCCAGAGGTTCCATTGCAAGCGTGAAAATAATTGGGTATAGGGGGGCAAAACCCTGACGGGTGCCGCGTCCAATGTTGAACGAGTCAGAAAATCTGGACTCAGTTTTTACTCAAGCCATAGGTGAGTTATATTACCGGGAAATCCATTTGAAGAATTTAGGGGCTCATTACGATGGCAGAACGATCGCTACTGCCGGGCTGGCGGTGGCGATCGTTTCGCTATCACATTGAGATTCACCCACTGCCATATTAGGATGGCGGTGGGTATCGCGGCGGATGCAAAGTCTGTCCGCCGTTTTTCCACCAGTGGCAATCGCGCTGATTGCCTAGCGTGCGGAGCAGGGCCACTAATATGGTGGCGGTGCCTAGCAGGCACCGTCCGCCATATTGGGATGTGTGTGGCCAGGTGCCTTTTAATGGCAGCGATGCCGCCATGGAAAGGCTGGCGGGGATAGGGGACCCGTTGCGAGCCCCCCTTGTTGGTGGGGGCGTCGCTGCACTAGGGGGTACCCATGGTACCCCCCTACATTTCCATGCACAAGGTGGCAGGCACTGAGTGGTGCCTGCCACGTTGTGCATGGAAATGCACAACATGCGTTTTTCAACACCGCGTCGGTGCTGCAGCCAGCAGCATCGGCCGCAATGTTAAAACGCTGGATGGGCCCACCACCGTGCCGGTCGCATCCTAATTTGGAGTGCGGGACCTCCACCTTACAGGCGGGTGGTTCCGTTACCGCTAGGATGGCGAGCGTACTCAAGTCCGCCCGCTATCCTAATGACCCCCTTTGTCCCCATTCCAAACCATCTAAGAATCTCCATCAAGTAGCCCCAACCCAGGGTGTCAAATGCCTTCTCAATATCGAAGGACGCGACCCAAGGGTGCGCACCCATCTCGCAAGCCCAGTCCATCAACATAAAAAGCCTACAGTGATTCAAAAATTTATTTCTACCAGGGATGAACCCGTTTTGATCTTGATGTGCTACATGTTGCACTATCGGAATTAAACGATTAGCTAGGATTTTCCCTAGAATCTTGTAGTCTGAACTCAGGACCTATAGTGGACGATATGACCCCAAGGGCAATGGGTCGCTATACGGTTTGGGTAGTGTAGGTTTCAAAATAATCATACAGCTATGCCCCTTATGTTACGCTATTTAGATTAGCCTTATATTGCTAAATATAGTGATGGTTGTTGTGTTTGTAGACAACCCACTGAGCTATAATGTTGAGTATAGAATAGCATGGCATTTGGCTGCTAGCTGCCATTTTGTATGATGGTTTCGGTATGTTAGCAAATGTGCTCAAAACTGTGAATATGGTAGGCCCAAGTGATTGCGCAATATGTGCAACAACTTGTTTGTTCACAGAGTTTTGATCCTACGTCAGAGGGAGCAGAAACTGTGCAGAATGACTTTGGATAGAGATAAGGATGTATACTCCTTCCAGATGGTGGTACAGCCCTAAAATCACTCCCTTATTCATTGTCCAAGTTTGTAACTTTGCCATGTGGGTGTGGTTTGGAGGACTTCAGATGAATATGTATTGTATGCTGTGCTCGTGGGGGTCAGTCCCTCAGCTATCATTTACTGATGCAGGCTGTAATGGACTCTCTCTGCAGAGATTAATAATAAACTGCTTGTTTGCATTCTCTACTGGCTGAACAACTCTTCAATGATGTAGGTAAGGCTGAGAGGTGGTTTAGTAACCCGAATGACCCTATTCGGGTCAATTCCTATAGGTAGCACAACCAAAACTGCCTTTCTGAGAGTGGGGTGGTTAATACCTTTGGCGTATGACGAAATGTAAACCTTGAATAGGTGGCGGACAAGTTATGCTTTAAAAGTGGAGTAAAAATCCCATGGCCAGCCGTCCGCCCCAGGGGTCTTACCAAGTGCCATTTGTTTGATTGCCTCTGAGATTTCGATTTCAGTAACAGGAGCTTCCAATCCACCTGCTGGGAAGCCTTTATATGCGGGAGAGTCACTCCATCTAAAAAAGATGGTATCAATGCTGTATCCTCCCCTTGTGCGGTTCTGTATAAGATAGCGTAGTACATGTGAAAAGCTGTGTTAATTCTGTCTTGCGAATTCAAAATATTATCAGAATTATCTCTAATGGCAGTGATTGGGTTCCTTGGTGAATCATAGCGGAGAAGCCACGCAAAAAGCCTGCCTGCCTTTTCGCCCTCTACATGTTTCCTCACCAAGTATTCCTTGTAGTCTAGGGTGCACAACTTCTATAATGTGGATCTATGTGTGAGTTTGGCTTGCGCTAGTGGGGCCACAACTGACTGGTCTGTTGGAGGTAATCGCTCATAACGTCATATGACAGTTTCCAGGGTACTGAGTTCCCTAGGAAGGGTCAACTTGGTACCGTGTACTGCCTTGAATGTATAGCCTCAAAGTACGTCTTTGAAAGCATCCCATTCAATACCAGTTCCCGAAGCTGAACCCTTGTTATCTTGAAAAAAGCAAGAGATATTATCTGAAAGAGCAGAACACAATGCAGTATCACGGAAGGCCTGCGAGGGAAGACACCTTGTGGGTATTTTCGGTCAATCCCTGCCCCAGCCTTTTAATTGCAGGGTGCAATCATCTGAAAGAGTGCGTCCTTGAAATTTGGCGCGTGTTATTTTAGAAAGGGCATCTTGACTACAGTTAAAGAGATCTATGCTAGTGTGCAGGTCATGGAGACACGAGTAATGTTAGTACTCCCTGAACATAGGGTTCAGGCTGCGCCAGGCATCCCGCACTTGAGTATTGGTGGCCCACCTTTGTAAAAGTTGTGTAAGGGAGATTGTGCACCAGGTATTGGGGAGAGGGCGGAAGCAATCATAGTCTAAGTTCAGGGTGCAGTTCAAATCCTCACCCCAGCTACTGGGAACCAGACTGTCGTGTAAAAATTCCGGAGTCAAAGAGTGTTAAAAAGAGGCCTGGTTAGTATTGGGGGCATATAGAGATATGAGGGATAGGGGGAGACCGTCCACCAGTCCCTCCAACACTACATATCTGCTGTCTGCATTGATCTTGGTATGTACCACCTCAAGGGGCTCTCATTGGACCCGATTCACAGAACTACTCTGAGACAAAATCCTAAACTTACTACTTTTGGTATTCACCGAAGGCATTTAGTAGTAGTAAAGTTAGGATTTTGTCGTAAGTCTGTCCTAAGTCTGTCCTAAGTCTGTCTTAAATCTGTCTTAAGTCTGTCCTAAGTCTGTCCTAAGTCAAATTCAAGACAAAATCCTAACTTTACTACTACTAAATGCCTTCTGTGAATTCCAAAAGTAGTAAGTTTAGGATTTTGTCACAGATTAGTTCTGTAAATCGGCCCCATTGTGCCACCCAGATTAGAACTCCCCTTGCATATCTTGAGTGTGTTGTCCCTATCAGTGTGCCTCACCAACATTTGCACATTGCTTTTAGGTCAGGGGCAGTTAAGTATGTCTCCTGAAGGAGTGCTATTTGAATCTGGCATCTATGTAAGTACTGGTAAATGCAGTACCGCTTTATGTAACCTGCCAGTCCATGTACATTCCAGGACAACAACAGAAATGAGTTTGTAGTCGTTACCACTTTGGTGGCCATTGTAACGTGTATCTATTGATCATTCTAATTCCGTCACCACATCTCAGCCCTCCCACTTCCTCCCGCCCTAAGTCCCATCGCATGTCACACTGCACACAGATCCATAATAAAAAACAATATGGAAAATAAGTAAGAATATATCTAAGAAATTCCCAACACCCGTTCCCAAGCCAGTACACCAACGGGCGACAAGCCATTAGCACTTTAATGCAATGAGAACAAAAGTATATAACCATCTATATCAGTAGTAGCTCACAAGTGAGGGAGGCTAGATGGCAGTAGCAGTATCCCATTGCAACCATGCACTTAGTTCACAGCCAACGCATCAACATTGCCATTGTTTTCCTAGTCAACAGCAATCATAAGTGTAAAACATCAATTCCAACAGCTTACCAAGTCCTGAACTGCACCCTGCACCAAGTCCTCAGCTGATTGAGGTGTAACGAGCGGGCCACCCCCCCAACAGTTCAGCAATCTGCGAGGTAGTCACGTCCGGGGATTTATCCGGTTCAGTCTGTGTTTCAGATCCTGTAGAAGAGGAGGCTGCCACGCGTCGCTCCACATCGGCCACAGCCTGAGTCCTCTCCTTAGCCACCTCTCCCCTAGTTGGGACACAAGGGCGGTGCCTGTTTCGAGGTTTGCGAGGTCTATGTACTTTCCAGTCGGTAGGAGTGTCCGTCATACACCCAGAAGAGTGATGCCCCTGCATCCCAACCAACACCAGGCATCTACTGGTGTTGAGCAAAAAGAGGTGATGCATGATCCTGTGTATGGCCGGGAATTTCAAACCATATGTAATGCCGTGTTCTTGAAGGCATTTCTTTACTGCTGTGAAGCAGAACCTGCTATGTTGAAGCTCTAAAGTGTAATCAGGGCAAATGTGTACATAATCATTTTCGACAGTCCATGGACCCTTGGCCCTTATTATCTGCAGGGTGTGATCCCTGTCTCTATAATTAAAGATGCGGGCAACCACTGGTCGCGGGGGGGGGAGGTCAGATAAGAAGGACAACTGTTTTCCCTGCAATATCGTATTTACAAACCAGTCCTCTAGGTACAATTCTATTTTTAGGCCCTCTGCCTGTTCCTCGTGGCCCACAATCCTCACATTGTTCCGCCTTGATCTGTCCTCTTGATCATCCGCCATTTTACAGAGATATTCCATCTCTTCCTGCATAACCTGAAGACCTTTGTCAGAGTCCGCTACCATGGGCCTCAAAGTTGCAAAAGTTGACTCTCTGTTTTCAACACTATCCTTCAGTTTCTTATGATCTTCTTGGAGGAGGCCCACGTCTATACTCAAGGCATCTGTTTTGGGTTTAAGGGTGGATTTAATATCCAATACAGCCAACAAGATATTGTCAAATTGGTGGGGGTGTTCAGTGAGCATGGCCGCCAGGGACGGGCCTGAAGCGTCAGTAATAGCCATGGTTTCTTCGCCCCCTCGGATGTCCGCAGTTGTCGCCTGGGTTTTATCGTTCTTCAGAGGCACCATTTCACGAGTGATATATGCCTTTTTTTTTTATTCAGTTGAAGAGCGTTGACTACTAGAATAAAGCAGAGTCTGAGCTTCTATGATTAAAAAAATTAAATCTTTTGTGTGCTCAGCCATGTGTCACAGTTAATCTATCTGCACATGCGCGGGGACACTGGTCAGTATAGGAGGGTCAAAATACATTAGGCAACTCGGCAATAGTCATCCAGGAATAGTATTATCCAAGCAATCTGCCTCCTATCGGTTTACCAGCGTCACAGGGGCCCCATTGGGTTGAAGTAGCAGAATGTAGGTTTACTGGTCCTAGTGGGTGGTTACTACATGGGATATGTACTCCAGAGTGCTGTGCAATAGACAGAATCTGCAAAGATCACCAAATTTGAGTGGTAAGTAGGTATTGAGCTCAATAGCATGTGGCATTACCTTGATGTTCTGTAGGGTTCTGTAGGCATCCACTACCCAACACAGCCTTGCCCATATCGAGGTAATCAGGGTCCTTGGTAGAAACCAAGCAGGGAGATCCTTTGCTTATTCTGTCCTTGTCAGGGCAGACAACAGGCAGCTAAATCGCGCTAAACATGGGGAACCAGAGGGTCTGCTGCTGTGTAAGATGCCACTCCCGGTGGAGGGGCCAGAGGTGAAGGCTGCCGCGGCCAGGCGGTTTATCCCCAACTCGCTGCTTTTCTCATTATAGTGCAGGAGCTGTCGGGTCCTGGCACCTCTACATTAAGGTAGGGCAAGGCCTTCTGTACACTGGGACAGTCCCAGTATCACACCACCGCATCTCGGGTGCCACAGAATCACAGTAGCTGTGATCAATCGCAGGGTGGGGCACCCTCTATACTGCACACACTCTCACTGCCCTTGGTAATGTTCAGATTGCAGCTGAGAAGCAACTCCACATAGGGGGGACAGCAGTATGCCCTTCAGGTCAGTAAAGGCAGGCCGTCAGGAACCACACGCCCCTCGTCCTCAAGCTGCTTTCTCATATCGCGGTCCTGGCCTAGAGCTGAGGTTGCACTGCGACTGAACCAACTTCTAGCTCATACCACGAGTAGCGTGCCTCAGACCGAGAGCAAAAAGATGGGGATATCCCTCATGCTGCACCCACCACTGTCTTTTTACTTGCAAGCAAATGCGGCCTGGGCAGTAAATAAAAATGGCGAGACACTGCCGGCGTGACCGTCTCAGTAAATCCACTATCCACCAAAGGCACAATGGTGGGTGGTCAGGGTACATGGGTGCATAGACAGCAACCCTGTGCTTCCTCCGGCTCCATCTCGCCACAATGCTGTCTCTCCCTGGACTCCTACCCGCAAATCCAGGCATCCTTGACTGAGCAGCCTTGGCTCTGATGATGTCGCTCAGTGTACAACTCTACTTCTGCAGACATTAGGGCTTGCCATCTCAGGTGACTAGAACGTTCAGTGCAGAGGTATCCCCAGAAGGTTACCCCTTATAATGTGGGGTGATTCGGGACCAGGTTGCAATATTATAGCAGGTTTTTGGGCAGGCCCAATACTGAGCTCACTAGAGTACGTCTTATACGGTCACCATCTTGGCCACGCCCCTGAACAACCAATACTTAACTTCAAGTTGAGCCTGTAGAGCCATTATTCCATTCAAATTTCTGCATTTGCTTTGAAGCACTCACATTATCCATCACACCAAGCAAGCACTTTTACCTCACTGCATCCTTAAAGTCCAACCGTCAGATGTTCTCCTGATCTTTAAACACTATGCTTAATGCTACATTTAACTAGTCAAATAATTCTTTATACTACCGAAATAATTCCCAGCTGCACTAATGGGCATTGTACATTCTTCATCTTTCTTCTACACTTGAGCACTGGGTATTGGACTAATTTCTGTTCTTTGCGTTAAACTCTATTTGCAGCTTGCAGGTAGTCTTATAGAATACAGAGTGGTTCAAACACATAACAGTGCAGCTGATCATCCTTTCCTTGATAGGACAGTTCAACACTGTGTTTTAAAATGGAGAGAACATTCACTAACACTTAAAAATGGTCTGAAACAACCTGGCACCTACATTCAGCATCTGTATAAACTCATCCTATAATTAAGTTGACAGCACCCCCAAAACTGCTTTTTGATTAATGTATGGTCCATTCACAACAATAAAATCAATCTTCATGATTTTATCATGGAACATAAGCTGATGCACTTTTTAGGTCGAACCTATACATCTTTTGCACTGTCTGGAACATCTGTTGTATGTCCTTTGAGTGGGCTTTAGAGCATTGCCCAAGACTTGTCTGCGTTCGCTTTTTTGTTTAGGGACAACTTCTTTTCTAGCAACTGCCTCTAGGCTGTTCACATGGATAACTCTTTTGGGTGTCCTGCTTGTGCCCAGGTGAAACAATTAGGTGACCTCACTCTTTTTCTCTAGGATAGGGTAAGGGCCACTCCATCTGTCCTGGAGTGCCCTTGGTGCCACTGGCTCCAAAACCCACACCTTTTGCCCAGGTTTAAATTCAACCAGTGCAGCTAGGGTATACCAGTGCTTCTGAAGCTCCTGGCTGGCCTCAAGATTTTTGGATGCCTTTTCCATGTACTCAGCCATTCTGGACCTTAGGCCAAGCACATAGTCCACAATATCTTGTTTGGGTTCTTGGAGAGGCTTCTCCCAACCTTCTTTTACAAGACAGAGTGGTCCCCTCACAGGATGGCCAAACAGAATCTCAAAGGGGGAAAACCCTACTCCCTTCTGTGGCACTTCTCTGTAAGCGAAAAGCAGGCAGGGTAAGAGGACATCCCATCTCCTTTTGAATTTTTTCAGGTAGCCCCATAATCATGCCTTTCAATGTCTTGTTGAATCTCTCCACAAGGCCATTGGGTGATAGGGTGTAGTAAACTTGTACTGCACTCCACACTCTTTCCACATGTGTTTTAGGTAAGCAGACATGAAGTTAGAACCTCTGTCTGAAACCACCTCCTTGGGAAACCCTACCCTGGTGAAGACACCAATGAGGGCCTTGGCTACTGCAGGAGCTGTAGTAGTCCTAAGGGGAATTGCCTCAGGGTACCTAGTGGCATGATCCACTACCACTAGAATGAATATGTTTCCTGATGCTGTGGGAGGTTCAAGTGGACCCACTATGTTCACACGTACCCTTTCAAAGGGAACCCCCCACCACAGGTAGTGGTATCAGGGGGGCCTTTAAGGAGCCACCTGTTTTGCCACTGGCCTGACAGGTGACACAGGAGCTGACAAACTCCTTTAATGTTTGGTGTATCTGGGGCCAGTAAAAGTGGCTAACTAGCATTTCCCAAGTCTTGGTTTGGCCAGGAAGTCCAGCAAGGGGGGTGTCATGAGCTACAGCTAGCAGAAATACCCTGTCATCAAATATCTTTATTTCGGTCATTGAGACCATAAAAGAATACATCATAGTACAAGACACATTTGCAGTATAAAAACATTGCTCAGTTGTAATAAAAATATTAGCTCAATAAAACATCATTACTTGATATGGTTTTAAGAAGGCGTAATCGTGTAAACCACATGGACGTTAAAAATTTGGCAACCGCAAATGCATTTGGGGGCGAAATGTCAGACTTAAGTAATCTAAAAGCGGGGGAGTACTGATTAAATCCCATGTTTCTAAGTAGTGGGCAAAGCCAATACTTTCTTGCTCTTCTGTATACCGGGCAAAAAAATATGACATGCAAGTCAGTCTTTTGTGTCTGCTTACAAAAGGGGCATAAGGCCGTATGTTCTGAATGTGGCCAAAGAGCAGTAAATGCCCTCAGGGGGAGAGTATTATAGCGCCATTGCATATAAAGCTTTCTTGTGAGAGTGGGACCCATATCATTATAAGTCGACTCTAGGTGGTAAAAGTCTTTGAAAGTCAGGAAGTAGGCAGTGTGAGAGCCCTCCTTCGCATTCCTTATAGCATCTTGCAAATGATGCTCACGAAAAGCCTTCGTGATGAGTTTTACGTGAGTCCCTGAGGCATGCAGCCTCGGGATCATGCCATAAGTCTGGTCGATCCAGTGTCTCACAAGTATGCTTTATGTAACTTAGCCAAGGTATTTGTGTATTTTTTCGAAGGCGCAGAATCTCTTGCAGCTCTGATCTGTATTTAGAAAGTTCAGGGGAAGACCATATCTTACACCATAAAGTTAGGGGTTTTAAGCCCAGCTCCACTGAAATCGGACTTAAGCCCAAATCTAGTCTAAGGGGCAAAAGAGGGGTATTAGCAGGTAGCGCTGTCAGCTGCCTGAGAAAAGTATTCTCCGTTACCTGGAGCTTCTGTGAAGACGTGTGTCCCCAAATTTCTGCACCATAGACAATTGCCCCCCTAGCCTGGACCTTGTATATTTGTATACGTGGGCCTAGGGGCCTATATGTGAGGCCTTTTGTCAGCCTGCCAATTCCTCCCACCAACTGAGTCAGTTTCATATTAGCCCTTAATTTGTGAGATTCCCAAGTCATGCGCTCGTTAATAACTATACCCAGATATTCAAAGGTAAAGACCCTCTCCAACCTAGAGGACCCAATACTAGGGCACGCACGTGTAATCGGTGGGGGGGTTGAAGATCATGAATTTCGTTTTAGAAGCATTGATCTCCAACCCACGTTCCTCACAAAAACCTACGAAGCCATCCAAAACCCGTTGGGGTCCCATAGGGGATTTGGAAAGCAGCAGGGTATCATCTGCAAACAAGATTGCAGGAACCCTGCTGCCATCCAACTTGGGGGCATCAATATCATTCAGGGTGCAAAGATGATCTACCCTGTACCTCTGAGGCACTACCACTCTCCTAGTGGCTCGAGGTTTGGGGTCTCTGGCCTCAGTGTACAGTAGTCCGTCTTACTGATAAGCTCTGTGGGTACCACTGACATCTAGCTTTTCCTGTGCAGCAGCTTGCTGCCTCAGACTTTCAAGAGTTGGACAGACCTGCTGTCCAAGGCACAGCTCTTCCATAGAGGGCCCCCCCCTGGGCCTAAGAGTTCAACCTGGTAAGGGTCAAGCTCCATGGGCTTAGGTACCTCTGGGGTGTCCAAGTCTTCTACCTGAGGAGAGGAGTCCTGATCGTTTTGCTGTACAGAAGCTGGTTCTCCAGTCTTCTTACCTTTTCTCTTGGAAGGTCGGTCCATACTTTCAGGCTCCACTTCTTTGTCACCCTGTCTCTTGCTCTGTTCTCTTGTTTTTACACACAACAAATCGGGGATATCCAGCATTGCTGCATGGGTTTTCAGTTCAACCTCAGCCCATGCTGACGTTTCCAAGTCATTGCCAAGCAGACATGCAGCTGGTAGCTTTGGAGAGACTACTACCTGTTTCAGGACAGTAATCCCCCCAGTCTAATGTCACCTTAGCCATTGCATGGTTAGTGGTAACACTGTCAGCATTGGTGACTGGGTAAGTTCTCCCAATCAAGTATTGCTCAGGGGAAACCAGTATGTCTCTCACCATAGTGACACTGGCACCTGTATCCCTCGGAGCTTCTATCCTAGTTCCATTAATCCAAGGGTATTGTAAGTACTTTTGTAAGTTGGGTGACCATACAGCTACAGTGGCAAACTCAACTTCCCCTTCTGAAACTAGGACTGCTTCAGTGTGCAACCCGATTTGCTATTGGCACACTGTTGATGCCATCTGGAGACTTGCTACCCCAGGAGTAGCTGTAGTTGGACTAGGGGCCTTCTTGTTTGGGCAAACAGCATCTCCAGTTAAGTGTACCAACTTCTTACAGTTGTTACACCAGGACTTTAAAGGATCAAATTCTTTCACCTGTACCTATTTTTTGGACCAACGTCTTCAATGCCGCCATGAAACATAGCTTGCCTGCCTCCTGGCCACATGCCACCATCATTCCAATCTTCAAGAAAGGCCAGAGGGGAGACCCGAGGTGCTACCGCCCCATCTCATTAATCGACTCGTCTTTTAAAATCTTGGGGAAAGTGATACTGGCAAGGATCGACGAGTGGGCTGCCAGCAATAACATCTTAACAAACGCCCAATACGGGTTTCGTAAGGGGAGAGGGACGGAGGACCAGTGCCTCAACTTACATCTGATCCTAGGCAAATACACAGTGGCATCCAGCGGATCAATCTACCTGGGGTTCATGGACTTGTCCACAGCCTTCGACCTAGTGAATAGGTCCAGGCTGTGGGACATCCTCCTGGAACTGGGGATGGACCCTACCTTGGCTCATTTTCTGGCTGAGGCTCATCGGGACCTAGAAGCGTCCATTAGGATGACGCCGGAAGGAGTTTGTACAGCTGGATTCAAGTCTACCAGAGGGGTGCGACAGGGGTGTATTCTCGCCCCAATACTATTTACACTCTATATTAACCACCTCGAATCCACACTGGAGCTGGCAACTCTCGACGTCCCGCGTTTTGGCGGACTGACCACCCCGGTCCTCCTTTACCCGGACGACGCGGTGCTCGTGGCACGTACTCCTCTTGGGCTACAAAGACTATTGACATCCTTCGATGCCTTTATGATCTCCCTTGATTTAAAAATCAACACAGACAAGTCCCATGTTATGGCTGTAGGCGGCAGAAAAAATAAGGACTTGAAGACCTTCTACTGTGCTAATACTTCTATTTCTAATGTGAGAACTTTCACCTACCTGGGGGTAGTATACGACGATAAGGGCACATGGGCATCTCAAATATCCGTCAAAACTAACGCCATGAAAAGAACAGCAGCCGCCATTGTCGGCTTCTCAAAACGTCTGGGTGGAAAGCCAACGGAAGCAATGCTGGCACTCTACAGAGCGAAATCAATCTCAGTAGTAAGGTACGGGGCTTCCATCTGGGGTTATTCCAACAATATAGAACCAATACAGATGGAAGAAAACAGATTTCTACGTATGCTTCTAGGATTATCTCAATCCACAGCCACCTTTTCTGTCCATATGGAACTAGGCCAGGGGTACATCAGTGACACCATCAAACAATCCCCTATCTTGATGTGGTTAAAAACATGGCTGAACTCCAATTTAACTCTGAACCACACAATTATGAGAGACTGCCTACTTCTGGACAATATGAAAAATATCCCGTGGCTAGCATATATTAAAAAAAGACTAACATCCCTGGGCCGCTCAGATCTCTTCCATAAACCAGACTGCATCGTTAAGAATGACCTGGAATGGTTCAAAGTGACTTTTTCCCAAGCAAGAGAAATGGAGCGGGAGAGCTGTGAGCTTGCGAAACCCACTGTGAGGGAGCATTATATTTCCAAAACCACACCGGCCATTGAACCTTATTTAACAGTAGTGTCTATTCCATTACATCGCTGGTTATTAACCAAACTAAGACTTAACCGGATTCACTTTCTGCTAAATGACTCGAAGGTATGGGCCAAGCCAGAGGATTTAGCGGCCTGCAAATGTGATGGTTTTTCTCTGCAGGACACTGCTCATTTTATGTTCTTCTGTGGTACATATGATCTGCCCAGGAAAAAGTATATTGTTCCATTGCTTAAGAACAAGGGGTTCGTGCAAATCAAGCCTGCTCTATTTTACTTAAAAAAATTAGATTCACCACTAACTATGTTTAGTGTCGCTAACTTCCTGGTAGCTGCCTTTCGCCTTAAAAAACGTTCTGTAAATAGATAACTTAACAGTTTTGACAACACCCGATGTAATTATCGAAAAAAAATTGCATTTTTATAAAAAAAAAATTTTGTAAATATTTTAATTGCTCTATTTTTACAGTGACTGCAACCCGATGTAACTGTACCCCTTAATTATGTATTTCATGTCTACGTGCTTTTTATGATTCGTCATGAATCGAAATAAAGTTGTTTTGAACTGAACTGAACTGAACTGGACTGATAAGAGATTTAGCACCCACCCCCCTGTGCAGTTTTTTGGGGCCCTTAACAAGACCCAGGCTTTTTATCTTGGGGATTCTCACCACCTTTCCCCTGGGGAGGTTTTGTAACCCCTTTCCTTTGGTCACCCTCAGTGGTTGTTTTTGTCGCCCTTGTCTTGACCCAGTGGTCTGCCTTCTTTCCCAATTCTTGGGGAGAAATTAGACCTAGGTCTACCAAATGCTGATGTAACTTTTTATTAGTGCAATGACTTAAAATTTGTTCTTTCATAAACAGATTGTAAAGCCCATTGAAATCATGCACATTGTGTCCAGTAAACCAACCATCTAGTGTTTTAACTGAGTAGTCTACAAAGTCAATCGAGGATTGGTTTTTGGTCTTGTGAGCCTCCATGAGTCTAATTCTGTATTCCTCAGTTGTGAGTCCAAATCCCTCAATCAGAGTTCTCTTCATGAGGTCATAAGACCCAGCATCTGCCCCTGTAAGGGTCAGGAGTCTATCTCTGCAGTTACCAGAGAACAGTTCCCAAAGGAGTGCCCCCAGTGTGACTTTTTCACTTTTCTCATTTCACAAGCCCTCTCAAAAGCTGTGAACCATTTGTGATATCATCACTCTCTTCATATTTAGGGACAATCCCTTTGGTGATTTTAGGATCAGAAGATTGCTCGTTATCCATATTAACTAAATTGCTGCCACCATTGATAAGTGCTAGGCCGATCTCTGCTCTCTCTCTTTCTAGAGCCAGCAACCTGGTCTTTAGATCAAGTCTTTTGGTCAGCCTTATTAAAAGGCTGTCCTCCTCATTGAGACTGTCCTCAATGTCCTCATTGGTACCTGATCTACCTGTGTGAGATCTAGGCACTGAGAGGTTTACTCTTGGAGTCAAGGGTACTTGGACCCTTTTCTCCCTAGAAAGTGAAGGGGGTTGATCTACCTGGTCACCCCCTTCCTCTACTTCCTCATCTGACTGGTGTTCACCATTTTCAGATGGGTGGTCCTTAGCATACCCAGACAACAGCTCCTGGAGCTTTTGTTTGGTGGGATGGGGACTCATGCCTATGTTTTTAAGTTTACATAGGGACCTTATCTCCTTGAAAGACAAGTGAAGATAAGGGGTGAGGCCGAGCTCCTCAACCTGGTTCTCTGTCATTATGGTTATTTTCACTAACAGCTGTGTTCTTATTTTGAGAAATTGTTAAAACAACTTCTAACCCTTCTAACCATAGCTACAGTGATTTTTTATTTTCTAAAACTCTAAAGGGACCTAACCAACGCCCTAACAATACTTTTAGTAATTTTGCAAAAAATGCCAATTTGAAAAATCAGAATTCTGAAGACAATTTTGGAGTTCTGTCGTGTGATCAGGTGGTAACCAAGTAGTCCAACAAAGGCAAAGTTGTATATCCCACCACTGATCCACCAATGTATTAAGCTGGCTCTGTATATACTATACCAAAGTGAGGTATAGTGTGCACAGAGTCCAGTGGATCCCCAAAGGTAGGCAGAGGTAAAGTTAGATAGCACCTCACTCTCTATTTGTGGTAGTGTGGTCGAGCAGTAAGGCAGTATCAGAGGACAGTGTTAAGCATTTGTTGTACCCACTCAATCGGCAAATGATTTCACACACTCAAAGACTGAACTTCAGACCAATTGGTTTTGTATAAAAATATTCTTTTAGTTATTTTATTTTATAGAACCAAGCAAGTCTGGCACAGGTAAGTTGATAAATACTTTGCAGTAAAAATACAGTTTGAAATGGAATTGTAAATGTACTTTGAAATGGTTATAGTTTGAATTACTGATAACGCAATACTGTGAAATGCTGTACATAAACTTTGTATCGATTTTGCAATGAGAGTTACTGGTAAGTTACTTTTGAGATTACTTTTTCTACTGTGTGATATGCCTAGATATCACACTGGGACATTTCCTAGTGAAGAGGTAAGTAACATCGTTTTTGGTAGATTATGCAATTTTACAGAATTTCTTTAGTTTCTGAAACTCCACACTTAGAAACTTTTCACAGAAAAACAGTCAATTTAAATTTCAATAAGCTTTATTCGGTTTAAAATTGCAGACCATAAAAGCATCCTAAAAATCATGAACATCTACACATCACAAGATTATAAAATTCATTAAAATAACAAATCATATTAAAAAGTCTAACAACAAACCCCCAACAGACTTTATGTGCAAAATATCAAATTTGAAAAAGTACTAGAGTGAAAGGGATATTTTCTCTTCACAATATATATAATGGGGTACATTAATGGTGAGCCATTTTGTTTAACAACTCATAATTTATGAAAATATAATACAATAAAGTGCAAAGTACTAAGGTATATATTATACCAAACACAAGATATACAATGCAATCATCATTCATAATCTTATGACCCGGGTTTCTTCATAGACAAGGGCTTCAAGGTGTGAATTGTTATATCTTATTTTAATTGCCTTCTGAATAAAAACCGCCACTGTATTGCAAACTTTAAGATCAGCTAGGCTACAGATATATTCAAAAGCAGGTTTATGTAAGAATAACCTCTCCCTTAAAAACAAAGGCCGTAAGAGAAACTTTCTAAGCTCTCTATAAAAGTTGCAGAACAGAATAAAGTGCAACGTTGTCTGGTTTGATTTGCCATCACAAGGGCACTTTGGCAAATTTTGGTTCCACTCGCCCTTTTTTGGAAAGGCTATTAAAAAATGAACTAAACCCATCCGTAGTCTTGTAAGATAACATTCTTTCATTGTATGTGTGACCTGTAACAAATAGTTCTGTATCCCTATCCCAAAGGTCCTCTCACAGTATTCCTTTGGCAAGGGTTTCATTTTGGCATTGATTTCCCTCAACCAGGTACGTGAGTCCACCAGACTACCTTTTAGTTTTTTTTTTTTTATCATACTCCAGTATTTGGGAGAGATTTTCCAGATCAACATCTGAAACACATTCCTTTAAAAGGTTTCTTATATATATCAACCACAGGATTTTATTCCCATGGTCAAGGGCAATGCAGTCTCCCAAAGTGGTGCCCCATAACAAGTTCCACCAAGACACTTGCTCTTATATAAAGTCATGATTTCCTTGATTGGCTTATTACCAATCTTTTGCAAAAATCAAAAAATTGCATCAGTTGACCTAACAAATTTGAGTTTACATTGTTCAATAGAAGTTCTCCAATGTCCCTTTGCAGTAAAAACAAATCCCAAGTATACAAATTAATTTGTTGCTTTGATAGGAACACTATTTACATGGTGAGTCTGTTTTTGATTTCCCTTGCCCGCACACCATCGTAAATGATTTTTCAAATTGAGTGCTAAATGCTTATCGTGCATAAATTCTGCAAATTTTGCTATCAGAGACTGTAGTCCGTTCGCAGTTCTTGATAAAAGCACTGCGTCGTCCACATAGAGTAAAATTGGAACAGGGCGTTTGCCTACTCTTGGGACGTCAGCACTTAGATTTTGTAACTCTCCGTCCACTCCATTTATATATAAGGAGAATAGGAGAGGGGCAAGGACACAACCCTGCCTAATTCCCCGGGTTACCCTAAAACTTGTTGTACACTCTTCTTCTAATCCATAACGCAATCTAGTACTCAAGTGGCTATATATTTGTGAGAGATAATTAACAATACTAATCAATGTTTGCCACAGTTTTGAATGGTTTACTAGGTCAAAGGCACTAGTGAGATCAACGAAACAAAGATGTAAATGACCCTTTTTCGTAATTGTATATTTGGAAATCAGAAGGTGCAAATTAATACTGTTCTATTGTCCCTATATCCCTTCTGAAGCCGTATTGTGTTTCAGAAAGGATTTTATTTTCCCCTGCCCACAACTCCAGCCTCTCCAGCAATATCCTGCCTATTAATTTAGATGTTGCATCGAGAAGGGAGATCGGGCGATAACATTTGGGGTCTTTCCTATTGCCCTTTTTGAAAATCGGGACAATAATGCTTTCGGTCCATGTTTTTGGGAACAAACCATCAGCGATTGTATTAAACACATTTTGTAGCAACGGGCCCCAAAAGCCCAGATCAAGTGTAAAAATATCAATGGGGAACCCATCAACACCAGGTGCCTTTCCATTTGCACTTTTTTCTAAGGCCAACGTATCTTCATCTACAGTAATGGGTTCCAAGTAAAAGTATCAAAGTTTATAAAAATGTTATTATCAACTAATTAAGAAATATATATTGGTTTGCCATTTGCTGTTAAATCAAGGGTTTCATTATCTGAGTTAAAATCCTGCATAAAATGACTAATCCACTCTTGGGCTTGTACTAGACTTACAATTTTTACAGCGCAACTGTCTTTAAAATAAGGATGGTTTACCGTTTTCCAAAATTGGGAAGAGTCCCTAGTGTTAGCTGCCTGTGTAAGCTTGTCCCACGCTTCATTTTGAATCTCCCTCTTTCTTTTTGCCACCGTCTGTTTGTATATCATCCTCCGGTTTTTGATCTGTTCGCTGTCTTTTGGTCTAATTTTCAAAGCATTCTTTAATAGTCAGTTTGCCTCAGAACATTCAGAGTCAAACCAACTAGCTGTCTTTTTCCTTTTATTCCTACTCTTAATTTTTAGACCCTGGGAAACTGCTGCAGTAATATTGCAGAAAGCCACAATGATCTGTTTATTTGTTGAGTCCCCCCTTTTTACATAGTTCTATATCATTTTTACAATCACTCAACAGGCTCTCTACAAAATCTATCTGATTTATCCCAGACCATCTAATCGAGATGCCATTTTCTCCCTGAGTTTTTATGCCTGGAGCTAAACATGGCCCTGCCTGGGGGATATCATTTAGTCTGACAGTTAGGAATAATGGGTTGTGGTCACTTAGGCAGCTTTTTCCACCTCCATTTTTACTATTTGATTTTGCCCATGTGCTCATATTAGTATGTGATCTATTATTGAGCACTGGCCGTGCCCTTCGAAGATTGATAACTCTACTTGTCAGTCCAATAGGGACTGATCCACTACTTCCAAATTATATTTATACATAGCCCAATTAATTGATTCGCCATACATATTATGTGGGAAATGAGTATAACTTTCTCCAAACTCATTCTCATATTCTAGAATACCACATTTCCTACTGTTAAAATCTCCAACCCAGATCAAGAGATAATCACTTTTGATCTGTTTTAAAAACGGATCAAGCTCCTTCTCGAGGAATAAAATTACTCAATTTCTGGTATTGTCAAAGACATTATTATAGAAATTGATTATCAGGAAACACTGGTGATCATTAGTATTTAACCACAAAAATTGAAAATAGGGTGAATCAGTAGAGACTTGCTTCAATATCAGCGGGCATGTAACCGAGAGTAAACCTGCTGAGCCTCACTTTGCCCTTCCATTTCGTGAGGGAGTTGCGTGTGTATCAATTGTTGAAAAACCATCAGCAAAAAAGATTCTGTATGCCACGTCTCTTGCATACAGACAATTTGACAGTTTTTTAAAAACCAGTCAATGTTTTTTTTTAATAAATCTTTTTATTATGAACATAAAAGAACAATACAGTGAAAAACGACAACTGAAAAAAGCAATCGTCAAATAGGACAGATCATTCAAAATATGCCTCACATATATGATCAATAAAATCAAAATAAACAGTAGCGATGATAAATATCACATAATATTACATCTCTAAGGGGATTCCCTGTCGACATTATATGGAGTATCATCTGCAAAGGGGGTACATAAGAGTCCTCTATACTCATTCCATTGGCCCCATAGTCTAGTCCATTTGCCTGGACAGCCTCTACCTTCATATATCACCCTCTCGACTTGCATGCACCAATCCATATCTGTAGCCCAGTCCGTACGGCGGGGCACAACTCCTCCCTTCCATGTTCTGGCAATGTTCCTCTTTGCCATGATACAGCCCAGAGAGACCCACATTTGTTTGGTGCGATTCAGATCTGTGGCATCCCAGATGTTTAGGAGGCAGAGTCTAGGGGAAAGCCCTATCGGTTTCTGACATACTCGGGACATCGTGAATATGATCTCGTTCCAGTAGTGTTGGAGAACCGGGCAGTCCCACCATTGATGCAGAAAAGTGCCCACAGCACCACAAGCATGGGGGCAGAGTGGGGAGGTTGTGAATCCCATCTTAACCAGAGCTGTGGAGGTATAATAGGTTCTGTGCAATAGTTTCAGTTGAATACATTTAAATCGGCACTTGATTGCCACTTCCCTAGGAGATGCCAGGGCCTCCCTCCAATCCTCATCCGGTATGTCCCCTAAATCGGCCACCCAGTTCTTGTGAATTTTATCGAGTGGTTCTGGCAGATTATTAAGTATCTTACGATAAGTTAAGGAAATAGCCTTATCCGGCAGGTAGTCGTCTTGGAGTCTATCTTCTAAAGATGATCAAACGGGGAGATCAGAGCCTTTGGGGATGGCTTTGGTGAGTGCGCTACGCGCTTGTAGGTAGCGGAATGTTTCCCCCTCATGCAACTGGTATCTGGCTTGTAATTCAGCAAATAAAACCACCATACCCTTCCCCCACATTTCTCCGATTGCAGAGAGACCAATAAGGTCCAATGTATCAAAACCGGTATAGTTTGACAACATCCCCAAGTGACAGGATTCCAATAATGGAGTAACTCGTGTAATTTTACCCTTCCAACCCAGCGTGGTGGTAGCTGCATGCCAAATTGAAACTGTAGTGGAGGTGGGAGAAAATATAGGTACATGCTTGGGCCCGCCGTATAGTGCTCTCATATAATTACCTGCCTTCATATTAAAACGGTCCATTCTGTACGCTGGATCCATCATAGGACGATGGACCCAGTGATTGAGGACAACCAACTGAGAGGCCCAGTAGTATGTTTTAATTGCGGGGAGAGCAATACCACCATCATACCAACTACGTAGGAGTTTATCCAATGCAATCCGGGGGGTGCAGCCATTCCATAAAAGGGAGCTGACCTCTGAATCAATCGTTAAACAATAATGTGGCGAGATTGGATAGGGTGTATTCTGCAGGGCGTACAGAAAGCGGGGGAGTGCCATCATTTTAAAAAGAGCGGCTCTTCCCAGTAGGGTAAGGGGCAGCTGTCTCCAATGTTGCACATCTGCTCGAAGGCGATGTAGGGGAGGAAGGAGATTTCTCTTATGGAAGGCATCCTGGTCGGCCATGGCATAGATACCCAAATAAGGAAATCCGTCCGTGGCAATACCGGCCGTACAACCCTGGGGGAGCCGTGGAGGATTTCCACTGAGGACATATATCAAGGATTTGTCCCAATTAATAGTGTAGCCCGAGTATTTCTGGAAAAGGGCCAGGATATGGAGCACTGAGTGCAACGAAAACCAGGGCTTAGCTAAATACAAAAGAATATCATCTGCAAAGAGGGATATTCTATCCAACCAATAGGAGCCCAATTCAATCCACGGATGGACGGGCCCCATCTAATCCATGCCGCTAAGGGCTCCAGTGCTAACGCAAAGAGCAGCGGCAACAGGGTACAACCCTGCCTCGTGCCCTTCTCCAGTTCGAAAATTGCTGACCTGCCCCCATTGACTGTAAAGCGGGCCAAGGGCTTGGAATACAATAAACGTATCCAGGCCATGAAGCGAGGACCAAAACCATATCTCTCCAATGAGGCAACTAAAAAAGGCCATTCCATCATATCAAACGCCATTTTAGCGTCTAAGCACACAATTATCGCATCTTCGTGTATGGTGGAGGCCCTGCCCAACACTCCGAAGAGGCGGCGGAGATTAAGTGCCGTATTTTTGGTTGGCATAAAGCCTGATTGGTCCGGGTGAATCAGTTTATGTAGGTGGGGTGACAGGCGAAGAGCCAAAAGTTTAGCCAGGATTTTGACCTCAGAGTCGAGAAGGGATATCGCCCGATAGGAGCCACATTGATCTCGGGGCTTCCCTTCCTTGTATATAACTGCTATGTTAGCCAAGCGTTGTGTCTCGGGGTGGGTCCCATGTTTGACACTTTCATCGTACATTCGCAGGAGATACGGGGCTATAACCGGTGAGGTCAGCAGGTCTTGAGTCTGTCGTAGGCTCAGTGGGAGGGTGTTCCATGTCTTGGCGGCAAGGTGGGAGAAGGATCTCCCGCCGATGGTTGTTCTTCGGATGCGCGGGACGGTGGCGAGTGAGTGGTCGGCGTAGCGTAGCTGGCGGTTGGGGATGTAGAAGGAGAGCCGTCTGTTGAGATAGGCTAGACCGGTCTTGTGGAGTGCTTTGTGTGCGTGGATGAGGAGCTTGCAGGATATCCTCTTGTTGACGGGGAGCCAGTGCAGGTTTCTCAAGTGGGGGGTGATGTGGCCGTGTCGTGGTACATCGAGGATCAGTCGCACCGAGGCATTTTGGATGCGTTGTAGTCGTTTGATGAGCTTGGTCCCGCGTAGAGGGCGTTTCCGTAGTCGAGTCTGCTGCTGACGCGGGTCTGGGTGACTGTCTTTCTTGTATCTGTCGGGATCCATCTGTAGATCTTGCGGGGCATGCGGAGGGTGCTGAAGCAGGAGGAGGAGACGGCGTTGACTTGCTTGGTCATTGAAAGCGTTGAGTTGAGGATGATTCCCAGGTTGCGTGCGTGGTCGGTGGGTGTCGGGGCTCCCCCAAGTGCCATCGGCCACCAGGAGTCATCCCAGGCTGAGGGGTTTGAGCCGAGGATGAGGACCTCCGTCTTGTCCGAGTTCAGCTTCAGGCAGCTGATCTTCATCCAGTCGGCGACGGCTGTCATTCCTTTGTGGAGGTTGGCTTTGGCGGTGATGGGGTCCTTGGTGAGGATCAGTTGAGTGTCGTCTGCGTATGAGATTATGTTGAGGTCGTGCTGTCGGGCGACGTGTGTGAACGGGGCCATGTAAATGTTGAACAGTGTCGGGCTGAGGGAGGATCCCTGGGTTACGCCGCAGATGATCTCGGAGGCTTTGGAACGGAATGGGGGGAGGCGGACCCTCTAGGTCCTGCCGGAGAGGAAGGAGGCGGTCCATTCCAGAGCCTTGTCTCGGATCCCTGCGGCGTGGAGGCGTGCGCGTAATGTGTGGTGGCAGACGGTGTCGAAGGCGGCGGAGAGGATGAGTGCTGCGGTCTCACCGTTGTCCAGCAGGGATGCTGCGGAACCGTGACTGGGAAGGGTCCAGGATTCTGTTTTCTTCGAGGTATCGGGTTAGCTGTCTGTTGACGATTTTCTCGATGATCTTGGCCGGGAAGGGGAGAAGAGAAATGGGCCGGAAGTTCTTGAGGTCTCTTGGGTCTGCCTTAGGTGTTTTGAGTAGGGCGTTTATCTCGGCGTGTTTCCAGCTCTCTGGGAAGGTTGCGGTCTCGAGGGAGAGGTTGAGGTGGGGTGCGATGGAGCTGCTTGCTTTGTTGAAGACGTGGTGCGGGAATGGGTCTGACGGAGAGCCGAAGTGGATTGTGCTCATGGTCTTGATGGTGTCATCGACTCTCACGCTGACCCAGGCTAGCAGGGGGTCATGGTTGATGGTGTGCGGAGGGTCTGTTGTGTTGCTGTCTGTTGGGGCTGTCTGGGTGTTGAATCTGTCGTGGATGTCTGCTATCATGCGGTGGAAGAAGGTGGCGAGGGAGTTGCACAGGGCTTGCGATGGAGGGATGTCGTTGGTGTTGGAGCTGGGAGTTCCTTTACGATGTTGAAGAGCTCCTTGCTATTGTGTGCGTTGTTGTCGAGGCGGTCTTTGAGGGAGGTCATCTTGGTCGCCCTGATGAGGTGGTGGTGGTTACGGATGGCGTTCTTGTGTGCTCTGTGGCTTTCCGGAGTTTGTTCACTGTGCCATTCCTTCTCTAGTTTCCTGCATGCTTGCTTGGAGGCCAGGAGTTCTGGGGTGAACCAGCTGGTTTCTTCAGCGGGGCGAGGGTGTTGGCGCAGTCCTCGATCCAGCGTCTGAGGCTGTGGGCAGCGTCGTCGGCATTGGAGGGTTCGGTGGGTGGGCTGAGAGAGAGGTTTGCATGGAGTTGGTCTTCGGTGATTTTGCTCCAGCAGCGGCGGGGGATCTGTTGGGTGCGGTGGTGTGTGGTGGGTTTCTAGAAGGCGAAGCGGATGCAGCGGTGGTCGGTCCAGAGGAGTTTGGTGGTGTGGCTGACGGAGACTGGCTTGAGGAGAAGACGGGGTCGAGCGTGTGGCCGGCGGAGTGGGTGGGCGTTGTGACGAGTTGCTTCAGTCCGAGGTTATCGATCAGGGTTGTGGAGTTGTTGTCGTTGTTGTTCTCAAGGTGAAAGTTCAGGTCTCCGAGGAGGATGTAGTCGGTGGAGGTCAGGGCGTGCATGCTGATGAAGTCGGCGATGGAGTCGCTGAACTGGGGACAGGGTCCGGGTGGTCGGTAGATGAGGGTGCCTCTGAGGGTGGAGTTTGGGTCTGTGTGGATCTGGAAGTGCATGTGTTCGGCGGTGCTGAGCACGTCATCAGTGCTAGTCGAGACCCTGATGCTGTTCTTGTGGACGATGGCGATTCCGACTCCGTTGGTGCGTTCTCTGCAGGTGATCTTGTAGACATCTGGGATGGCTATGGCGATGTCGGGTGCGGAGGAGTTGTTCAGCCAGGTCTCTGTCAGGAAGGCGACGTCCGGGGATGTTGTGTTGAGCAGGTCACAGAGCTCGACGGCGTGTGTGCGTGCGGAGCGGGTGTTCAGTAGTATGCATCGGAGGTGGTTGGGGTCTTTCTTGGCAGGTGGTTCGTCGGCTCTGAGGCTGGTGTAGCTGCAGTTCCGGCAGGTGAAGGGACCGTGTGTGCGTTTCGGGGCAGCCTTGAAGCAGCTGTGAGTCCGTCTGGAGTTGAGCGTGCAGAGTGCTGTCGTCATCGTGGCGGCGGTCGTCGTGGCGGGTGCGGGGGCCAGGGGTTCTGGCGCTGGCCGCGGTCCAGGCACGGACAGGCGCAGACGGGCTTGCCTTAGACCACCAGCGCGGCCGCACAGCAGCCGGCATATATGGGGAGGTGGGAGGGAGGAGCAGCTGGGAGGCGGGGGCAGCGAATGGGCAGTGGGCAGTCAGGGGGGCGGGGCCGCAGCAGCAGGGGCGGTGAGGGACGATGTAGGGAGCAGAAGGCAAAAAGGCACAAAAAACGTGGGAAAACGAGTGTCAGAGGGCAAGAGGGCACATAAATACAGGAAAAACGAGTGGCACAGGAGGCAAAAAGGGCAGAGAAATACAGGAAAAACGAGTGGCGCAGAAGGCAAAAAGGGCAGAGAAATACAGGAAAAACGAGTGGCACAGGAGGCAAAAAGAGCAGAGAAATACAGGAAAAATGAGTGTCACAGAAGGCAAGAGGGCACAGAAATACAGGAAAAACGAGTGGCACAGAAGGCAAGAGGGCACAGAAATACAGGAAAAACGAGTGGCACAGAAGCCAAAAAGGGCAGAGAAATACAGGAAAAATGAGTGGCACAGAAGGCAAAAAGGGCAGAGAAATACAGGAAAAACGAGTGGCACAGGAGGCAAAAAGAGAAGAGAAATACAGGAAAAATGAGTGTCACAGAAGGCAAGAGGGCACAGAAATACAGGAAAAACGAGTGGCACAGAAGGCAAGAGGGCACAGAAATACAGGAAAAACGAATGGCACAGAAGGCAAAAAGGGCAGAGAAATACAGGAAAAACGAGTGTCACAGAAGGTAAGAGGGCACAGAAATACAGGGGCAGCTGAGAAACAGAAGGCAAAAACGGGCGGAGAGGCACGGGGTCAGCGAGGGGTACAGAAGGAAAAACCGGCAGAGACACGGGGGTAGCGAGGGGTACAGAAGGAAAAACCGGGCAGAGACACGGGGACAGCGAGGGGAACAGAGGGAGGAAAACGGGCACGGACCACGAACAGGCAGCGGGGGAAGACAGAACAACAGCAGTCACAGACACAACAATGAAATTCAGGCAATACAATAAAACAATAGAGCGGAAGATGAACAAACCTGCAGCCTACCACTGGCCACCAGGGATGAGGCGCAGGTGGTAGCCTGCGGGTGGTGAAGGGCCTCGAACTTACTCAGCGGCAGCTGGGGCAGGGACACACAGGCGGTGCTGTGCGGAGGGGGAGTTACCTACCTGGTGGGGTCAAGGGTCATTGCCTGCTGTTGGTGAGTTGAACCCCCACTCCCTGTAGTGACAGACCTACAGCTGGAGAAAGGAAAGGGAGTGGGGGGAGGAGATCCAGTCCAGGACAGCTGGCCTCACTGGATTCTAGGCAACCATGGGTCCCCAGATGATCCCCACGAGCAAGCGGGGTCATAAAGCTATAAAGGACGTCCCCCAGCCCTCACTCGGCGCTCGGATCTCTCAGGCAGCAGTGTCCCTTGCAATCCACGCAGCCCAGGCACTTTAAGCAAGGCGCCCCGGGCTGACGCAACTCACCGGCAGACCGGAGCACAGCTCAGAGGCTCCCGGCGCCTCCAGACGTGTCCAGGCCGCTCCTCTCCACGGCAAGGAAATCCGGCAGTGTCAAGCCACGTCTCACGCCGACGGCTCCCAGCGCGCTTCCCAGCCGCAGCACAGGCAGCTTACCTTCACCACCAGGCCCGCCCTCGTCTCATGGCCACGGAACGAAATTTTTGCTGGCACCGGCGTCCGACGATCAAATCGCCTTAGTGATAGCTCCGGGTGATCTGTGGCTCGAGGCGCTCTTCCGAACTCTGTGTTTCTGGACAGACGGATCTGTGTCACCGATTTCTGTGGGGAATTAGCCGGTGGCCGACCGGAGCTCTACCCCAGAGCGGCCATCTCGGTTGTCGTCTAGCCACGCCCCCAAAACCAGTCAATGTTATCCTATGGAGGAAAATAGCGTTATCGGTTTTGAGGTAAGTATTTGGTAGTGGGTGTTGAGGTTCTGGGGGTAGACTCAGGGGTAGCCCAGGGTCAAGGATGCACTCTAGTTACACCCTCAGCGGCACTAGGGCGGCCGGGTGCAGAGTGCTGAGGCTCAATGTTATCCAATGGGGGATAGGGAGCCTTTGGTTGGTGGCTGCTGACTAGCAGGCCACTTGGCTGTGGGAGCAAAAATCCTGGACTTTAGCTCAGGGCAAATGGGGAAACAAATTAGCACCAAAGGTGCACCCTCAGCGGCACTGGGGGGGCCGGGTGCAGGGTGCTGTTTCGACGTTGGATGCCCTGTTTTCAACGGAGAACCTCCGGTTGGTAAAGACACTGCAGGCTTGGAGACAAAGGTCTTATGGGTGCGACCACCACTTCGAGAGAGAAAGTTTGGAAGTTAGGGGTTGGTTAGACACCGTCGGTTTGGGCACACAAGGTCGCGGGGCATCGGGTGCAGGGGTGCCTTTTGGGGTCGGATGTTCTTACCAGCTCCTGGTCGCGGTTAGGTGGGCCTTCTGGATTTAGGCTGCAGGCGTTGGCTGGAGGCTTGAGGCAGGGCAGGGGTCTCCAGATCTCGGGTCAGAATTGCCGGGGTGACCTCCTCATGGTGTTTGCCCACTCAAGCTCGGGCCATGGACGATGGGTGCAGAGTGGAGCGGATTTGCGGTGTCAGGCCGGAGCCAGAGATTGCAGGTGAACAAATCCAGTGTTCACGGGAGACAAAGTCTTTGTACTTGAAGGCAGGGAGGTCCTCTGGGGTTTTTGAGGTTGATGGCTGCAAGAAACCTACATTAAGATCCAAACAACATTGAATGAATTTGGATCTGTGACACATTTCGTCAATCACAACATATATATAAACAACTCATACACATGACTAAGACAAGACATAGAACATGAAACAAACAAGCTTTGTTCAAGTAGGGTATTATTTGATTTAGACAATTTCTTACAGATAAGCTCACACTTAATCAAATGCCAACAGTGTGGATTTTTTCAAAATGTCCAATTTTAGAACTGTGCCTGACGTGGCAAATAATTTACATAGTTTTGACCAGGCAGAAAATATTTTCATATTAACACACTTGTTTGACAAAAGAGGTCAAAGAGGTTGACGCGTTTCGAACTCGCATAGCACACAGTGGCTAGAAGATCTTGACAGATACAAAAGAAGTACCCTATAAACAGACATACTTCAAATCCTATTGAAAATGCAGCTACATACATTGTTTCAGATAGTATCTTCAGATATACAATTAGGATAATATAGCATTGATGAAGAACCTATCAAATAGTGTACAACAATGGAAAATACACTAGTCAAGTTGAAATCAGCCATTATAAATATCAATGAACTTTTAAAATGGAAAGGCTGATGGGCCTATAATGTTCAAAACAAGTTCAATTTATCATCTGTTTTAGAAACTAGGAATAGGATGTAATTAAATCTCAGTCTTGGAATGTGAAAAACAGTGCTATTTAATGCAGCTCAAGTTCTCCCAGCAGCCTTCCTTTCCATGACATGGTATACATACTTCCAAAGCTGTGGAGCCATTAAACCTTTCCATGTATACTGTAATTAATTTCTTCTACAGAAACCATGCACATCACTGGTACAGTTCTTGTGTTGGTCAATATGCTTGTCCTGCATTAGCATACTTACCAGCAACAAACATTATATCTAACAGCCAGAATGCCAAAAGGCATGAATGTTTGCTTTACAAATGCAGCAGTCCGCATTTAAAAATGACTCCATTAACCCCTTCCCCGCTCATGACGGAACCGTTCCGTCATGAGCCACGGTTGCCGTGTGCTCATGACGGAACGTTTCCGTCATGCCACGACCGTTGGCGGCCGCTCCGCCCACGCGGTGCTGTTTCCCCGCCTGTGCGGGGGGACAACGCAACTGGGCGGAGTCATGACGGAACCATTCCGTCATGAGCACAGCTCAACCGTGGCTCATGACGGAGCGGCTCCGTCATGAGCACAGCGCCACCGCGCTGCCCCCCCCCGCACCCCCCAGCGCCGCGCCGGAATTCCCGCCGCGGCGAAGGGGTTAAATACTGCTCCTAAAGCAACACTTTTCACATTTTTAAAATCCATCACATGCACATACAGAGACAATGAATCATACGTGTGTAAATTAGTGTATATAAAATTTCACATAAGGCAAGGTGACTGCAAGGTGTAGAATTCACCTCATCCATACTGGTAGCCACATTTTAAGAGTGCTTGGTCTGGAAAAGCACAAACGTAGGATTCAAAACATAACACAGTGTTTACAGTTGACTTAAATACCAAGAATTTATTTCTACCCAAACAAACATTTCTTACCAACATCAGGATAGAGAGACCATTTTTGTATGGATGTGAGCTTTCCCTGGGGGCCAATCGCAGTGCCTGGTGGGCTTTCTGCCCACCCGGTGGGGGAAGGTGTGCAGATCAGGGGCTATTACCCCCCATCTGCCTCCCGGGGTAGGGAGAAAGACTGTGGCTAATTATTTTGGGGGGTGGGGACATTGGCATGCCCATTCTAAACAATTAAGGGAAAAAGACTGTTACTGGTATAAATCACATTGGCAAATCAGAAGGCCCATTTTCGAGATTACAATAAGATTTTATTGATATGCCACTTTGCAATGGCCTTAAGTGTCTCTTCATAGAAGCCTGTTTGTTCTCTAAATGGGTCGAAGCATTTCCCACAAGGAAAGAAGATATCCTTCAGACCTCGAAAAATCCTAAATATGTTAATAGACCTGTAGGTCTAGTGACTTGAATAATCTTCGGCCTAACTATAATGCTCTTGACCAATAAACCGTTTTCAAATTGTGTGATCCTGGGCAAGTATTTTAATTCACAGAGATACCATTTTCTTCTTTATCACATATGAGAGCACCTTCAAACACTCGAGTTCAGCATGTCTGCTGTACAGAAAACTCTTGTTTAGTTTAATAGGCAAAATATTTGCTCCATATATAACACAAATCTAGTCACATATAGGATACACCTGACTTGCCGCAGTTCATTAATCGCACTGTCATCAGTGCAGGGGCAGAAATGTTTCTGAACTCATGTTTAAAAACTGTCACTTTTAATAACTACATAACTAAAGCATAAAGTAGCAGCGCACTGTCATTTGCAATAAAGCAGATTTTACATTGAAATGCCCACAGAATTCCCAACTGACGTGGTTTCGAAACTATATAGTGTACAATGTCTGAAAATCAAGTTTCTGCAAATATTTGTCAATTGCACATCACCAAGTAAAGTGTTGGGATTTCTTTTGCTCCTATGTAAACTTTGTTTGCATCACACTTCTGAATTACAAAAAAAGTTATTTCAGAATTCCAGATATATTTTGAAATAATTGTACTATTCATTTACAAGCTCTTTAAATGTTGTGAATAAAAAAAACATGACATTTTACAGCCTTTTGTTTCACAATTATTGTCAGATAACTCACTTGACAAAAAGCACTAACTGTAATAAGAGAAAGAAAAGTAAAAAACACTTTTCAGAAACCGATAAGCAACAATTAGTCAAAAGACAAACGTACCTCTGTCCTTGAGCAGACAGCAAATATGTTGAGACAAAAAAAGATTTAAATGTGTCTTTATTGCTCATTCACTTTCTGGTTTAAATTAACCGGCCAGCACAGTCGAGTAAATGCTAAAAATATCTCGACCTGATAAAATCTCACTGGACATTGGGAGTGAATTTTATAAGCCCTGGCCTTACAGTAGCCAAAGTGCTTTTGAGGGAGTTAATACCAAGATTTGGCCTCTGGACTTCTTTTGAAACTGATTGTGACACTCATTTTAAGGACGATTGTCTACAGATAATTTGTACATCTTTTGAGCTCAAGCAAAGCTTCTGCTGCAGTTATCAACCATAATCCTCTGGTGTCCTGGAGAGAAGGAACAGCATGCTCAAAAATAAACTGCAAAAGTCTGCACCACAAAAGGCTTGAAATGGCCTAAAGCACTTCGCTTTGTGTTGATGAATATGAGAAGTACTCCACACAGGAAGACAGGCATTTCACCCCATGAAGTAGTCATGGTATCCCATATATACCTTCAGTTGTATTTGTTTCAATAACAGATTATATTGTCCTGGATTATTAAAAAGGTCTGGCCGATGGGGTGAAATCTGTCTTTCGCCAGGTGAATGCAATCACAAAAGACTATAGAGACACCTCTTGTCACACCCTGAATGAAGGGGACTTGATTCTCATCCATAAGAACGTCCGCAAGGGATGTTTGGACGAGCATTGGAGTGGCCCGTATCAAGTTACTTTAACCACCAATAGTGTAGTAAGTGAATGGGAGTAACCATCTGGATCCACACTGCTCGTAATAAAGTGTACAGTGAAATGATATAATAATAAGGTAAAGAAAGTGATATAAGGTCTAAAAAAATAAATTAGGACAATTTTGAATTTAATGATTATCCGGATGTACCAACAGATGGGAGGAGCAATGGGGGAGGATGCACGGGGAACTATAAAGCTGAAGACTTTAAAGACTGATGCTTGAATTAATGAAGTTATTCATGGGATTTCTGGAGATTATTAAAATAATCAAATAATCAGAGCGGGAAACGGTTATAGTATTTTTCAAACAATGCAAAATGTACAAATATTGTGTGAAAATTATTTTTAGAATGTTTTAGTTTTAATGGTTTGTAGAGAATTGTAACCAATGAATTGATGAAGTTGCACCAGAAACTAGTTACTCAGGTTACTCTTAGACCTGTCAGCCTTAGGGTGGTCTTCCCACAAACCTTTTGCCTATTTGCCTCCCATTTTTGCCGCAATTCGTTTTTGTTGGCCTTAGTAATCTGTGCACTTTATCACTGCTAACTAGAACACGTTTGTGCTCTCTCTCTCCCCTAAACATGGCCTGATTAGCATAATCCTATTGGCATATTTAATTTACTTATAAGTCGTTTGTAAAGTGGTATACCATATAACCAAGGCCTATAAATTAAATGCTACAGTTGGCCTGCAGCACTTATTGTGGCACCCACTTAAGTAGCACCTTAAAACATGTCCCAGGCATGCCATTGCAGCATGAATGCAGTGTCATACTGCCATGTTAACTTGGCATTTAAACACCCTTGCCAAGCCGTAATCTCCCCTTTTATTACATATGTCACCTATAAGGTAGGTCCTAGGTAGCCCATAGGGCAGGGTGCTGTGTAATTAAAAGGTTGGACATATATTAATTTTTACATGTCCTGGTAGAGAAAAACTCCTAACTTTGTTATTCATGACTGTGAGGCCTAACCCTCCCATAGGATAACACAGGGGATTCCTTATTACATTAAATAAGTGTAGTTCCTAATTGAGAGGTAGATATCTCATGTTTGGTACCTAAGAAATGTTATTGATAAATCCTCTTTAGTAGTAAAGTAAAAAGTTTCATTACAATTTGGAAAATGCTGCTTATAAAAAGGTTATTTATCTTAATGGAGAGTGATCCGATTTAGGACCTAGGGGGAGGGGATCAACAAGTTCTGTATGTTTAAGTGTACCCCCCTAAACATTGAAGATTTACATAGAAGAAATGTATCACCTTCGTTTCTCCAATAGTCAACTTATGACAGCAATAGTGTTTTGTAAATTGTAAAAAGTGTATGCTGACGTTACCATGTGTTGAATATTAATACAACTTTGTTGCCACCAAAGAAAGAGAAGATAAGGGTATGTGTGTATAGTTGGATATCATTCTTCTTCATTGACATACAAAGAACTAATTAGATGTGATTTGCAAAGCAAGCTTATAAACATAACAACATAAAGGACAGGACCATATACATACAAAGTTTTGGTTAAATCAAAAGGCAGAAATTGACCGCAGTATACTGTCATATAACAACATAAGACATTTTATGTGTTTAAATCAAATCAAACAAACACAAATTGATGACGGTGTCCTGTAGGATAATAATTTGAAGGTTATTGTAATTAAACTATGGGTACATGATTTAACCCTCTCTGGTGTAGTCCAAATGGTACTAAGTGGCCCCTTCTTTAGTGGTTTTAGATCTTTAGCTACTACTCCAAAATGTCGCTGCTCACATCGCTGTTTTGATGAGAGAATTAATTTCTTTATAATTATAGGTAACTCCTGGCCACACCAATATGTACGCCGACCAGTTTCTACCTTCTTATTGGGCCTTTATCTTTATTGATGAAGGTCTTCGTCAGGGCTTGTAGGATTTTATTGGGACACCTTATTCACGACACGAAGGAGAAAATTACATCCCTGTCATTCTCTTGTGTGATGAAAATATAAGTATTTAAATTTGTGTGTATTTACAGGGGAAAGTGAAAAACGTGACCGTACCTTTCACGTTGGAAGATCCTACATCTTCATGTAGCTGATAAGTCCGATCTTATCGAGGGGCCATCACATTGAATAGAGGAAAGGGTTCAGGCACTGGAACATTGGTTCAAAAGAGCTAGTTGATGGATATTTCTCATCAAAGGCATTTTCGTTTATTTTTATGTTGCTGCAAATGTTTGTGGGGTGAGGACATACTTGATATTCTTAGATCCAGTACTTGTTTCCAAATTCTGCCATAGAGGTGCTACTCCCTGAACAACAAACAACAATTGGTTCTGTCGGGTGAAAACAATTTCTTTGTGGTTTTATACATTTAGAAAGGTGATTGAAATACACATAACAGATGAACACACAAGAAAAAATAGAAAGACAGTCCAGTTGGATGATACCTCTGGCGCCTTTCACCTCTAGGCCACTTGGGCTTGCCACCTTGGAGTCCTTAAATTATCGAAGACCCGGCTGACCAACACATCATCCTGTCCTGAAGAAGACCCGTTTTTGACTCCCTCAACTCATGCTGTTTATCAGGGTCGAAATGTCAACAGTTTTTCTGTCCATTTATGCCTTAAAATGTCCTTTCAGCACAGAAACCATATAATTTGATTATCGAGCTAAGGGCCATTGTGTTTTGAATTTGAAATCGGACCTTGTTCTCTATGCTTTCATTGTACATATATGTACAGTATTATGTCACCCTTGTGTTCAAAACACAAATCTTGTCACTTTGTCACTATACTTACTATGGCACTATAATCACGCTCACATACACCGTTTTTATTAATTGAATTATTGGACAGCCTTTCCTCTTGTTTTCGTCATGGTAATTGCTGACCTGTTTTTTTGGATAAATTGAAAATATAAAGTAAAATATCATCTTCCTTAAGAATAATACACACTGTCTTTCTTTTTTTTGTGTGTTCATCTGTTATGTGTATTTCAATCACCTTTCTAAATGTATAAAACCACAGAAATTGTTTTGCCCCGACAGAACCAATTGTTGTTTGTAGTGCATATGCTCAGGTTCTGAGTAATATTGGGTAACCCCAGTGCTTTGCATATATACTCCCCTGAACAAAGCAGAAGAGAGATGAAAGGTTATGTTTTGTTCAAAGACGCAATGGGTTTGACTTTGCGAGTGTGGTGCCAGGCATGCAACTGTTCCCGGTGGGTGTGTCTTGCGGCCGTTACAACTGTGGATATTGGCCTTGCACTCTTTAGGTGTGTCAGCGTTGGGACGTGATCTCCTTAGCTCCACTCACATGGGTGGTGAATGGCTATTCACCGTGGGGTATCAATCCCATGGATGAATTGTGCCTTGGCAGGGAAGAGTGGTTATTCTTTTACAAATAATTACAGGTGGCCCAAGTTATAAAAAGTTGGCATGTTCCTGCCCTTAGCTCTTTGTGCCTGTATCATTTCTTGGGTCACATGACTGGGTGTGTCTGACAGTTATACTTTGTGAATTCCTCCCAGACAGTCACACAATAGGGAGATTAAGTGTATCTCAATGCGCCATCAACCGCCAGGATGAAGGGATGGAGCTGAGCACAGCCCCACTTACACCTGAATAGGCTGTGTACTTTCTCCACACTATGAGTCTAACGACTCTGCATTGTAACTTCAGCCAGCATGGAGCCATTGCAGGGGAGTCAGGAAATTCCAGGCACTTCAAAGAACCTTTCCAGAAGCTTTTCCCACCTTCCAGAAGAAGGGCACCAGGGCATAAAGATAGGATCTTTAGACCCACTCCTCAATTCTGTTCTGGACCTGCCGAATGACTCGGAGGACTGCCCGCAGCTGTAAACTGCTGTGCACTCTGCCAGACTGCTGCTGTACCTGGAAGGACTGCTTTGCTGCCTGGAGCCTGCCTTGAACCCTCAGTGGCCAGTCCTGCTTTTGAGCCCTGCATCTTCATCTGCACCCAGGAGTACCAGAAGTGACTCAAAGGACTAGTTTGCTGGCCTCCTGTTCAGAGCCACAGGGACATAAAAGGCACCCACCATCAGCCAGGCTAGCTTGAATCCAGTGGCATAGTGAGCAAGGGACCCACGTCTGGGCATACCTTGCCAACTTAGGGCGAACAAAGCAAATCCAAAGGGGATGATGGACAGAGTGTTGAACATTGCAAGCACTCCCCCCCAGTCAAGGAGTGAGCTAAAGAATGATGATGGATTAAACCCAGATCAGTTGACTGGGGGTGAGTGCTTGCAATGTTCAACACTCCGTCCATCATCCCCTTTGGTTTAACTTTCTAAAAGTGCCTTTTTCAGAATTGTGGCTTGTAATCTGACTTTACCATTAAAGGGGAAGGGAAGTTAAAATTACAACTCCTTTGAGTCCAAATATGACATCCCTATCTGTTCCCAATCAAAAGTTAGCAGTTACTAAATGTAATAGAGAGATAAAAACAACACAAGAAAAATCCCAAACCAATTTACAACAAAAGAGTACTTGTTATTAAATAAAATGCTGGTAGTCGCTGGCAAGTGCTGTAGTGCAAAGAGTCAAGTTCAGCAGAGCGTCACATTGGTGGTCATCGGGGGCGACAGAGTCTCGGGGCATATGGACGTGCTTGCAGTCACGAAGAGCCTTAAAGGTCATTTTCTCCTTTCTTGTAGAGAGCTACATTCTAATGCCAGCCATGTGTCCAGTACCTAGGGAGGCACCTCTTGGAATCAGGAACTCACCTTAGCAGGTCCAGGCTTGTCCAGATGCAGCAAGGTAGCTGGATAGTTGCAGGCAGGTCTCTGGAGCTTGTTGTGTCCCTGTAGCTTAAAACAGGAGTTCAGCCAACTGACCCTTGCAGTCACTCAGGTAGACTGGGATGAAGGGAGCAGTTCCAGCCTGCACAGAGAGCAGGCAGGCCTCAACCACCAGGGCAGTCCACTACGGAGCAAGGCAATCCTCTGGCAGCAGGACAGTCCTCTGCGGAACAAAGCATCAATCTGCAGGGCAGTTCTCGGGAAAACAAGGCAGTCCTTCCTCTGTAATGTCCGCAAGTTCAGGAGGGCACTGAAAATGTATTCTGAGGGTCCACTAGTTTTAGCTGGTGCCAGCCTTTGAAGTGATGGAATTTCTTGTGTTACCCCCACATCTTGTTCTCAAAAATTCCTTACCTCCAATGCCAAGGCTCCAAGAAATCTAAGGTGATAGAATACTAATGTAAGGTTCCTTTGCTTTTGTGCTGGAGGCGAAAATTTGAAGTGTAATTGGGACAGGAAACAGTTCCGCCCCTTGCCATCCTGGCAACACCTAGTCCCCTATTCTCTCATTGTCTTGGGGGAATACACAAAGCCCACCAGCAAAGCTGTTTACAGTCACATGACCCAGGATATTGGGCAAAAGGCACAAAATATTTACTACAAAGAAATGGCAACTTTATAAAAGTGGCATTTTCTGAATTGTGACTTATAATCAGACTTTACCATTAATGAGGATTTTAAAGTACAATTCCTTTGAGTTCAAACTAAATATCCCTACCTGTTCCAAATCAAAAGTTAACACTTACTGAATTTTTTAAGGTATCCCAGTATTATCCAGTGAAAACGTTAAGTGTTGTTCACTACCAGAAGATGTAAAACGTAAAAACACGTGTCCTACATTTTAAATGCAATACACTCTGCCCTCTGTTCTCTTTAGTTCCTACCTTAGGAGTGACTAATGTGTATTATAAAGGCAGGTTTAGGCCTGGAAAAAGGTTAAGAGATTTGTTTTAAAGGGCTACTTCAGTGTGTGGCACAAGTAATTCTGCAGGCCCACTAGTAGCGTTTAATTAACAGACCCTCAGTACATGCAGTATCATATACTAGGGGGTTACAAGTACACTAAATGAGGCAATCAGGCTATTTACCACGTTTTAAGGAGAGAGCACAAGCACTTGAGCACTGGTTAGTAGAGTCCTAATGCCAACAAAAACTAATTCAGAAAACAGGAGGGTTGAAGGGGAAAAGTTTGGGGGTGACACTGCCGAGAGGGCCAGGTCAAACACGGGGTGTGAGTAGAACCAGAAATACGATTTGTGCTGCCAAATTCTTTTTTTTATCACAGATGGTAAAGTCATTACATGAGCCATACAATTAGGGAGTGATGACAATTAGTTTTCCAAAAATATGATGCAACAAGTACTTTAAAAAATGTGCCTAAGACTATTGCTCACAGTGTTTAGTTTGTCAGAGAAACAACATGGGAAAAGAAACTGTGGTGAAGATGAGTCAGTACCCTTTAGCTTATGGATCATTTTAAAGGTTACAGATTGCTTTCATAGAGATGCCATCCTGAGGAGGATACAGTTATGTACTAACGGTGATCTGGATGTTTTTCCAGATTGGTAGAGGCCTATGCAGTGGGAAATTCTAACCCTGCGACAGCATGCCCACGATCGCTGTCAATAAGTGATCATTTGATCATGGCCTATTGCAAAAGCCTGATTTGGTGAGCTCTTTGACTCCAAATCAGGCTCTTGCAATAGGCCATGATCAAACCATAATTTCTCTGGTGAGTGATCCAGCAAAAACCCCAATACTTTCGACTGATAGACTAGAACTCGGAGACTGGGTATTGGTGAAAAACCACTTCCAGAAACACTGTCACCAGGCCCATTGTAAGGGGGCCTACCAAGTCCTACTAGTAACAAAAACTGCTGTGAAATGTGAAAAACTGCCAGCTTGGGTACATGCATCCTAATCTAAGAAATTAAAAGGACCAGAGAAGGGTGGCAAAGACCACGAGACCCCAAAGATGAACTACCCCAGGTAGTGGTCACTGCCAGAAATGGCAAGCTAGTCATGTGGCCGAATCACAAGCAGCCTGTAGAAAGGGGGCATACAACTGGACATCATGGGGGCTGCATTTGCCACTTGCATTATCAGACTGATACTGGTGTTGTTGATGCAAATGATCCATGCTGTGAGAAATGAAAGGTCCTGCAGCTCAGCAATTCTTTAAAAGATGAAAGAAAATGATGAAAGAAATGCGTTCTCATTGCCAAATTGAGTATTGAGAAAACACATGTCCAGCTGATCCTAACCTACTTGATTTGAAATGTGCCAGAGTGTTGGGTGTGCACCCAGATGCCAACCTCCTTGGCTAAGGGAGTAATGTTTGTGCTAAGCACACTTCCTTTTCCATTGCAATGTGTTATTTACCTTTTGTAGCTCACACATTATTACCTGGGACATTTCACAAAGAGGAAAGAATTTAAAGGGTTAGACGAGAAACCAAAAGAACTTAAATTTATGATAGTTAAAGATGTACAGCGCATGCTATCTGAATGAGAATTTTTTTTTAGCTGTGTATGAAAGCAATACTAGACATTACCCACCTAAACAAAAAGGGGTGTTAAGGTTTCACAAACAACCTCTTGAGGGAAAACGCTTCTCTACTATTGCATCCAGTTTTAAATCTATGGCGTGAAAAGGCAGGAATGCTCTGCTTCGTCTTCAGTGGAACCTTAAAGGTGGATTAATTAAACTGCACTTAAACTTTTAACATGTCAGAGCAATTTATGCCCTACAATGAGAGTGATTGTAAGTAAGTAAAATCTTAATTGCATGATTAATTAAAATCTTTGCAAGATAGCACAATTAAATTAGATCACATATACCAATACGTTTTTTAAAAAACAACTCAATATATATTACAGTAAGAATAATTAGTTATAAATCACAATTTTATCAAAAGAATTAACTGGTGTAAAAGCAGATTAAAAAAACTCCTGGTTTAGCTACTGTAATTATTGTCTATGTCTGAGGAGCAGTACCCTGCATTGTGCTCCGTTGGTATCCGATTTTGATGTCCTGTTATAACAGTAAGTAGCAATTTTGCGGTTTCTGCATTATTAAAAACGGATCTCCTGGTTTATTCTGTTATGTTACAGTTAGATTTGACATAGATTTTGCAATATTAACAAATGTAACCAATCTGCATGCTAATTGAATGTCTCTTCCATCAAAGCAGGATTTTAATGCTTGCCTGCGGGTTCGGATCCCTCTCACGTTCCAGGCTGGTTTTAATAGCAGTTTGCGTTCTTTGTCTAAGCCTCTGCAGCCGCACAACAGATGGAGGATGCCGTCTTTGGGTCCTCCACAGATTTTACAGTTTGTAATTATATCTAGCCTTTGTCAAGGGGGTAGATGTTGGTTAACCGGTAGAACTTCCATCCTCAGTTTCAGATATGTTTCCTTTGCAATCTTTGAAAATCCTGTTTCCAAATAGGTTTGCGGTGCGGCCTTTGTGTAGCTTTGAATAACAAACCACCCGTGTGCTCCTTTTGATAGGGTAGATTTGTCTTCTTCCAAAGACAGTAACTTCACTGTTTTGTTTACTATTTGTTTGAAAGTTTTTTGTGGGCCATTAATTTCCCAGAGTTCTTGTAGGGCTAAATAGTTTAGTGACGTTTGTAGATAGATTGCAGCTGGATTGTTTTTATTTTTGTTCAGCTCTTTCCATAGGTATGAATTCATAGAGCAGTTCTCTGCTCCCTTTATTTTGTACCAGCATTTTACGTTGGCCCCCTTCCAAGCTACTTGTTGTTTTTGAAGGTCAAATTCTAGCCTTAGCTGGTCTGGTGAAGTGTATTGAGGGAGGTTAAAAATTAATCAAATTGATTTCGATACTGTTTTATCCAGAACTAACTTGTCTCTTCCTCTCATGCATTCACCTACGTAGGTGATCGTTGGAAGCAGTTTCGCTTGAAAGACTTCTAAGAGAAGCGATAGGACAGGGCCTGATATTTTTTGCTTAATTCTTTTTAGTGCTACTGCCAGTGCAGTCCCTCTTGTTCTAATAGTTGCTTTGTGTTGTCCAAAGGAACCCTTTTTATCAGAAATTATGCCCAGATATTTGTACTCGTCGACTACCTCCAACCGTTTGCCCTGTAGTTCCCACTGAGGTTTGCCTTGATTTCCTTTGATTCAAGATCATCACTTTTGACTTCTCCAAGTTTATTGTTAGCCCGTTTCTGTCTGAGAAGCTGCTTGTAGAATCTATAAGATGTTGAAGGCTGACTGGAGTTCGACTGATCAGTATCAAGTCGTCCGCATACAGTAAGTTTGATAATGATAGATCTCCTAAATTTGGGTCATGGTGGGCACAGCAGTCGAGCTCTGCTGAAAGTTCAGACAGGAAGAGGTTAAACAGGGTCGGGTCGAGGACACATCCCTGCTTCAGCCCCTTGGTGGTCACTATTTTTCTCGACAGGATGTCACTGGTTCCTAGTTTTATTTGGATCCATGTGTCAGAATGAAGTGCAATTACTTGGTTTAAAAGTTGCAGATCGATTTTCCAGCCCGATAGCTTGGCCCAGAGTTTACCCCTGTTGATGCTATCAAAGGCAGACATATAGTCAATAAAACAGACGAATAGTGCTTTCTTGATCTTTACTGAGGCGTCTGTTAATAGAGAAAGGGCTAGAATGTTTTAGTCGTCCATGTGGATCTTTGAAAGCCTGTTTGGTTAATAGGAATTAATACCTTTGTTGATGCCCATTTGGAGAGTTCTTCTTATAGGAGCCCTGCAAAATATTTTGCATCTATGTCAATAAGGTCTATAAACCTATAATCCTTTGCCTAATTTTTTTCTGCCTTTTTTGTAAATAGGGGTAATAATAGATCCTTTCCAGGAATTTGGAATTCTCCCCACATCCAGGATGTTTTTAAAGAGGGGTCGTAGATGTTCGGCCCAGTAGTCTGGGTTTTGTTTGCATAGACTTGGAGGAATTCCGTTGGGCCCCAGAGCGCCCTCTTTTTTGCCCTTGGAAATTCGATTTTTGATCTGTTTGATTGTGAATAACATGAGAGTCACTTCTCCTAGGTTCTTTCGTGATTGCAGATAACAATTGTATGCCGTGGTGTCTTGGGAAATTTCATTTGTATTTTTGTTAAAATGATGCTGCAGGTACTTTACCCAATTTTCTTCTGTTATCTGTGAGTTTATTTCATAAGCCCTTGGGTTGCCTAGGTTGTTGACTGTGCGCCAGAATCTTGCTCTGTTATTATTTTTGACGTCATATAGCAACTTGGCCCATGCTTCTCCGTGGATTCTTGCCTTATTTACCAGGTAATTTTGTTCTTTCTGCACTTTAGTTTCCTTAGTTCTACCTGTAAGGTGATGTCGGGACCTCTCTGATGGAGTTTGCGAATTGTTCTGTTGATCTCCCTTTTTATTTGCCTCAGATCACGGGCTTGGTTTGAAAAAGTGATCTTTCTTTGTTCACACTTATTTCCAATGAGTAATCTTTCATGGTTCTTAATTCCACCTGTGGCTGCTCCTGTGTTGGATTTAGCCCTAGCTGAGCTGAAGTTTTCTAAGAATTTCTCCAGGGCCTTGATGTTGTCTCCTTCGTTCATCCTGTTTCCTTCCCAGCAGATTTTTGCTGTCTCCAGACATTTTTCCTGGTCCTTTATTTTGTATTTTATTCTTCTTTGGTTTGAGGATACTGTTAAGCCTTGAATTTCTGTTGGGAAAGTTTGAGCTGTACCTTGAACCTCCAGATTAAGCTCTTGTGGCAAGTGATCGCTACAGTGCATTATTCCAATCTTAAACCCGCTTACTAGATTGAAAAGTGGAAGAGATATGAAGGTGTACTCTATTGCTGAATTTGTCACCATGTTGTGGTAGGTAGCTGCTTGAGGGTAATCGCCCGGGATTTCTGCCATTTAATGCTATCAGCCCTAGGCTTGTTAGATCCATCAATAGCTGAGCTTATTGTTTTTATTAAGGCGTACGTGGTTAAGCTACCTTTCAGACGACCGTACTTTCGAGCTTCTACTAGCTGGTACGTGATATGACTTGAAGCCTTGAAGGTGGAGAGGTTCTGCCACCCAAGTTTCTTGAAGTAGCATTAGGTCGAACTGCTGAAAGTACATTAATAGTTCTATAAACATAATTTTTTACTCTAGCCCATTTATATTCCAGGAGTAGATTTTTTGTTGCGAAGCATCTTCTCCTTGTTTGATGGACTGTCATGGGTCAGTGTGCCTATTATTGATGGTTTTTGCTAGCCAGAACCAATTTTCTGATGTTGTGTTCTCGCTGTTTCTCTGATTATGTGGGCTAGCACTGTCCCTCGCTTCTACTGTGGTGCTCTGAGCCCCTTTCAGCACTGATTGCATAAATCCGCTGGTTCTAGTTCTTTTGAAGGGGTCCCAGTTATGATCTTTGTCTTCTAGGAGTAATGGTTCTCTGTAGCCAACGTTATACTGTGGTTTTATACGGATCCCCCATGCTTCTAATTGGCAGTTTTCTTTCAGAATTTTCTCCACTGTCTCCCCTGACATCCAAGTGGTTTTTGATATTTCTTGCTCTGATAGATGATTATGTCGCACAAATTCTACAGAGTCCAGATCTTGAGTGACAATGCCAGCCAGGTTATTAATAGAGTTTAACAATCGAAGAATGTTGCCTCTATTTAGAATGTCTCCCCGGCCTTTAGATTTAAACTCTGGGATAAATAAGATTGTTTTAGATTCTTTCCGCGCTGTGGTTTCTTGGGGTGTTTCCATTCTTGGCTGTGTTTCCCACTCATGTAGATATCTAGGTGGCTGGAGGACAGCGCTGGCATCGTTTCCAAGTCCCCGTGTGAGGTGGCTGTTTCGGCCAAATGGTCTTGCGTTTTTGATTTTATTTTGGTATTTGTATTTTTTGCCATTTCCAAGTCCGGTCTAGCTTGGACGATTGGAATTGTTATTGTTTCAATTTTATTATCTATCCAGACTTTTTTCCTCCCTTCCTCTTTTTGGGTGCTACTCGTTGTTTTTTCATCTTTTGATTCAGACTGGACAGTTGTCGGAGTTTATTCGGTTTGTTTGGATTCACTTTCTTTTGCAGTCTTTTGGCTTTCATTTAAAGGTGGTCTTTCTTTATCTTCAGGACCCCCTTGTGAGAGTTCATTTGATACTGTCATCCTCTTATGTTGAGGAGAAAGTTCATTGGTGCAGCTCTGTTCCGGAGATCCCTTTTGGTTCTTGCCTCTCGATTGGAAGAAGGTCTGAATGGAGGTAATTTTATTCCTCCCTTTTCTTCTCATTTTGCGGCGTTGTTTCGACGATTGCATCTGGAATAACTGTGTCTTCGTCTTCGGGCTTACTTGATGGCTTGATGGGGTTGTGCAAGTGCTGCTCTTCTTTTTGGTGATTTCCCATTAGCTCTTTTTGATTCGGACCCTGACGTTTCCTCATCTCAGGGCGCCATTGTTGTCTTGGAGTTGTTTGCGGAGTGTCTGCACTTGTTTTTCCTTGTCCGGTAATCTTGTCTTTTCCTTCTTCGTGCAGTGCGTTTGTGTGCTTGCTTCCCTTAATTAGTGTGGGGGTAGCTCAATTACTCTTTGGACAGATTGTTGTTGAGTTCCTTTCCTAGAGCACTGCCTTCACCTTTTCCTTCGCTTTTAGGATGGTCTTTTTGGAGATCCATTTTTATTATTGATGTTATTTACTTCCTTTATTTCGGTTAGGAGGTCTCGCATAACTGTGGGTAATGTGGCAATTTTGTCAGCTATTGAAAAGCATGCGCAGCTTAGGGGGTTTATTGTTGTTTCAGATTGGATTCTCTTGATTAAGTTGTCCAGTTCCAATAGTTTGTTGTTGATGCTTGCGACATTTGTTGATAAGCAATTGAGAAGAGCTAACTGAATGTCTATCTTATCCGCGTGATATTCCGTTACTTTTGTAGATAGATTCATGGTATTTAATAGGGACTCCCAAAACTTGTTCTGTTCGGTTGGTGTTTCTTCATTGGTCTGCTTTGTAATGGACTCCTCAGTATGATGGGGCTTGTCTCTTTTTTCCTAGATGTATGTGTTGACCAATTTTTCCCATTCATCAGTTGTAAGAGAGGATTTTTTCCTGCATTGGTGGCTGTAGGTCTCCTCATGGTTATCTGGAGTTTCCTCCTGGTCACTATTGGATAGTTTTGGCGTTCAAATTATTTGATGTCCTTCCAAGATTTGATCTGATGGGGTTCAATAAATCTATTTCCGGGTCCTGGAGGTCTTGAGGGTGCTGTGGCCCGCTGTCTAGTCTGGTGTGGGCGGGAGTTAGTTCTTCAATACTCTTTTGGTCAGTCTTGTCTTCCTCGAATTTTGGTAGTAGTTCTGCTAATGTATTGTTAACCGTTTTATGCTCCGTAGATTTGTTGGAGTTAGGCGGCGGTTTTATATAGTCAAGGTGTTGATGTTGTGTTGCTATTTCTTTCTTTGCTTGGTGAATCGTCCAGATTAAAATTGAAGGTTCTAAAGGTACTCTCAGTGTCTCTAGGGACTCACTGGAGAGTGAGGTGCCCGATGATTGCCAAAATTCCCTTGTTTCCTTATTGGTTTTTTCAGTACTGTTGGTGAAGTGGTCTTTGTTAAGGGCGAGGCTGACATTGCTATCGTTGCTGTCGCTTCCGTCATTGTCTTCATATTTATCTCTGACCCTTCTAACACCTCTGACACCTCTGACACCATCGACGTCTTCATCGTTAGTAGGTGCTGAGTGTAGTCTCTGCTGTCTCTCATAGTTGTTTTCCTGGGCGGGCTTTGGTGATGGGCTTCTTAAGGTTGTTTTTGAGACTGTTCTTTCCCTTGTCCCTTCAGTTGCTTCGGTTGTTTGCATTGTAGATTTTTCTGGGGTTAGGGGGGAGGGAAGTCCCCGCTGTGTTTCATTGGAGTGGTTTAGTAATGCGCCAGCATCTTTTACGAAGAAGAACTTAGATTACATTTAAGGGTTGATAACCGGATATTTGCTTTTTTTCAAGTGGTGGAGGGCCATCGCTTAGCTTTATCAACATTGGCGTGTGGACTGAGACTGCGTCGGCCGTTGTGCCAACCGTTGCCGTGTTCTCCACATTGCTGGATGGAACATTGACTGGTTGATTCATAAGTACTTTAAGAACCTTGTTCTTCTTTTTCCGGTTGTTGATTACACTAGTGACGCTCCGCCGTTCCTTACCCGATCGCATTCTGTTGGGCTGACCAGGTACACGTCTCTTTTTGTTCCCAATGTTCTCCGACACTATCCGATGCTACTAGTAAATGTAAGTGTAGGTGACTGGATTCTCTGAGAGTGTACCGGCCTTTTCAGTGGATTCAGGGTCTCAGGCTGCTTACCTTAGTTCAACCTGACCTAGTCACCCTCTGTTATGTCAAGAATCTGACTGCGAATTAAAGTTAAAGGATGAAGTTACTTAGTTGATTAAGATTCAGATATTCACTACAGATTAACTAGTTCAGGGTCTTGAGGGCTTAAAGGATCAGGTGCTCAATACTGAGCAGTGAGGGGTCTTCTGTAGTAGGTGAGCTAGTCCGGGGACTTAGGTTCTCAGTCCTCACAATACTGCAACTCCCACTCTTCTGTGGCTTTTCTGTAGCAGTATTGTATTCTTGTAGCTCCTTGCCCCCGGTGCAGCAAGAGGCTTTTCTGTAGCAGTATGCACTATCCCTACTCCCAGCTGGATGCTGGATGCTACCAGGGTCCTACAGCCACCACCACATGAACAGCAGGAGCAAATTTGGGCTGAACTGTGTAGAGCTGCAGGAGATTGTATTATATTATGTATATTGTGTGGCTGAAGTGGGGCCCAAGGAGTGTGAATGCTGAAGATGGAGTGGCCGCTCAGCCTCTCTTTCTGTTTTTGAATCCAGTCACGCACAGTCGCTCTCGGACAGCCTGTTGAATCCGCTGCTCCCCCGCTGCCCCCTCCCCGTCACCGCTGTGTGACACGCTAACACCCGCTGACACCTGGGAAACTCAGATCTCACCGGCTTGCTTGCTTGCTGGCTTGCTCGCAGGCTCCGCTTACTGGCTCCGCTTGGTCCACCTAGTCCGCAGGTTTACTGCAATTCCCGCCAAGTTTTCCGGGAGCAGGAGGGTGCAGATTCCCAGGGCAGTGTAGCGCCTCCCACAGCTCTCGTGACGCGATTTGGGTTTCGAAGCGGCGGCGGTGATAGCAGTGATGGCGATGATGAAAGCGGTAGCGGCGGCGGTTGTGTTTCGAAACCCTCACTGATTTCCCCCGCTCCGCTCTGCTCCGCTCCACTGTGCTGCCTGGCTCTGATCTGGTCTGGTCTGGTCAGTTAGGGGCTGAGATATGTATCATGTTTGTGGAAAGAAAGCCTGCGTCTCACTACCAGTTGTGTGGGAGAGCTTTGGTTATCTAGCTTTATGCATACATCACATTAAACAACTGAGGAAGATCCATTCTACCACCAAAGGAGGTGCGCAGGGGAAGACAGTTTTGAGATTTTCTCAGCGATGGTTCCTCCAGTAGGGGTATCACTAAATGTATTAAGAAGGAAGCAAGCTCAATTCATAGAGAGGCTGGCTAATGACAACGCTGCTGCTTTAGCTAACATTACTAAAGAGATGATTGCAATGCGTAGTATGATTTTGCGAAACAATATGGATTTTGATCTGATGTTAGTAAAGGAGGGTGGGGTCTGCAAAGTAATCAAAACACATTGCTGGTACCTAGGCCTTCTGGGAACGGTGACTGTAATATTTCTACTCCTGTTTTTAGGTCAATCCTGGGGCAGCACATACGCTGCATGTGCTCTCACTTGTGAGACACTTTTGTTTACAATAAAGGGCTTGGAGACCTCTCATTGCTTAGCATGTGTTGCCTTTAGTTTCACTGTTCTTTTCTGCCTACTAATTGGCCAGCTCAGGCCAAGTGTCGCTTCTGTTACTTTCTTTGGAGCATGGACCGAGTTCAGATTAATTTAACTTTTTGTAAAAAATGTCTTTATTGAGTTTTGTGCATAAAACAGAAAAAACATAACGAACGAACTTTGTCGCTCAGATTAATTTAACTTATTTAGTGCCCGTACGCTGCTTGCATTGTGATTGAGGTACTATTTCTTCTTCAACCCTCCCACTCTCCTGTGCCCCTGTCTGGTGCTCTTTCCCCCTCTCCTACATCTCCTTCTTTTTTAGAGCAGCCCTTGCTGCCATTGTCTTGCAGTTGCATACAGACCTGATATATCCCTCCTTTCTGAGTCACGTCATTGTATGAAACGTTACTCTACTCTGCACCACTTCACTATGCTCTACATCACTCCACTCTACTCTACGCCACTCCACGCTATGCTACTCTTCTCAACACTCTACTCGACTCTGTGCCTCTCCAGGCTGCCTACTCTACCCATCTCTACTCTACACCACTCTATACTACTCTACTCAGCGGCACACCACGCTAGGCCACTTCACTCTGCTCTAGTGTACACCACTCCACTCTACTCTATACCACTCCACTACACACCACTGTACTCTATGCCACTCCAATCTACTTTAAACCACTCTGTACCACTGTACTCTGCTCCACTCTACGCCACTCAATTCTGTGCCATTCTATTCCACTCTATGCCACTCTATACCACTATACTCTATGCCACTCCGTCAATTCACTCTATGCCACTCTACTTTACTCCACTCTGCGCCTCTCCTTTATGACACTCTGCGCCACTCTACCCAGTGCCACTCTACGCTACACCTTCTACTCTGCAGCACTCCATACTACTCCACACCACCCTACATCACTCCATTCTTTGCCACTCTACACCTCTCCACTGTACAACACTTTAATCAACACTAAACCACTTAACTCTACTCCACTCCACTTTAAGCCACTCCAGTCTACTCTATGCCACTCCACACTGCTTCACTCTACGCACCTCCAGGCCACTGAATTCTACACCACTCTGTTTCACTTTTGCCACTCTACGCCATTATTATCTATGCCCCTCAACGTCACTCTACTCTACTCCAATCCACTTTATGCCATTCTGCACCACTCCTCTATGCCCCTCTACTCTGTACCACTCTGCTCTACACCACTGTGCTATGTGACGCTCCACGCCACTGTACTCCATGCCACTTCACTCTTTGCCACTCTATGCTATTCTACTCCATGCCACTCTACTCCACAGCACAGCACTACGCTACTCTACTTTGCGCCACTCCACTCTGAGCACGCCACTCAATGCCCCTAACATTAAGCCATTCGGAGCAGCAGCCATTCCGCATAACATGGCTAAAAGACATTGGAAAGCCATTAGCTCTCGTGTAGATGAGACCTTTTGGCCTTGCCATTACTTTTTATTAATTTGTGTAGGGCCTTGCTTATTCTCCACCTGCCACCACTCCACTTCACTCTATGCCACTCAAGTCTACTCTATGCCACTCTACTCTGATCCATTCTATGCCACTCAATTCTACACCACCGTACTCCATTCTACTATACTCTATGCTACTGCACTCCACTCTACTCTACGACACTCCACAATTCACCACTTTACGCCACTCCATACCACTCTACTCTACTCTGCTCTGCTCCACTCTATGCCACTCCACTAACTTTTAGCCATTCTGATCAGTAGCCTTGAGACTGTACAACATGGCTAAAAGACATTGGAAAGCCAATAGCTCTTGCATGGGCGAGAGTGACCTATTAGCCTTGCCATTGTTTGTTAGTAATTTGTGTAAGGCCTAGCTTACATTCAGTGTGTCCGACTATGGGAATACGAATTCCAGAAGGAGGCTAGATGTTTGAATGAGTCAGTGGTAACAGATTTAACAGATTTGGCAGTAAGTGACAAAACATGAGAGATGTGAACGCCTGGACCGCAATAGAAAAAAAAAACTATACGGACTCTATCTTGCTTTTGCCATATGAACATATTGCCTCAGCATTATTAATGCATGTATAAGCTTCAAAGACTAATAATGAAGTGTATTTAAAGAGCTCAGCTTTGGGTGGCATTTTTCAAAGCTGTACTACCTGCAGTAGGAACAGTGCACTGTTTAACATGTTATCAAATGTAACAGGAATTCGTTGTTAGATGTATAATAAATGCACTGAACCACTGGGTAACTTTCCATTTCTGAATGTGAGTATATCTATGTGTGTCTACAATTTTTGTCAGACATTTTGCTGGAGTTCTGATTAATAAAATCTCGCTCTCAAAGCGATCATGCTTATGAATTTTATTAAAGACTCAGGTGTTGTCAACACATTGCTGCCCAATTTAGGGGAATAGTCCTACCCTTGACATAATTGTTGTTACATTGCCTACGAGGAAACTGCAGTAAAAATGTCAACTTTGTACCGGAACGCTTAGGTCCTGCTGAATGAAATGCCCCAGACTTCCACCAGCAGAAAGAAAGCATGGGGAATATAGGCCAGTGTACCCAAAATTCCTCTTCCTTTGCTGCGTGTGCCGGGAAACTCTAGGGGTAGCTGTGAGCATTACAAATCTTTTAAATAACTTAATGCACATGCACAGATTTACACCTCTGCTAAAATTTACTTTTACACTTGTTTGCAATTTATAAATATTCGCAGTAGACCTCTTTTTTTGGGGGGTATATTTTTATTGAGAAGTACATGTCAGTTTATAAACAATACATTAAAAAAAGGAGTATAAACAAATCAAATTATGGCCACACAATAAATTACTATAAAATGTTACCTTCACAGATTTCTAAATATAAAAAAGATAATACATGTATCAAAAGATACAATAGTTGAGGTACTCATAAAACCTGGAAAGGAAGAAATAGGAAAGGTGGACTAGAGAGGAGATGATAAAGATAGTTTACAATATGTAGTAAACCATGTATTATAGATAGTTGGAAGATAGTAGCGATAATATCATACTAATATTTCAAGTGAAGACATTCCCACTAACTCAACAATTTCCAATAGGTGAACAGTAAGTCCTAATTCAAATAACAGTGTTACTGGCTAAAGCATAAACAGTCCTAATGATAACATCAACAGCATGAATATAAATAATGATGGTAATGAATTAATAAGGAAAAGAAAAACAAGAAGTGATTTCCTTATTGTAGTTCCTAATTAGATGAAAAATCTGAAATATTACCAGAAATAGAATATTTATTAGCTAGAAAGGGGTTCTAAATTTGGATTAAAGTTCCAACATTGTCCTGTAACATCATGTAATAGAACTAATTTTTCCGTTAAAGGAGTGGACAATTGTATAGCTCTGTGTAGAGAGGCAGTTGTGGAAGACCAATATTCCTTCAAAATTGGGCATTGGAATAAAATGTGTAGTATATCGCAGTCCTCCTGTGGGCACCTCCAACAGGTAGATTGGTTTAGTAAACCTGCTGACTTGAGTTTTTGAGGTGACCAGTACCAGTTATAAGGAATTTTGAAAAGAGTAAATTTCATTCTGGCCTCTCTGATTCCCTTATCCATGTTCATAATAACATTTCTAAGTATTGTAACACTGGGGAATCCTCAACTATCCAAGGAAATGGTCTTAGCCTACGAAATGGGGCTTGTTTTAGTTGTAAGTATTTACCCTCTTGGGAGGCAGGGAGTTGAAATTCTATCTGAAGCATTTCAAAGGTTTTAAGCTCACTTTCTAAAGTGAGCAAGTGATCCAAAGTTAGAATACCTGCTCTCTCCCTTATATCCCAGGATATAGTCAGTTTACCTATTCTAATATCAGTTTAATGCCATATGGGGGCCTTTCCATGCAGTCTTGGGTCACTCTTAAGGAGTTTGTGGGCATGTATCCACATCTTAAGCAAAGATTGAATAATAGGTTTGGAAGTTTGTAAAGCAGGTGAATTATGAGTGTATAGAACATGTGCAAACCTGAAGTTCGCTGTACAGTTTGTCTTACAATAAGAACCCATAGTGGGGGATCATCCTGTCTGAGCCAAAGATAAACCTATTGAGATAAATGGAGGGCTGTATAGTAATGCTCAATACACGGTAAACTAAGACCTCCATATCGCCTGTGAGCAATCAATTTTGAGATTTTAAGCCTAGGTCTCAGGGATCCCCAAATAAAGGTTTTAATATCTTTGTCAATATCTCGCAACATTGATATTTTAACTGTCAAAGGCAACATACCTAAAACATAAGTGAAACAGGGCACTACAGTCATTTTCACTGCCTGTACTCTACCCCAAACAGACAAGTTAAGATGGGATAATTTTTCATACTCTGACTTCGTTTTGGCAATAAGTGGATCTAAGTTATCTTGAATCATACGTTCTAAACCTGTGTTGATGTAAATACCTAAATACTTCAGGCGGTCCACTTTTCATTGAAAATTATAGCCCAAAATAGCTGCTTTCATTTATAAAGCAGTACAATGGACAATGGTAGAGCTTCACTCTTACTCCAATTGACTTTGTAGCCAAAAATGATCGAGAAGCGAGAAATGGTAGACATGAGTCTAGGGAGTGAAGTAGGCAGATCAGTAAGTGTCAGCAATATGTCATCTGCATAAAGAAGTAGTTTTGATATCCCTGCTGGTGTAGGAAGGGCTGCTATTCGTGAACACTGTCTTAACGCCGCAGCCAGCAGTTCAAGTGCAAGAAGGAACAAAAGGGGCGATAAAGGGCAACCCTGGCGGGTTCCTCTTTGCACTAAAAAAGATTTTGAAAGGAAACCCCCACAATTCACTAGTGCGGATGGTGTCTCATATAATCATTTGACCTTAGAGATCTATTCATTACCTAACCCCAGCCTATGTAGTGTACGGAACATATAGCTCCATTCAATACGGTCAAAGGTCTTCTCGGCATTTACGGATAAGGCTACTCTGTCTTCTCCAGCATCCTTGGAAACCCAGAGTATGTGAGCCAAAGTGCGTAGATGGTTACGAGAATTTCTGCCTGGCATGAATCCCACTTAAGAATTATGTATGAGATTAGCGAAAACTTGTTTGAGTCTTTTGGCGAGAATGGTGGCTAATATCTTTGAAACTGTATTTAGAAGGGAAATTGGACGATAGTTACTGCAGTATAATGGATCTTTCTCAGGTTTGGGAAGGACCGTTATGATACCTTTATTTGTTAGAGAGGAGAGGCTACCAGTTTCCTCTGCTTTTTTATAGGACTCATAAAGGGCATCTATTGCTTCTGGTTTTACCCAACGGTAAAATTCCCCAGGAAAACCATCTTCTCCCGGTGCTTTATTGTATGGAAGATTAGAGATTGCTTGGGCAATTTCATCTTTTGTTATTTCGCCTGCCAGTATGAGCCGATCCTGTTCTTTGAGGCGGGGGAGTGTTATTTTATCAAAAATTCCTGATCTTTGTCTTGATCTTCATCAACCTCTGAGCTATATAACTTTTCATAATAATCTGCAAATGTATTAGCTATTTCCTGAGTCTCAGTTATTAGCTTACCTTCAGAATTATAAATAGCTGGAAATCCTGTCATAGCTTCTCTGTTTTAATCGTGGCGCTAGTAAACGACCGGCTTTTTCTCCTTGTTCGTAATTTCGAGCCTTAAGTCTATATATGTATATAGTGTATTAAGCTCCATTTTAGCCTTTTCCAATCTACATCTGGAAGCTTCTGTTGGATTGGTAAAATGAGCATGTGTCAGGGTTTTGATATCATTTTCTAAAATAGTCTTTTCTGTTCTACGTTTATTGGCTATGGCAGTATCTCTCATAATTTGCCCCCTAATGGTGGCTTTTGCATGTCACCCTCGGGTGAGTGAGGGTTCTCGTCTTTAAAAGTATTATTTTCTTGGCCTCCCTTCCTCATACACACATGTCTCCTTCTTAGGACATTAGCATTTCATCACTTTTTGTGAGATACATTCATTTGGAGTCAGTGATGTCTGATGCTTTATCTTTCTCCACCATTCGTACCCCTTAGTGTGATATATATTTAGTACAGCAATTGCTGTGGGTCTTTAAGTTTTTAGTTTGATTGGTTCGATTGGTTGCCCGGTTGCAGTAGACACATTATTTATCCTACAAGCTGATGCTTTGTTAGCATTTATCTCTGTATGGACATGACTGAACATACAGGTTTGGCTTTTGATGAGGACACAGTACAGGCAATACTTGATACACCTAGTATCCTAGATACTCATATCTCACAGACTTTATCAAATGCAGAAGAATGGACAAAACTTAGCAACATCAAGAAACATCAAGTACGTACCATTCTACATGCCGCCATCTTGACAGAATATCTTAGAGGCAATATAGCTCCTCCAGGCCTTATTGTATCCAATACCCCTAGATTATTTTTAGACAACAAAGTCTTTGTTACCAACTGGTCCAAAATAGCCTGGCGTTGCACCAGGGACTGGCTCGTTTTGATAATTACGACAGCGAAAGAAACTGCTGATCAACTAGTCATTGAGATCCAATCTCTTGAAACACAACTTAAATCAGGCATACAAATCTCAGTATATAAAAAGAAGCTTGATGAGATTACAAAAAATCTGAACGAGATCAAAGACGATCTGGTCAAGTATAAAATCGACAAACTCAAGAAAGATCTTGACAGATTCTCTCTTGAAAAGGTATATCCCTATACTGCTGACGGTTACCAGGCAGGCCTTGTCAAAAAGGGTAATAAGAAAGGTACAAGAGGTTGGCGAAGAGATACGGACGAGTGGACCTCTAACTCTGATGAGTGGAGTGATTCCACTGACTCAGACACAGACCAATCTCTTTTCCGTCAACAAAGACGAGGCAGGGGTAGAGGCAGAGGCTACACTTTCCCCCAGAATCAACAAACACCTTGGTGGCCACCACAACCATGGTCTTTTCCACCTCCTCCTTTTCACCCTGGCCCACCTTATGGTGGCCCATCTTATCAACCTTTTTTGGGACAGGGCAGAGGACGAAGGGGACGCAGGAGAGGCAACAGAGGCCAGACACCGGAGACTCCCAGAGTCAATTGGAACCCGGCACTGGAACAGAGAATCACGAGGAGCATGGCAGCCTCCACGAGCGAGCTAACAACTTAATTGTCAACTTGAGCAGCAAATCTCTTACTGAACTGGAGATCTGTGTTCTGTCCAAAGGTCTAGGTTTTGTACCCACAAAACTTGGCGATGACTTTATGACACACAAGGAACTGGCGGAATTCTTTCGGAAAATACGGCTGTGTTTTTTCTTTAGTGATGCAGAGACCGAAACACACGATGAGAGTTCCAATACTGGACTCCGCAACAAATCTACTTTCTTGCCCACTTCACAACAGGTTCCCCCTGAAGTCCTTACGTTCGAAAAAGCGGTTTTGAAGGACTACGAATTGGGCCTCAGTCACACCAATCAAGGTTTTTGCAACCTGTCCAATTCAGAGACAAATTTGGGTAATGATCCCTTTATCACGATCAAGCCAGCTGATAAGGGGGGAGCGACGGTAATTATGGATACAGAGGTCTACAGACAAGAATGCCATAGACAGCTAGAGAACACTAATTTCTATACTCGTATTGCACTAGATCCAACTAGGCGATTACTGCTGAAAATTAAGTCTTTGGTAGAGGAAGGGAGAGAGGCTGGCTGGATTACGAAAAATGAGGCCGATTTCCTGATCCAAAAAAATCCCAAAATACCAGCCTTCTATGCCCTCCCAAAAATCCACAAGAATCAGCGACCCCCTCCTGGGAGGCCAATAGTATCTGGAATTGGGTCCCTCCTGGAGCCTTTATCGAAATTCGTGGACCATTTCCTCCGTCCATTTGTATCTTTAATGCCATCTTATTTACAGGATACCAAACACGTCTTGCAACATCTTGAATCCCTCTCCTTTGATCCCAATAGTCAACTGATGGCCACATACGACGTGGAAGCGTTGTATACGAACATACCGCAGGATGCCACTTTAGAGACAATACGGGATCTATTAGAAAGTAATCCACGTGATGACCAAACACCCAATGATTTTGTTATGCAATGTGCGACACTGGCACTAAAAGAAAACTTTTTTAGTTTTGAAGGCCAACTGTATTGGCAAACAACTGGTACTTCCATGGGGAGTACCTGTGCACCTAGTATGGCCAACCTGTACATGCATAATTTTGAGACTCAACACATCTATCCTCTACACAATCCTTACCATGGCCAACTGAAACTGTGGAAACGCTATATAGATGACATCCTGGTCATCTGGGAAGGTGACCAGGAGTCTCTAGAAGACTTCTCTATATGGCTCAATACACGGGATACTAACTTGAGGTTTACTGGTGAGAATAATAACTTCTCCATTCCCTTCTTGGACCTCCGACTATACCCCAAAGATGGGAGGATCCATACTGAGCTATATCAGAAACCGATGGCCCGTAACTCCCTACTGAGCTTTCATAGCTTCCACCCAAGGGCATTACTTACCAACCTTCCAGTCGGTCAATTTCTTAGACTGAGGAGAAATTGTTCAGAATTGGTGCAGTATTATAAACATGCCAAAAAGCTAACTGATGAACTAGCTGCACGACATTATCCAGTACAATTGGTAAAAAGAGCGGCAAAAAGAGCACGCAACAATGACAGGGGGGCACTCCTGGAAACATACACCAAACCCAAATTAGATAGATTGGTATGTGTGACAACTTTCAGTAACTTAACTACAAATATAAAAAGGGCCATCAACAAGAATTGGCACATACTCAATACAGGCAAGCTGACATTGGACTCACCTCTGTTTGCATTGAAACGGAGCAGTAACTTGCAGGACCTCATGGTACATACACGACCAAGAACTGTTGTACATCACAACAGCCAGTCAACACTATGGAACACTAATCCTGTGGTTGGTCATTTTCCATGCGGATCCTGTTCGTGCTGTCCCTTCACCAGTCACACTACAGAGCTGGACATTTTACCGGGGAGACCATGGAAATTGAATAACCACACCAACTGCAACACCAGTGGGGTTATATATATGATTAAGTGCCCTTGTAATTTGATTTACATTGGAATGACATGTCGCAAAGTACGACAAAGAATTACTGAGCATCGTAGTACCATCCGATGCAAAAAATCGAATACACGCATGACTAGGCATTACCTTGAGCAGGGCCACACAGAAAACGACCTTCAATGGGTCATTATTGACAAACCTCATTATGATGTTAATATGGGACCATTGGAACAAGTTCTATTCCGCCGTGAACAACGGTGGGTGTTCCGTCTCAAAAGCCACTTGAGGGGTCTGAATGAAGATATTCCCTGGTGCTCTGTGTAACCTCTTCCGGGTCTCCTGTATCATCTTCTCCCATTTGTAGTTGCCGCACAACACCACACATTTATGTTGCGTTACTGGTCTGATTTCCTATGGGATAGACAGCCTAATACATGCATTACATATGCAATTACCAATACTATGTGTTTTGGATTTGGCATCTGGCTCCACGTTTTGGAACGATTTTATGGAGTGCTTCCATTTATTTAGCCACCATATCTGCATGTGTATGACTGTGGTCATATAGCCCCCCCCTTTTGTATAGAGCTCCCGTTTTTGCTGACTTTACGACATATCACACGGAGGCAACACTAGACGTCCTGGGTTTGTCATTCTGTTGTACTTGGACACATAACATTTTTCAATGTTAAATTGGTGGTAACAATTACTATAGCCTCAATACGGCGTATTGTGCTGTATTCCAATCGTGTCTGGCGCCTCCGCTTTACAGCAAACTACATTTCCCATGATTCTGCGCTGCCCGGAAGTTATTTGCTGCACTTCCGGGTTTACGCACTCACGAAGATACACGGGAGCTGTCATAACCACTGCACAACGCGCAGTCTCTCCCCAGCGGGTTGGTGCTCTAATTAGGCTGAGACAGACTAACGGAAGGTAATTAAGGGAGTGAGTGTGGTAAACCGGTATTGTTATGGGTGTTGGAGTTATCGAGTGCCTTTTCACTAACTTAACCTGTATTGTCAAAACCGATAATTCTGAGAGCTGGGATCGGGCGAGTGACGCCCTGGAGTGAGCGGGGGAAACCGGCAAGGTTATGGGTGTCTGAGATATCGAGTGCATTTTCAAATCGGGTCAGTGCAGTTTTCATTACCTTAACCTGTATTGTCAAACTCTATGATTCTAAGAGCTGGGAGCGGGCGAGTGACGCTCTGGACCCACTCTTTGGGAATATTGATCTTTATGTGTGTCTTTCTACATACAGACGATTGTAATTTGACATACAGTCCGTCCCATACATCTACATGTGACACGTGGCGTGAAGTGAATGCGTGTCACACCCCTCCACCCTCCCCTTTCCTTTCTTTTGGGACATGAGAACAATCTAATTTTTATTTGAAATACTAATTTTTATTTGAAATACTGCTGTTTGGGTGAATTTTACATAGTGCTTGCCACACTATACCGATTGAGAGCAATACTTATCTATTAGTCTATATGTTTTTTCGTGCAACATGTGAAAACCATTTTGAACCAGTCTTTTATCTTTCTAGCAATCTGTGCTCTTTAGCACCATTCGTCGCAAGGTAGAGGTAAATTAATATTACCCCTAGGTGAGTTCCTAGAATATACTCACTCACCAGAATGATTTGTGGTTTTATCACGTGTGCAACACATTTCACGTGTGTGGTGTGTCTTTTGGTATGTGGAGGTTGACCTTTTAAGTTGGTATAAATGACAATGAACTGTGAATTTTTTTCAGAGACACTGTACCGGACTGCTGCTGGTCCTTTTGTCATTTATAACCTACCAACGAGTATGGTCTGTAACTCATTTATTTTGATTACACGAGCAGAGTGATATATTGAGAGGTCCTGATGAATGCCGCGAACAATTAAGTCATCTGGCAGAAACATGTCGACCACCAATTACTAGGATATTTTGTAAATCCTAGATCACTTCATTTTAATCCTAGCTGATGGGAACTACTATTAAAATTGATTTTGTTACCCTGTAGCTAGTTTTACTTACCTACACACTGTTTCATTTCACACTCTGCCCCTTACTCCCCCTGTCACTTTGGATACCCCCATCAAAACACCTCACGCTCCTCTCTTGTCCCTTTTTTTGAGAGTTGTAGCCCACACTGTATACCTTGCGGTTACAGTGTGCAAGAGGGGACCCAATGATGAAGCATGTCACCCTCGGGTGAGTGAGGGTTCTCGTCTTTAAAAGTATTATTTTCTTGGCCTCCCTTCCTCATACACACATGTCTCCTTCTTAGGACATTAGCATTTCATCACTTTTTGTGAGATACATTCATTTGGAGTCAGTGATGTCTGATGCTTTATCTTTCTCCACCATTCGTACCCCTTAGTGTGATATATATGGCTTTTGCAGCTGCCCATAAAATTTGTGGAGAAGAAACTGAACCTTTGTTGTCTTTCATATAAGTAGTCAAATGTGATTGTAATTGTGATTTTTCTGTCAGTAGTTTGTATCGGGATATGTTTAAACGCCATGGTTTCCTACAAGGACGTTTCAGACCCAAATCAAGCTATAGACTGATAAGAGCATGGTCTGAAAGTGCAATTTCTAAAATATCACAATCAAGTACAATGTGGTATGATAGAATGTGAAATAAGAAAATAGTCTATTCAATAATAGGAATCATGTACTGCAGAGTGATATGTAAACCCCTTATTTGAAGGATGTAGTGAATGCCAAATGTCAGTCAACCTATGATCTTCACGGATGTCTCCCAGTATTGCTCTATCTCTGCCATTTGTGGTGTCTAGGGGGCCCGTTCTGTCTAAGATCACATATGGGGTAAGATTCCAGTCACCCCCCAGAGCTATTTTGGAAATTCCCATCTCTGTTAGAATTCTGTTTAGATGAAGGACAAAAGGAGCTTTGTTTCCAACGGGGGCATAAATGGACCCCACTCCTAATATGTTATTATTATGACCATCTTCATCTGACCAGGACTGTAGTATTTGACATTGTAGTGTTTTCCGTATCAGAATGGCTACACCACATATTCTAGTAACAGTATGGGACGTAGGATCTCCTGACGTGTGAGAAGGAGGTTTGCAGCTGTAAAGAATCTGGCCTACCCAATCTCGTTTTAATTTTTCTGATTCTATACCGGACAGATGTGTATCTTGAATGAGAGCAATATCTGTATGTTTGGACGCTAAATAGGAAAGAATGTTCTTCCTTTTAATGTAATTAGTAAAGCCATTGACATTGATAGACACAATGTGCATAGGACGAGTCATGATGCTGATTGGCAATGTTAGAGTATGTTTGTATTGTGTGAGAATGTATCAAAGAGGGTAAAAAGGGAAAGGAAGGTTGATAAATGATGTGGGAATATGGTAATGGAAAATCACTGAAGCGAGGGAGAGAGAAAAAAAAAGTATAATTAACCTGAAACCAATATGTGCAAATATGATCACAAAATATTGATAATACTAAACTTCAATTGGTGTAAGTACACCGCTGTACCTGCTAGAAAGGAAAAGAACACTACAGATCAAACAATGTATATCTTTCGTCGGTAGGTCTAAACCTCAATGCCAGATGCAGACTTCCCAGGAGAGAACATCACACGTGGTAAACAGATTATGAAAAGAACCAAGCCATGGAGTTATAAAGTCCATCTAGGAGATTTGTATAGACAAATACAGTATGAGATACACATGGTGTAATGAACAACAATGTAGGAGAAAAGGAAATGAATCATATCCATCAGAGATAATAACTGGAGTAAAATAGTATTAAAATTATATTAATACATAGCATGCATATATACACATCTAGCTGGAAGAAGCAACAGTGGAAGGTTTAGCATCAGATACTTTATCAAAAGACGTGGATGACTTCAGAGGTGATCTCGATTTGTCTCTGGTATTTTCGTGTGTGAGTACTTCTACACAGTGGACCACTTTATCTCTGTCAGACTGTTTCTTAAAGGTACGGACGTGTAATCTACCAGTACGCTGGGTTTGAGGATCATTCTGTAATTGAAGTTGACTGTTCATAGTTGTTTCGGTCAGGGGGGGCGGTGTTAAGTCCATGTGTTGGTCCTCTAAACTGTCCAGGAAGCGTACCAGATCTTCAGGCTCTGTGTAATTTCTTGATTTCCCATCCATTGTAATCCACATTGTAGCAGATTCTAAAAGACCATATTTAATATCCCATTTCCGAAGTCTTGGCTTAAGTTGCAGGAACGCTTTTCGTTTGGTATTGGTTTCAGTGGAGAAGTCCGCAGCAATAAATACTTTATGGCCTTCTAAGTCATAAGGACCATGTTTACGAGCAGCTGTTAGTACTTGACGGACCTGTTCATGACGCAGGAGACATGCAATTATTGGTCTAGGTCTAGATTCAAGGGTTGAAGTTGTAGTTCTTGACCGAATCCTGTGAGCTCTCTGCAACTCAAGGGGATGCTCAAAAGATATGTTCAGTAGCCGCGGTATCAAGGTTAGTAGCAAGCTCTTCACATCATTATTAATTTCCATTTTTCCTGGAATTCCAAAAATAGAATGTTATTTCTTCGGGCCCTGTCTTCCAAATCTCTTACTTTTTGTTTTAAATGCCAGATATCTGGACCCCAACACTCTGCATTATCTAATCTTTCTTCCAAAAGGGTGTTTCGTTTATCTAGAGTTTCCACTTTGGTGTGAAAAAATTTCGGTCCATCCTTATTGGCTTTATTTCTGTTGCGAGATCTGAGATTTTGACATCCATAGATCCCAATCATTGTCCCACAGCAGAGATCTCTTTTAAAATAAGGTCCATAGAAGCACTATCTTGTGGGACAGTAGTAGAAGTGCCCGAAGGTAGAGTGTTCCCTACTACTTGTGTAAACAAAGACTTTCTATTAGGTTTTCCACTGGCCATACTGTTATACTTTAGGGTTAGCGAAAACAAGAAATAAGTGCTGCATGGTAACCAAATATGATATCCAGTTGCCTCACAAAGCAGTTAGGTAGTAACACTATAAGCACAAATACATATTTGGATATGGACAGACTTCTGGGATTCTCAAAAATTATGGCTGCATGTTTTCAAACAAGTTGTACTGAAAAACAGTCTATTAGAAATGTCACTCTGCTTTCCCCTGTTTATCTAAGTTCGCTCTGCACCCTTTGCTGGTGGGACTTTCCATGTCTTCTTAAATGTGTAGCAGAGGCTAAGCTGTCAAATGAAGAGAAATACCTTAGGTGTGAAAGTTCTCATATGCTTCCCCTGCGCCCTGTGAGAAGTACAAGAGTAATGCAAAAACACACTGCAGCCATTCCACTTCAAGAAAGGGAATTCCACTTAACTCTTTAGAATCAGGTTGTGTTTCCTGACAGAATGAGTAATCTTATACAGACTTCTGGGATTCTAACAAATTATGACTGCATGTCTTTAAAACAGGGGTTGCTGAAAAACCAGTCACCGGGCATTCAGAAATGTCACACAGTTTTCCCCTGCTGTGTTTCCTGACAGAATGAGTCGTTTTATCCACAGACTTATGGGATTCTAAAAAATTATGGCTTCATGTTTTCAAACAAGGGGTGCTAAAAAACAGGGTATCAGAAATGCCGCACAGCTTTCCCCTGCCTAGCCAAATTCCCTCTACACTCTCTGCTAATAGGAATCCTCATGTTACATGGCAGAGACTAAGCTGGCAAATGGAGAGAGATAAATACCTCAGAGTTGAAAGTTCTTATATGTTTCTCCTGTGTCATGTGAGCAATTCAAAAACAGGCAGCAGCCTTTCCACTTCAAGAAAGGGGATTTCTCTTAACTCTGTAGAATCAGACTGTTTCCTGACAGAATGAGTCCTTTTTTTCAAAGACTTCTGGGATTCTAAAAATTATGGCTGCATGTTTTCAAACAGGGGTTATGAAAAACAGAGTGTCAGAAATGCCAAACAGCTTTCCCCTTTTTAGCTAAATTCCCTCTACACACTCTGCTGACAGGAATTCCCATGTTACTTAAGAGTCTATGCTTCTCCTGTGTCCTGTGAGAAATACAACAGCAATTCAAAGACAATTAAATTCCCCTGAAGTTGCCTCTGTGTTTAAGCAAGGAAAGTCACTTATCTCTTGAGCGGCTGACTGTTTCCTGACAATGATTTGTGATTCTCAACCCACCGACTTCAGGATTTAATTTTCATTGAAGAGCTGGTTAACTGAAATTTCTTATGTGAAAAATAACCTAAATGTTACAGCGCTGTTGTCTCATTAATGTTGCTTTCATTCTGGCTTCAAGGACACCTGTTGACAGCTGAATTGAAGAATTCTTCCCTCCGAGTTCTACACAGAGGTGGCCATTTCAGTTGGTGGCCAGACTCCGCCCCCCGGAGTAGACCTCCTTGAAAACGGCATATGGCTCAGATTTCCAGCCATACTTCTTGGAATCTTCATTATTTTTAAACACTTTCTTAGCATTTTTCACATTCAGGGTCCAGTCATGTTTAAAAACGGCGAATCATGCTATCAGTCCAAAAGACCATAACAAGGAATGTACATCATACAGTAACATGATACACATGTCCAAGTAGGTGTAGTAGCAATTGGAATGGTAATGTTAGTGCAGGCAGGTAACCTTACCTTCTTTAGCCACCCAAACCAGTGCTTTAAGTCTCATGCTGTAATATGAACAATTGCAGGAAGAGGGTGGGGAAAGCCAATAAGCAGGGAACTAATGTTTAAACCCAACATAGGGCACAAGGAACTGCTAATTCGGTGGGAAAGGCCTAGTAGCATTAGTAATGTAATGGGAAGGCAGGTAAGGGGACAGTTTGTGGAAAGGTAGGGGCAAGTTATGAGGTCCCGGCGTGCTCAGCTCTGGTCAGTGTGTGAAGTGTATGTGGTACGTGGCCTTGTCGGTGAGGGATAGAGGCACAATCCTCATCTGATACCTCATCTGAGACAGAAAGTAAGTGGCCATCAAGAGTTATCATGGGACAGTCATGCATGATCTGATCCCAATGCGTGTGTATGTTCAGGGCTGCCTCCACCTTTCTGCACCTCTAATGTCATATTGTCACCCTCACATTCTGCCCACTTAGTCAGTACTCGTCTCCAACCTAGAAGTGGAGGGCCTGTAGGGGATTTAGAGAACAATTAAATATGTCAGTCAGCCAATATTAAAGCGAGGTTTGCAAATTTGAAGGTGGTGGTTTTGGTATACGGTTTGGGAAACAGTCCCAGTAGGTAGAGGCCTGTGATCGTATCCTGGTTGTACCCAGTGACCTTTTTTTTTATAAAGGTCATCACTGATTCCCAGCATGGAGTGAGAGTTGGACAATCAAACAACCATGTGGTGGAAATCTGCCCCATCTAGATGCCATCTGGGACAGGCAGCCCGAGCCCCTGAAAACATCCTGTTGATTCGCTTAGGAGTCAAGTATACTCTGTAAAGATATTAGTATTGCATCAATTTAAAGGAAACATTACGAGAGGTGCGAGAGGTATGACTAAGAACATTAACCCAGTCTTGGTCCATCAATTCCAGCCCCAAGACTACAGCCCATTGGTCTCAGAGGGGGGAGAGATCATGTCCAGCTTGGGAGAGTAGTGATCTCTTTTGATAGAAGCGCAATTGATATTTTCTGTCTGTCCTAGTGCCGATAGTTTTAAGGCAGCTGTGATCGGCAGGTTCCAGCCCGTCCCAACCCAACTTCTGCTTAATGGTGACTACCATTGCGCTGTAAAGAAGGAACTGGTGTGGGGGTACATCAAACTCGGTCACCAGGTCTGGGAAATCACTTAGTTGGCAACTAGAAAACCAGTCTCCAGTTGTCGCTATACATCTGTGTTCCCAGTCATGTGACCTAGTCCAGCCCCCTGTATGTGGGAGGCAGAGAAGCATCAACAGTGGGAGATTTTTAGCCTAGGGAAATTGTGCCCTAGTGCATTGCAGCACCTGTGACCACGCAACCCAATAGGAGGACAGCAAGGACACCTCGATTCCTCCTCTGGGCTGAGGATGTGGCATAAGGAGAAAAGTCGCCAGGGATGGCCGTGTGGGAATGAATCGCCCTCTACTACTTCTTGGAATGTTATTGTGACATTTTTCAACTTGCATGTTTTACTATGCTTAATTGTACAGAGTAAGCATATCTGTAATGACATAGTAACTGTACTATGCTAAATTACCCACTGTTGAAAGGCAACTTCATTTGCAAAAGCACATTTTTCACCACCTACACCCCACCACGTTTGAGGTTGATTGACTCCTCCTAGCCTGGAAGGATGGTTACTGCAGACCTTTGGTGGATTAAAGTTTCAACCTGACCCAGTGTGGAAGAGTTTTGAATGAGTTTAATACACAACTTCATGAGTTGGTGGGTTTTAACAAACTTATAAGGCCACCCATGCATGCCTTGTTCCTCGCGGTAGCAAACCCAAGCGTGGGCATTACTACTGCATAATTCAGTGCCCGTGTGACAGAATTACTTAATAGTAAACCCATTCACACCTCAACTTAATAGTAAACCCATTCACACCTCATAGCTGTGAGGCATAAACATACATTTCCAGTTATAAATGGTTTTGTGTATCTGCGGTGTTTCCACATAAGGGAATGGAGGAGGGTGTAAAGTTGAGAGTTCTGGACTAACATAAAGAAGTTCCCAGAAGAGAGTTAGCTAAATGCATGGCCTGCCTTCCAGCAGAAGTGTTGGTTACAATTATCTAAAGAATTTAAAAAACAACAGCCTTGCTATTTGGACCGGATGCTACAAAATTCTATGTAAGCAAATTCATATTTTCACTTCAGGCACAAAACATAATGATTACATTTAGAATTATATTTTCCTGTGTTGATTAGTCACACACTAATTGCATGTTTCAGTGTACAGCTGAAAAATGTGATTTTTAATTTTGCACTGCATTGTCTCATAATAATGTATTCTTTCTTTTTTCGGATTGGACTTCTCATTAATACACAGAAGAAAATAAAGGTAACTTCTCGTCATTTTCTTGAAAAATAGAAAAAAACAGCATATTACCATTTTAACAAAGAACTAAGCAGGAGAATACATTTTCTGATCTTATTTTCTTTTGGTCATTGAAAGGTCTGGACTCAGATACCTGGAAACGTGGAAATGAAAGCTTCTCAAGTCTAATTAGAAACTATTTTAATCACACACTTGTGGCCTCACCTGAGAATTCCTCTGCACAGTTCAAGGATCTGACAGCAACACAATCTCAAAAAGGTAAAGAACACTATCTTCTTTTCACTTTGCAACTCCCACAGCCATGACAAAGTATCTTGGCATCAACTGAAGCATAAAAATATTAGCCCCAACAATTTGTACATGACATCTACAAATGACCTTATCATTGGCCATGCCACAAGGAAGCAGAGAGAAAAATCTGTTTCTGGTGTGCACTATATGAGCATTCATTGTTAATCATTTTTATGAGAATTGTATGGGGAAGGCTAATCTTTGTAGTGCACATTCTGTGAACTGACTTCTGCTATCAAGCTTGTAACGTAAGGAAAAATAAGTGCAGTGAAGTAAATTGATGTGCCCAGGAATACAAAATGTGTACTAAGGAGGGAAATTGAGTTTCCTTGCTCCATAGTCGACAACTTAGTCAGGTTATTATGACTATGTTATCTTTAGTTTTAAACATAAGTATACGGTTCTATACTTGTAACTAAATTACTAAACTAAATTATCTAACTAAATTAGTTCTTGGAATAAGAAATCACTCTGAAACAACTCTTATATATTGCACATGCTGCTTGTTATGCTATGGCATAGAACATAAAACACTATTTAGTACATACATTCTAGTTTGTTATAGAAGTGTTAATTATTGTTTGGGGGATTTGAAGATTTTTCTTTTAAAATACCTTAAACTTATCCTACCTGAAAAGAAAACCCTTTAGTCATTTAGTGAATATTTTCCAGCATTCGCATTGTCCTCAGCCAAACATTTGAATCTACTGAAATGTTCACCGTTAAGCGATGAGACTTATGACCATTCAAAATATTTATATGTATAATTAAACAAATTATACAAACACTAACTGATATATAAATTGAATTTGGCCTTGTCTAGTGCAGCATCACTAATAAGACTAGTAGGACTCCCTGATAGGAACTGGTAGAAATTATAGTTTGATGATCATATCAGTAATGATTAATATACATATACATGTATATGGTACATGTAGATATCACTAAGATTCTTGTTAGTAATTTGGCTATATAAGTATCGGTTTTTAAATTGAGCATATTTAAAAATTTTACTAATCTCTTTAGATTGTGCATAACTGAAAGAAAGAAATGCTTTAAATTATTAGTTAATATGATTGTTTTTCTGTTTTTCCTTAATATGAGTTTATTTTAAGCATTATCAGTTTATTCATTTTCTATAATGTGTTCTCTCTGTTTTTGAACAACAATTTTTTAATGAATTTTTGGACTTTTTTCTAATACTTGTGAAACGGGTGTCACATTTGTGTATTTGAAGGTTTGTTTGGCACTATTAGAAAACACTTTGTCTCAGCATGCAGTGAGAAATAATATCACTTGTCTAAAGTACCTTAAAATAATGATTGTAACCTTTATAGTCTTACCCAGACTTGAGAAAGCAGAATCCACTGAAATCTGCAAAACACTAGCTGACTGCAGCTGCATTGTTTAACATCTCTCTGTCAGTTTAATGCCTGCATACAAGCAAGATTGTGTATCATTAGTATAACTACATTTTTACTTTGAGTGCCTAAACAAAGTTATTGAATGCATCAATCTCTGTTGAAGAGGGATACACAGAGGCTGCAGATATGCACTACAAGTACAACAGTCACTAATAACTATGATTTACATTTTGGTAATTGTAAGAAATTGGGTTATTACTTGAGGGGGTAAGTACTCTTCTCAAGTAATAATTACAATCCTTGCCAGTGTGAACTGGTAAAGTCACTACATAAACCTGAGCTCAAGCCCCTAGTATCTGTCACACAGAGCAGACAGGCTTAACTTGGAGGTAATATGTTGAGTATTAATGCAGTACTTAAACAGTAATAAACTTGAAATGTAAAACAATAAAAGTCTCCAAATGAGTTAGAAAATGGAGTAACATTTAATAAACAAAATTACACCAAAATAACAAAAATAAGGGGATCCAGAGATATGATTTTTAAAACCTTTAACTAGAAATAGCAGCAAGAAGCACAAAGTGCCAATGATAGTCAGTGGTCGCAGTAGAACAAGACCTAAGTGCGATTTGACTATGATCGTGATGGAGCACAGGTCAGTTACATTCACTAGGTTTGTCCTGGTCAAAGATTTTACTTTTTGACTTGTCCCTTAAGTCCCAATCCATCATAGGAGTACACTTCTAAAACCCCCAGGATTTCAGGGGGAGGCACTTAGAGACTCAAAGGGTGGCATATAGAGGCCAGCAGGAAGGTCCAGTACAGGACTAGTTGCCACTGGTCAGATGGGCAGTTGCAGGAAAAGGCCTCTTGTAGCTTGTTGTGTTCCTTTAACGTGAACCAGAGGTCAGACTTATGACTCTTGGAGTCCACTTCTTTGTCCTAGGTGAAAGAGGGACAGCAGGTCTAGTACTTTAGGACTCGTCTCATTTGTCAGACAGCAGGTTCAGTCTTCTTCTGAAATTTCACAGACCCAGGAGAGTTCTGACGTGGATGCTTGGACATGCCACATTTATGCCTGGCATGAACTAGTCCGTAGAAATGACTCCTCGGCACCCCTAACCAATGGGGTAAATGTTCCCTAGGCTAGCCCCACCCTCATTTGCATTTTCAAGATGTTGTAAATTTTTGACAATGTAAAACATGGGCTCTGATGACTGGTAGTGTGTTTGAGGAGTGTACTATGATAATACTAGTATTCTGCCACATCTAACATTAAACACTAGTTTGGAGCAGATCCTGCACCTACAACAAACTCAGAGACAGGTGTCTGGTAGAACAAAAGAGTTTTCCAGCAGCCAAACAGTGGATTCACAAAACATTTTGGCTCCTTGTTTCCCTTATTTGAAGTGCACCCCACTACATGTAAACCAAGCATACCTGTCAAACAGCCATTGACACTGTAATGTCAAAAAGAGACCAACTGAGATTGGAGCCTGCCTGCAATGGGAGACCAAGGAAGAGTGCTGAACAGGTGTAAGCTAACATTTGCCTGAGGCAGGGGAGGCTTCTTTGAACTGTGCCTAATCGCACAGAGCACCTTTTGTACCATATCTAAGTTCCTTGATAGAGCCTAGCATTAAATTGATGGATTTATCAGTGTAGGGGAACTTTCATTTTCATCTGGAGAATACTGAGGACAAATATACTATCTTCCTGACAGATATAATGAGGAGTATAAGGCTACATCAGTTAGTCGAATCTGCAACACATTCTGCAGGACATACACTGGATGGTATTTTTTATAGCAACTTCTATCTCAGGATAATAGATTTCCTCCCTCCGGTTTGGTCTGATCACAAGGCCATGATGTTCACCGTCAATTTAACACAGCTCTTGCCCAAAATGGACAAAACTCTTCAGGCCACAAAGAGTAGAGCATGGCAGAAGATCAGTTCCTCAGATCTTATTTCAGTTCTACCTGAAACCTTACCAGAATTCAACCCTAGTCCTATGTCAGATCCGGATATAACGATCCAGAATTATTCTGCTTGGATTAAAAAAGCAATCTACATTCTTGCCCCCGAAAAGATTTTCTCCAATCGCCACAAGTCTCTCTCAGAACCATGGTTCTCTGAGCATCTAAGAACTCAGAAAAAGCTGTGTAGGAAAATAGAGAAAATCTGGAGCCTTAAATGTGATTCATGAGATAGAGAGGTATACAAGCAATCAATTGCATAATATAAAAAGTTTATACTAGAGGAAAAAAACAAATATTTTACTGACAAGATTATTCAGTAAAGGAGCTTTTGTACACAGTAAAAAATCTAGCAAAATTGCCTGTGCCTAGCAACAGTAGTTGCAGCCAGATGTTTTGCAATACTCTTGCAAAAAGTTTCCAGAAAAAAGTAAAGGAAGTCTTTGACACTTTCATATCCAATAAACCAACAGTGTCTATACCTTCGATGAATACAACACAATTCTAACCTAATATGTTTGAAAAGGTCTCCTCACTTAGCATAGAGCAAGTTTTAAACTTAATTGGATGTATCAAATTGGGATCACCATTAGATCCATGCCCTCCAAACATTGTTCATCTTACCCGTGATCTCTTTAGCACTCAACTGACTATGATTCAGTACAAGATATTTTCCTTTGGAGTGGAAGACAGCCTCCATTCGATCTTTGCTGTAAAAATGACTTGGATCCTCAAGAGCCCAGTAGCTACAGGCCCTTCTCTAGACTGTCTTTCTCAGCCAAACTATTATTGAAGGCTTTGAATCTTAAGCTCATGTCATTCATTGACAGTAACAGCCTTCTGGATTCTAGCCATTGTGGCTTTAGGAAAGCACACAGAGACAGCACTCATAGCTGCATCAAAGGAACTGAGGCTCATATAGAGGAGGTCGGGCTGCACTGATATTATTGGATCTCTTAGCAGCCTTTGATGTGGTCAACCACAATATCTTAATTTACTGACTCACTGTGCAAGGAACAAGTTGTTAACCTCCTCTATAACGGGTTGAACAAACCATGCTGCTAAAAGCAATTTCATCTCCGAACAGTTTCCTCTGCCATGTGGGGTTCACCAGGGCTAGTCATTGAGCCCTATTCTTTTTAATCTGTACATTACCCCACTGGCAAGGCTGATAAAATCTTTTGGCTTTTCAGTGGTGTCTTACACCGATGATACCCAAATAGTGATATCCATCTCTAGCAACCCTGAGGACACTGCCCTAACGTTAAGCTCTTGTATGTCCCAGGTAGACTGCTGGGTGAGATCAAATTGCCTGAAGCTCAACTCTGGGAAGACCGAGGTTCTTCTTTTTGGCAAAGACAATTCCCTTTGGTCACCAAGTTGGTGACCACAAGACATGGGGGCTCCTTCCTCACCAGTGCAGAAAGTGACGAACTTAGGAATCCTGTTTGATGACCAACTTAATTTTGAAGTCCAGGTCAATGCTGTTGCCTCTTTAGTATTCTTTACTTCAAGAATAATTAGAAAACATTGTCCTTTCATCCCTTCCGACCTTAAAAAATTAGGTGGTTAACACCTTAGTCCTAGCCAAATTGGATTATGGCGTGCCCTTTTTTCTGGCATACAGAAAAAATCCCTCCTTAAACTCCAGATGCTGCAAAATGCCTCAGCTCGGCTTCTCACTGAAATACCAATCAGTCTCACAGGTCCTGATTAAGCTACATTGGCATCCTGTGGCAAAAAGTATTGAATTTAAGGTGTTCAGTATTGCTTTTAAGGCACTACATAATATTGGTCCACAAACTTTGTGAGAAATTTGTCTGGTGAAACCCTCCTAGGAGACTGAGATCCTCAGAAGCAAAATTCTTAGTAATGCCCAAGGTTAAACAAGCTGCATGGAGAGGCAGGAGTATTGGTTGGGAGGCCGTAAAATTATGGAACTCCCTCTCCATTAATTTAAGGAAGTGCTCAGAGCCGATGTGCTTTTGAAAATCACTGAAGACTTGGCTCTTCAAGCAGTAGAGTATCTCCCTGGTCTTATTCCTCCTTCTTTCAATCATGATAGCAGCAGCAGTAAAAAGGATATTCACAGACCCATCCTGCATATACTGTTAGGTTCAAATGGGTCATCCCTGCCCATTCAGGTCAGCCTTTTGTTTGCCCCAGGGAGGAATTTTACACCCATTCACACCTATACAAATGTTAAATACTGGTTTGTTGATGTGAGAGAGCAAATGCAGAGTATTATCCAGGAACTTCTAGCAGGTTAAATGTAACTTTCTAAAAGTTACTTTCCCTTAATATTTAATAAAAATCCAGCTTCAGCATTGAATTGCATTTTAGTAACTATTACAAATAGTTGTTGAATTTTATTTCCTGCAAGGTCCTTTCCCAAGATACAGTATAATCATTTAATATTGCATCCCAGTTGCCAAAGTGAAAACAGCTTATGGTACCTTTTCATTGTAAGGGCATGTGTAACATTAACCTTTTACATGTCCTACTTTTAAATACCATGCACCTTGCTACATGGGCAATGAGACCTAGTAAGGGGTGACTTACAAATTTTTAAAAGGAAGGTTTAGGCCTGTCAAAAGGCTGGGCTACAGAGGTTAGGTCTGCAGTCATGTTTACACTGTCACTGTAATGGATAGCACAGCGGGTGCTGAAGTCCACCTAAATTGGACATTTAAATTACAGGCCCTGGGTACACTTTTATACCATGTTCTAGGGCAGAGGTCTTCAGACATTTTTAATGCCAGGATGCCCCTGTTAACATTCTTAAAGAGGAAGAACCCACTCCTAACAAAAAAGTCTAGAAGTTGGTACTCCGAACCATCAACAGCCATCACCGCCCCAATTCCATGGGCAAATAATTTTTATGGTGGGTAAATAATACTAAACAGTGTTTAGCTAACAAAAGGTTTGTGGGTGACTCAGGTTAGTTGTCAGAGGCTTACTATTCAGTTCAAACTAAAAGTCTCTGAAAATAATTTCCCAAAAATGAACAATGGTACTTCACAAACAAAACATAATTTGACAAAACTTATTTGGATGATGACACCTTTCTGAGCTAATGTGATGGGTGTGCCTGTGTTTCTCCATAGAGATGGTCAATCTGTGATGTATTCTTGCCACTGCCATCCTCCGGTTGTGCTCCAGAAGTCTTCAACTGTACTTCATCTTTAATACTGCCAATGCAGAGAACCCAATCTCAGATAACTATGATGAGCTAAAAGGCAGAAGGGTCTTGACTGCAATTGTTGACGAATCTGAATGTTCTTCAGACATTTTCAGCCAAAATTGGCCCAATTAGATTTTGCTGGATTGCATCTGCAATGTGCGTCACTCTGGAGCTCAATTAGGTGTTCCTGAGGGTACGCTGGAGGATGAGTACCCGCATCCACTAGAAAAGGTTGAAATCCCCAGTCATTGACATGAGTTTTGTCCTCAGGAAAGTACTTTTCTAAACTATCCCTGAGCAAAGTCAAGCAATGTTTTGTGACCCCCGCAGCACTTTCAAGGTCATACCCTTTGTCCTCAAGATCTTCTGCTAAACATAGGAATGCCTCTAGTAGGCCACTTTGAATTAGCCTTCTTTACAACTCTAGCTTCTTCTTGAAGACACATATTTTTTTATACATAACATTTGTACATTATACATTTCAGCTCCTTGCAAAGATAGATCCATGGAAATTCATTTATCACAGATGTCTGCAAGGTACGCTAAAAGCATAAGCCACTGGGGATTACACAGCTGTTCCGCTTTTTATGGGTACAAATCCAGAAGGAATTGTCATACTTCATTTCTCTATCAAAAATGTAATTTAGCACCTTCCTTCTGGATAACCACTGGACTTCTGTGAGGAAAAGCAACCCATCGTGTCATGTACCAGTTTTCGCACATAAAATTGCAAACAGATGCGTTCTAGTGGTTTGAGCCTTTTATCAAATTAACAATTTTCACAGCAGAATTCAGCATATTCCCATGTTCTCCATCCTTGTTTTAGACTGCAAGGGCTTTCCTGTGTATCATACAGTGGGTACATAGAATATGTGGAGCCACTTTTAACACTTTGGCTTTTAAGCCTGCCTTAGCACCACACATGGAAGGAAAGCCATCTTTGGAGATCCCAATACAGTTCTCCCATTTTCAGCCATTGTAGCACAGAATGTGTTGAGAATATCAAACAGGGCAGATGATGTTGCCTGCCTCTTGATTGGTTTGTAGAGTAAAAAATCTTCCACTATTACAATTTTGTGGCAGTATTGGACATTAGCAATGACATTGACTTTCTTTGATAAGTCAGTAGCCTCATCCAATTGCAAAGCAATCAAACTTGATTTCTAGTGTGCTGTGAGCTGCCTGTGTATATCTACTGACATATTAGAGATGCAGCGGCAAACGTTTGTGTCTGAGAGGGGTACCATTTTCAACTTCTCTGTCGCTTTTTCACCAAGCATTGTTCAGGCTACGTTGAGAATTGCTGGGAGAATAAAAACATTCCTAGCTAACGTAACAGAAAGTTTCAATTCTATTAAGGATTCAGAGGTGGGCTTGTGCTTTACTTTCTCCACTTTAATCTTCCCAGCAGCCATTTTAACACATCATCAAAAACCACATTTCCCAGAATTACAGAGAAATTGGAGAAAACAAACAACTGACAAGCACAGTCTATGACGGGCCATTGTTTAATTAGAGTCCAGGATCCAGCATATAGCCCCTCTTCAATGTCCAGGCCTTCCTCTTTCATCACGCGAGTCACACCATTTGTCTCTTCTTGCGCATCCTGCTTTTCAGAATCTCCTCCTGGAACCAAATGAGAGGGATCAGTACCAGAAGTGAACCAGCGATGATTGAATGCATTTCAGACAATCGCCATTCAACACAGAGAAGAGCATGCCCTTGAACCACCCTACCAAACTGTTCTTTAAACCAAGATACATGTCCATGTACCACTGACATGGAATTATCATACATGCCAATATTCCAAGAAACACTTTATTTACTAACTATGGGACGGGCACTCCAGAGCCCCTCCGTGGGTGGTATAATTCTCACCTCCAAGTCCTTAATAGAATTTAAACTTTCCGTTACGTTTGGAAATTTTTCATTCTATGTGCAGGACCAGAGGCTTCGGATTATGCTACTCTAAAGATTACTTACCACTAAATGGGCCATATCAATAATAGGCTTGAAATAGAACCTTTTTGAAGGTTGAGTCTGAGGACCAATCGACCGCATTCATTGTGTCTTCCGAGTCCGGAAATGTGGGGTGCTTGATCACTCTGGTGTGATATTTAGCTCTCCGACAGACCGTGAAAGAAACCCTGGAAGGGCAAAAAACTCTACTTGTGATATTCAGGGCTCTAACATCTGAAACCCATCTACATGAGATCAGACAAAGGAGCATTGCCAGTTTAGCTGACAATTCTTTCCTCTACAAGAATTCATTTGGTTGCCAGGACAGGAACAGATAATCTGATCCTCCTCAGGAGCCGACACACAAACTGATGTTCTCCAACCGGGGACCCTTCCACTGGAACATTTCCTGCCAAAATGGCGGAACGAAAGGTATTGACAGAGCAATAGACAAACCTTGCTGGGCCAGGTCTGCTAGAAAATTCAAGATCTGCACTATGTCCGCGCCAACTGGATCACAACTCCATCGCACACAACAACGACACCACTGTCTCCAGGCTGAGCGGTATCTCTTGACCGTGCTGTCGGACCAAGCCTTGGACAAGAGGTCTCCAGCGTACATCGAAAGGCCTCGAATTGACCATCTATTCCTGTAATCCTCCACGGCATTGGGTGTAGGGACCCGTCCAGCATAATTTGATGTAGAACCTGATACAGGTGGCGAAGAAACTCTGGAAACTGGGGGAGACAGATTGCAAAATCCGAAGAAAGTTCCAGTAGAACCGTAAACCAAGCTTGCGACCTCCAAATCGGGGTGATGAGAACCACCTCCGCATGTTGCCGCCTGATCTGGGCAGATGCTCTTGTGATCATTGCAAATGGTAGGAACGCGTAGGCTTACTCCTGTGCCCAATCCTGCAGGAAGGCATCTGTGGCCGCTGCCAAAGGGTCTGGCCTCCAACTGAAGAACAAGGGAATCTTATGATCCCGTCTGGAGGCAGAAAGATCCACGGGGAATGGAACCCAAAGGCTCTGCAGCATGGCAAAAATCTGTGGATGCAACTTACAAAGACTGAAACCTCGAAATTGGCGCAAGTGCCAGTCCGTCACCTGATTCTCCTGCCTGGGAAGATACTCAACCATTGTCACTGAAATCTGGTGGTCGAGGCTGAACTGCCAAAACTTTGTCGCCAGTTCTGAGAGTACCTTCGACTGAGTGCCATCCAGGTGATTTATGTACCTGACCGAAGAGATTTTGTCCATCTTGAAAAGGACACATGAATGAATACTGTCTCTGGTCCAGCAACAGACTGTGAAGAACCCCGCCAAAAGCTCCAAACAATTGATGTGTAGTGTCTGCTCAATAACCAGGTCTGAAGTGGAGCCAAAAATCGCCTGGCCATTCCACACCTTCATATGGGTTAGCCACCAGCGAATCTCCTCCCGCGCTTCATCGGTCAGGGTCCCTGAGTAAAAGTAAGGAAAGCCTCTCCGTAGATGCACCGCTTTCAATCTCTGCAAGGCCCAATAATGCAATGGCCCGGACAAATTACCTGTTTGGAGTCTGACAACAGACCCACCAACTAGGCAATCTGTCTGAGGGGCACCCTCTGATGACCAGCGTCCTGCGGAGCTCGTGCTGGATGTTGGACATCTTCCGTGAAGGAAGGCTGAGAGTAGCCTCGGTAGAGTCTATCACGAACACCAAGAAAGTGGCCTTTTGAACTGGTACTAGCAAAGACTTTTTGATGTTGATGACAAAATCAATACCCTTCAGCAGGTTGACTGCCTGCTGCTGTAATTGCTGGGAATCCTGCTCCAAAAGAAGCATGTAGTCGAGGTGAATAATGAGGAGAGTTCCTCGCGGCCAAAGGTGTTCCACAACTGGTTTGAGCACCTTCGTGAAACACCAAGGAGCAGAGGAAAGCCCGAAAAGCAGAGTGGTGAACTGGTGCGCCTGCTGGCGCCAAAGAAACTGCAGTAACTTCATGTGAGACGGAAAGGTTGAGATAGCAAGGTACGCGTCCTTTAAGTCCAAACAGACCATCCAATCTGCCATGCGTTAGACGTCCCTCAAGAAGTGGATTCTCTCCATTTTTAAATGAAGGTACACCAACCACTCGTTGAACTCGCACAGGTTCAGTACCGGACGCTGTCCCTCATCCACTTGGTCTAAGAAGAACGTGTTGCTTATGAAACCCTGTTGGTGCGGCGCCGTAGGGCAAATAGCCCCTTTTTTGAGGAGGGAGGCTACCTCTGAGTCGATAACCTCCGCTACTTGCCGTGAGAGCTGGATAGGCCTGGGCCGTCTCTCCTGATGCGGAGTGCTGCAGAACTCTATGCGAAAACCTTGCACCGTTTGCACCACCCAAGCATCGCTTGTGACAGTCTCCCACACATGCACAAAACTGGCCAAGCGACCACCCACTTGCAAGAGGGAAGAGGTAGAAACACTTACCGGAGTTTGAGGCATTGTCGCCTCCTCTGAAGCCATGACCTCTTGATCGTCTTCCGTGGGTGGGGTAGAAATTGTTATAGCCGGCTTGATCCTGAAACTGCCTGGTGTTTTGCCCCTTGGAGTTTAGGAAGGACTGGCCGGTTGAGTGGCCCCTACCTTGACCAGCTCCACGGAAAACCTGGGAGCAGAAAACCCATTTCATAGATGACTAGGCCTTATCCAGGGATGTGAATGTATTTACAAATTTTCTGAACTTTATAATTAAAAGCTCGCTAAACCCCCTGGGCCACCGCCCCAGCTTCAGAATCAGCTAAGTCTCTCAACTTCGGGTCAACCTTGATAAGGAAAGAACATCTTCACTCAGTCGAGAGTGCACAGTTGGCACTCTCGACTCGAAGGAAAAGAGAATTTTTTGGCCAGAAAGCTGGAAGACATGAACCACCAGAATAACTCTCCAAAAAATGTGGACTCCGAGCAAACAAATGCATTGAAAGCCTCTTACCAAATGGAATACCACATTGCCAAAAACAAAAAGCCTTTTCCAGATAGAAAAAATTGATTCTATGTCAGGACCGGAAGCTTCGGATTATGCTTTACTTTCTCCACTTTAATCTTAACAGCAGCCATTTTAACAAATCATCAAAAAAACTAAGGGCCCGATGTAGGTGGCTAAATACCGGTCGGTAACACCAAAATTCGGTAAATTTCAGGGTTACCGACCGGTATTTAGCCATTCCTAATGTAGGTGATGATTCGGTAAATACCAAATCGGTATTTACCGAATCTGTATTTACCGAATCTGTATTTACCGAATCGGTAAATGCAATGTAGAAAGCACATAAAAGAGTGCTTATGTGCTTTAAGAATTTGTTAATTACCACCAACTTCAAGTTGGTGGTAATGGACGAATTCCTTTAAAAATTCACTTTTGAATTTTTTTTTGTGCCATGTGGCAAACATCCATGCCCTTAGGGCATGTATGTGCGCCACATGTGCACACAAGCACATTTCAGGGGTGCAACAGGGTGTCCTTTGGACACCCTGGCACCCTTGAAATACCTCCCGGTATTACAGATTCGGTAATACCGTATCGCTAATACAGAATGGCTTTACATTCTTTCCTATGGGCCTCCAAGCTCATAGGAATGAATGGGTAGGTATTCCTTATTACCGAATCAGTATTTTTTACCGATTCATTAGCTACATAAGAAATACTGATTACTTAATACCGAATCGGTAAAATTTGGTATTAAGAATTCGGTATTTATGGATTATCTACATCTGGCCCTAATTTCCCAGAAATGCAGGGAAATTGGAAAAAACAAACAGACAAGCGCTTGTCCAATCAGAGTCCAGAATCTAGCATATAGCCCCTCTTCGGTGTCCAGGTCTTCCTCTTTCTTCTCTGCTCACAGCCACAGAAGAGTACATTTTTTCCTGCTCTCATTCTTTGGTGTGTTATATTTGCTATGCCTGTTTGGTTGTGAATTAAAGATTGGTTTAGTTGCAGACCGCTTTGTGTTCCAACGCGCCTTAACACTATTATTGTCCCTCTTCTGTGGCGCAGTGCGGTGGTGACCTCCAACGGCTAGGTGGAGATTTTCCAGCGCAAAAACTCTATGGCACACAATGCGCAAATTTTGGATTTCCTGTCAGGATCCAAATTCGCCTGTCGCCTGCCAGAGACTCTGCCAGCCCCTGGAGAGTGACGCACTCCTGGTTTGGGTTTCAGCAGAGGAGCAGTGCTTTTCCCTTCAGTCTTATGGTCACCAGCAAGCATTAAACCGCTCAATGTTTATCTCACCACCATAGTCATAATACGTGGTAGGCCTCACTTTGGCCTCCTACTCCACAGTCCATGTCCTCCCGCAGTCAGAGAATAGGAACTGGCTGCAGGCCTGTCATACGGCAGCTCTAAACCTTTGAGCAGAAGTGGGTCATGCAGCAGTGACATAAGGCAATGGCAGGGGTAAAGGTGTCTTCAGTCAGCATCCCTTTTCGGGACGTTCTGCGTTAGCAGCAGATAGGCCTGCAGATTGCAACAGGACATTCTTCCTCATGGAGTGGGCGCGTCATTGGATCAGTGTCTTTATCCTCTAGTCGAGGTGGTGATGCAGTCCACTTCTAGTTGCAGGTCTGGAAATGGCAGCTGAGTTCTTTCAAGGTGCTTTATTGCAGCAGTAAATCTTGGGTCCGATTAGGGAGACTTCCAGTCAGCACCTCGGGCACACAGTGGCAAGAGTTTTGAGGCAGCAGCTTAATTCCAGCAGTATTGTGCACAAGAACACATTTGGGCAAGTACCAGAGGGGCTAGCCATGGTACAATCTGTTTGGCCACACTTTGAGCAAGTACCCCTTGCTTACATGCATTTCTTTTTCAGTGGCGCAGACCAATCAAGCACACTTCGGGTAAGTGCTATGGCTGCAACAGCCACGTCAATTCAGGCATTTTTGACGAGTGCTATCATTTAGCAATCGAGGGTGCAGACCGCTCGAGCACACTTTGATGCCACAGCTAAGACAGGAAGGTTGGCAGGGAAATCCACTGTTATGGTGATGAGCACTGAGCACAGCGCACACCGGTCATGCTTACACGAGTCTCAGTGAGACAGACCCAGGCACTGGCATGTCAGTAGTCAGCTCCTCTTCCAGGTGATGTCCTCCACCTCTGGGAAACTGGTTATCCTGCATGCACCTTCAGTGGTTGTGGATTTGTCCTTTGGGTACTATGTAGAGTAGCCACTCCTTGCTTGAAGAGAACTTTGAATTGGAACAAGACGGTCAATGGATTCCACACTTGTAAAGTTACCACAGGGGGAGAGGGATATGTATTCTATACCTGCACTTCCAGAACTGGTTTGGGTTTTTCTTCTTTCGTGTGTCCTTCTCAGGCTGTTTCCCAGACTCAGCCTTTGTGAAGTGATGCTTCTCACGGAAGGGCCATCTCCAGGCTGGAGCATGCACACAACATTGTACACACTGCTATCACAGCCACACCTGGCAGTGATTAGAAAGAGAGGCAAAAGGCTGATCCTTCATTAACATCTGTCACTTGAGTAGGCTTGTGATATGTTTGAACCACAAACTTAGTACCAAACAGCTTCATCCGGAGCCTTATCAAAGTCCACTCTTTGGCAAAACACTCCTTTTGAATGGCTGCCTACTTTTGTTATTTGTGTAATTAATTACAAATAATAAAGGCCACTGGATGCTCTTTCCTCTTATCATATGAATCCACTACCACTCCAGCTCCTTTGTATGAAGTATTATTTTTGTACAACAAAAGGTTGACATTAGTCAAAGGCCTTTTCAGTACAGTGCACTGCTTAGTGCTTTTTTCAGTTCCACAAAAGCTTTCTGAGACTCCTCAGTCCAAACTATTTTCAGGGGCTATTTCAAAGCCATTGTAGAGGCGGCTTTGGTCCCATATTAAGGTACAAAGTTCCTGTGGTAGCCAGTGAGTTCACCTCACTCAGGGCAGTGGACACCTTTCACTCTAGGACAGATCGTTACCCACCTGATGCTCAAGATAGATTACAATGAACTGCCCCACCTGGCATTTGGTTGCCTTCGTGGTCAGTTTTGCCTTCTGTATCCAAACCAATTACTGCTCTTGGTGCTTCAGGTGGTCCTCTAAAACTGCTGAACACCACAATGTCATCCAGGAAAACCACACAGAATTCACAGAGCTCTTCTAGCCCTGATAGAACATGGTTTACCAGGTGCTGGACAGTAGCAGGAGTCTTTTGCAACCCAAAGGGTATTACCTTGAACTGGAATAAATCGTCTGGCATATAAAATGTGGTCTTCTGTTTGGCACTAGGTGGTAAAACAATCTGCCAACACCCACTAGTCGGATCAAAGGTGCCCAATTGCTTTGTAGCACCCATTTGGTCTACAAGCTCATCGCTCTGGGGATCGAATGTGCATCTGTCTTGGTGACTTCCCTGAGGCCACAGTAGTTCACACAAAAGTGCGAACCTGTAGAACGTTCCTTGGGCACCAACACTACTAGACAGGCCAAAGAACTGCGAGAACACCCAATCACCCCCATTTCCAACATCTTGGATAACTTCTGCCTTGATGCATTCCTGGATGCAGTCCCTAACGCAATAGGAAAAGTATGTCCTGTGTCAATCTAAGAAACAGACTGGAGTAAACCTCAAAGTCTTTGAGAACAGCTGAGAGAAAAGTACCAAAACCTCTCCACATTCTTTCTGTTGCTTGGGCGTCAACTAAGGGGCCACTTGTACCCCTTTCACAGATCCGTCCCTCTTGTCACTGTGCAGCAGGTCAGGAGGAGGCTCACTGTCTTTCTCACACGTTCTCTGCCATGATGTTCACTGTGTAATCGCTCTGGAGGTAAGGCTTCAGCAGGTTCAAATGGGACATTCACTGGGGTTTCTAGGTGGCACCTGTGTCCATCAAGGTAGTTTTACATCAGACACTTTCTGCACTATCCTTTATGGCCCACACCACATTTTCTCCAAAGCTCTAAGACAAATGTTCATTTTCGTCAACACCTCCTGACTTGCCTGGTACCCAGTTAACATCACTTTCTGTTCACACCATTCTTTCAACAGCTCTTGGCTTGCCTGAGGATTTGCTTCTCTTGACTCATGTAATACCACATCCTTCTGAGGTGACTCAGGAGTTATTTCCAACCCTCCCTAATCAAGGTGAGAGTTACAAAGACTGACTGTCCAAACAGAAGCTCAAAGGGGATGAACCCTACTACCTTCTGTGTAATTTCCCGGTAACTGAATGAGAGACATGGCTAGAGTATATTCAATTTCCTCCGAGATTCTCTGATAGAGTTCCCATCAAGCTCTTGGAGGTCTTGCTAAAAATCTCTTTATCAACCCATATACTTGTATCCATCGGGACACCCCAATGCTACTCCAGATTAGGAAAGAGTTGAAGACTTACCGCTTTAAAGAACGCTACATCACAATGCAATAACCGTCCACAAGTCAGCTACCTCACCTCTCCTCTCACTCCTTGACTTAATACTCGTCTTTGAACAAGTACAGTACTCTGCTGCCTTTTGTTTAGGTTCACAAATATAATATGCAAATACATGCATACCCAATGGTTTGTGGATGGAATGCTGTGGAGAAGTGGTAAGCTTAAACCAGCTGGCTCCCACATCTCTCTCACGTAAGGAGAGATGAAAGTGGCTCATTGGTGGTCAGTAGTAACTGTCAAGAGGAAATCCAAGCTTAGAAACAACCCGTAGGAGACCTCTAGCTACCACATTTGAAGTTGTGCTCCTCATTTGTAACACCTTTGGATACCTGCTGGAATGGTCTACCCCAAACAAGATATACGTGTTGCCTGATGCTGGGGGTAGGTTGACTGAACCAACAATGACTTTCTACCCGCTCAAATTCCCACCCCCTCAAGCAAACACCTACAACTCGTAGAGGCACTTAAAGTGTTTTGGTCTTACCACCAGACTTCTCACTCAGATGGCAAGCAGAACAGGTCCTACAAAATCTCCCCATGTTTCTGTGCACCAGTCACCAGTAGAATAAAGGATCAGAGCTATTCTCTGTCTTTCTAATGCCAAAGTGTCCTGCTAAGGGCACTTTGTGGGCCAGTGTTAACAGTAATCTTCTGTGCAGTAATGGAACCACTAGCTGCTTGCTAGCACCTAGCTCAGGATTTGTCAGCTCACTGTAAACTAGGCCATCCAGCCAGCCAACATAATATCACCTATATACTCCTTTGCCGACCTGCTCCTGGGCTTCTTTATGTAGTCCTGCAAGCATAGGGAACTCAACTTGTGCCTTGCAGAATTCCTCCTGGGTATGCTCTGCAGCCCTGGTAGTGACCTAGACTTCAATTCATAAAAGACACTCTAGATATAGATGCATCGCCATCTGCTCCACTTCTTTTGTGCATGCACAGACTGCACAGCTGTGCCCGGAGGCAGCGGCATGCATACAATTTAGTCAGTGGCTCTATTCTAGGCAGCAATGGAGTAGGCTTCTGGTCAAAAGTCTAAGGAAGCAGCTGAGTTGCTTTATAGCGTTTTAGTGCAGCAGCGGCAGACGTGTCTGATAAGGCACACTTCCTGCCTGCATCTCTCCGTTGCAGTCACTTGGGCACACAGTGTCAAGTACTTTGAGGCAGCCACTGACTTCCTTGGGTGCTGTCCGCTCGGGCACACATTTGGGAAAGAGCCATAGGGCTAGCTATGATATAACTCCTTGGGAGCAAGTGCCGAAGGCTTACACAGATTTCTTTTTCAGCATGCAGACAGTTAAGGCACATTTGCGGCAAGTACCACAGCTTGGGATGTTCGTGTGAACTTATACTCTGTCTGCTAACCCAGAACCTAGCACTAGCCAGAAGGCATCCACTCAAGTGACACAGATTATACATAGCTGCCAAGGTCTCAGATTGCTTATGTGTGACATTTTCATAATTTCAGTGTAATTATGAGTGACATTCAACGACTATGTGTGACTTTCTTGCAAGCAAAAATCAAGCAATGAAGATGTGAGAAACATAAATATCTGAAATTACACCCATTTGAGCAGCGAGAAACTCTAGGGAGCTCTTAAAACTGCTGCAAAGCACCAGAAATCCTCTTGCAAGCATGTTTATGTCCAGGCCATTAAAGATAATGGGGAAAGGATGGAAATCCGGTATTTTTCCCCTCTGAAACAGATCTAAAACAACAATCACAAAAACTTAAGTTAAAAGTATTTGAGAGCTGGCTAAACCGCTTCAGATTGACAATTTGAGAAAATAGATGGATGACTGCCATGTTACAAAATGGTCCTGGTACTTTTACATGATTTCTTTTTCACCCACCAGCTCCTGGCTGTTGCTAATAGCAAAAGTAAGCAATTTTTATTCCAAGCTTCTGGGAACTGCACAATTGAAGTCTGTTTTGGTGATTAGAATGACTTTAACTTCAAATGCACATAGGACAATGAAAAAGATAAGCGAGTGAACCTTAGAAGGAACCTACGTGCATCATTTCCACTTTCTACTTCACTTTTTGGAGAGGTAGACATTCCTGCAATCGATTTAACTGAAGGGAGATAGCAACTACCAATGCTAAAGAAAAAATCAAGGAGAAGGACTGCAAATAATTTAATAATTTAGTTAAACAGAATGGCAAAAATATTGTAAAAGCTTCCTACCGCTTGCTCACATGAATTCCCGCTACAACAGACGATACAGGTTTTAGAACATCTCTGCATTCTTTTCCACTACTAAGAGTTTTTCATTACACATCTCTGTCTTTGGGAGTTCATCTCTATTGACTTCAGAAGTTGAATAACCTATATAGCTAACCTGATGCATTACCTTACAATTTTATGTATCCTGGGGTCTTGAGAGACTCCTTCCACCTCAACATTAACCACTACAGGAATCTTTAAAAGATTATGAAGTTGAGTTTAGCTTAGTTTTGAACAACTTGGCTCATTTGTTAAATGTGTGCACAGGGATGCTATTATTTTGTCACCAAATAAAGCATGATGTATTGAACTTTACACATTTTGAATTCTCTCAACAGATCGCTGCAAGTTCAAACGGCATCCATATAAAGACACAAACTTTGGAAGCGGGTTACCTGTATCTTTCTCTGTGCAAGTAGAAAGCAAAACTTTTCATATGTACTGCACAAAAGATAAATCTATTCAATTCAGGGTAAGACCGCAATCTTCGACTGTTTTTCCAGGTTTCTACCTGTCAGAATGTTTACCTGGATATGCTTGTTCTACATAAACTCGTCAGTGTAAGTCCTCCACCAAATATGTAGAAAGCCTGGCAGTACTCAGTAGAAGAGAAATACCATTGATATGATCACACAGAAAGTGAGTCTGGATCTCTGTTTAGCTCATCTTCACTTTAGATTCATGAAGAACTTGTGTTGAGGTACATAGCATCTATTGTGCCTTTTTTATGTTCATTGGCGAATGATAATTGTAAATAGTTTATATATGATCCACCTGAGTGACCAATGTTTTTTAACAAAATGTTATTATTCCTCTGCACTATGTCCGCTGCTCCTGCACTGCTACCCCTACTACCAACTGATGCAACTCCTTGCACACTTTGCCCTTTTTCTATAATAGCCTCCGTCTCTACCCATAAGTCTGCTACATACCTGCCCTTGCACATCCGCTTCCCTGCCCCCCACCCAGCTCAACCCCTGCAGTCTGACCTGTCCATACCATGACCAGGCTGACTTGGGTGCAACACATTAGACAAGAACACATTAGCGGAGCCCCCCTCCCACGCACCATCCCTTGCCTCCATGGGCTCTTCGCCATCTCAACCTAGCCTTCTGCTCAGACCTGCACTCACACTCTGCCGAGTTACCAATGACTTCACCTGGGGTGTGGGCCAACACATGGCATCCAGGGGGGCCATAATAACCTCACTATACCTTTCTGCTGACGCCATCCGTCTACCCGATGCGCCAAAGCTGCTGGAGGCCACCCTTTACCTTGCCACTGTTTCAGCCTACTGCTGCCATCTGTGATGAGGTCCCCCGCATGCATCTGGCAAACCGCACTGGACCCTGCCATCTCTTCACCTCGGTGCATGTGAGCTGCACCAAGATCACGGAGTTTGGAACCTGAGGACGCTCCTTGTCCTGCAAAAAAGAAGTCAGGACTGGTGTACTGGCTCCCTGTACCTTCCTGGCTCCTATCTCCTCCACCTCGGGGACCCAGTACCACTTACCTCGCTCCATACTGAGCCCAACCCCCCGATTTGTAGCAGGTCCCAGTACCGCAACCAAGATCCGTGCTCCTGGCTTGAGTGGGTCTCAGCCTTATCCTCTATTAATTGTTGCTGCCCTGTACCTGAAACATCAGGACCTAACACGCTGCTCCTGTTGGTCCCTCGTCTGCAACCCGCTCCTTTTCCTGCACGGTGTGGCCTTGCCCTTACCCTTGCTATGTGGGGCTGCTTGCCTCGTCGCTGAGTAGACTGATACTCCCCGTTGCTCCCACAGCCGCCACCCGCATTTTGCAAGGCAACAAACAGCCTATCCCGGCTCGAGGCCCTGTGCACCAGGCAGGCACCCCTGATTCGGGCTGCCCACCGACAACAAGGTCCTTTTGCCCAGCTTCTCGCAGAAGGTGCATTGCCTCTGCAACTTTATCTTCCGTTAATGGCATTGTAACAGTAAACCTGCAAGGACAATACATTTTTACTTAATTTATGCCCTAAGGACTCACTGCCACCAGTTATCAAGTCACCTATACCTAAAATAGAGCCCAATAACAGCCCCTATATAACCATTGGACTCCTGTGGGCTACATTATAGCTCAAAACACAAAATGACTGTCCATGCACTGCTCCATTCTCCCAAAAACCCTAGGGGATAGGCCTCCCTGTGGTCGGCTGCATCCCAGACCCCCATTTGCATGCCTCTCCCAGCAGCAGAAACAGCACAGGGGGTCACGTAAAGCTTACAATGTCATCCTTCGCACCCTATAACCCCTTGTCCAGTGGCTCTGCAGCTTGATCCAGATCAGGGCTGGCTCTAGGATGGTGCGACTGGTACTACCGCACCGGGAACTAACTTCAGGGTGCCGCTGTGTTGGCGAGTATATTAAGGTTTTAAAAACACCTGCTGCCATGTTCCTTGCCTCCCTCAATTTTCAGGCAACAATTAAAAATGTCAAAATAACTCCGGTGATCAATGTTATTCTTGGCGAGAGATCGGAGTTTTGTCTAGTGGAAGTTTTGACTCATCATAAAGTAGCACAAAGGGTTAATCTTCCTGCTGCAAAGAATGTGTACCATGCAGATCACAACGTGCATATAATGTAAAAAGGTTAGTGGGATACTGCTTTTGTCAGAGAGATCCTTTTGTTACTTATAGTTTATAAATTAAAATCCTAATCATAATTGTGCTGTTAACTGTCATCAAAGACCTGCATACAAACTGCAAGGTATAGTTTAGAGCGTCATCATTTCCACCCCCCACTCTTTCATGATCTTAATGTTGCAAAAAGGGTTCATTAGGTAGAAATCAATTCATATTATTAAACAGAACCCCCTGAGTGTGTGCTTTTTCAGACCAAGCACTCTTAAACTATACTGCCTACTAGTATGGACGACATGTTACCCCTACACCTTGTAGTCCTCTATCCATGTAACATTTCTTATACACTGACTTAAACATGTCTGATGGATTGTCTCTGTGTAAAGTGTGTGTGATGTAAAGTGCTCCGACACCCTACACTCGTATGAGCGGCGCTGTAAACTGAGGGAATCCGTGGCGAATGTGGTCATTGGGGGGCGCCAACAAACATTGTCGCACTGGATGCCACAAGCTCTAAACCCAGCCCTTATCCAGATGGCAGGATGATAGGGATGTCCTGAGGCGACTTGGGTACTCACTCCGGGTGCATCCTCCTCTGTCACGGCTAGGCCCCGCCCCCATCTTGACCAATGTCTGGAGGAGGTTAGATGTGACATGACCGTCCTTGTTTCAAATCAAGAACCTCTTAAAATAGTTGATTTACTTCTCTTCTTTAAATCTAATTTAATGCTTCCTTCCACTCTGCACTCTCCAGTCACTACCAATTGAGCACCTATTTGAAAATTCCAATAAACCCGCTGGAATAGCATCGCCATATAACTCTGGCAATCTTGCATAGTGAGTGGCAAAATCATTTTGATCTAGCACAAGAAAATAATTAACTTACCAAAGATTCATAAATGTTGTTTTGCTCATTTGATATACCACAAGTCAAGCTATAATGAGAAAGGAGCTGAGCATTTTTTAGAGGCAGTTTATCAAATATGTTTTACTGTATGTAAAATAATGTGACGTGCAAAGGTTCTGCTAAAACCTCTTTCCAGGAGCCAGGATGTAATGGGGAGAGGCTTGGCTTTGATTTAGCTCACAGTGCAGTTGGTTTTAACATATGAATATTACACCAATTTACAAACTGAGGTACAAGAGGCTTCTGTGTTTTGCCTGAAGAAAAAACAGGTTTGTAATATTGGACAAATCCGCTTTGAGTCCATCGTCTCTTGCAGTAGGAACTGCACGGAATTGTGGTGCAGTAAGAATGTCAAACCACGCAGAAGTGTCTGAAAAGCAGGAGGGTTGAAGCATAAAACAATTAGATAATAAGTGCATAAATAATATAATATAATTGCAGAGTTCCTCTGCACTTCCGTGAGTCGGTGACAGTCTTTAATTTATCCTGGAGATAAAGCGAGGGGAAGTAGGTAGTGGAGAACCAAGACATGGGGAACTCCCATTGTCTGACAGTAACTTCAAGGATTGCCGTTGAGGGACCCGTATGCTCCTGTGTATAAAATGTCGAAATGGGTGTCAACGCATGCCTTTTCGTATTTCCTGTAAACCCTCCTTCATCCCCTCGACCCCAGCACGCAGCCAGTAGGTTTAACCGCCTCACTTATGTCGCGCTACCCACTTTTAGTTTTTTTTGCAGTTTTTTATAGGCGAACTTGACCCAAAGGTTTTGGAGAGCTTTACATGAGCACCAGTTGTGTTAAACAAAAAGATATTCGTTTTTTTGTAGGCACGGGAATATTACGTGATTTGCCTAAAATCACAGGATGTTGAGCCAACACGAGTGTCCACAGTCAGCAGCTCTGACCTTCACATCACATTCTCCTACCTGCGATCTTTGCAGTGTCATAATACTGCTTGGACTTTCTATAAATGCCTTGCTGAGTGTCGACCGAGCCATTCCATTTCATCTGGATGCGATGAATGTTATTCTAATGTTCATGAACCCCCCTGGTATTAAAATTAACTAAAATTGAAGAAAGACTTTCACATATTGAGGGTTCGGTTATAGGTAATTGTTACTTTCCTCAGGGCATTTGTCCTGGTAGGGCTTCAGGGTCCTCAAAACATTTGGGGATGGGGGCTCGCCAAATGGAAACCAATCCGGACTGGCCGTAGTGGGCACCGGGCAATCACCCGGTGCGCCGCACGGGTGGGGGCCAGTTTTGGGTACCTGGGGGCCGTTTTTGTTACAGGTTCGTTTTTGCAGCATGGCTGCAAAATCGGACCTGTAACAAAATCGGCCGAAAACCGGCCCTGGCAAAGAGCTCGGCGGCACCCTAAGCCCCGGGGGAGCCGGCCGAGCACTTTGCCAGGGCTGGTTTTGGTTCCCAGTCCGGCCCTGACTGTGGGGGATCACCACCCAAATACTGACGGGAGTATTCCTGAGCCCACTGCTCACCCTCTTTGCCAAAAGTCCACCTTACAACCCGCACAATCCATTGAGCACTCACTTAACTTGGGGGAACCTACAACTTCTTAAGTACCTGACAGTAATGTTAGAAATAGGACCATAACTAATATACGGGCATTACGTCCGGGGGACGGAGGGAGAGATGCTTCTGTCAGGCAGCAGCAAGGCTCTAACCAGACCCATTTTGCCACCTCAAACCAGTCCTTGCACCTTCCACCGGAAGCCACTCCCTACACGATAGTTTTGGCAAATGTCCCTTCACTTCCTAATCACGTGTACAAACCCTGGCCTGCCCTTAGGAATAAACCACTACACAGGCTGAATACCAGGACTGGATTAACCGAAATCCTCTTCTCTGAATTCAAAATGTTGCAGACGACTGTGTGGTTTTAACATTCAGATCGCCCCACCTGGTGCAAACTATCCTGGATAGGGCAAGGAATCACCTTATTAGGGCCCAGGGAGTCAACATCGTCCCACTAGGGTATTTCTACCAACCACCAAAGGTACAGTGGACCAGCCCTATGATTGCAGATATGATGCAACATAATTATAGGGTCCTGGTTAGTAACCGTTTTGACACTCTTAATACTTTAGATGACATAGACTGGAGAACTAAAGTGATAGACCCGCACCCCACTCAAAAGGAAGATTTTGACAGAAATAGGTCCGGTAATTTAGACACACATAGACCTGTCCCTAACCACTCACATAATGAAAAAAAAGCACGCTTTGCCACTAACTCAGCTCAACCTGAGAAACTAGATATTGGGCACTAAATATCCTGTTGAGGGCCCCACATATATTCTAGGCACTAGTTTAAGCAAGGCACTAACTCCTAAACCTGTGACAACTCTCAAATGCCACCGTAGTGAATTCCACAGGCAGAAATAATAGTGATTTCTGTAATCTGGTTTTCTGAAACATTTCAGGTTTGCTATCAAAGCTGGTTAAACCATTATGGGGCGACTTTATATCAAAGTTCAATGTAATGAGAAACCTGGGCAAAGGATACCGTACATATTAATGGAGTTAGACCTTTCCACACTGCAGCTGTTGCAGCGGTCCACGGGAGGTATCTAACATAGTGAACATGAGAAAAATAGAGATGGTAACAGAAGAAATATACTACCAATTGATTTTATTCCATACTGATAAGAAGCAATATATTGCCCTGATAATAATAATGTGCCCCCTGATCAGATTGGGACAGCTGTGAAGAAATTAGGCAATGACCTGAAAACTATTCAAAATGGCAGTACAAAGGATATTTTTATAATCCTGCGAGGGGATTTTAAATCTGCTCTATGTTCCAACAACGGTGGAGAAATATGTGGGTTTAATAAAAGAGGACGGGAATAGCTACACGCATTTTCCTCACACTAAACTCGGAGAACTGTTTAACAAAGTAATGTTTGGTCTTGACTTAGTGTTTGCTAATGAGGTATGTGCATCACCCGTCCCCCTAATGCATACTTTTAATGGTAGAGGACGTTTTACAACTATAGACTACATATTGATGTCAAATAGCCATTAGAGTAGAGTTACATCATTTACTACTCATAACATTATTTTGAGTGACCACTTTCCACTGAGCATCACTCTTACCCTGCCAAAAAGTCAGTAAGGCCCTGGGTATAATTTTGCACATGTTGCACAAAACCTAGCTATTAATAAAACAAATGGATATTCCTTGCGTTGGTCGATGGTGGACCCCATAGAGATTTTAAAGCATGTGATAATCAAGTGTAAACCAGCTTATGTAGCCTGTTTGGGTGAAACAACCACGCATGACAATGTTCTGACTTCTTTTCAAGAGATATCTGGAGCTATTAAAGAGGCTCTATTTGTGCAGAATAGGAAAATGGGCAGAAAAGAACATGAGTGATTTAACACTAAATGTACAAGGGCCTATGCAAAATTAAAACATGAAACACATAAGACACCAAAAAACCTAATTGATATTTCACAGGCTTGAGGGGCTTATAAACAAGCACTTAAGGAGCGAAGACCAACTTCGAGAAATTAGGCATGGTTAGCTTTGCATGATGCCTCTCTATCTGATGCCTCTCTATCTAAAGATAGCTTGGCTTTTTGGAAAGCCGTAAAAACTCCATTCCTGTTACCTGGAGATGCCCCGACTATTGAAATAGCTATTGCAGAAGAGCGATGGGTCGAGCACTTCATCAAGATGTACAATAATGGTACGTGTGCTGATCTTCTAGACAGACAACTGCAAGGAGATGTTGCCTTGGTACCCTTGCCTCACCCTAGTGATCTCCAGTTCACCCTGGAAGAAGTCAATAGTGCCATTATGGCAAGTATAGGCTGAGAGGCTCCAGGGCCCGGCGGGGTCCCAGTAGACCTTTATAAATCTAATGTGGCACTATGGGGCCAGTTGTTAACACAGGTAATCACTGCAAGCTGCTCCTCTAATTTCATAAACAAAGCTGGTCGGAATCCATTCTAGTTCCGATTTTTAAAAAGGGGGATCATCAGGATCCAGGCTGTTACAGGCCGATATCCTTACTAGACTCCTTGGTGAAAGCAGTAGGCCGAATCATTCTGGATAGGTTACAGGACTGGGCCGAGGATAATAAGGTTATCTCTGACATACAGTTTTGCTTTCGCGAGGGCCTAGGAACAGTCGAATAAAAAGCCTAAATTTAAACATTATCATAGGAAAGTCTACCTGCACCAAGAAGGGCAGGTTGTTCTTAGCATTTGTAGATCTCACTGCAGCCTTTGACTGTGTCAGGCTTGACAAGCTCTGGAAAATCCTCGAGGACCTAGGAGTGGAAGATATAATTATCCTCTTCTTAAGAAGATTATATAGCGATGCAATGGTGAGAATGCACTAAATCATTCCCAATAAAGAGAGGGGTAAGGCAAGGCTGCGTGCTAGCCCCCTTTCGCTTTAATCTCTATGTAAACGGTCTGGGCCAAGCATTGGTGAATAAGTGTCAACATCTCCCACAAATAGGAGGACGTCCCATACAAGCCCTGTTGTATGCGGACAACGCCATTTTGATGGCGCGCATCCAAGTGGGACTGCAAAGGGTGATGTATAGTTTTTCACTCTTTATGCACAACCTAGGTCTGAGGGTTAACACATCAAAAACCTTTATTATGAGATGTGGCAATGGTAGTCAAAGGTGCAGAGATATGTATATCAATAAGCAGAAGAAGTTTACAAAAGGATTCTCATATCTAGGCATTCTTATTGACCAAAATGACTCCTGAACCCAGAAGGTGCAAGCTAGAAAAATTGTCATTTATGAAGGCCACAGCTGCCCTTGCTAATTTCTCGAGAAAACTGGGTAGAAAGCCCCCGATGGAGCTTTTAAAAATGTATAAGGCTAAATGTGTTTCAACGGCGATGTATGGTGCGGGGATCATCCCCGCCTGCCACAATCGTGTCCTGGTGAAATAAACCTGATGTAGGTATTTTGAATTAGACAAGCCGTAAGCGCATTGCTATCGCCGCCCCCCCCGTGGGGCTGTCGGAGCCTCCGCCCAATCCTCCTCCTCCAGCCCATCCACATCTGCCTCCCAGTCCCCCCGGAGTTTCTGTAGTGTAGGGGAGCAGTGTATGACCAGAGACCGATAAATACGCGAAATCTTTTTGTCTAATAAGTCCCCCATAAAACTTTCGCTTCCACAGGGCTAAAGTCCGGTTTGGACTCCAGACCCTGCAGGCTAGGAGACAATGCATGACGCAGCTGTAAGTAACGATAAAATTGAGCCTGAGGCATATGACACTCCTCATGGAGATCCCAAAATGACTTCAGTGTCGTGCCCCTCAAAACATCTCCCAGGGTGGAGATACCTATGGCATCCCATCCCTGAAACCCTGGAAGGGACGCCAGTTGGGGCAATTGCCCGTTGTCCCACAAAGGGGTCTCCCGGGTAAGGACTTTCCACCAGCCCATGCGCAGTAGCGCCTGCTTCCAGACCATGAACACTGCCCGCGTAGCTGGAGGCAGCACACTCCGCAACCGCGACGGGTATAAAATTGTATGTAGCGTGTGGCTCCCCATGAGATAACGTTCCAGGGCGTACGCCGGGTCTCCCCTCTCTCCATACCGCCACTCGTTAAGGATCAGCAGGTGCGAGGCCTGATAATACGAGAGGATATCCGGGGATGCCAATCCCACGCTATAGCTGGATAAGAAACATGTTCGTATGGCCACTCGCACCATCCCCTCTCCCCACAGAAACTGTCCCAATAGAGAGTTCACCATCCGGAACCATCTGGGCGGAATCGGGTATGGGTGGTTCTGCAGCTGATAGAGGAATCGAGGGAGCGTCACCATCTTGAAGATTGCTGATCGACCAAACAGTGTCAGGGGCATGCGGGACCAGGACTTAAGGTCCGCTCGAACGCGATCCCACACTGGTGTCAAATTACGCTCCCAGGCCACCGCCGGTACATCCGACAGTACCACCCCCAGATATTTCAGGCCGCCTGCCGCCGCCTGGACCTCGGTCGCCCACGAGCCCACCCCCGTCCGGTCACCTAACACCCACAGTGTGGATTTGCGGGGATTCATATATAAGCCCGACGTTTCCCCAAAGATCCGCATTATCTGCAGAAGCCGCGGCCCCGTCCTGTCAAGTGCCGTCAGGAAAAAGAGAACATCATCGGCATATAACGCTATTCTATCAGACAGACCCGTGGCCCATTCAAATCCGCGTACCTGGGCGTCTACTCGCACCCAGGCCGCCAAGGGCTCCATGGCGAGAGCAAACAGATACGGCGAAAGGGGGCATCCCTGCCGCGTTCCCCTCTGAATGGCAAAGGTGGAGGAGGTGGAACCCGCCACCCGCACCGACGCCGTCAACCCTTATAGAGGAGTTTCACGTTCGAGAGAAAACGTGGTCCCAAGTTGAGTCTAGGAAGCAGAGCAAACAGGAAAACCCAACTCAACGAATCAAACGTTCTGTCCATATCCGCCAACAGTATTGCCGCCGGCTCCCCCACCCGCTGGATTGCCGCAATCGCCACCTGCGCCCTTCTAATATTGTGCCGGGTGGCCCGCTTAGGCATGAACCCCACCTGATCAGGGTGCACGAGTGACGTGATATGAGGCAACAGACGATTGGCCAGCGCCTTCGCCAGGACCTTGGCCTCCACATTTAAAATTTATATGGGGCTTTAAGAGGCATGTTGTTCTGGGGGGCGCCCGGGCTTATGGAACACCACCACTTCTGTGTGTCTCCAGTCTGGAGGAAGCAAGCCCCTGTCCCGGGCCTCCTCCACTACCGCGCGATAATGTGGGGCTAGTTGCTTGCAGTACCGACGGAAAAACTCGCTCGGAAACCCGTTGGGTCTGGGAGCCTTCCCCGGGTTTAGTCCCCCCAGGGCCACGCCCAGTTCTTCATCTGACAGTGGGGCCTCCAGCTTATCCTGCTGCTCGTCCGAGAGTGCCCGGGGGGGCAGATCTGTAATAAGTTTCTCAACCCTATCAACCGACAGACATTCCTGGGGGGCATAAAGATCCGTAAAATATGTAGCAAAACTTTCTGCAATGGATGGAGGATCGGTAATCGTGGTCCCCGCGAAGTCTAAGATACCCGGCAGGGCGTGAGCATGAAAAGTGCCCTGGCAAAGGCGGTGCAGCATCTTGCTCGATTTATCCCCCCATTGATACACTCTGCTGTGTGTTGCCAGTCAAACCTGCCTAGCCTCATCCATCAGCAGAGCTGCACACTCCTGTTGAGCCCACAGCAACCGTCGCACTCCCAGAGCAGCACGGGTCTGCTTCTCCCTATACTTCCGGCGAGCCACTGCGCACCAAGAGATGTCCACCCCGCGCAGCGTGGGCTTCAACACCTCCCACAATATGGCCGCACTAGGGACGGATCCCACATGCGCTGTCAGGTACTGAGCTATGGCATCGCCCATATGTTCTGCATGTTCTGCATATTCCGCCTTCTGGAGATTCCATACCGCCAGGCGCCATCGAAACGGCCGCTTTCCCCTGCCTGTCTCTAGTTTTATGAGCACGGAATGATCCGAGAGCCCCCGGGGCAAAATCATCGCCGCCACCACCCTCCCAGCCATCGTTCGGGGGACAAAAATGTAGTCCAATCTAGACAATGAGTGATGAACTGCCGATACGTACGTATACTCCCGAGTGGTGCCATGGGCCCGCCGCCAGGTGTCCACCCAGTCCAGCCCCGTCACCAGAGAGTGCAGTTTAGTTGGGAGATCTCCCCTACGACCCTCCACACCCCCTGTCCTGTCCATACTTGTGTTCATAACATCATTCCAGTCCCCACCCACCACAGACATTACATCTGGCATGTCAACCCACAAAGATTGTAGCCGCTCAATTAAATTCCATTGCAACGGGGGAGGGGCATACACACTGCCTAAGATCAACGAATCCTCCCCAACCCTGCCCCGGATAAACAGCTAACGACCCTGCCCATCTATCCACTGCTGCTCGTGCGTATAAGGGACCCTACGGTGTATCAGGATAGCCACGCCCCGGGACCCTCGCAGAAAGCCAGCATGAAAAACCTGTTGGAACCCGTAGCGCTGCAGGCACAGGGCCTTTGTGCCCATGAGGTGGGTCTCTTGTAACAGAAGAATATCTGCCTTCACCCGCTTTGCGTAATAGAGTATGGCCCCCCCACTTAATCTTGTCCAGAACCCCTTGCACGTTCCAACTCAGGATACAGAGACCCCCCTGTGTCCCCTGCCCCCCATCAGACAGCTCAACCATAAGGGGTTACAGAACTTTTCCAGACTATCATGGAGCTTCAGAGGCCTGTGTACAACCTGCAGTGGACCTGTAATGGACGTGCGACCTGTAACCAACAACAACCCCGCCCCAACAAACCCCCCACCCCATACCTCAAAAAAACCCTTGAAGTATCTGTCGCGGCGGGGCGAACCCCCACCCCCCAACGGGGGGATGTGGAGTACCCCAACCAATGGATCCCCAATTCACAGCCCATAGCCTCCGGGCAAGGTTCCCACCAGCTCACAGCCGACGGTAGGTCAAGCCCAGTACAGGACATCCCGGTTACCCATGGTTGACGTTTCTCAGCACAGTACCAGTGTCCTCCGCTTAGGATCCAATGTCTGTCCCCCAGGGGCCGGCCGCCCTCGACCAATGGCACCGCCAGACCGCGAGCGCCGCCTGGACCTCGATCGTCTGTCCCCTTTCTGCCACCGGCCCGAGGGCCCCCCGTGCCGCACCTCCCGAAGACGAGTCCGATTCCCGGCCCGGCGGCGTGTTAATGCCTCACCCGCACCGTTTCGTCCGTCCATCTAAACACCTCCTCCGGAGTATCAAAGAAGTGTGTACTAAGGGTGGGCGCAGAGGTCCGCTCCGCCCACGGAGTGTGCGTAGTCTGCCCCTGCTACGCCTACTTTGCGCAGCGTGAAGTGAGCAGTACTACGCACACTCCGTGGGCGGAGCGGACCTCTGCGCCCACCGCGGCGGAGCAGAGTTGCCCGCCTCCCTCCCACCCTCATTTTACAATTACTCAGAAACATTTGATAAAGAAAATTACTTACCTGAGCTGCCGCGTCCCGGAACTCCATCTTGCTGCTTCCTGGATAGCTTCTTCTTCACAAATGCGCTTGCCCGGGTGTCCGCGCATGCGCATTCGTGAGGAAGAAGCTATCCAGGAAGCAGCAAGATGGAGCCCCGGGACGCGGCAGCTCAGGTAAGTAATTTTCTTTATCTAACGTTTCTGAGTAATTGTAAAATGAGGGCGGGAGGGAGGCGGGCGGCGCGTAGTGGGGCTACGCGAAGTGTGCGGGTGGGCGTAGATTTGCCCCCCCCCCCCCTCCGTAATGCTTCACGTAGCCTCACTACGCCCACTACGCCATGGGCTGGTGTGTACGGGATTGAAAGACCACCCGGAGACGGGCCGGAAACAGCAGGGCGTAGGGAAGTTTAAGCTCTCGCAGCCGGGCCTTGGCGGCCATAAATGACTGACGTTGCTGCTGGACCTGTCGCGTATAATCAGGATTCGAGAATTATGGAACATCAGGGGTTCTTTGGCCCTGGCCTGCTTCAGGATAGCATCTCTGTCCAAATAATTCAAGAATTTGGCGATGACAGGCCGGGGGAGATCCCCCACCGGAGGCTTCTGCAAGAGCGCCCGATGAGCTCGCTCCACCACAAAACATCTGGACATCGCGGCAGGGGGGAGCCAACCCTCCAGCCAGGTCGTAAGAAAGCGTTCCATGTTTCCTTCTTCACAGCCCTCCAGAAAGCCAACAAATCGGAGGTTGTTACGTCGGGCCCGTCCTTCCGCATCTTCTGCTCGGAGCGTAGCACCGCTACCTTTCGTTTCAACTCCGCCACATCATCTTCCACCCCAGAAATACGCGTCTCAGCCTCAGCAATTCGGGACACCGCATTGCGGAGATCCTGCCGCAGCAGCGTGACGTCCACTCCGACTGCCCCTATTTTCACATCCAGCATGTCTCTGGATTGGGTAATGGCGGCCATCAGGGCCGCATTGTCCGGCCCCGCTCCTGGTTGGCCCCCAGAGGCACCCGCCACTGCCCCCGGGCCAGTAAATTTATCTATAGGCCCCTGCCTGGCCGGGCCACTGCTACCTTTGTCTCGGGTCATGTTGAGGCTGTGCGCTACGACGACTGGCCCACCCCCGCCTGTCCGGGGTATAACCCCAGAAGAGAGTAGATCCCACTGCCCGATCCAGCCACCGATCTCACCCTGGTCGACCCCGGAGTTCACCCCGACCCCCCCCAAGCACCCTAGATGCGGGGGACAACAAACTCCACCTCGCCTGCCCCTGTAGCAATCAGTCAACGGATGGAGCTCCCCCCTCACACCACCCACTGTTCTGTACAGAGGCTGCGACTGGTTCCCCCAGCAGCCCGACCCTGTCTCCTACAACTCAATCCAGATCGGGAGCGCACCCCCGCACAGTACACAAGCCCCAGCACATCCAAGGGAGGGGCCCAAAGGCACCAGTCTCGATTGCGGCAAATCTCCCAACGCGGCACGATCCGGCCGCCGATCCCCGTCGGTACCGTCAACTGGGAGGGGCGGGGGGGAGAGGAAGAAACCAGGGTCCAACCACCCCTATCGACTCATGGACGAGGCAGCCCCCCAGGCCCCCGGCTGCCCCCACGTGGCCCAACTGCGCCACTGGACCCCCCGCTGCACCAGAATTATGGGGCACTGCAACCAGCATATCCGCCGCTCCTGTCGCCGGCCACCTCCGCTCTCAAGTGCCTCAGACCCCACAGAGGCCCAGAATCTGCCACCTCGCCCGTCGTCGACGCTCCTCCTCACCGCCGTGGCTTGGTCCGGCCGCCGGAACCCCCAGGCACTGTCTCTCAAGGCTCCACAGCTCATGCGGGGGGCAAGCCTCCCACCGCAGGACCACACCACCGCCACATACGCCGGTATGCCAAAAGTGTCGTTGGTCCCCTCGCGCGGCCCGATCCAGCCGCTGATCTCTATCTGTACGGGACGGGGGAAAACACAGAACCAGGCCGAGAGTGAAGCCGTCCACTAGGCCCCTGGCTGTCCCCACGCGGCCCAACTGCGCCACCGAACCCCCCGCTTCACCCAAGCTATGGGACACTGCCACCCGGAGAGCAGCTGCCCCAGTCACCGGCCGCCTCCTCCCTCCAGCGCCGTAAGTCTTGCAAATGCCCAGGAGCAGCCGCTTCTCCCTCCACACACGCGCCTCCTCACCGCCACGGCCCAACCCGGCCGCCGGAACACTCCAATCCCCTCTCACAGTGTGCTGCAGCTCATGCGAAGGCCAAGCCCCCCCCCCCCTCCTCAGGGCAAATCTTCACTCCGCCACTGGGCACACTCGTCGGCCAGACCGGGCTCTTCCATCTGCCCTCAGCCTGCAGCTGGGACACAGCGCGCCACTCCCGGGGCCTTCATCCCACCACAAGGCCTCTCCCTGGTTACGGCGGGGGGGGACACAGAACCAGGGCCGAGAGCGAAGCAGGCCACTAGGCCCCCGGCTGTCCCCACGCGGCCCGACTGCGCCGCCGAGCCCCCCACGTCACCCAAGCTATGGGACACTGCCACCCGGAGACCAGCTGCCCCAGTCACCGGCCGCCTCCTCCCTCCAGCGCCGTGAGACTCGCAAAGGCCCAGGAGCATCCGCCTCTCCCTCCACACATGCGCCTCCTTACCGCCGCGGCCCGACTCGCCCGCCGGAACACTCCAATCCCCTCTCACAGTGTGCTGAAGCGGAGGCCAGGCCCCCCCCCACCCTCAGGGCAAATCTTCAGTTCGCCGCTGAGCGCCCTCGTTGGCCAGACCGTGCTCTCCCGTCTGCCCGTAGCCTGCAGCCGGGACACAGTGCGCCGCACCCGGGGCCTTCATCCTACCACGAGGCCTCTCCCAGGTTACGGCGGGACCGCAGCTCTACCGCGGCACCCTGGCCCCCAACTTCACCAAGTAGGAGGGAACCGGGTACTGCGCCTCAGCCACAGCAAGAACAGCTTCAGGAGCACCAGGATGTGAGGATTGTCGACGGATATACGGCGGGCTGGATGGAGCCGGCCTAGAACCCGTCCGCCATGTTGGCTGCCCAAGCCACGCCCCAAGGTCACCCAGAGTTTTATTCTAAGCCCAGCATTATAACTACCATCACAAGAAAAGATTTTTTAAAAGAGGGCCTAATTCTACTTAAATCTCTCAGGCTATCAGTAGAAATAATTAAGCCTTCTGTACTGTCCATTCAAATGATTTTAACAACTTTTAGCATCCAACCATATTTAAACATTGTCCCTGGAGGTCATGACAGATTTCTATTGACCATATTCAGATTAGGGATACTACATAGATGAATAAACTTCCCAAAAATGAACGACTGGTCAAGAGTTATGCACTTATGTCATTGTGACGAACATTCAGAACAATCAACACTTCATGTTGTTTTATTTTGCCAATTTTATGATGTGCAAAAGAAAATATGGATTTTATCAATTTGAAAGTCATTCGGTCTTAGACAATGTCGCCCTGCTCTTATATATTTACTGTTTTTGGAAAAGGAACACGTGGTATGGAGAATATCAATGTTTTTAAAAACTGTTTTTAAATGCATGAAAACCATTGTAATATGAATGTCAGATTTTTTTAGGGAGGGGGGGAATATGACTGAAATGAATTTTTCTTAGAGGAGTTAGGTGGCGGAATAATATGAATTAATTTTATATTTGATATTCTTTTTTCCTACTGTGTAATGTACTGTGATTTTATGTGCCTTTATGATTTTCTAAGACAGAAATCGAATAAAGTTGTGTTGGTTGATTGATTGATATTGTAATGTTCAGAAACTGTTCCTATGATGAGTTTATTTGAAAAGTGATCTCTAGCATATTTGTACAAAATATTCAGTTGATAGCTTAGATTTAATCAGTGGCATAAGGCAAATGATGGGGCACCCCTGCAGAATGTGAAGAAGACCCCCTGAGTCCCCCCTAGCTCACAGATATTCATTGTCTGTCGGCTGAATGGGGGCCCCAAAACCTTTGTGGGGTCCTTGAAAAGTTGGGGGCCAACCTGCACCACACGGTCTGCATGGGCCTGTGTTACGCCCCTAGTTTCATGCCATAGATACAGTCAATTAATTTAACTATCATTGCAAAATGAACATTTCACTTTGATAACCTAGTAGTCCATCTACTGTGCAATCAAATCCATATAATCATTTTTTATATGATTTCTATTTAAGTCTAAATTAAATGTTATTACAAAATGTTAGTCATACATATACTCTTTCTTCACAAATGTATTATGAGGACACATTCAGCCACCATTTTCACACTCAATGTTTTGCAGTTTTTTGCACTATGCAAATATGCAAACATTGACTAATTTAGTGACAGTGAAACAGAGACAATTATACAGGTTTGGTGTTTCTTCATAGGTCATTGTGGTTTATCAACCACAAGGGACGTTCTGCTTCTTTCTGGACCTAGCTATGCCTAGTACAGCAAAAACAATTCTGAACAATGCTCTTTCTACTAGTTTTAGCTTAAAATACTTCTAATAATAGTGGTTTATTTCATTTACCCATGACATGTAATGATTTTGTTTGTTTTATTATTTTGTTCTATTACAGCTATCTGTTTCCTGGGCTTTGAGTCTAAATAAATAAATATGTGTTGTAATGTGTTAACTTGATGTTTTACCAAACGTTTTGAATGAACTAGATATGTATTGCCCTAAAAAAAAAAACCTTGTTGTTCGTATGTTTGTTGAGCCTTTCAAACTACAAAAGTATGTTCAACAATCAGGATTTCAGGCGAATTTTCTTTCATCCCCGATTCTTAATAAATTATCTCTGATTGTGAAATTATGTGATATATTAAATTAAATACATTTTCTACATTTTTTTGTCTTAGGAAGGTGAGCCTCTCAAAAACATCGCTGGCAACACCAGTGATATCGTTTTCTACCAACAAGCCTTCTCTGTGGGCACTTCTCAAATTTTCAAGTTCAAGTCTTCGCTCTTTAATGGCTGCTATCTCGCTTGTGAACGTGGCAGCAACAGGCTGTACCTCAAGGAAGCCCCTGATGTAGTGGATGAAGAATGTAGGTTAACGTGCCTGCCCCCCACCTCACTCTGAAGCAGGAGACGGAAGCCAGCCAGTAAATCAACTTTCTGAACTGTGATGCACGACACAGGGCTTACTGTTCTACAGCCCTTCATAATGAATCATTGCTATTGTAGACAATGGCAGTGTCCACTGTAGGCCAGTGACGCTGTCAGCGTCATGGTTTGGGGCATTGGAGTCTCAGTCCCTGCCTGAGGGCAGCCATCCATCATTCACAGGCATAGATCCCAACCTTTCCCATTCCTCACAAGTAGGAGTGGATGCATGCACATGTGTTTTGGTGCCTTGTCCTCCATAATGGTAGGTGTTAGAATGCTAATCTTCTATTATGTATTTTGTTCTGAGACCCCTTCGCCACACTAACCTCCCCACTGTGACACCTCAGGCCGCACGTTGCTGGCTCAGTTAGAAGTGGAGCTGCTGCATTTGTTCCCCTGTGAAATAGATGCAAAAGACGAGCAGGCCAGTGTTCTTGTTCCCTTGTATAGTTGATACAAATATCCGAGTCAAGGGCAAAGACGAGATATTTGCCTACAATAGACAGTTATCTGCTGTATGACTTCAAACTGGCCCAATCTTCATGCCGTTAACAACATTAATGCCAAATACATGGATTGATATATGAACAATGAGTGTTAAAAACGTTAATGCAATGCATGTCAGCTATTTAGTTCCTCACTTATTTAATCTTGCCTCCCTCGAGAGTTAGCTATTTAATCATGTTGTGTTTCTTTCTGTATTTTTTCCCATGCATACTTAGAGCTGTACAGGTGTTTATGAGGGGCTTTGATTGAGAGCTCTGATGCTGAAGCCAAAGCAAAGTGCCTGCCAGTGGGTTGGCCTTTCTGCAGAGCACACAGAACAATCTTCATTTATTCCAGTTGTAATTGCAAGTTTTTGAAAATGTATGTTAAAAGGGTGCACAGATGGCAAAATATTTACAGGGCAAAAGTAAATGTATTGCTTAAATGTGAGTGAGTGCAGTGTATGTTTGGACATGGTGAGGTGAGAGATGCAAAGAAGGGCATTCAGGGAAGAGTGAAAAGAGGGTGCTGAAGAGGAAAGAAAGGTGGTTGAAGATGTGCAGATCTTTTCTTCAATATTTTCTTCTGGAGGATGTTCCAGCCTGGACCCCACATTAGTCCATTAAGTTTACCTGCGTCACTCACTACATAAAAGTCATACCAAACTTTTACACTCACCACTTTCAAATGTCACCAGCTGCTACTGAAGTACTCACTTTATAAACTTTATAAACTAGTATACATGCCCTACTCAATGTGGATATGAGCCCTAAAATTGGCTCCTGGTTAGTGAGAGGATTATCACACTGGTAAAACATGTATAAATGATACCAATTTTTGAAAGATGCTCATTATTTGTCTTATAGTAGAGTTGATGGTGACCTTGCGGCTGATTTAGTATTATTACAATATTTTGCTTGAACTCATGAAAGCTAAATATTGGATGCTCCTACTGCTTTTGTGAATCTGAACTCTGGTGGGTAACAGTGTAGTGTGCCATGATCTAGTTTTTCTGCCTTACTTTCCATTAGACAATACATTTTCCACACCGTTATTACTACATCAAAGTTGGAAGCTGGTCTCCATTATTTTAAAACTTGCTACAAAAATTTACATTTGCATTACTGAACTCTTGGAACTGAGAAAACTGATTTCCGGGTTGAGCTTCAGATAAATGCTCCTCAATGCACATTACTGGAGCTTGGGAGGCTTCTGCTATGTAAGGTGCATGTATATAGAACCCTACCACAAAATGCTGTCTCCTGCATGCCAGCGGAATGCAAATATGTCCTTACACACTTGTTTTTCTTAATCCATTGACCCTGTTGACTGACCGCAGCGTGTCTGGGACCCATTTTACTGAAGAACTGACATCACTCGTACCTTCTTGAGCGTGATGCCTACCGAGATGCCGATTCTCTGCTATCCCCTGCCCCTTCTTTGTGCTCCTAGTTGTGACAGGGCAGGGTATTGCAAGGCCTCTTATGGGGTAATGGGATGATGCGGTTTGACCAAACATTGGGGCAAAGCGGACTGCTCTGGAGTCTGCTCCTTGTACATATATCTTGGTGAGAGAGGATTTTTTGCCCTTGAACCCTTGTTCTCAATTTTGGAACAGCATATGCACGGGTTAGCATTCAAACAAGAATAGTCCCCCTGCAAAACCTAATATGGCAGGCAGTGTTTTAACATATACTACACATCAGCAACACCAACTGCCACTGCAACTAATCAGCTTATTCCTACAGATGGATCACTGATGTGACAGAAAAACAGCAACTACAACCTGTGGGAAAAAGGCCTAATTGCAGACGAGACATGAGAAGTCAGGGTACTCAAGATTAGAAATGTTCATTTCCAATCCTGGCATTGCTAGAAATCCAAGATGACATCTACAAACAATTCAAATTTATGATCCTGTGACAGTTAAGCTATTGTGCAATAATATCCACCATCTTCGTTTGGGAAATAACACAACTCATTATCCTAGCTCCAAGCCCACAATGCTCTTGATCTTTGAGAGGGAAATAATACCAATGTCGCCTGCATTGTCCAAAACTAGGAAGGATCATCTTCTAAGTGTCTCACAAGTAAAATCGCACCGGGGAAAGCCGGAGGTAAGGAAATAGTTATGTATAATTTTGGCCTAGGCCCCAATATGTCTCCGCACCCATATGCCCAAATTAACCCCGGTGAAAAAAACTTTCCTGAGCTTAAAACAACTGAGACATATAGTATTAGTGTTGATATACTTTAAGCTTCTTGATAATTGTTTATGTACCAGGAATGGGTAAATAAAACACTGATGACCTAGACAATCTAAAGACCCATCTCCGGTCTACCATGCATCACACAAATGAATTGAAACAGTTATTACCCACCAACTACGATCACACCTGTAGGCAAACAATCTTTTAAGTGACTTTCAATCAGGTTTCAGATTTTGCCAGTGTTGAGAGATGACTTCATTGAAGAACTTCTAGATTCATGTGACTAAGGCCTCCCTTGCATTTTAATTCTTCTGGACCTCTTTGCACCTTCAATAACATCCCATCAAATCTTACTTGAAAGTTCATCCACCTCAACTCCATTATCCAGTGCACTGCAATGGTTTGAGTCCTTCCTGTTAAATCATTCCTACGGTGGTGTAACGAAAATTGATCGGGCCCCCCTGCAGGGTACGTGGAGCCCCCTCCGGACTCAATCGGGAGCTCTCCAGCCAAAGTGCGGTGCTGAGGGGGCCCCTAGAGGTTGGGCCCCACCCCTGCACCGCACCGCCGTGCCCTGTGTTCCTACCAAGTACAATTGAGCCACGTTCTCTCCAAAACTGCAAATATTCATTGTGGTGTTCCACAAGGCTCTACCCTTTCACAATCCTGATTCAACATTTACATTCCCCCCCACACCCCTAGAAGATGGAAGAGAGATTTTCATATGCATGTGGATGACACACTGCTCCAAGTCGGGTTGGAGGATGAACTGGATTAACAACCTTAATTGCCTGAATGCCTCACCTATGTCCACTGATGGCTGGGGTACAACTGATTGCGTCTCAAACAAAATAAAACATAAGTACGGCTTCTGTCTATCCCTTTGCTCTGTTTTGCCCTTAGAAACTGGGTTCCTCTTCAGTACCAGTGGATATAGTTTGAAAATTGGAAGTACTCTTTGACAGTAACTTTTCCTTTATCTCCCAAACAAACAATGCCTCCAAAAGCACATTCCACCATTTCAGTCTACTGAATGCAGTTCTTTCTTTGTTACATTGCTCCCTAAAAACCTTTCTAAAGTTCAGAAGTGGTACTGCCCTTTTGAGCTTTTATAATAGCTTTTAGATTGCACTCCTTATAGTGACAATGTCAAAGCTTCGAGCAGTTTAAAACTATGCTAGCTTGTGTCTTGGTCTAAATAGGCAAAACCACATCACACCTGCCCTGAAATCTATTCATTGACTCCTAGGGAGATCGACCTTCAAGACTTCCTGCGCAGTGAATAAGGCACCCTCCTGCCATGCACCCAACTACCTCTTAAACTGTGTACCCCATACTTTCTGTACAGAAACATTAGGGGCCAAGTTTATGACTCTGTCACTCAACGCAGCGCGGGACCCAAAGTTTTTGGGCTGCGTTGCGTGACAGAGAGGGGGAAAGCGCCATATCTATAGACATTTGGCACTCTCCTCTCATCTCCCTCGGGTCGGCACAAAATCAGGCTGCCAAGTGACACACACACACCTTTGCACCATGGTGCAAGAATGTCTGTGTGAGTCTAGCATGGGTTTTGTACTCGAAGGATATCCTTCCAGTACAAAATACTATGCCCAAACAAACTGTGAAACTGTTACTACTTTGTATGTGTTGCACAGTGCAGCACATGCAAAGTCGGAAAAAAAGGTGAAATAAAAGTATTTCTCCATTTAATGCCTGCTTCAAAGTGGCATTATCTTTTGGCGCAAAACCTTGTCTACTATTGTTAGTAGGTAGAGTTGTGCATCAAAAAGCATGGGTGATTGAATGGAAATGCTCATGTACCAGCCATGTAATGCCCCTGTGACCCGGATTCAACGCAAATCAGTACTTTATGCTGCTTTGCATTACTTTCAGGCAACCTTCCAGCGCAAAACAAGCTGGAAAATAAATGTAAAAAAAGTTTTGTGCAGGTTTGCGTCACTTTTGTGACACTATCCCAACACAAAAAGTTTGTATATGTGGCCCGACGCTTCTAACCGAGTATTCCTATCGACAAACCTGACCAGATAAAAAGAACAAATGATGGATCATCACTACGTGTGCAGGAATCCACCTTGTGGAACTCTCTGTCCTTACGACTGCAGCATACTTACGTCAACTTCTGCAAACATCGGAAGACTCTCACATTTGTCAAGGTATTTTCCACCTCTTCCCTTTAATGATTATAGCCATGTTGATCAAACACAGTACATTGTCACACCTTTACCTCGGCTCAAAACGTCTTCATTTAAGGGCTTTCTTATCTTCAGAATCTTACTTTGGCAGCTTCATTCACCAGTGCCACCGGCTAAACACTGCCAGCGGTTTCAAAGCACAACCTGGCATCCTGCCAGCCTCTATTTGTTCCAAGATTGAAAGCGTCTGAGAGCACCGTTGGGTGGTCAGCAGCGCTTCATATAAAACATTAAATAAATAAATGCTATACAAAGAGCTGTATTATTCAAGACTTTGGCACCACCTCTCTGATTAAATGGCAGACACTCCGAATCACCTGTTGAAGCTGTCTGCCCCTGATACGGGGCACTATTTATAATGTTGTTTCTTTCTTCAGCTTGCTCCTCTGATTGTGTTCCTATCTCAGGAAGCCTTCTTCCACTATACTCCGAAAACCCTGCATGAAAAATTGACCCTGGCTTACTCCTGCTTCATTCTTTTACTTTCTTCAGAGTGACCCACTCCTTACATACCATTCCTCGGCGTGCCTTCTATTTCGCAATACAACCTTCTCTCACTCTCATGCCTGCCTGCCCCAATCCTTCCTATTGTATTTTTGCAATTGGCTGATTACTCATTTCACAGATCACAAACTCTCCTCTTTAAAACCCTTACCCTGTAACCTAACATTACCTGCCAGGCTAGCTATCCCACCTGAAACCACATTGCTTCCACTAATGATCACACCTACCTGGTATTAATATAACCCAGAGTAACTATAAGAAGTGCAGGTACTTTATTTTCTTGAGTGCATGGCACATGAATAATCACAATAACAATAAGATTAACCACTAATATTGGGTACCGAAGTAGCGTGCTACTCAACGCAAAATGCTTCAGTGCCTCGTCCGGGGGGGTAGTAAGCACTATATAAATACAATTACAATAGACTCTAAAAAACTGAGATGAAAGGATAGTTTGTCAATTGGAATTCGTGATTCGATTTAGAATTAAAAACCTTGAGAGACATTCGCTGCAGGGTTTTGTATTGAGTATAAGCGAATGAGCTGAAAAAGACGTATACTTTGATAAGTTTTATTTTTGTGTCTCTTTTCAAAAGTCAGAAACTTGTATAACTTTAATACAGAGGGTAGCAACAGGAAAACTGAGCACAATATAAAGCATGCCATGTACAGGGCCTAAGAGAACTGTGGGATAGTGTTTAGTTGTTAGGGAACTAATGAGTATTGCAACATGATACACATTAAAAACTAGCAAGTTAAGAATGTGTGTGTGGTTAGAGTAGGCGGAATGTTACTCAGCAAATAATGAAAAATCAATCAAAAAAGTGGAGAAAAAGTAATGAAGATATAGATGTCTTGCACCCCTCTTAAAAGACGTCACAACCAGGGGTAAGTAAAAAGGTTGTTTATTAAAGTACTTTCCATACAACTCAAGCGCAGCTATCTCTCAGCCAATCAGACTCCAACTGACATCCCTGGAATGCTAACTCACTGACTGGAACACAGAACGCAAATACATTCCTAGTTCCAAAGGCAACCTTAACATAGCTTACAACATATCTTCCCCCTTTACAAATGCAAAGAAGGATACAACAGAGTGCAAAAACATTACAGTTTCATGTGATTATCCCAACATTGAAAAAACGTAAAAATGAAGACTAAATAAAAATAAAAACAATTTTTAACAGACATAGGGCCATATGTATCAAGCTTTTTTCCCGTTTGCAAATGGGCAGATTCTCAGAATCGTCCCGATTGCAAATTGGAAAAAGCCTTTTGGGATATATCATCCCAAAAGGCCATCTCAAAATAAAGAATTGCAAAATTTGTGATTCTCTATTTTGCGAATGCAATGAAGGAATTACTGTGGCCTTGATTTTGCCATGGCAGAGGACATACCAGTGCACTCGGAATCATCGCAGGCTGCACACCCGCTCAGCCTCATAGGTGCCACTAACTCTGTGATCCACGAGGCGACCCACATGGCGGTAGGCCTCCGCTGGCTCAGACCTACACTGTGGTCCAGCAGGGCACACAAAACCTGAGCAGTCCGGACCGCCAGGACGGGGCATCATCGCAGGCTGCACACCCGCTCAGCACTTAAGGTGCCCCTATCTCAGTGCACCAAAAGTCACCGTCCCGTGGCAGTGTGCCTGTGCCGGCCGCAGTGTATCCGGTGCCACCAAGTCTGTGACCCGCAGTCATGGACACTTTATGATTGGGTATCGTGATGCAGACGCCATCATGTCAACCCCGGGCCAGTGGAATGTGATGTTGCAGGCTTCTGGGCCCCCATGCCCACATGTACACCACATGGATACACCCAGAGAGAGGCTGGAAATGGCATCGAGTACGTGCGCCCGGCCCTTTTTAATTGGCAGGGTCACATGTCCTGTGACGCGTGTGCTGGATGGGTGTGGTGTGGGTGTAAACCAGCCGTGAGGGAGTGGCTGTGGCATGCTGACAACTAGACCTGTGATCAGCACATTACTACAGGGCAGACCTGGGACATTTAGCGTTGCCGCCCCCCCCTGTGAGCGTAAGCAGTGTGGGCTGGCCTGGCGTATGCCAGTCCAGCATAAGGGTTTGAACAATGACCCCGGGGCTCTGTGCGTGATTCCGTACGGGACTGTACTAGGAAGTAAAACTGCATGTGTCCCTGTTGTTTCGTCGGCGCTACCCGGACAACATTCGGCAATGTGTCACCCTGTGACCCAAGTCCAACGACATGAGCCACTGGACGTAAGAGGAATTCACTGACCCTACATTCATCCATGCACCCACACTTGAAAGACCATAGACATGACACATCTGTGTGATTATGAATGTTTAATGCACATTCAGTGGAGTGTTGCATCTGGAGCAGTACAGAGCTATGCAAACCCCACATGACGATGTTGGCCCATGGAGGGCCAGCCAGAGTCCTACAGGGAATGACATGTCCAAAGGAAGAGGAAGTGTTCAGTTTGCAGTTTGATTGCTGTGTCATTGGCGTTCAAACAGTATATGGCAGTCCATGTCGAAGTCCAAGGTGAGTGTCACAGAGTGTATCGGGGGACAGTGGAAGGTGATGATGCAGAAGGCAGAACCAAGCAGAAACAGGCCATATGGCTGAGATGAATGCTACTGAGCCATTCTCACCACGAAGCCAGATTCATCCGCATCTTCGTCCTCTGCTGTTTCATGTGCCTCACGTGTGGGTGGTGGTGCCCTTTCTCCAGCACTGTGTGTCAGTGATACCTCAGGGGCTGGAGGTGGAATGTCTGCCGCACTGTGTGGACCTGACACTTCAGGGGGCGGTGTTTTGAATGTGGCTTCTCACCAATAAGCCACACCCAATCCCTGCACTCCCACCTGGGAGGCAAATATACCACTGCACCTTTGAATAATGTACACTTTTGAGCATGTCTTACCACCCCTGGCACAGCAAGACTTCAACACAAAACAAACAGTACCTTTTGAAAAGGGGTTTTATTTAACAAAATGCAGATACTCTATCACTTTTAGAATAAGGCTTGGGGTTTATTACATAATACTCTCTAAACAAAGGCTATCTCAGATACCAAATGCATAAGATTCAAATATATGTAGCAAACTTATAATCTAAAGGCATGAATCAATAACTGAGCAAACTATAATACTGATTAATAAACAAGCATTAACTGATATAAGATACACTGGACGTCCTTCAAGAGATCAGAAAGATATATATATATATATATATATATATATATATCAGCAAACTCCTCGTAACTCTCCTCGTCTCTTTGAGCAGAAAAAGGAGCGTAGACCACAGCAAATTGGCGGTAAAGTTCGTTTATTGTTCCTTCTTACAGCGATGTAGCAGCCATTACGCGTTTCAGCCCCGGAGGGCCTTGATCACATGACACGCTGGTCATTGGTCACATGCTTTTTAAACCATTTTATTCATTACTATTTTTTTGTAATTTAAAGTGCAAGTGTGCTTCAAAGTGACAGTGCTTTATACCACATGAGTAAAGTGACAACAAAGCATTAGCTTACTGACATTATCCCAGAATATTGAAGGTTCACACAATATACGATATCCACAATGTGAACAACATCTCAGGGGCAAAGAAAATTACTTGAGTGCAAAATTCGCAATATAGTACAATTAGGATAAATCCTTAGTGCAAATTACTTGAAGTCAAACTGTGCAAACATCGCAAATTAAAACAACAACAAGCTGCCCACAAATATTAACTTTACCTAAAATCATAGCATAAATGCCGTTTTGTAAAGTAGTTGGTTAAAAACCCAAAATTGGTGTACTATTGGGAATCTGAGATGAATAGTAAAAATTGTAAAAAATGCAAATTTAAACATACAGATTCTTTAAAAGTATTTGTTAAAAGAGCTGTATTGTAATGCCTAGGCAATTTTTATTGTGTGCAGTTGTTCTACGGGATTTTGGTCTGAATTAATCGTCTATCTGGTGTTTGATTATGGATGGACGTAAACTTGTCAAAGTAATGCTGATCACCCAGATTAGAGTGCTAAGTGTTAAAGTGCAAAGCAGCTATTTATTAAAAAAATAAATAAATAGAATGCTAAAAGAGTAATAAGTTTAAAAACATGTCATGATAAAATAATACCCTTAATGGTTTTATTTATCTAAGATCAGGGAGAACAGCTGTCAAAATTGGCCTATTAATATGCTCATTTGTATGTTGAGGTGAGCAATGGTTTGGATATTCAGTTTGAAACTAGGCCAATATTGGAACTATAGAAATGTATGGAGGTCTTCAGTCATGTTAAGACCTCCTGGATGTTTACAATCTAGTTCCAAAATATATCTGGTTTCGAGTTTGCGTAGTGACTTTTCCCTGTCGCCACCTCTCTTAGAGATAGGGATTGCATCAATAATGAAATAAGTTAAAACTTTCGGGTCTGATTGATGCTTCTCCTTGAAGTGGCGAGCCACTGGGTAAGATTGATCAGCATGTTTAATTGCCCGAATATGTTGCAAGATTCTCTTGTGTCCCTGAAGTTTAGTGCTGCCCACATATCTTAGGCCGCATGGACACTGGAGAACATAAATCACATGATCAGTTTTGCATGTGAGGGCTTTGTCAATCTTAGTTGCCTGCGTCTTAAAGGGTGTGGTGTAAGATGTAGTGTTGACACCGTTTTGACATGCCTTGCAGGTTTTGCATTTGGTGAAGCCTAGTCTGCTGGACAGCCAATTGGATGTTGGTTTGTCCACTGGGTTATTCTGAACCAAGATATCCTTCATTGAGGGTGCTTTGCTGTAAGTGATGGAAGGTTTTGAGGGCAACAGATGGCCTATTACTGGGTCATTAAGTAAAATAGGCCAATTCTTTTTGATAATCTGGTAGATTTCTTTTTCCTGATTACTGAAGCCCAGGATAATTCTAAAGTCCTCTCTTGGGGGAGTAGTTTTGGGAGGAAGGGTATCAGTTTCAGTAAGCTGTGATTTGGGTTGGAGCAATTGAGCCCTAGTTTGCTTCATGCTTTTCTGAATTGCTGTTTTGATACATTTTCGAGAGTACCCCCTCTCCATAAACCTATCTTGACTTGCTTGTTGTGCTGCTGATAAGTCAGTTAGATTGCTACAAATTCTACGCAACCTAATCATCTCACCGTAGGGGATGCTTTGAATTAGGTGTTGGGGGTGGGCACTAGAAGCATGTAGTAGGGAATTTCCCGCTCTTGGTTTCCTATGGATTTTGGTTGCCAATAACCCATCATCGATATACACTTCAACATCAAGAAAAATGACTTTGTCAGAACTTATTTCAGCTGTGAATTCAAGATTAAGATCATTCTTATTCAATGATTTGATAAATTCTTCAGCTTCGGTTTTGGTACCATCCCACACAACAAAGAGATCATCTATATATCTCAGCCAGAGTTTTACATTGTTACGGAGAGTGGACTCATGTTGGCTCTTGAGGACCAGCTCCTCCCACCAGCCCATATGTAAACAGGCATAGCTTGGGGAGAAGCTGGCCCCCATAGCCACTCCGCGAATTTGCTGAAACAAAGCACTCTGAAAGAGAAAAATATTGTTGTGCAAGCAAAATTCAATCATTTGAACCAGCATTTTGTTGTGTTGTTCTTGTTCCGGGGGTCTTTTGTTAAGATAGAATTGAACAGCTCTTAACCCATCCTGATGATTAATGCTGGTATAAAGTGATGTAATGTCCATCGTTATGAGTAAAAGTTGTTTTTGCCAGACAAAGTCATTGATTTTAAGAAGAAAGTCACTAGTATCTCTGAGGTAGGAGGGTAGACCTTGCACGAATTCTTGTAAGAAATAGTCTATGTACTGAGATGTTTTTTCCATTAGGCTGTTTCGCGCAGAAATTATGGGTCTTCCTGGAGGGTGAAGTGGGTCTTTGTGTAGTTTAGGCAGGAAATAAATGACTGGTGTTGTCGGTGAGTCATTTTTGAGGAATTTGTATTCGTCCACTGATATGAGTCCTGCACTTTTCCATGAGAGGAGCTTTGTGTAGTAGACATTGTAAGTTGTTTTCAGACTTAGATTATCGCTGCGACCATAACATTTGCGGTCTATATATATATGCAGTAGAGGATCACTCTGGATGTGCACCTCCCACACCACAAAGAAAACACCTCAAACGATCACAGCCACTGGCTCACATCACAATGGCAATAACCACAAAACTCAATACATCCCCTAGCATCTCAGCCCACTTCCAGCCGGGGGAGCCTTCACACAGCCGGGGATAAGAGCTTCAGAAACCAGGGTCACTCCGAGATAGACACGTCTGCCCTCGCTCGGATTCCAAACTCCCAGTTTCTCAGCCTGAAACCCTCAGCTTTAAACACACTAGAAGATTCGTAAAAGACCTCCTCCCACCGCCAGAGGAATTTTACCAGTACTGGCCAAGTTCCAAGCAAGCATCCTCATGGCAGTAAGGAGCTCTCAAGTCTCTTCCTCCATTCGCACTTCTTCCAGCCTCTGTCTTGACGAAGCTCTCACAAGGCCTTCCACAGTACACTAAACAAAAACAATCACTCAGGAAAACAGCAAGACCTTGAATGTGAATAACCCAAACAACTTGCAAGCACTGCTGTGCACGTAGCAGCAAGGCAGAGTCAGACATGAGGCCCTGTCAAAGGCAATAGTCAGCACCTATAATTCTCATCCACACAACTTACAAGCACCACTGTGCAAACAGAAAAGTTTGAAGCAAGGTAAAGTCAGAAAGCAGGATGACATGAGGCCATGTCAAAGAAAGACAGCAAGATTACAGAAGAGAAGCAGATATGTGCAGGCCCATCCTACATTAAGGCTAAGGTAATATAACACACTAAAGTCAGTTAAAATGGTGGCAGTCGGAGGTCATCATAGGGTGCCAAACCACAAGAGTGGCTCTTTCACTACAGGCGGAGATGTGGATGTAGTGGTAGCAGCAGCATGCATCAGCGCCAGGCCTTGTGGCAGCAATGCCATGAGGATGGTCTTGAGGTCATTGAGGAACCCAGCTACCACTCGCTAGTGTGCAGCCGTGGCAGCCGCACTTTCCTCATTTGCCCGCTCCATGCTCTCCATTAACCTCCGCATGTTTCCCAACTCCCGTCTGACATCGCTAGTGCCACTCTGACTGGACAGTTGTTCTATTCTCTGAGTCAGGGCTCCAGCTGTGTCAGCCATGGTTCTTTGGAGAGCATGGAGCGGACTGTGGGTGTCTGTCAGGGACCGTGAGTGGTCCCTGATGGGACTTAGACACCCATACATGGCATCTAGTTTGTCTGCCATGCGGTCAAAGCCCACCCGCACCTGTTCAGCTAGCTGATCCTTGCACCCCTGCTGTGTAGTCTGTGCAGGGGGTGAGCTCTCCTCGTCGCAGCTGGGCTGCCTAGCTCCTGGGAGTGGGCTGCGGAGGCTGTCCACGAGCAGTCGGAGGGTGTCAGAGTCGAAGCTGTGGTGGTCCTCATCGTCATCAGAGAAGAGAGGTTCGGGCTGCTCTGCAGGAGGTGTTGATTCTCTCTGCAATGTGAAGGGGAGATGCAGTTTAACAATGTGTTCACATGTATGTTGTCACATTGTACATGTTAACATACAGACAGCATGACTGTGTACATTGTGGCTGTTTGGGAGGAGCTGCCTATTTGATGTGGGACAGTGGATATTTCGACAGCAGACGTGTGTGTGTTTGTACTTGTACGTTATCAACTCACATTTCCCTGCAATGCCAATTGTTATTGGCCAGTGTCTACACCCAATCGGCACCAGTTGTGTCCTGTGTTCTGTTGTGGACGTGTTGCGGTTTGTGCCACATCGTTGTCAATGTTGATGTGCTCTGCATGTGATATGTGTGTGCCGCATTTTGGGAGAGTCGCCCCTGCAGCTCTGATTTTGCTGCCCCTTATCCCTTTCATGCGGTGTGCCTTTGACATCTGTGCTTATACAGTGCTGAGATGTTGCATACTTGTGTACATTGGTCTCTTGGTGGGAGTTGGGGGCTGAGGCATGGTTTGTCCGCAGATGTGCTATGCTTACTTATCTATATGTGCCACTGTGCCCATCTCCACCTGTCCCCGGTCGTTACTCTCCCTATTGCTGTTGTGTCCCATCCTGTTGAGCAGTGTCCGGGCCCCCTACTCCTGCCACCGTTTCCCCACTGATGACTGTGGACACCATTTCCTCCATCTCGTCCAGCTCCTCCTGTGGCGCAGGACTCCCACCTCCAGTCTGCATTGCTGCCTTCCGGTTGTTTGCGAGTTTCTGCTTGGTTTTGCGCTTGACATCATTCCAGTGCCTCTTGACCTCTTCCATTGTCCTCTTCAGCACTCCGACTGCATTCACCTTGTCCACGATAGACTGCCATAGTCCATTTTTGGTTGCCAATGACACAGTGGAGGTGACGAACAGTAGTTGATGGTGTTCTACCACCTCCGTTATCAGGATCCTGTTTTCCTGCGGACTGAACCTTTTCTTTCTACTCTTCTTCTCCTTTGCCTTCCCTGACCCAGAAGTCCCAGGCAGGTCCTCCGGAGGGCTTGGGAGGTTCTGGCTCTCCTCCGGCGACATCCATTATGCTTCCCAGTTGTTTTGCATTTATTTGTCTGTTTTTTTTGGCTTTTATGGTGATTTTTTCCACCTGACGTGTGTGAATTGCAGGCCTGTCGCTGGTTTTCGCTGATTTTTGTATCGCAATTGACCTCATCACAGCTTTTTTGGCGTTGTTGTTTTGCATTTTTGCGGTGTGGCATTGATTTTATCGCAGCCATGTGATGCATTATCTGGTGACTATCGCATGGTACCACTGTTGTGTGAATACTTGGTTAACACGGCGTAAAATTCCAGCAATAGACTGCGATGTTGAGAGTTGTGTTAAGTTACTTTTGCGATGGTTATCATACGTTCTTGAGAATATACCCCTATGTTTTTTAAGTATGTTGGCAGCATTGATCAGCTGTGCAGGTCTCTTCATGGTATTTCCATTGATTATGGTCTGCTTAGATAGTTACAGCATTGGGTTGTCCAATCAGACATATTGTGTGTAGTTGTGGGCCTGACTGGCATGGCTGAAGGGAGAGAGAAGTGGAGAGATCTGCTGGGATGTGCATTGCTACTGTCATTCCATATCTGAGTGTCATTATGAGATGTACAGAAGCAGCCATAATGTATTTATATTTGGGACCTGCAGTGCTGGGCTAGATTAAATCCCTCTGACTGATCCACAGCATGTGACAGATCTTTTCAGTTACTCCATGCCTGTTCATTTAATGATTGCTCGTTTACTAGTTGCGCAGTCCTCATAGCAGATATGTCTTATGTGAATTTAAGATGTGTAAGTTACAGTTGATGACTGACAAATCGCTGAGTGTGATGGTATTAGTATTAGTGTGGGCTAGACATGTTATATATGAAGTCACATAACTATATATTACCCCAGCAAACAATAGGTCCGCCCTCCTTAACTTACCTTACTATCGAAAGTAGATTGCTGGTTGTGTTGCTTCCAATCTGTAGATAGTAAGCTGAAGATTGAATTTGAGGATGCGACTGTCTTTCCGGGTTTAATTGCTGGAATGTGTGTATGTAGTGGTCTTGAAAATAGCCATGTTTTCAACTCTCTTCTGAAGTGTATATGCTCCTGGATGCTTCGAATGTTGGCTGGTAGTGAGTTCCAGAGCTTGGCGGCTTTTACTGAAAAAGCAGTGCCTCATAAAAATTTCCTATGGTAAAGTGGGATGGTGATATGTGATGAAAGCCTGGAGTTCCTTGAAATTAGTTAAAGGTGTAGTGCTCTTTTTCCTTGGAGACTCTGTGGACAATGAAAAGTGCCTCAAACATTGACTTTCTTGCCATAGGTAGCCAGTGGAGTGATTGGAAGACTAGAGTCTCGCACTCGCTTCAGTGAAGGCAGAGAAGTCTCACAGCAGCATTTTGGATGAGTTGTATTTTTCATATGATGAATGCAGGTGCGCCAAGGTATAGACTATTGGCATAGTCCAGCTTGGCGAGTACAACTATGAGTATAGCTTGCAGTTTCTGTTAGTATCCAAGGTATGGGAGGATCCAATATAATAGAAGCACTCTGTTTGATATTATTACCATGTGGTATCAAATATTGAACTGAATCCATGGTTACCCCTGGTTTCTGATTCCTCTTGATATTGTTGGAGGTGCCTCATGTTCCTTAGGCCGTATGATGGTAGGCTGGAATTTTTACCATTGTCTGCAACTCATATTCTCTGTCCATTGTATTTAGCTTTAGATGGTTAATCATCATCCAAGTGTTTATGGCCTGGAGGCAGTCATCAAGTTTTAAATTCTAGAAGTCTACCAGACAATCCATTTTTTAAATGATTTGGAACTCATCTGTATATTTGTAACGTGAGGTTGAACGTTTAATCAGGTTTGATAAGGGGGTTAGGTAGATGTTGAATAATAGAGGGGAGACGATGGACCCCAGAGAAATGTCACAGCGGTGTGTGTGAGGAGCTGATGTGAAAGTTGATATCAACACTAGTTCACAGTCACAGCTGAGAGACCAATATTTTAATGGCATTAGCTGAACTTCCTTCTCACCTTTTACATATGGTATGTCACGCAAAGATTTGCTGAGTGAAATGATTTCACAACTGTATGGAACATGGATGTTATTATGTTGTGCTTAAGGCAGCAACGTTCATGTTGTTTCCTATTCCTGATACCTAAGGGTGTCACTACCTAAACCTACTGGCCATTTAGATGTAATGTCCAATCAGGAAACTCCAAATTTCAATATGCCATATTTCTTTAATTGCCTATTGTGCTGGAACAAAGTCATCAAAAGTCAGTTGCGACTTACATTTGACTGTCATTGCTACACCTCTTGTGAAACACAGCCCAGTGAGATAATGTATCTGCGCTACAGACTGTTAATTTGTTTGCAAGACTCAAATAGTTTGTTATGTTAATGTGCCTGCTGCACAGGGGTGCAAATACCCTAACTAGCAGTAGTGTGAACCTGCAATGACTAAGTATAGCCTGTCATGTCACAAATGGCTGCTATAATAGACTATCTTTCAAAAGTGGTTTAATGTCTAGATAACTGGATCAACACACTGAGGATTTATCTCTTGAACCAAATAATATGGAAACCATAATCACAAAATCTGAGGCAGAAATCATTTGTATTGCAGTTGACCTGTCTAGACATCTCCAAAGAACATGAACTAATATTTTCAGATTTTTATACATTGTATTTTAAGATCTGTGTATTATGACTTTCCTTTTTAAAATGTATTGACACCATTGAACTACTTTATCTTCATCTAATTTATGGTCATTGCAAATAAATTGCTCTAATGAGCTCCTATGTAATAATAGATTAAAAGCATAATACTTGGTAAACACTTGTGATAGTGTTTTTACTGGGAGGTGGGTGGGAACACTAGGTAGTAGGAATTTTATGGAAACTCACAGATTCCCACACTTTCTTTCACAGGAATATGAGGAAAATCTGTGATTTCGCTACAATTTGTTGTTTGCACGGCATTCTGGGTAAAAAAAGATATTGGGCTCCATGCAAGCCACACCACCCCAGACTACCCGAGGTGCCTTGTTTTCAGAAAAGTCTGGGCCTGGCAGGATTTCCTCAGTGCTGACAAAGCCCCGGCCTAAATACCATTGCTACCTTTATATACTGAATTGGTCAATTCATGAGGTAGAATCTTAATGTTTTGTTGTGTCTTAGGGGGCATGGGGAGCCTTTCTTTTCTCGTTTGATAGCCCAGTCATACAAGTGGAGTAGTATTGTTATCGGGAGAAGTGTAGGAACATATGTGGTGGACATTTGTGGATCCCTGCAGATTGCATTAGCGCGGTCTGCTTTCACTTTTGCATCACTGTGTTACGTCAGCGTTCACAGTGTGATGCGCAATATAGCAAAATGGAAAATCAAACTCTGGACTCGTGGGAAGCATTACCATTGCGTACCGACTTTGATTCTGGAAAAGAAACTGTTTCTGGTTTTTTTTTTACCAGAAATATTTTCTATTCGATTACGGTGGACCTTCTGATGAAGTCCACCATACCATGAAGGTAGTGTAGTGGGCATCAACGAGTCGTCATCTGCCCTAAAACCGTTAAAACCTACCCAATCTATGCAGCCTGATGTCTTTACCAACAAGAATTGACAACAAGCTGCAGGGATATGTTAGCATTGTTGCACTAACTTTTTTGTTACATGACCGCAGGGGAGTTTTCCAGTGGTGGGATCCCCCCGGGTTGGTAGGCTCCTGGGACTGGTTAACGGCAAAAAGCACAGTATTCAAAGAAAGGTGGCTGTTGGCAATGGCTATGCACAGCCAGGAGAAAGTTTCTATTGCCATACATGGTCTATGGAGAAGAGGGCTAGAGACCAAATAAAAAATATTCAAAAGTAGAAAGAAGATAGGAGAAGATAGAGAACAGTTGTCGTAGAAAAAGGAGAGAGTGTTGAGGGAAAGAAAGGAGAGTAAATAGAAAAAGCAAGAGAGAGAGCAGAAGTGACAGGACAGGATCATGGGGAAAAGGTTGAGAGAGGGAGTAACAACCGAGATTAGGAGATGGGAAGAGTATAGAGAAAGTTAAAGAGAGCCCAAAGGATCGAAATGAGAAGTGGAAACATGTGGAGAAAAGGTGATTGGAGATTTTAAGAGGAATTTAGACCGTATCATGTTTTGGCAAATACACCTGGACAAGTGCAATTGCAATGCTCAATTCTTCACTTTATTTGTATAAGGGATCCTAGTGTAAGATCCAAGAATCACCTTTCATAGTGGTCTTTAAAGTCCTAATAAGGTCTAACCATTGTTACTTGATCCACATTGCATTTTGCAAATTACTTAACAATGGCACCTCTTGTTATATGCTACTATATGCACTTGGTGAGAAGTGCTGAAGCCTGGTCTTTTACTGCATATGAGCCATGTCTGCATTTGCTGGTATAGTCACTGAAAAGTACAACCTACTTTCAGAGAAGTCCAAGTTCTATTCAAGAGTTGATTTGGCTTTCTAGTGTACATTTAAATTCAGCAGTCTCTTAACTGTTTCACTACATGAAGCCTGACGTTTATCTGCACATGTAGCAATGGTGAACAATCCCTCTGCAAGTATATATTTTCCATTTCTAGCACACATGACAGCCTTAAATGCTTTTCAAATTCACTACTCAGAAAAGTGCAGGCTCGTCCAAGCAATGTTAGCCGCAAAGAGGGTGGCAACTTGAGGATCCTATGAAAGGAGTCTACGGCATGTGGAAGAGTTTACAATGTCCATAATTGTCAAAGTGGAGTACACTAGCATTAAAATGGGGTACCATGCAAACAGCATCAACATCAAAGAGAGATGTTATCATGGAGCAGGAGCCCAAATGCAAACCTTGAAACCACCACTCGAAGCCATTAGAGGCAGTGATACTGCTTGCCCATCTATTGCTCCTCTAACTGGAGATGGAACTAGTGTCCTCAGCCAGGCCACAGACCACAAATGGACCCATCCTGGTAAATGTACTATCCATTACTATGCCAACCTGTCTTGCTGGTCGATGTCTAACGAAGGTCTCCTTTTGTACCACACCTTTCACACAACCTGCCTGTAAGTATGAGGTGTGTATGCCAATGTCAGTGTCTGCCTCAAGTCCATGTAGTTTTGACTGGTGCTGATCAAATGTAATTAAACTATCTATCTGTTGCCACAGCCTTATAGTGAAATTCATTGTGGGACCTTACTTTCTCTATAAAATGACATCTAAATTCTATATATGTTTCACAATTTTTGCAGGCGTAAAATGTTTAAAACACTCTGGTCGCCACTGATTACCCAAATGTTTTTGATGGATATGCTCCAAGCTCTCTGTAGAGTTATTTTAAATTAGTGATGAGTTCAATTAAAACTACATTTACGAAGGCAGGCAGAATTTGGAAACTCCACACTTTACGAAGCAAATGAAGTTTTCTAACCTTATCTGTGTTAAGGTTTATCCTTTTGGCCCTTCCAGATATGATAATTTCCTGATGTAGAATGTCCCAGGTAGGTGATCCTCCGGCAAACAAATGTTGATGGTGGAGGCTGGAAATGCATCAACTGAGGCAACATTTGTCAGAGGGCCAGCCTATATTTGTTTAAAAAGAACTTTGTACGTTTTGCAACTCTTGAACAGCTTGGAAAATACACAAAGCAGCAAGCCAGTCTACTTTACAACTTTAAACCCCTCTACTTTAAATCCAATCTAATTGATAGGATTTAAAGTTAGGTTGTGGAAAGTTGATTGAATGTACTTTAAAAAAGTAAGTTATTCCTTCACACAGAATCACATGGTGTGCACCCTGAATATCAAATCCAGAATATTGATACAACAGAATATTGATGACAGAATATTGAATCCAAAATATTGACCTTTAACTCTTTCCGTGCTCATGACGGAACCACGCCGTCATGAGCCACGGTTGCCGTGTGCTCATGACGGAGTGGTTCCGTCATGCTGCGGCCGTTGGCGGCCGCGCCGCCCATGCGGCGCTAATTCCCCGCCTGTGCGGGCGATTAGCGCTGTGGGCGGAGTCATGACGGAACCACTCCGTCATGAGCACAGCCCAACCGTGGCTCATGACGGAGTGGTTCCGTCATGAGCACTGCGCTGCCCCCCCCCGCACCCCCCAGCGCTGCGGCGGAATTTCCGCCGCAGCGAAGGGGTTAAGTATAGATTTTCTATACCTTATTCCACATATATGTACCTATGCGATATATGTATCTTCAAGGTATGTAGATGTGGAGGTAGGAATAGTAAATCTATACTTCTCTAAATGCACTTATCTTTCAATATTCTGTCTTGTACCACAAACATCTGGGGGTCGTTATTTAGTAGTACAACCAGTATTTGGGAAATAATGCACCTATGTAGCATAGCTTTAATGTTTAGTCACAGTTGAGGGCCATGTCCCCCCTAAAATATACTTCTGGCTACGGGCCTGTCTAGGTCTCCAAATCACCAGTTCCCCTGGGAGGGTCAGGAGTTCAGGTGAGGCACTGTGAGCTAGTTGGATTTGGGCCCACATGGACTGATGTGGTAGAGAGGCTCAATCCATACATTCTGATGTCCTGTTATCTTATGGCATGGTTCTGTTTCCTAGCAGAATCCCTGGAACACTCTTAACGCAACAGGAACACAACAAACTACAAGAGGCCTTTCTTACAACTGACCAGTGGCAACTGGATCCTCCTGTTGGCCCGTCACTCTCTGAGTCTCTAAGTGCCTCCCCTGAGGTCAAGTGGGCTATAGAAGTGTACTGCTGTGGTGGATTGGGACTATAAGGACTAAAGTCAAAAGGTGATCTCTCGACCAGGCGAACCTGGTTAGTATATCCAACCTGCGTTTCATCTAAGTTAGCCTAGGTCCTATTCTTCCGTGACCATTGACTCTCATTGGTACTTTGTGCTTTTATCCTTTATTTATTTAAAAAATAAAATACCCCCGTATTGGATTTTTGTCCTTTTGGATTAATTTTCTTTATTAAATGTTATTCTATTTGGGAATGTTATGATTTTGCATTTAGACTATATTACTGTTTTACTGCTACATAAATACTGTACACATTGCCACCAAGTTAAGTCTGTCTGCTCAGTGCCATAGCTGACAACAAGGGGTTGAGCTCAGGTTAATTTATTGACTTTCAGGGTACACTCTGACAAGGATTATGTATTACGGGAAGTGGGTACCTACTCCTTCAACTCATACCCCAGTTTCTTACACTCAAAAAGTAATTTATCTTAAATTTAACCTAACTCGTGTTGAGGTTATGATCTCTGGATTGTAGGTTAGGATAGTATATCACTGTACTGGAATTTTGTGAAGTTAGTGGAGCTCAAGATTAGTCCATGAGGATGGAATTCACGTTCAAGTTCCAGAACATCAACATGAGAGAAATTTACATACAACAAATCTAAATGGCCAGCATTTACTTTGAAGGTGGTAGCCCTGAAAACTCAGTTGGGCTCTTGTGCTGGTCCAACCATACCAGGATCATCTTTATATAAGGAGAAGTTTTAGTTGTATCTGTATGACCCAGGATCATATCATCAGCATAGGCCATGCAATGAGATCATCCAGTTCAGGAAGGCAAAAAGCAGCTCTGAAACAATTCCTTCTCATTGTTTTTCCAATCCCTCTCACAAAGGATATTCCATCTCTGCTGTGTGATTGCCATTCAGAAGACCATGCTTGCTTGCATCCAGGAAGGCACGGATTTAAGAAGTGCATCTCTGCTACACTCATATCCAGGCAGTTCTTAGTTTATATAAAAGAATAACTGCCAGGGCCCCAAGTTTTATTCTCCAGAAGCCTGCAGCCGGCACTATCAAATGACCGGGTGCTGAATACAAAGGCTTCATAGTCTTGAACCTACCTCGGGCCTTTTTCATCCACCACCACACACTCCCTGCCACTTTATTTCACTATTTCAGGTTCTTTTCCATTGCTGTTGTATTTTTTCTATCTTTCTCTTCCTCCTTTTGTGTTTTTTATCTCTTGCTCAGATCAAAAACTGAGAAGGAAAAATAAGTGCCTGTTAGTCCCACCTGTAACCACGGGCTCAACATAGGCACTGTGACCAGTTCAATATTGCTATGCCCCTGAAAAAGAATGTTTATAAAAAGTAAATCAGTTGGTGTGGTGCTTCCACAAAGTGTGTGGGAAAATGGTTGTGGAACAAAGTTATGTAAAGTTTCAAGGGGGGGGGGGGCTTTCTACTCAAGGGGCCCGATTCACAGAACTAACTTAAGACAAAATCCTAAACTTACTACCATTTTGGTATTCACAGAAGGCACTTACTCATTTCTGTATTCACAGAAGTTAGGAGTTCTAACTTTAGGACTCCTAAATGCCTTCTGTGAATACCGAAAGTCTTAAAATTAGGATTTTTCTCAGTTTAGGACTAATAAAGTTCGGACTCCTAACTTTACTACTCCTAAACTGAGAAAAATCCTAACTTTACGACTTTAGGTATCCACAGAAGGCATTTAGGAGTCCTAAAGTTAGGAGTCCTAACTTCTGTGACTACCGAAATGAGTAAGTGCCTTCTGTGAATACCAAAATGGTAGTAAGTTTAGGATTTTGTCTTAAGTTAGTTCTGTGAATCGGGCCCAAGGTCTATGAATATATGTGCGCTATGGGGGACTCTAGGGCCCATCTCCACATATTGCGGGGGTGCGGAGGAGGGAGGCACAACATTTTGTGTTACGCTACTGATTCCCTTTGAGAAACTGATGTACCCAATACTATCAATAACCGTACGGCTGTAGAACTTCTCCCTGGTGTCTGATTTCCCATGCCTTAAGGTGTCCAATTGGGCGTGTATGTCCGTAAATATGTCATCTCTGTCTGCAGATTAAATATTATCTCATGCCTAAATTACACTTGAAAATATACAATGTTTAGCGACTCATGCCTAGACAATGCTTCGTTTTTTTACCGATGGAGAGTGAAACATTTTTCATCAAAATATTTTTTTATATTAAATGCTGGACTTTAATAAGAAATATGTGAGAAATAATGTTGATGTCAACGATTATTTAACAAGAATCAATACTTTAAATAAAGATAAAGAGTCCTCAATATTCCTGTGCCAGAAAGTGGAAGTTTTAGGGAGCCTGTAGGCACTTACAAGAGTATTGTATACAAAATTCACTCCTTGAAATTGAAATCCTCCTGAACGTCAGATGCTCAACTTAATTAACAGGAAAAGAATAGTGAGTGAAGGCCGACAGTGTAGCATAAACATAATCCTAGACTTTTGGGATCTGGTTTTGTACATACAAATGCATTTTAGTAATTATTTAGCGATGAACACTGCCCATGAAGTTTTTTCACATAATTTCTTTTTAACGGAATTTGACATTATTCATTGCTACATGAAATATAAAACCTTTCTATATAAAGCAGATTAAATATATTTATTTAACTTCTCATTGACGTCCACTCTCCTGATAAAGTGATACTTTGAATTGTATTTTATATAGCGCTTGCTACAACAATGTGGGGTGCTGAAGCGCTTGCCTAAATGGGCAGTATGCTACACTGTAGGATGCAAGTTGGCAGTGTGCTGTCTATGTGTTGATCTCATGTGGGAAGTACTTCCATTTTGTGTGTGATGGCCACTAAAGCACTAGGAACAAATGATGGACGGAGATGCTGAACAATGCAAACATTCACCCCCAGTTACAAAGATCTGGGTTTAATCCATTGTTCTTTCGTTCTTTTGCTCACCACACCACCCCAGCCATATGCAAATCAGTCTTGACCTGCCCCCCATTGGAACAGTCCAGCCCAAACTGCCAAGCCAGGTCCTCCCTGGACCAGAAACAAGCATCCTGTTATTGTTTTATGGGGCACAGCTTTTAGATGTGAATGATGAAGTGTGAGAAAGGTGCATAGTTTGCCCTTTTCAGAAATCTGTGTGCATTGAAAAGCTCTGCAGTTCTTTCTGGTTTTTATGATCGTAGTTGACTTAGCTGGTTACTGCACAGGGTTGTCCATTGTGAGATATTGTGTTCATGGTCCTGACGATGCATAGATTAGAGGGAGGAATAATCTGGAGATATCTGCTGGGATGGAGTTAGCGAATATCATTCCATATCGGCTTGTCATGGTCTGAAGTTAAGAAAGGGTCTTAGTATGTGCTTTGTTGGGACCTGCAGCAGTGGGCTGAATTAAAGCACTCTGTTGGTCAGCGACATGTGGCAGATCTCTAGTTATTCCATGCATGTTCAATTGGTGATGGGGGGTTTGATTGCTGCGGACTGATACAGTACTGTGTGATGCATAAAACCTGTAGCAGTTTTAGCTTATGTCAGTGTAAGAATGTCAAGCAATATAAGATAATTAATAAACAGCATGTATGAACAACAATTAACTGCTCATTTGCTATGGTACCAGGAGTGCATCAGGAGGGTTATATATTGTTCTGTATTGTAATTGCATATATGTAGTTCTTACTACTTCTGATAAGGCAAAACACAAGGTTAGTGAGGGTTTTTTCCAGGGGTTTAATTTTTGGTTATTGGAATTAGTTTTCTGCTCTTAAGGAAACCACTCCATGCATTTACTCCAGTTTCTATGAGGTGGGTTAAATTAATAGGAGTTAGATGTGGTCTTTAGTGAAGGTGGGGGCATATGAATTCATGCAAATGGTTTGCAGTATTAGTAGATGAGCTACAGAAAATTGTAGGCATATTGTTAATTTTCAAGGCTATGCAGGGTACGCCTTCTAAATACAAGTTGTGATGGTTGAAATGAGGCCTGGGCTACTTGGAGAAATAAAATGTTACAAATGAAGACAAACATGCATGTCACTTAGAGTAGGCTATGCCCATAGAATGGAGGCCTGCAAAGGTGGTAAAGTAAGTGGGGTTCATTTGGAAGAATAAGGAAAGGCAACAATTAGAGATTTTAAGTCCAAGTCAATTTTCACAGAAAATAAGAGGCTTTTTCAGATTGCATACAGCAATGTGAGGATGCAACACTGCAGAAAGAAACGGAATGCTTTGCATGTGAAATAGTACTATATTAGGTACTTTTGATAAGCACTAGAATCAGGCGAACAGTCTGTCCCCTGAAAGGTTACTGCTTAGACCACTTTTTTTTGCAAGAACAGCTGATCAACTGAAGGATTGGAAGCATAGAGTAATGGCTGAAAATTGAGCACTTTTTAGGTTGCAATCCAAGTCAGCATTACCCTCACGATTACAGTAAAATGAAACAGTATACAGGGTAAATAATGTTTACACTGAAAATAAGATTTTGCAAACGCTGACGCAGATGTCTACTAATGTGCATCCTTAAAGACTGCCTCGCAGTATTAATTACGAAATCTTAGTGGAATTCTTTTTGGATGTCCATGGTTGTGGCATTGGCGCAAGATGACCGCAAGGATTTGTTCCCTAGACAGTTGAAGTATATTGCCTGCATTCCTGTTCCTGAAGGGTGGTGACCCCGACACTGAAGTGAAGAGGATGTACACAGAGCTAATGCTAGTAATTTTATGATCCTTGGTATCAGGGGCAGTTTATTACTTCTTCCTAAATGCTACCATATGGTAGATGGTAAAGCCAAAGGGTGGCACTATAGATTCAATTGTTCAAGGTGAGGAATATTTTTGACCTCCCCGAACCCTTAAAATTATCTATTTTTTTTAAAGGATTAACATTTACAGAATTTAGATTTCACTAATTGCAATATTTATTATTAAATTACTATTCTAATTAAATGACATTATGTAACCACATTCTCAGTCAAAATAATTAAATACACAATATTTGTAAATTATAAAATGGGTATTAATTTTACATTAATTACTAAAATAAACAATTTGAAACATTTATGTATATAAGTTATATATACACATATAAAATGTTTGACATTTTAATGGTTTGCAACGTATATAAAGCTTTAAAAAAATCTAATAACTTTAATTCAATGCAACATGAGCACATTTCTCAGTGATAGTCACAAGTACAATCTGCTGCCATACTTTCATTATGATTAGGTTACCGGTGAGTAAGAAACACCCTCCTCCCCTCAAATGGGATAAAGCTCCCTTACTATGTTTCCTGATGTCTTAAGGAGCAAAAGATGCATCCTACCATTCAAAAGATAAATATCAAAAACTCAATGGAAAAATATATGATAAAGAAGGCCTGTCCATTTGAAAGACACCTGCTTTAGATCCAAAAAGACTCTGTTAGTGGCCAGAAGGACAACGAAGACAGGACCGAGTTAACATCCTACATTGACAAGTTCTGTGTCCTTAACTGGGGACACCCCGAGGGAAGTCTCATTTAATAATCTAACAACAAAGATTGATTCTAATCAACTAGATTCTTTGGTAGGCATTTTTGAGGCTAAAATCTTAAAGATAGTTGAACCTTTAGTAACCAAAATTGGTGAATTATCGGCAGAGATTGAAAGTCTACGAAATCTCGTGGGCCTTCGTAGTAATTCTCCCGCGAAAGCTAGTAGCGCTACTGGGGGTTTATGCGGAACTGTTGATCCACATAAGTCCCTAAAGGAAACCTCAAATTGCGTTGAACCCTTAGATGCTGTATCCATGACTAATGTGAATAAAACTATATCTCTAGATAGTTGCCCAAGGAGCAAGAAGGAACTCAGGCTTACGCACACAGGAGGAGCACAACCAGACTTACTCCCTGATTGTGCCCCTTTTGTTGTAGTGTTAACAAATGTCCCCCCCCCCTGAAGGATGGTGATCAAAATAAATTAGAATCCCACGAATCCCTTAAGAATAAATCTGTTTCGTGGTTAAATAAACAGTGTGGATTCCCTGTGCAACTATCACATCAGATATTAACAACTAGAAGAGTTTCATGGATAGGGCATTCTCGTAAGAATATAAATGGGGATTGCGTTATAATAAACTTTAGTAATCCTTCCCTAGTTAATAATACCTTATTAAAAGCCACTTTGCTCCCTTATACCAATCAGGGTATTACCCCCGACCATTGGGATACTTTTACAGGCAACAAACAATTCTACCCATTAGTGACCCTTTGAAGGGTAGAGCTCTGAAGGGCAGTCTTTTCATGGTATCACTACATCTAACCGTTTTCAAGCTTTGAGTGATTTAGACTCAAATGATTGACTTCACCACGATTGGGTTCCTCCTATATCTATTAGGGTAGCTTCAACATTGATAGTGGGGGAGAACCAGGGAATAACTGGAAGTCAGTTAAGCACGGGGGTGGAGGGTACCTCAAATGTCATGATTGTAGCAAGGAATGTTAATGATGAAAATGTGGGTAGTATAGCTGATGTCCCATCACAGCCTGCAGGCACAAGGGTCCTTAGTTGGAATATAGCCGGCCTTAATAGTAAAGTGCATTTATTTATTTATTTATTTGTGTATTTTGTAAAGCGCTGCAGCTGCCCCAACGGGGCGTCCCGGTGCTGATAAATCATGGAACTAGAGGCTAGGCACTAAGGAGCATTATATGGGAAAAAGATGCGTTTTCAGGGATTTTCGGAATGCTAATTCGGTTTGGCAGGCTCGTAATGCGACCGGAAGATTGTTCCAACACCGAGTGGCACAGACCTCGAATGTTTTCCCTCCTGCGCGAGTACGTTTGAATCTGGGGGTTTCCAGCAGAAGTTGGGAATTTGAGCGTAATGTCCTGGAGTTGACATACGGTTTCAGAGTGCTTCTTAGGTGGGCCGAGCCTTTGCCCTTGGAGGCCCGGAAAGCCAAGGTCATGGCCTTAAAAATACATCTCTTGGAAATGGGGAGCCAGTGGAGTTTACGGAGGTGTGGGGAGATATGATGTCTGGCGGGAATTCTCTCCACCAGCCGAGCAGCAGCATTCTGGACAGTCTGAAGCTTGTGGCACAGGCCTGCTGTGATGCCAAGGTATAATGCGTTGGCATAGTCCAGGTGAGATATTATTAGGGCCTGTACCACAGTCTTACGGCAGTCCATCGGTAGGTAGTTGATGAGCCGTCTAATTGTCTTGATCTTAGCAAAGCAGGATGCTGCTACTGTTTGAACCTGGGCGTTAAAACTGAGATGATTATCCCAACGCACTCCCAGGTTTCTCACCGAGTCTTTAGGCGTGGGGGCATGGCTGAGATCATTCGGCCACCATAAATTAGAATCAAGAGGGGATGATGAATTAAAAAACAGAATCTCTGTCTTTCCGGCGTTAAGTCGGAGGGAATAGGAGTCCATCCAGCTAGAGATATCTCTTAGACAGTTTTTCAGTGGGTCGAAGGCAGAGGCAGTAGGGGTATCAAAAGTAAAGAGTAACTGAATGTCATCCGCATAGGAGGTGGATTTAATCCCAGTTTGCGCAATCAGTTTAGCCAGGGGGGAAAAGTAAACGTTGAACAGGAGCGGGCTCAGGGAGGAGCCCTGAGGAACTCCCCATTTTAGTGGTCTAGCAGTGGAGGTGTAGGGAGGGGTGAATACCTGCTGAGTACGGTCACCCAGGTAAGAAGAGAGCCATCTAAGCACTGTACCGCCGAAGCCTAGGTCTCTCAGCCTTCTCAGCAAGATCTTATGAGAGACGGTGTCAAATGCTGCTGAGAGATCCAGCAGCACTAACACCGCCCTCGAGCCTCGATCCATCGTCCATCTCACGGAGTCAGCCATTTCGACAAGGGCCGACTCCGTGCTGTGGCCCGACCGAAAGCCATGCTGAGAGTCATGCAGGAGCCCATGGGATTCGATGTAGTTAGCAAGCTGGGCGTGCACCAGTTTTTCCAGAATCTTAGCTGGGGCAGGTAGGAGGGAGATGGGCCTGTAGTTACTAGGGTTATCTGGGTCAAGATCAGGTTTCTTAAGGATGGGGACTAGGGACGCATGTTTCCATTTTGCGGGAAAAACACCCGTTCTTATGGATTGGTTCCAGATATGGTTAAGAAATGGATTGAGCAGGGGTGCCAGTTTTTTATATTGTTTGGCTGGCAGTGGGTCCTTGGGGGAGCCGGATTTACAATTGAGTAATTCTACCAGTGTGTCATCCTCAGAGATTTCTGCAAATTCTAGAAATGAGGGTGACTGTGGCGGATACATGGTAGATTCCTCAACCGACCCTTCACTACTGGTGATGGGAAAGGAGGAATAAATAGCCTGGATTTTTTCCTCAAAGAATTGTGAAAGTTTGTCACACAGAGATTGGGAGGCTGGATGAGTACGAGTCAGAGTGCTGGGGTCCGTGAAGGATCTGACTATGTTGAAGATCTCCCTGGCGCCGTTACTGGCATGTTTAATTCTGGAAGCCAGGAAGTCCCTTTTATGATCCTCAATCATTCTGCGGTATTCTTTGAGAGCTGTTTTGTAGGTGTTTTTACTGTCGAGGGAATAGTTCTGCCTCCAGGAGCGTTCGAGGGCTTTGCATGCTGCCTTTTTCTGGCGAAGCAGGTCAGAATACCAGGGTGCGGAAGGTGTGGCCCGATAGGTTTTGATGGGTTTGAGAGGGGCCGTAGCCTCTAGGGCTTGGCCTATCCAGGCATCAAAATGGTCAATACCACCATCTGGATCAGATAATGGGAAGGGTAAAGAATTATTTTGGTATTTCTGGAACGTTTCAAGGGTGATACGACTCCAGTTTCTGCCTGATACTTTGGGGGCGACGGTGGGTCTGATAGGGCGGGAGATAATGATCTCAAAAGGGATGAGAAAGTGGTCTGACCAAATGACCGGGATGGGAGAGGCTACCAGAATGCTGGGTAGGTTGGAACAAATCAGGTCAAGGGTATGTCCCGCTTTGTGAGTGGGGGAATCTATTTTTTGCTCAAGATTGCAGGTCGCCAGTGAAGAGATAAAATTGTTGCTGTGCGAGCATGATTCATCGTTAACGTGGAGGTTAAAATCTCCTAGAGCAGTAAAGTTGGTGTAGCGCGTACTAAGCTGAATGATATAATCCGCCAAGGCAGGCAGGTGGGAGAGGTTGGAATGGGGAGGGCGGTAAATAAGTATTCCAGAGCAGGAGGTGGACGAGGAGAAATGGATAGTAAAAGGTAGACCCTCTATGCAGTCAATAGGGTCGTATGTGGGAAAGGAAGCCGTCCATTTAGATTTATGGATTAAGGCGACTCCACCTCCCTGTCTACCGTTAGGTCTATTGGCGCAGGCGAGGCTGTAGCCGTCCGGTATGGCAAGGGTGATAGTGGGGTTAGTGGTCTCATTCAGCCAGGTTTCAGTTAAGAAAAGCAGATCCCAGTTGTTGTCCTGGAGGGACTGCCAGATGTCGATAGCATGTTTGTTCAGAGACCTGCAGTTAATCAGTGCCGCTCTGAGGGCGAGAGAAGGGTCATTTCCAAAAGAAGAAGCAGAGCAACGTGCGGGGGCCAGGCCATGAGTTGAGTCCAGAGAGGGTAGTGAGAACTGGCAGGTATCACATACATAAACTTGGTTCTGGGCGTTCGGGATAGACCAGAGGCAGGTGGGGCAAGGAGAGGGTCTCAGAGACAGCAACATGGTCCGAGAGTGGGATATGGGGGTAGTGCTGGTGAATCGGGCAGGGGAACCGGCCCCGGTCGCGTCGTGATCACGGACGAGCGCAGACGAGCTTGCCTTAAGCGCGCCTTCGGCGCGCAATCGGCGCGCCCGCTGCGCTCGTCCGCTGCGCTTCCGGTAGATACACATGTATACAGTGAGGGGGCGTGGCCTCGAAGTGGGCGTGTCCCTGTAGCAGCGAGGACAATGGCGGGAGAAGTGGATCGGCGATTTCGGCCGTTTCCAGCGCTCGTTTTTAGATGTCGAGGGGTGCCTGCACACTGCGCTCGTGTGGCAGGAAGTGAAGGTGAGTGCAAGATAAAAGCGAAGATATACAATTTTAAAAATGAGGGGCTGCGCAAAACACTAACTACTCCCGGCTGTGCCTCAGGAGGTTCCGTGAGTGATCTGCCGCGCTAGTAGTCAGCGCGCTATTTGTAGGGCTGCAGGGGGCGTGGCCTCGAAGTGGGCGTGTCCCTGTAGCAGCGAGGACAATGGCGGGAGAAGTGGATCGGCGATTTCGGCCGTTTCCAGCGCTCGTTTTTAGATGTCGAGGGGTGCCTGCACACTGCGCTCGTGTGGCAGGAAGTGAAGGTGAGTGCAAGATAAAAGCGAAGATATACAATTTTAAAAATGAGGAGCTGCGCAAAACACTAACTACTCCCGGCTGTGCCTCAGGAGGTTCCGTGAGTGATCTGCCGCGCTAGTAGTCAGCGCGCTATTTGTAGGGCTGCAGGGGGCGTGGCCTCGAAGTGGGCGTGTCCCTGTAGCATGATCCCTTATGGAGGGACTGTTTATTAGGATGTGAAATCATTGGGCTACAAGAAACCTGGGACACTGAATGTTCCTTCTTGCTGGATGGGTATACAGCTTTTTGGTCACCTGCGGTGGTCTCTTGTAGGAGGAGGGCAAAAGGTGGACTTCTCACCCTCATCTCATTGACACTTGAGGGTAATTATAGTCAAGTTGAGTCAGGCTCGCCTTATTGCCTTGCAGTGGAAATTCAAACCAACTCTAACGGGAAATGGCTTATTGTTAATTTTTATAATTCTTTTACTAAGAGTACGCCAAATGAACATTTAGTCAGTCTATATGATTTTTTGCAAATGTATAATGATAATAATAAGAATCCTTATTCGGTTATAGTGCTTGGTGATTTTAATGTTCATCGTTGTTCAAGCAACTGTTTTGTATGGGACAGTTTAGGTCCATCAAACCAAGGAAACATACATTTTGAACATACACCACAGGGTATGTATTTAGATGAGCTCCTCGCTGGCAATGCCTTGATTCACCCCGTTAACCATTTAAATGATATTCCAACTTATAAAGGAAGTGGTTTCGGCTCCACCATTGATTACATTTTTGTAAGCACAACCCTAGCAGATAATGTAAGTCGGTACAAGGTCAACTGGTCTATTTATAGTGACCATAATTCTGTCCAGATAACCTTGTCTGATGATCTAAGGAAAAGAGAATCTGACAATCCTACTGTTGGAATTCTGGACATAAGGCCAACTGACCAAACACGTCGCCTGAAATGGTGCCGAGTGGTACCAAAGGACTTTAATGAAAATCTGTTGGGAACGGTTGGGGATGAAATGTATACGTGTCTGCAAGATGGAATTATTGGTGAAGTGGTCCTGACAGCCTATGGTAAAATCTGTTCACAGGTAAATAGCGACCTTAAAAAAGTTTGTAAGGCAAAACCTATGAACGGGGAGAAATGGTTTGATCACAGTTGCTCATTAGCCCAACGGAAGTTAATGAGAGCTCTGAAAGTTGTCCCACCTGACAAAGCAGAAATCGCTGCATTCAGGAAAGCCTATAAAATGGCCCAGAACAAGCGTAAAAATGAAATTAGGGAAGAGGCATGGAATGAACTTTTATCCATCGATGTCATTAAAAATAGTGCCAAATTTTGGACCATGGTAAACAAGCCCTTTTTTAATGGTAAAAGTAATAATGAGCTTGATTGCGGTATTCAAGAAGAAAAATGGTTTAGTCATTTTAAACAGGTGTATGATGGAGATGGCTCCAGGGTGACGCCTACATTAAATTTGGAAAATTATACTTTGTCTTTTACAGAATTAGAGGTCACACATGCCATTATGCAAATGACAAGTAATAAGGCCCCGGGACCTGATGGAGTCCCAGCAGACCTATTTAAATCAGATATAAAAACATGGTCTAAAATTTTATTCAACGTCTTCGTTAACGCATGTCAACTGGGTCTGCCTCCGACTTGGGCGAAATCTGTCATCATACCTATATATAAAAAAGGCGATAGAGGTGATCCAAGTTGTTACCGCCCAATATCCCTAATAGATTCTTCGGTGAAAGTACTGGGGAGGGTGGTTCTTGCCCAACTGACTGGTTGGTTAGAGGAAACAGGAACACTCTCTAAGGTCCAGTACGGATTCAGAAAAGGGATGGGCACCATTGATCAATGCCTAAATTTACAACTATTAGTAGGCAAATACACGGTGGCCAAGAAGGGAACCTTATTGGTAGCCTTTATGGACCTGTCATCGGCCTTTGACCGTGTAAATAGCTCAAAATTGTGGTCCTTGCTCTTATCCCATGGGGTAGACAAAAACATCGTCTACTTTTTAGCTGATCTACATAGGGACTTATCGGCCACAGTACGGTATGATCAACAGGGCAATTGTACAAAAGACATACCTATATCAAATGGAGTTAGACAGGGGTGCATTTTGGCACCTCTGCTTTTTACTCTTTACATAAATGAATTAGATAATGCCTTAATCACCTCATGTAATGATATCCCTCGTGCAGGGAAATGTTTAATCCCTGCACTCCTATACGCCGATGATGCCGCCTTACTCGCAAGAACGGGAGTGGGCCTTCAGTTATTGCTAGATTCATTTGCGGGTTTTATGATGGTGTTGGATTTAACTGTCAATTTTGTAAAATCACATGTTATGGTTATTGGTCCAAAATCTGCAAAGACTAAAACTTTTAAATGCGGGGGTCACCAATTATCCAGGGTATCTTCATTCCCTTACTTGGGCGTTCTTTTCGATGATCAAGGTTCTTGGGTAACCCAAATAACAGCAAAACAGATTGTATTATCTAGAGCGACTGTGGCTGTCCTAGGTTTTGCTAGAAAGCTAGGTGCCAGACCAATGAAGGCCCTTATTCAAATTTATAGAGCCAAGTGCTTCTCCTTGGCGATGTATGGAGCCGAGGTATGGGGCATTAAAAATGTTAAAAGTATTCAGACTGTTGAGGATAGGTTCCTTAAAAACCTCCTTTCAGTCCCGATCTCAACTGCTAACTATAATGTCCATCAGGAGCTTGGAATCGGTTTTGTAGAAGATAGTATTGCTCTGGCCCCATTATTCAAATGGATTAGCATTTGGCTAAACCCGGACCTACAGATGAATCGCACAATTATGAAAGATTGTATATTGCTAGACTATGGGTCACGTATACCTTGGCTGAAATATATTCAGAACCTGGCCATAAAGCTGGGTAGACCTGAATTATATCAGTCTCCAGAAGCCCTAGTAAAAGGTGACATAAAATGGTGCAAATAAATATTTATGCACATATCTACCATGGATAGGGAAGGGAATGAGCTGGTAAAGGGTACCGTTAGGGCTCACCAGCTCTGTAAAACAACACTATCCCTGGAACCATACCTAGGATATGTCACAAATGCAAACCACCGTTTCCTATTGACTAGGTTCAGACTAAATCAATTACACCTACTGTTTGGAGAAAGGAAAGGTTGGAAAAGGGTTGAGGATCTTGGGCCTTCCTCTTGTGACAATTTTTCTTTACAGGATATGACTCATTTTTTCTTCTTCTGTGAGCACTTTATTGACATTCGGAAACGCTTTTTACTCCCTATATTAAGAAACAAAGGCTTTGTGCAGGTGAGACCTGCTCTTCTTTACCTCCAGATGTTAAATGATGTTTGGGAAACTTTTAACATTGCGAATTTTTTATCTGTTGTAATTCGTTCTCTGAGGAAATGAACTGCATCTTTTTTATCTTGTGTCAATGTGTTTTTAGCTATAGTGATTATTTAAATGAATTTTGTATTTTTAAGTATTTTTATTGTAGTATGCTTTTATGGTTTGTACTTAAACTGAATAAATACTTTTGACTGATTGACTTAGGAGTATAGTAATCAGCCTCCTTCCAGTATGGTGTATTGAATGAGGTGAACCCTTTCCGGTTTCGAAATGGAAATAGGCGACCCACTGATTGAGAGGGGTGCATGTCTGTGTGTCTTGATTTTCTTGCTGCATGGACTTAGACAGGGAGGTGACCCTTCTGAGACCCAGCCCTAAAAAAAAAAACATTCCAAAAAGTCCCAGTGCATGTCTCTTTAGGCTCACTGCAGACTAGAGAAAGTTCCCACACATTTGAAAATCTCAATAAAAGATCCCCAAAAAGCATTGTTAGGATCAGATCCTTCCTTGGTAAAAGCGAGCCCGGCAAGTTTGGGATTACCTTCCATTAGAATACTTTTTTCTCAATTCAGATGCAATAACCATGTTAGCGCTCCAAAACAAATATAGGATACACTAAAGACAACCACCTCATGGAGTCCATGTTGAAGGGAGAATTGTCAAAAGCCATTCAATCACTAAGCTCCAGGGCCTTAGAGAGGGGACTTGAAACATCACGAAGCCTAATTGGGCAGGTGTTAAAGATTTTGTCCTGCCACTTCGCAGGGCCATGGTCAGACTTACCCGAAAATTATATGTCTTTAGGGACTAACTCGGGGTTTGAAAGAATCTTGGAATCCAAGGATGGCCAGGGGCACTCAGAGCACATCTGAGTGCACATTTCACTCGAGTTTAACATAATGGAAAAAAGATGGGAATATATGAGCAGGTGCCATCTCGATGAGCCTCTGTGGAAGAGGAAAGAGTTAAGTTAGGTTATTTTATAAATGTTATAGAGTGCATAGCTGCCCCAGCAAAGGGGCGTACCAGCGCTAATCACCAACTAACATGGGGCAGAACAAGAGACTCTCAGAAGAACAAATTATAGAGGGAAAAGATGGGTTTTATGGCTTTATGGAAATGAACGTGATTTTGAATGCTTCTAATACTCACAGGGAGGGAATTCCAAAGTTTAGTGGCGAGAGCACGAAAGGAGCGCCCTCCTGCCAGCGCTCTCTTGACCCGAGGAACAACCGCCAGATGCTGGCTAATAGAACGCAGCTGGCAGGTGGGTATATAGGGTGTACGAAGATTAGCTAAGATGTAGGGGGATTGGAGATTCGTGATTTTATGAGAGATACAGTAAGCTTTGAAATGGATGCGTTTCTCCACTGGAAGCCAATGTAGTCTACAGATCGAGTCGGAGGAAGAGCAGGTTCTCGGCAGACCAAGGAGCTTCTGAGCCGCAGCATTTTATGCCCTTTGTAGGTGATGTTTCTTTGCTCTGTTTGCCCCTAGGTACAGGGAGTTCACATAATCCAGTCTAGATAGTACAGTGGCCTGAATGATCACCTGGCGGATGGTAAGATCAAAAAAGCCCGTAGGAGCCCCAAACAGACACCGGCTATCACTTTTGTATGAGCCTGGAAGGTCAAGGTGGAGTCGACCCATACTCCAAGATTTTTGACTGTCTGCTCCGGAGCAGGTGGGAGGCCCAGAGTTGATGGCCACCAATGCTCGCTCCAAAGATGATTATCTTTACCCACCAACAGAATCTCAGATTTACTGGCATTCAGTTGAAGACAGTTAGAGGCATTCAATCTGCGATACCTGTGAAATCGTCTTTGAATTTAAGCACATCCTGTGCAGAGTTGCCAGATAATGCAACCACCAACTGTGTATCATCCGCATAAGATACCACAGTTATTCCCCTGTTACTCGCTACTGCTGCCAGGGGTTGAATGTAGATGTTAAATAGAGTAGGGCTCAGGGAGTAGCCCTGAGGAACCCCTTGATACACAGTATGTGTCTGAGAATGGATGGGGGGGACCGACACTTGGAAGGATCTCTCAGATAAAAAGGAAGAGAGCCAGCCCAAGGCCAGGCCACAGATACAGATCTCCTCCAGGCGCTGCAGAAGGATCTGATGGGGCACTGTATTGAATGCAGCACTTGGGTCCAGAAGTATCAGTGCTGAAGTACGTCCTACTTCTAGAGAACTCCGTAGATGTTCCGTTACAGCCAGAAGGGCAGTTTCAGTGTAGTGACGTGGGCGGAAACCATTTTGAGAGGGGTCCAACAGGTTGTTGGCTTTAATGAAACTAGTGAGAATGGAGTTGATGTAGGCTTCAGTAATCTTAGATACCAGAGGGAGGAGAGAAATAGGGTGGAAATTCAGCGGCTTTGAAACATCCAGTGTGGGGTTTTTGAGTAAAGGAACCACCTTGGCATGTTTCCAGGCCATGGGTACTGTAGCAGAGGACATAGATCGATTAATGAGGTCACAGAAAGGAGAAAGAAGCTGATGTAGAAATCTCTGAAATTGCTCCGGTTTAAGGGGTCTGCTGGGGATCCTGATTTGAGTTTGTTACAAAAGGTGTGCATCATTTTTTGGGAGAACTCCGGAAAAGCAGAGAGTGTGGGGGCACCGCTAGACAGAGGAGAGGGGCCTGTTTTGCTCGCAGTGTAGCAAAAGGTTCTGTAAATATCCTCTACCTTCGTAATGAAAACAAGTTGAGTTCCTCGCATTGCTGATTAGAGGAAATAAGAAATGTTTTAGGTTGCCCTGAGGATTTCAGATCATTAAGTAAGGCAAAATACATTTTGCAAGGTAACTGCTGTTTCTAATATTATCAGCAAATAGGCAGCTCTTTCCTTCTGGATGGACTTATGATAATTCTTAATAGCTGCTCGATATTGTATTTTCAGAGCAGGATCATAGTGCTGTCTCCACGCTCGTTCTAAGGCTTTACAGGCTTTCCGGGCCGGGGCCAGATTGTCACTGTACCACAGGCTCAACTGGGTTCTATGACTCTGGGACCATCTGGCGGGGATGAGAGTATCAAGTTAAAGCGTAAGCCAATCCAACAGGATGCTATCCACCCTTTCAAGGTTATCTGGAAGATTGGGTATATTGCTGAGGAGGAGGGTGCGTTAAGTGGTCGGCATCAAGTTTATGCCAGGGGCGCTTTAGCACAGATTTCCGAGGAGCGTCCTGGAGGGGCCCTACTCCCTGTAATGACATGGATACCAGATAGTGGCTGGACCAGCTCATTAGAAGGGATGGATTGACTATCAGAGCAGGTAGATTGGAAAAAATAGGGTCCAACAGGTGCCCAGCTGAGTGTGTACAACTAGGGACACGCTGCGTGAGTTGGAAGGTAGAGAGATCAGCAAAAAAATTGCCAATCTCACTGTCTTGGCTAGCTTCTAAATGCAGGTTGAGATCGCCAATGATGTTGAAATTAGCCGATTTAGTGGCTAATATGCCAGACACAGCTGTGCGGACATCCCTGATGTCTTTGGAGGGCCCTGGGGGCGGTAGATCAGGAGCCCAGACAGTGTGAAGTTGGCATTAAGGGAGATCTAGAAATGTGCACATTCACACCCCGCAAGGACCTCTTTAATCAAGACGCAGGTATAGCCAGTTTTGAAAATAATTGCAATGCCACCACCCCGGGCCCCTCTATTGAGTGTCTCAATATTATAACCCTGGGGAAGGGCCAGACTAGGCTCAGCCACAGTCCTAGCAGTGAGCCATGTCTCCGTAAGAAAGAGGATATCTGGAGCCTCATCCTGAATTGAGTCAGACACTTCAGCGAAGTGCTTTTCCAGGGACCGGCAGTTCAAGCTAAGAAGCTTGACGGTGGGCGAGGAAGGAGGTGTGGAGGCTACGGCAGGGGGGGTCTTTCTACTCAAGGGGCCCGATTCACAGAACTAACTTAAGACAAAATCCTAAACTTACTACCATTTTGTTATTCACAGAAGGCCCTTACTCATTTCTGTATTCACAGAAATTAGGAGTTCTAACTTTAGGACTCCTAAATGCCTTCTGTGAATACCGAAAGTCTTAAAATTAGGATTTTTCTCAGTTTAGGACTAATAAAGTTCGGACTCCTAACTTTACTACTCCTAAACTGAGAAAAATACTAACTTTACGACTTTAGGTATCCACAGAAGGCATTTAGGAGTCCTAAAGTTAGGAGTCCTAACCTTACTACTCCTAAACTGAGAAAAATCCTAATTTTAAGACTTTCGGTATTCACAGAAGGCATTTAGGAGTCCTAAAGTTAGCACTCCTAACTTCTGTGAATACCGAAATGAGTAAGTGCCTTCTGTGAATACCAAAATGGTAGTAAGTTTAGGATTTTGTCTCAAGTTAGTTCTGTGAATCGGGCCCAAGGTCTATGAATATATGTGCGCTATGGGAGACTCTAGGGCCCATCTCCACATATCGCGGGGGCGCGGAGGAGGGAGGCACAACATTTTGTGTTACGCCACTGATTCCCTTTGAGAAACTGATGTACCCAATACTATCAATAACCGTACGGCTGTAGAACTTCTCCCTGGTGTCTGATTTCCCATGCCTTAAGGTGTCCAATTGGGCGTGTATGTCCGTAAATATGTAATTTCTGTCTGCAGATTAAATATTATCCCATGCCTAAATTACACTTGAAAATACACAATGTTTAGCGACTCATGCCTAGACAATGCTTCGTTTTTTACCGATGGAGAGTGAAACATTTTTCATCAAAATATTTTTTTATATTAAATGCTGGACTTTAATAAGAAATATGTGAGAAATAATGTTGATGTCAACGATTATTTAACAAGAATCAATACTTTAAATAAAGATAAAGAGTCCTCAATATTCCTGTGCCAGAAAGTGGAAGTTTTAGGGAGCCTGTAGGCACTTACAAGAGTATTGTATACAAAATTCACTCCTTGAAATTGAAATCCTCCTGAACGTCAGATGCTCAACTTAATTAACAGGAAAAGAATAGTGAGTGAAGGCCGACAGTGTAGCATAAACATAATCCTAGACTTTTGGGATCTGGTTTTGTAAATACAAATGCATTTTAGTAATTATTTAGCGATGAACACTGCCCATGTAGTTTTTTCACATAATTTCTTTTTAACGGAATTTGACATTATTCATTGCTACATGAAATATAAAACCTTTCTATATAAAGCAGATTAAATATATTTATTTAACTTCTCATTGACGTCCACTCTCCTGATAAAGTGATACTTTGAATTGTATTTTATATAGCGCTTGCTACAACAATGTGGGGTGCTGAAGCGCTTGCCTAAATGGGCAGTATGCTACACTGTAGGATGCATGTTGGCAGTGTGCTGTCTATGTGTTGATCTCATGTGGGAAGTACTTCCATTTTGTGTGTGATGGCCACTAAAGCACTAGGAACAAATGATGGACGGAGATGCTGAACAATGCAAACATTCACCCCCAGTTACAAAGATCTGGGTTTAATCCATTGTTCTTTCGTTCTTTTGATCACCACACCACCCCAGCCATATGCAAATCAGTCTTGACCTGCCCCCCATTGGAACAGTCCAGCCCAAACTGCCAAGCCAGGTCCTCCCTGGACCAGAAACAAGCATCCTGTTATTGTTTTATGGGGCACAGCTTTTAGATGTGAATGATGAAGTGTGAGAAAGGTGCATAGTTTGCCCTTTTCAGAAATCTGAGTGCTTTGAAAAGCTCGGCAGTTCTCTTTCTGGTTTTTATGATCGTAGTCTACTTAGCTGGTTACTGCACAGGGTTGTCCATTCTGAGATATTGTGTTCATGGTCCTGACGATGCATAGATTAGAGGGAGGAATGATCTGGAGATATCTGCTGGGATGGAGTTAGCGAATATCATTCCATATCGGATTGTCATGGTCTGAAGTTAAGAAGCAGTCTTAGTATGTGCTTTGTTGGGACCTGCAGCAGTGGGCTGAATTAAAGCACTCTGTTGGTCAGCGACATGTGGCAGATCTCTAGTTATTCCATGCATGTTCAGTTGGTGATGGGTGGTTTGATTGCTGCGGACTGATACAGTACTGTGTGATGCATAAAACCTGTAGCAGTTTTAGCTTATGTCAGTGTAAGAATGTCAAGCAATATAAGATAATTAATAAACAGCATGTATGAACAACAATTGACTGCTCATTTGCTATGGTAACAGGAGTGGATCAGGAGGGTTATATATTGTTCTGTATTGTAATTGCATATATGTAGTTCTTACTACTTCTGATAAGGCAAAACACAAGGTTAGTGAGGGTTTTTTCCAGGGGTTTAATTTTCGGTTATTGGAATTAGTTTTCTGCTCTTAAGGAAACCACTCCATGCATTTACTCCAGTTTCTATGAGGTGGGTTAAATTGATAGGAGTTAGGTGTGGTCTTTAGTGAAGGTGGGGGCATATGAATTCATGCAAATGGTTTGCAGTATTAGAAGATGAGCTACAGAAAATTGTAGGCATATTGTTAATATTCAAGGCTATGCAGGGTACGCCTTCTAAATACAAGTTGTGATGGTTGAAATGAGGCCTGGGCAACTTGCAGAAATAAAATGTTACAAATGAAGACAAACATGCATGTCACTTAGAGTAGGCTATGCCCATAGAATGGAGGCCTGCAAAGGTGGTAAAGTAAGTGGGGTTCATTTGGAAGAATAAGGAAAGGCAACAATTAGAGATTTTAAGTCCAAGTCAATTTTCACAGAAAATAAGAGGCTTTTTCAGATTGCATACTGCAATGTGAGGATGCAACACTGCAGATAGAAACTGAATGCTTTGCACGTGAAATAGTACTATATTAGGTACTTTTGATAAGCACTAGAATCAGGCGAACAGTCTGTCCCCTGAAAGGTTACTGCTTAGACCACTTTTTTTTGCAAGAACAGCTGATCAACTGAAGGATTGGAAGCATAGAGTAATGGCTGAAAATTGAGCACTTTTTAGGTTGCAATCCAAGTCAGCATTACCCTCACGATTACAGTAAAATGAAACAGTATACAGGGTAAATAATGTTTACACTGAAAATAAGATTTTGCAAACGCTGACGCAGATGTCTACTAATGTGCATCCTTAAAGACTGCCTCGCAGTATTAATTACGAAATCTTAGTGGAATTCTTTTTGGATGTCCATGGTTGTGGCATTGGCGCAAGATGACCGCAAGGATTTGTTCCCTAGACAGTTGAAGTATATTGCCTGCATTCCTGTTCCTGAAGGGTGGTGACCCAGACACTGAAGTGAAGAGGATGTACACAGAGCTAATGCTAGTAATTTTATGATCCTTGGTATCAGGGACAGTTTATTACTTCTTCCTAAATGCTACCATATGGTAGATGGTAAAGCTAAAGGGTGGCACTGTAGATTCAATTGTTCAAGGTGAGGAATATTTTTGACCTCCCCGAACCCTTAAAATTATCTATTTTTGTTAAAGGATTAAAATTTACAGAATTTAAGTTTCACTAATTGCAATATTTATTATTAAATTACTATTCTAATTAAATGACATTATGTAACCACATTCTCAGTCAAAATAATTAAAGACACAATATTTGTAAATTATAAAATGGGTATTACTTTTACATTAATTACTAAAATAAACAATTTGAAACATTTATGTATATAAGTTATATATACACATATAAAATGTTTGACATTTTAATGGTTTGCAACGTATATAAAGCTTTAAAAAAATCTAATAACTTTAATTCAATGCAACATGAGCACATTTCTCAGTGATAGTCACAAGTACAATCTGCTGCCATACTTTCATTATGATTAGGTTACCGGTGAGTAAGAAACACCCTCCTCCCCTCAAATGGGATAAAGCTCCCTTACTATGTTTCCTGATGTCTTAAGGAGCAAAAGATGCATCCTACCATTCAAAAGATAAATATCAAAAACTCAATGGAAAAATATATGATAAAGAAGGCCTGTCCATTTGAAAGACACCTGCTTTAGATCCAAAAAGACTCTGTTAGTGGCCAGAAGGACAACGAAGACAGGACCGAGTTAACATCCTACATTGACAAGTTCTGTGTCCTTAACTGGGGACACCCCGAGGGAAGTCTCATTTAATAATCTAACAACAAAGATTGATTCTAATCAACTAGATTCTTTGGTAGGCATTTTTGAGGCTAAAATCTTAAAGATAGTTGAACCTTTAGTAACCAAAATTGGTGAATTATCGGCAGAGATTGAAAGTCTACGAAATCTCGTGGGCCTTCGTAGTAATTCTCCCGCGAAAGCTAGTAGCGCTACTGGGGGTTTATGCGGAACTGTTGATCCACATAAGTCCCTAAAGGAAACCTCAAATTGCGTTGAACCCTTAGATGCTGTATCCATGACTAATGTGAATAAAACTATATCTCTAGATAGTTGCCCAAGGAGCAAGAAGGAACTCAGGCTTACGCACACAGGAGGAGCACAACCAGACTTACTCCCTGATTGTGCCCCTTTTGTTGTAGTGTTAACAAATGTCCCCCCCCCCCTGAAGGATGGTGATCAAAATAAATTAGAATCCCACGAATCCCTTAAGAATAAATCTGTTTCGTGGTTAAATAAACAGTGTGGATTCCCTGTGCAACTATCACATCAGATATTAACAACTAGAAGAGTTTCATGGATAGGGCATTCTCGTAAGAATATAAATGGGGATTGCGTTATAATAAACTTTAGTAATCCTTCCCTAGTTAATAATACCTTATTAAAAGCCACTTTGCTCCCTTATACCAATCAGGGTATTACCCCCGACCATTGGGATACTTTTACAGGCAACAAACAATTCTACCCATTAGTGACCCTTTGAAGGGTAGAGCTCTGAAGGGCAGTCTTTTCATGGTATCACTACATCTAACCGTTTTCAAGCTTTGAGTGATTTAGACTCAAATGATTGACTTCACCACGATTGGGTTCCTCCTATATCTATTAGGGTAGCTTCAACATTGATAGTGGGGGAGAACCAGGGAATAACTGGAAGTCAGTTAAGCACGGGGGTGGAGGGTACCTCAAATGTCATGATTGTAGCAAGGAATGTTAATGATGAAAATGTGGGTAGTATAGCTGATGTCCCATCACAGCCTGCAGGCACAAGGGTCCTTAGTTGGAATATAGCCGGCCTTAATAGTAAAGTGCATTTATTTATTTATTTATTTGTGTATTTTGTAAAGCGCTGCAGCTGCCCCAACGGGGCGTCCCGGCGCTGATAAATCATGGAACTAGAGGCTAGGCACTAAGGAGCATTATATGGGAAAAAGATGCGTTTTCAGGGATTTTCGGAATGCTAATTCGGTTTGGCAGGCTCGTAATGCGTCCGGAAGATTGTTCCAACACCGAGTGGCACAGACCTCGAATGTTTTCCCTCCTGCGCGAGTACGTTTGAATCTGGGGGTTTCCAGCAGAAGTTGGGAATTTGAGCGTAATGTCCTGGAGTTGACATACGGTTTCAGAGTGCTTCTTAGGTGGGCCGAGCCTTTGCCCTTGGAGGCCCGGAAAGCCAAGGTCATGGCCTTAAAAATACATCTCTTGGAAATGGGGAGCCAGTGGAGTTTACGGAGGTGTGGGGAGATATGATGTCTGGCGGGAATTCTCTCCACCAGCCGAGCAGCAGCATTCTGGACAGTCTGAAGCTTGTGGCACAGGCCTGCTGTGATGCCAAGGTATAATGCGTTGGCATAGTCCAGGTGAGATATTATTAGGGCCTGTACCACAGTCTTACGGCAGTCCATCGGTAGGTAGTTGATGAGCCGTCTAATTGTCTTGATCTTAGCAAAGCAGGATGCTGCTACTGTTTGAACCTGGGCGTTAAAACTGAGATGATTATCCCAACGCACTCCCAGGTTTCTCACCGAGTCTTTAGGCGTGGGGGCATGGCTGAGATCATTCGGCCACCATAAATTAGAATCAAGAGGGGATGATGAATTAAAAAACAGAATCTCTGTCTTTCCGGCGTTAAGTCGGAGGGAATAGGAGTCCATCCAGCTAGAGATATCTCTTAGACAGTTTTTCAGTGGGTCGAAGGCAGAGGCAGTAGGGGTATCAAAAGTAAAGAGTAACTGAATGTCATCCGCATAGGAGGTGGATTTAATCCCAGTTTGCGCAATCAGTTTAGCCAGGGGGGAAAAGTAAACGTTGAACAGGAGCGGGCTCAGGGAGGAGCCCTGAGGAACTCCCCATTTTAGTGGTCTAGCAGTGGAGGTGTAGGGAGGGGTGAATACCTGCTGAGTACGGTCACCCAGGTAAGAAGAGAGCCATCTAAGCACTGTACCGCCGAAGCCTAGGTCTCTCAGCCTTCTCAGCAAGATCTTATGAGAGACGGTGTCAAATGCTGCTGAGAGATCCAGCAGCACTAACACCGCCCTCGAGCCTCGATCCATCGTCCATCTCACGGAGTCAGCCATTTCGACAAGGGCCGACTCCGTGCTGTGGCCCGACCGAAAGCCATGCTGAGAGTCATGCAGGAGCCCATGGGATTCGATGTAGTTAGCAAGCTGGGCGTGCACCAGTTTTTCCAGAATCTTAGCTGGGGCAGGTAGGAGGGAGATGGGCCTGTAGTTACTAGGGTTATCTGGGTCAAGATCAGGTTTCTTAAGGATGGGGACTAGGGACGCATGTTTCCATTTTGCGGGAAAAACACCCGTTCTTATGGATTGGTTCCAGATATGGTTAAGAAATGGATTGAGCAGGGGTGCCAGTTTTTTATATTGTTTGGCTGGCAGTGGGTCCTTGGGGGAGCCGGATTTACAATTGAGTAATTCTACCAGTGTGTCATCCTCAGAGATTTCTGCAAATTCTAGAAATGAGGGTGACTGTGGCGGATACATGGTAGATTCCTCAACCGACCCTTCACTACTGGTGATGGGAAAGGAGGAATAAATAGCCTGGATTTTTTCCTCAAAGAATTGTGAAAGTTTGTCACACAGAGATTGGGAGGCTGGATGAGTACGAGTCAGAGTGCTGGGGTCCGTGAAGGATCTGACTATGTTGAAGATCTCCCTGGCGCCGTTACTGGCATGTTTAATTCTGGAAGCCAGGAAGTCCCTTTTATGATCCTCAATCATTCTGCGGTATTCTTTGAGAGCTGTTTTGTAGGTGTTTTTACTGTCGAGGGAATAGTTCTGCCTCCAGGAGCGTTCGAGGGCTTTGCATGCTGCCTTTTTCTGGCGAAGCAGGTCAGAATACCAGGGTGCGGAAGGTGTGGCCCGATAGGTTTTGATGGGTTTGAGAGGGGCCGTAGCCTCTAGGGCTTGGCCTATCCAGGCATCAAAATGGTCAATACCACCATCTGGATCAGATAATGGGAAGGGTAAAGAATTATTTTGGTATTTCTGGAACGTTTCAAGGGTGATACGACTCCAGTTTCTGCCTGATACTTTGGGGGCGACGGTGGGTCTGATAGGGCGGGAGATAATGATCTCAAAAGGGATGAGAAAGTGGTCTGACCAAATGACCGGGATGGGAGAGGCTACCAGAATGCTGGGTAGGTTGGAACAAATCAGGTCAAGGGTATGTCCCGCTTTGTGAGTGGGGGAATCTATTTTTTGCTCAAGATTGCAGGTCGCCAGTGAAGAGATAAAATTGTTGCTGTGCGAGCATGATTCATCGTTAACGTGGAGGTTAAAATCTCCTAGAGCAGTAAAGTTGGTGTAGCGCGTACTAAGCTGAATGATATAATCCGCCAAGGCAGGCAGGTGGGAGAGGTTGGAATGGGGAGGGCGGTAAATAAGTATTCCAGAGCAGGAGGTGGACGAGGAGAAATGGATAGTAAAAGGTAGACCCTCTATGCAGTCAATAGGGTCGTATGTGGGAAAGGAAGCCGTCCATTTAGATTTATGGATTAAGGAGACTCCACCTCCCTGTCTACCGTTAGGTCTATTGGCGCAGGCGAGGCTGTAGCCGTCCGGTATGGCAAGGGTGATAGTGGGGTTAGTGGTCTCATTCAGCCAGGTTTCAGTTAAGAAAAGCAGATCCCAGTTGTTGTCCTGGAGGGACTGCCAGATGTCGATAGCATGTTTGTTCAGAGACCTGCAGTTAATCAGTGCCGCTCTGAGGGCGAGAGAAGGGTCATTTCCAAAAGAAGAAGCAGAGCAACGTGCGGGGGCCAGGCCATGAGTTGAGTCCAGAGAGGGTAGTGAGAACTGGCAGGTATCACATACATAAACTTGGTTCTGGGCGTTCGGGATAGACCAGAGGCAGGTGGGGCAAGGAGAGGGTCTCAGAGACAGCAACATGGTCCGAGAGTGGGATATGGGGGTAGTGCTGGTGAATCGGGCAGGGGAACCGGCCCCGGTCGCGTCGTGATCACGGACGAGCGCAGACGAGCTTGCCTTAAGCGCGCCTTCGGCGCGCAATCGGCGCGCCCGCTGCGCTCGTCCGCTGCGCTTCCGGTAGATACACATGTATACAGTGAGGGGGCGTGGCCTCGAAGTGGGCGTGTCCCTGTAGCAGCGAGGACAATGGCGGGAGAAGTGGATCGGCGATTTCGGCCGTTTCCAGCGCTCGTTTTTAGATGTCGAGGGGTGCCTGCACACTGCGCTCGTGTGGCAGGAAGTGAAGGTGAGTGCAAGATAAAAGCGAAGATATACAATTTTAAAAATGAGGGGCTGCGCAAAACACTAACTACTCCCGGCTGTGCCTCAGGAGGTTCCGTGAGTGATCTGCCGCGCTAGTAGTCAGCGCGCTATTTGTAGGGCTGCAGGGGGCGTGGCCTCGAAGTGGGCGTGTCCCTGTAGCAGCGAGGACAATGGCGGGAGAAGTGGATCGGCGATTTCGGCCGTTTCCAGCGCTCGTTTTTAGATGTCGAGGGGTGCCTGCACACTGCGCTCGTGTGGCAGGAAGTGAAGGTGAGTGCAAGATAAAAGCGAAGATATACAATTTTAAAAATGAGGAGCTGCGCAAAACACTAACTACTCCCGGCTGTGCCTCAGGAGGTTCCGTGAGTGATCTGCCGCGCTAGTAGTCAGCGCGCTATTTGTAGGGCTGCAGGGGGCGTGGCCTCGAAGTGGGCGTGTCCCTGTAGCATGATCCCTTATGGAGGGACTGTTTATTAGGATGTGAAATCATTGGGCTACAAGAAACCTGGGACACTGAATGTTCCTTCTTGCTGGATGGGTATACAGCTTTTTGGTCACCTGCGGTGGTCTCTTGTAGGAGGAGGGCAAAAGGTGGACTTCTCACCCTCATCTCATTGACACTTGAGGGTAATTATAGTCAAGTTGAGTCAGGCTCGCCTTATTGCCTTGCAGTGGAAATTCAAACCAACTCTAACGGGAAATGGCTTATTGTTAATTTTTATAATTCTTTTACTAAGAGTACGCCAAATGAACATTTAGTCAGTCTATATGATTTTTTGCAAATGTATAATGATAATAATAAGAATCCTTATTCGGTTATAGTGCTTGGTGATTTTAATGTTCATCGTTGTTCAAGCAACTGTTTTGTATGGGACAGTTTAGGTCCATCAAACCAAGGAAACATACATTTTGAACATACACCACAGGGTATGTATTTAGATGAGCTCCTCGCTGGCAATGCCTTGATTCACCCCGTTAACCATTTAAATGATATTCCAACTTATAAAGGAAGTGGTTTCGGCTCCACCATTGATTACATTTTTGTAAGCACAACCCTAGCAGATAATGTAAGTCGGTACAAGGTCAACTGGTCTATTTATAGTGACCATAATTCTGTCCAGATAACCTTGTCTGATGATCTAAGGAAAAGAGAATCTGACAATCCTACTGTTGGAATTCTGGACATAAGGCCAACTGACCAAACACGTCGCCTGAAATGGTGCCGAGTGGTACCAAAGGACTTTAATGAAAATCTGTTGGGAACGGTTGGGGATGAAATGTATACGTGTCTGCAAGATGGAATTATTGGTGAAGTGGTCCTGACAGCCTATGGTAAAATCTGTTCACAGGTAAATAGCGACCTTAAAAAAGTTTGTAAGGCAAAACCTATGAACGGGGAGAAATGGTTTGATCACAGTTGCTCATTAGCCCAACGGAAGTTAATAAGAGCTCTGAAAGTTGTCCCACCTGACAAAGCAGAAATCGCTGCATTCAGGAAAGCCTATAAAATGGCCCAGAACAAGCGTAAAAATGAAATTAGGGAAGAGGCATGGAATGAACTTTTATCCATCGATGTCATTAAAAATAGTGCCAAATTTTGGACCATGGTAAACAAGCCCTTTTTTAATGGTAAAAGTAATAATGAGCTTGATTGCGGTATTCAAGAAGAAAAATGGTTTAGTCATTTTAAACAGGTGTATGATGGAGATGGCTCCAGGGTGACGCCTACATTAAATTTGGAAAATTATACTTTGTCTTTTACAGAATTAGAGGTCACACATGCCATTATGCAAATGACAAGTAATAAGGCCCCGGGACCTGATGGAGTCCCAGCAGACCTATTTAAATCAGATATAAAAACATGGTCTAAAATTTTATTCAACGTCTTCGTTAACGCATGTCAACTGGGTCTGCCTCCGACTTGGGCGAAATCTGTCATCATACCTATATATAAAAAAGGCGATAGAGGTGATCCAAGTTGTTACCGCCCAATATCCCTAATAGATTCTTCGGTGAAAGTACTGGGGAGGGTGGTTCTTGCCCAACTGACTGGTTGGTTAGAGGAAACAGGAACACTCTCTAAGGTCCAGTACGGATTCAGAAAAGGGATGGGCACCATTGATCAATGCCTAAATTTACAACTATTAGTAGGCAAATACACGGTGGCCAAGAAGGGAACCTTATTGGTAGCCTTTATGGACCTGTCATCGGCCTTTGACCGTGTAAATAGCTCAAAATTGTGGTCCTTGCTCTTATCCCATGGGGTAGACAAAAACATCATCTACTTTTTAGCTGATCTACATAGGGACTTATCGGCCACAGTACGGTATGATCAACAGGGCAATTGTACAAAAGACATACCTATATCAAATGGAGTTAGACAGGGGTGCATTTTGGCACCTCTGCTTTTTACTCTTTACATAAATGAATTAGATAATGCCTTAATCACCTCATGTAATGATATCCCTCGTGCAGGGAAATGTTTAATCCCTGCACTCCTATACGCCGATGATGCCGCCTTACTCGCAAGAACGGGAGTGGGCCTTCAGTTATTGCTAGATTCATTTGCGGGTTTTATGATGGTGTTGGATTTAACTGTCAATTTTGTAAAATCACATGTTATGGTTATTGGTCCAAAATCTGCAAAGACTAAAACTTTTAAATGCAGGGGTCACCAATTATCCAGGGTATCTTCATTCCCTTACTTGGGCGTTCTTTTCGATGATCAAGGTTCTTGGGTAACCCAAATAACAGCAAAACAGATTGTATTATCTAGAGCGACTGTGGCTGTCCTAGGTTTTGCTAGAAAGCTAGGTGCCAGACCAATGAAGGCCCTTATTCAAGTTTATAGAGCCAAGTGCTTCTCCTTGGCGATGTATGGAGCCGAGGTATGGGGCATTAAAAATGTTAAAAGTATTCAGACTGTTGAGGATAGGTTCCTTAAAAACCTCCTTTTAGTCCCGATCTCAACTGCTAACTATAATGTCCATCAGGAGCTTGGAATCGGTTTTGTAGAAGATAGTATTGCTCTGGCCCCATTATTCAAATGGATTAGCATTTGGCTAAACCCGGACCTACAGATGAATCGCACAATTATGAAAGATTGTATATTGCTAGACTATGGGTCACGTATACCTTGGCTGAAATATATTCAGAACCTGGCCATAAAGCTGGGTAGACCTGAATTATATCAGTCTCCAGAAGCCCTAGTAAAAGGTGACATAAAATGGTGCAAATAAATATTTATGCACATATCTACCATGGATAGGGAAGGGAATGAGCTGGTAAAGGGTACCGTTAGGGCTCACCAGCTCTGTAAAACAACACTATCCCTGGAACCATACCTAGGATATGTCACAAATGCAAACCACCGTTTCCTATTGACTAGGTTCAGACTAAATCAATTACACCTACTGTTTGGAGAAAGGAAAGGTTGGAAAAGGGTTGAGGATCTTGGGCCTTCCTCTTGTGACAATTTTTCTTTACAGGATATGACTCATTTTTTCTTCTTCTGTGAGCACTTTATTGACATTCGGAAACGCTTTTTACTCCCTATATTAAGAAACAAAGGCTTTGTGCAGGTGAGACCTGCTCTTCTTTACCTCCAGATGTTAAATGATGTTTGGGAAACTTTTAACATTGCGAATTTTTTATCTGTTGTAATTCGTTCTCTGAGGAAATGAACTGCATCTTTTTTATCTTGTGTCAATGTGTTTTTAGCTATAGTGATTATTTAAATGAATTTTGTATTTTTAAGTATTTTTATTGTAGTATGCTTTTATGGTTTGTACTTAAACTGAATAAATACTTTTGACTGATTGACTTAGGAGTATAGTAATCAGCCTCCTTCCAGTATGGTGTATTGAATGAGGTGAACCCTTTCCGGTTTCGAAATGGAAATAGGCGACCCACTGATTGAGAGGGGTGCATGTCTGTGTGTCTTGATTTTCTTGCTGCATGGACTTAGACAGGGAGGTGACCCTTCTGAGACCCAGCCCTAAAAAAAAAAACATTCCAAAAAGTCCCAGTGCATGTCTCTTTAGGCTCACTGCAGACTAGAGAAAGTTCCCACACATTTGAAAATCTCAATAAAAGATCCCCAAAAAGCATTGTTAGGATCAGATCCTTCCTTGGTAAAAGCGAGCCCGGCAAGTTTGGGATTACCTTCCATTAGAATACTTTTTTCTCAATTCAGATGCAATAACCATGTTAGCGCTCCAAAACAAATATAGGATACACTAAAGACAACCACCTCATGGAGTCCATGTTGAAGGGAGAATTGTCAAAAGCCATTCAATCACTAAGCTCCAGGGCCTTAGAGAGGGGACTTGAAACATCACGAAGCCTAATTGGGCAGGTGTTAAAGATTTTGTCCTGCCACTTCGCAGGGCCATGGTCAGACTTACCCGAAAATTATATGTCTTTAGGGACCAACTCGGGGTTTGAAAGAATCTTGGAATCCAAGGATGGCCAGGGGCACTCAGAGCACATCTGAGTGCACATTTCACTCGAGTTTAACATAATGGAAAAAAGATGGGAATATATGAGCAGGTGCCATCTCGATGAGCCTCTGTGGAAGAGGAAAGAGTTAAGTTAGGTTATTTTATAAATGTTATAGAGTGCATAGCTGCCCCAGCAAAGGGGCGTACCAGCGCTAATCACCAACTAACATGGGGCAGAACAAGAGACTCTCAGAAGAACAAATTATAGAGGGAAAAGATGGGTTTTATGGCTTTATGGAAATGAACGTGATTTTGAATGCTTCTAATACTCACAGGGAGGGAATTCCAAAGTTTAGTGGCGAGAGCACGAAAGGAGCGCCCTCCTGCCAGCGCTCTCTTGACCCGAGGAACAACCGCCAGATGCTGGCTAATAGAACGCAGCTGGCAGGTGGGTATATAGGGTGTACGAAGATTAGCTAAGATGTAGGGGGATTGGAGATTCGTGATTTTATGAGAGATACAGTAAGCTTTGAAATGGATGCGTTTCTCCACTGGAAGCCAATGTAGTCTACAGATCGAGTCGGAGGAAGAGCAGGTTCTCGGCAGACCAAGGAGCTTCTGAGCCGCAGCATTTTATGCCCTTTGTAGGTGATGTTTCTTTGCTCTGTTTGCCCCTAGGTACAGGGAGTTCACATAATCCAGTCTAGATAGTACAGTGGCCTGAATGATCACCTGGCGGATGGTAAGATCAAAAAAGCCCGTAGGAGCCCCAAACAGACACCGGCTATCACTTTTGTATGAGCCTGGAAGGTCAAGGTGGAGTCGACCCATACTCCAAGATTTTTGACTGTCTGCTCCGGAGCAGGTGGGAAGCCCAGAGTTGATGGCCACCAATGCTCGCTCCAAAGATGATTATCTTTACCCACCAACAGAATCTCAGATTTACTGGCATTCAGTTGAAGACAGTTAGAGGCATTCAATCTGCGATACCTGTGAAATCGTCTTTGAATTTAAGCACATCCTGTGCAGAGTTGCCAGATAATGCAACCACCAACTGTGTATCATCCGCATAAGATACCACAGTTATTCCCCTGTTACTCGCTACTGCTGCCAGGGGTTGAATGTAGATGTTAAATAGAGTAGGGCTCAGGGAGTAGCCCTGAGGAACCCCTTGATACACAGTATGTGTCTGAGAATGGATGGGGGGGACCGACACTTGGAAGGATCTCTCAGATAAAAAGGAAGAGAGCCAGCCCAAGGCCAGGCCACAGATACAGATCTCCTCCAGGCGCTGCAGAAGGATCTGATGGGGCACTGTATTGAATGCAGCACTTGGGTCCAGAAGTATCAGTGCTGAAGTACGTCCTACTTCTAGAGAACTCCGTAGATGTTCCGTTACAGCCAGAAGGGCAGTTTCAGTGTAGTGACGTGGGCGGAAACCATTTTGAGAGGGGTCCAACAGGTTGTTGGCTTTAATGAAACTAGTGAGAATGGAGTTGATGTAGGCTTCAGTAATCTTAGATACCAGAGGGAGGAGAGAAATAGGGTGGAAATTCAGCGGCTTTGAAACATCCAGTGTGGGGTTTTTGAGTAAAGGAACCACCTTGGCATGTTTCCAGGCCATGGGTACTGTAGCAGAGGACATAGATCGATTAATGAGGTCACAGAAAGGAGAAAGAAGCTGATGTAGAAATCTCTGAAATTGCTCCGGTTTAAGGGGTCTGCTGGGGATCCTGATTTGAGTTTGTTACAAAAGGTGTGCATCATTTTTTGGGAGAACTCCGGAAAAGCAGAGAGTGTGGGGGCACCGCTAGACAGAGGAGAGGGGCCTGTTTTGCTCGCAGTGTAGCAAAAGGTTCTGTAAATATCCTCTACCTTCGTAATGAAAACAAGTTGAGTTCCTCGCATTGCTGATTAGAGGAAATAAGAAATGTTTTAGGTTGCCCTGAGGATTTCAGATCATTAAGTAAGGCAAAATACATTTTGCAAGGTAACTGCTGTTTCTAATATTATCAGCAAATAGGCAGCTCTTTCCTTCTGGATGGACTTATGATAATTCTTAATAGCTGCTCGATATTGTATTTTCAGAGCAGGATCATAGTGCTGTCTCCACGCTCGTTCTAAGGCTTTACAGGCTTTCCGGGCCGGGGCCAGATTGTCACTGTACCACAGGCTCAACTGGGTTCTATGACTCTGGGACCATCTGGCGGGGATGAGAGTATCAAGTTAAAGCGTAAGCCAATCCAACAGGATGCTATCCACCCTTTCAAGGTTATCTGGAAGATTGGGTATATTGCTGAGGAGGAGGGTGCGTTAAGTGGTCGGCATCAAGTTTATGCCAGGGGCGCTTTAGCACAGATTTCCGAGGAGCGTCCTGGAGGGGCCCTACTCCCTGTAATGACATGGATACCAGATAGTGGCTGGACCAGCTCATTAGAAGGGATGGATTGACTATCAGAGCAGGTAGATTGGAAAAAATAGGGTCCAACAGGTGCCCAGCTGAGTGTGTACAACTAGGGACACGCTGCGTGAGTTGGAAGGTAGAGAGATCAGCAAAAAAATTGCCAATCTCACTGTCTTGGCTAGCTTCTAAATGCAGGTTGAGATCGCCAATGATGTTGAAATTAGCCGATTTAGTGGCTAATATGCCAGACACAGCTGTGCGGACATCCCTGATGTCTTTGGAGGGCCCTGGGGGCGGTAGATCAGGAGCCCAGACAGTGTGAAGTTGGCATTAAGGGAGATCTAGAAATGTGCACATTCACACCCCGCAAGGACCTCTTTAATCAAGACGCAGGTATAGCCAGTTTTGAAAATAATTGCAATGCCACCACCCCGGGCCCCTCTATTGAGTGTCTCAATATTATAACCCTGGGGAAGGGCCAGACTAGGCTCAGCCACAGTCCTAGCAGTGAGCCATGTCTCCGTAAGAAAGAGGATATCTGGAGCCTCATCCTGAATTGAGTCAGACACTTCAGCGAAGTGCTTTTCCAGGGACCGGCAGTTCAAGCTAAGAAGCTTGACGGTGGGCGAGGAAGGAGGTGTGGAGGCTACGGCAGGGGGGGTCTTTCTACTCAAGGGGCCCGATTCACAGAACTAACTTAAGACAAAATCCTAAACTTACTACCATTTTGTTATTCACAGAAGGCGCTTACTCATTTCTGTATTCACAGAAATTAGGAGTTCTAACTTTAGGACTCCTAAATGCCTTCTGTGAATACCGAAAGTCTTAAAATTAGGATTTTTCTCAGTTTAGGACTAATAAAGTTCGGACTCCTAACTTTACTACTCCTAAACTGAGAAAAATACTAACTTTACGACTTTAGGTATCCACAGAAGGCATTTAGGAGTCCTAAAGTTAGGAGTCCTAACCTTACTACTCCTAAACTGAGAAAAATCCTAATTTTAAGACTTTCGGTATTCACAGAAGGCATTTAGGAGTCCTAAAGTTAGCACTCCTAACTTCTGTGAATACCGAAATGAGTAAGTGCCTTCTGTGAATACCAAAATGGTAGTAAGTTTAGGATTTTGTCTCAAGTTAGTTCTGTGAATCGGGCCCAAGGTCTATGAATATATGTGCGCTAGGGGAGACTCTAGGGCCCATCTCCACATATCGCGGGGGCGCGGAGGAGGGAGGCACAACATTTTGTGTTACGCCACTGATTCCCTTTGAGAAACTGATGTACCCAATACTATCAATAACCGTACGGCTGTAGAACTTCTCCCTGGTGTCTGATTTCCCATGCCTTAAGGTGTCCAATTGGGCGTGTATGTCCGTAAATATGTAATTTCTGTCTGCAGATTAAATATTATCTCATGCCTAAATTACACTTGAAAATACACAATGTTTAGCGACTCATGCCTAGACAATGCTTCGTTTTTTACCGATGGAGAGTGAAACATTTTTCATCAAAATATTTTTTTATATTAAATGCTGGACTTTAATAAGAAATATGTGAGAAATAATGTTGATGTCAACGATTATTTAACAAGAATCAATACTTTAAATAAAGATAAAGAGTCCTCAATATTCCTGTGCCAGAAAGTGGAAGTTTTAGGGAGCCTGTAGGCACTTACAAGAGTATTGTATACAAAATTCACTCCTTGAAATTGAAATCCTCCTGAACGTCAGATGCTCAACTTAATTAACAGGAAAAGAATAGTGAGTGAAGGCCGACAGTGTAGCATAAACATAATCCTAGACTTTTGGGATCTGGTTTTGTAAATACAAATGCATTTTAGTAATTATTTAGCGATGAACACTGCCCATGTAGTTTTTTCACATAATTTCTTTTTAACGGAATTTGACATTATTCATTGCTACATGAAATATAAAACCTTTCTATATAAAGCAGATTAAATATATTTATTTAACTTCTCATTGACGTCCACTCTCCTGATAAAGTGATACTTTGAATTGTATTTTATATAGCGCTTGCTACAACAATGTGGGGTGCTGAAGCGCTTGCCTAAATGGGCAGTATGCTACACTGTAGGATGCATGTTGGCAGTGTGCTGTCTATGTGTTGATCTCATGTGGGAAGTACTTCCATTTTGTGTGTGATGGCCACTAAAGCACTAGGAACAAATGATGGACGGAGATGCTGAACAATGCAAACATTCACCCCCAGTTACAAAGATCTGGGTTTAATCCATTGTTCTTTCGTTCTTTTGCTCACCACACCACCCCAGCCATATGCAAATCAGTCTTGACCTGCCCCACATTGGAACAGTCCAGCCCAAACTGCCAAGCCAGGTCCTCCCTGGACCAGAAACAAGCATCCTGTTATTGTTTTATGGGGCACAGCTTTTAGATGTGAATGATGAAGTGTGAGAAAGGTGCATAGTTTGCCCTTTTCAGAAATCTGAGTGCTTTGAAAAGCTCGGCAGTTCTCTTTCTGGTTTTTATGATCGTAGTCTACTTAGCTGGTTACTGCACAGGGTTGTCCATTCTGAGATATTGTGTTCATGGTCCTGACGATGCATAGATTAGAGGGAGGAATGATCTGGAGATATCTGCTGGGATGGAGTTAGCGAATATCATTCCATATCGGATTGTCATGGTCTGAAGTTAAGAAGCAGTCTTAGTATGTGCTTTGTTGGGACCTGCAGCAGTGGGCTGAATTAAAGCACTCTGTTGGTCAGCGACATGTGGCAGATCTCTAGTTATTCCATGCATGTTCAGTTGGTGATGGGTGGTTTGATTGCTGCGGACTGATACAGTACTGTGTGATGCATAAAACCTGTAGCAGTTTTAGCTTATGTCAGTGTAAGAATGTCAAGCAATATAAGGTAATTAATAAACAGCATGTATGAACAACAATTGACTGCTCATTTGCTATGGTAACAGGAGTGGATCAGGAGGGTTATATATTGTTCTGTATTGTAATTGCATATATGTAGTTCTTACTACTTCTGATAAGGCAAAACACAAGGTTAGTGAGGGTTTTTTCCAGGGGTTTAATTTTCGGTTATTGGAATTAGTTTTCTGCTCTTAAGGAAACCACTCCATGCATTTACTCCAGTTTCTATGAGGTGGGTTAAATTGATAGGAGTTAGGTGTGGTCTTTAGTGAAGGTGGGGGCATATGAATTCATGCAAATGGTTTGCAGTATTAGAAGATGAGCTACAGAAAATTGTAGGCATATTGTTAATATTCAAGGCTATGCAGGGTACGCCTTCTAAATACAAGTTGTGATGGTTGAAATGAGGCCTGGGCAACTTGCAGAAATAAAATGTTACAAATGAAGACAAACATGCATGTCACTTAGAGTAGGCTATGCCCATAGAATGGAGGCCTGCAAAGGTGGTAAAGTAAGTGGGGTTCATTTGGAAGAATAAGGAAAGGCAACAATTAGAGATTTTAAGTCCAAGTCAATTTTCACAGAAAATAAGAGGCTTTTTCAGATTGCATACTGCAATGTGAGGATGCAACACTGCAGATAGAAACTGAATGCTTTGCACGTGAAATAGTACTATATTAGGTACTTTTGATAAGCACTAGAATCAGGCGAACAGTCTGTCCCCTGAAAGGTTACTGCTTAGACCACTTTTTTTTGCAAGAACAGCTGATCAACTGAAGGATTGGAAGCATAGAGTAATGGCTGAAAATTGAGCACTTTTTAGGTTGCAATCCAAGTCAGCATTACCCTCACGATTACAGTAAAATGAAACAGTATACAGGGTAAATAATGTTTACACTGAAAATAAGATTTTGCAAACGCTGACGCAGATGTCTACTAATGTGCATCCTTAAAGACTGCCTCGCAGTATTAATTACGAAATCTTAGTGGAATTCTTTTTGGATGTCCATGGTTGTGGCATTGGCGCAAGATGACCGCAAGGATTTGTTCCCTAGACAGTTGAAGTATATTGCCTGCATTCCTGTTCCTGAAGGGTGGTGACCCAGACACTGAAGTGAAGAGGATGTACACAGAGCTAATGCTAGTAATTTTATGATCCTTGGTATCAGGGGCAGTTTATTACTTCTTCCTAAATGCTACCATATGGTAGATGGTAAAGCTAAAGGGTGGCACTGTAGATTCAATTGTTCAAGGTGAGGAATATTTTTGACCTCCCCGAACCCTTAAAATTATCTATTTTTGTTAAAGGATTAAAATTTACAGAATTTAAGTTTCACTAATTGCAATATTTATTATTAAATTACTATTCTAATTAAATGACATTATGTAACCACATTCTCAGTCAAAATAATTAAAGACACAATATTTGTAAATTATAAAATGGGTATTACTTTTACATTAATTACTAAAATAAACAATTTGAAACATTTATGTATATAAGTTATATATACACATATAAAATGTTTGACATTTTAATGGTTTGCAACGTATATAAAGCTTTAAAAAAATCTAATAACTTTAATTCAATGCAACATGAGCACATTTCTCAGTGATAGTCACAAGTACAATCTGCTGCCATACTTTCATTATGATTAGGTTACCGGTGAGTAAGAAACACCCTCCTCCCCTCAAATGGGATAAAGCTCCCTTACTATGTTTCCTGATGTCTTAAGGAGCAAAAGATGCATCCTACCATTCAAAAGATAAATATCAAAAACTCAATGGAAAAATATATGATAAAGAAGGCCTGTCCATTTGAAAGACACCTGCTTTAGATCCAAAAAGACTCTGTTAGTGGCCAGAAGGACAACGAAGACAGGACCGAGTTAACATCCTACATTGACAAGTTCTGTGTCCTTAACTGGGGACACCCCGAGGGAAGTCTCATTTAATAATCTAACAACAAAGATTGATTCTAATCAACTAGATTCTTTGGTAGGCATTTTTGAGGCTAAAATCTTAAAGATAGTTGAACCTTTAGTAACCAAAATTGGTGAATTATCGGCAGAGATTGAAAGTCTACGAAATCTCGTGGGCCTTCGTAGTAATTCTCCCGCGAAAGCTAGTAGCGCTACTGGGGGTTTATGCGGAACTGTTGATCCACATAAGTCCCTAAAGGAAACCTCAAATTGCGTTGAACCCTTAGATGCTGTATCCATGACTAATGTGAATAAAACTATATCTCTAGATAGTTGCCCAAGGAGCAAGAAGGAACTCAGGCTTACGCACACAGGAGGAGCACAACCAGACTTACTCCCTGATTGTGCCCCTTTTGTTGTAGTGTTAACAAATGTCCCCCCCCCCCTGAAGGATGGTGATCAAAATAAATTAGAATCCCACGAATCCCTTAAGAATAAATCTGTTTCGTGGTTAAATAAACAGTGTGGATTCCCTGTGCAACTATCACATCAGATATTAACAACTAGAAGAGTTTCATGGATAGGGCATTCTCGTAAGAATATAAATGGGGATTGCGTTATAATAAACTTTAGTAATCCTTCCCTAGTTAATAATACCTTATTAAAAGCCACTTTGCTCCCTTATACCAATCAGGGTATTACCCCCGACCATTGGGATACTTTTACAGGCAACAAACAATTCTACCCATTAGTGACCCTTTGAAGGGTAGAGCTCTGAAGGGCAGTCTTTTCATGGTATCACTACATCTAACCGTTTTCAAGCTTTGAGTGATTTAGACTCAAATGATTGACTTCACCACGATTGGGTTCCTCCTATATCTATTAGGGTAGCTTCAACATTGATAGTGGGGGAGAACCAGGGAATAACTGGAAGTCAGTTAAGCACGGGGGTGGAGGGTACCTCAAATGTCATGATTGTAGCAAGGAATGTTAATGATGAAAATGTGGGTAGTATAGCTGATGTCCCATCACAGCCTGCAGGCACAAGGGTCCTTAGTTGGAATATAGCCGGCCTTAATAGTAAAGTGCATTTATTTATTTATTTATTTGTGTATTTTGTAAAGCGCTGCAGCTGCCCCAACGGGGCGTCCCGGCGCTGATAAATCATGGAACTAGAGGCTAGGCACTAAGGAGCATTATATGGGAAAAAGATGCGTTTTCAGGGATTTTCGGAATGCTAATTCGGTTTGGCAGGCTCGTAATGCGACCGGAAGATTGTTCCAACACCGAGTGGCACAGACCTCGAATGTTTTCCCTCCTGCGCGAGTACGTTTGAATCTGGGGGTTTCCAGCAGAAGTTGGGAATTTGAGCGTAATGTCCTGGAGTTGACATACGGTTTCAGAGTGCTTCTTAGGTGGGCCGAGCCTTTGCCCTTGGAGGCCCGGAAAGCCAAGGTCATGGCCTTAAAAATACATCTCTTGGACATGGGGAGCCAGTGGAGTTTACGGAGGTGTGGGGAGATATGATGTCTGGCGGGAATTCTCTCCACCAGCCGAGCAGCAGCATTCTGGACAGTCTGAAGCTTGTGGCACAGGCCTGCTGTGATGCCAAGGTATAATGCGTTGGCATAGTCCAGGTGAGATATTATTAGGGCCTGTACCACAGTCTTACGGCAGTCCATCGGTAGGTAGTTGATGAGCCGTCTAATTGTCTTGATCTTAGCAAAGCAGGATGCTGCTACTGTTTGAACCTGGGCGTTAAAACTGAGATGATTATCCCAACGCACTCCCAGGTTTCTCACCGAGTCTTTAGGCGTGGGGGCATGGCTGAGATCATTCGGCCACCATAAATTAGAATCAAGAGGGGATGATGAATTAAAAAACAGAATCTCTGTCTTTCCGGCGTTAAGTCGGAGGGAATAGGAGTCCATCCAGCTAGAGATATCTCTTAGACAGTTTTTCAGTGGGTCGAAGGCAGAGGCAGTAGGGGTATCAAAAGTAAAGAGTAACTGAATGTCATCCGCATAGGAGGTGGATTTAATCCCAGTTTGCGCAATCAGTTTAGCCAGGGGGGAAAAGTAAACGTTGAACAGGAGCGGGCTCAGGGAGGAGCCCTGAGGAACTCCCCATTTTAGTGGTCTAGCAGTGGAGGTGTAGGGAGGGGTGAATACCTGCTGAGTACGGTCACCCAGGTAAGAAGAGAGCCATCTAAGCACTGTACCGCCGAAGCCTAGGTCTCTCAGCCTTCTCAGCAAGATCTTATGAGAGACGGTGTCAAATGCTGCTGAGAGATCCAGCAGCACTAACACCGCCCTCGAGCCTCGATCCATCGTCCATCTCACGGAGTCAGCCATTTCGACAAGGGCCGACTCCGTGCTGTGGCCCGACCGAAAGCCATGCTGAGAGTCATGCAGGAGCCCATGGGATTCGATGTAGTTAGCAAGCTGGGCGTGCACCAGTTTTTCCAGAATCTTAGCTGGGGCAGGTAGGAGGGAGATGGGCCTGTAGTTACTAGGGTTATCTGGGTCAAGATCAGGTTTCTTAAGGATGGGGACTAGGGACGCATGTTTCCATTTTGCGGGAAAAACACCCGTTCTTATGGATTGGTTCCAGATATGGTTAAGAAATGGATTGAGCAGGGGTGCCAGTTTTTTATATTGTTTGGCTGGCAGTGGGTCCTTGGGGGAGCCGGATTTACAATTGAGTAATTCTACCAGTGTGTCATCCTCAGAGATTTCTGCAAATTCTAGAAATGAGGGTGACTGTGGCGGATACATGGTAGATTCCTCAACCGACCCTTCACTACTGGTGATGGGAAAGGAGGAATAAATAGCCTGGATTTTTTCCTCAAAGAATTGTGAAAGTTTGTCACACAGAGATTGGGAGGCTGGATGAGTACGAGTCAGAGTGCTGGGGTCCGTGAAGGATCTGACTATGTTGAAGATCTCCCTGGCGCCGTTACTGGCATGTTTAATTCTGGAAGCCAGGAAGTCCCTTTTATGATCCTCAATCATTCTGCGGTATTCTTTGAGAGCTGTTTTGTAGGTGTTTTTACTGTCGAGGGAATAGTTCTGCCTCCAGGAGCGTTCGAGGGCTTTGCATGCTGCCTTTTTCTGGCGAAGCAGGTCAGAATACCAGGGTGCGGAAGGTGTGGCCCGATAGGTTTTGATGGGTTTGAGAGGGGCCGTAGCCTCTAGGGCTTGGCCTATCCAGGCATCAAAATGGTCAATACCACCATCTGGATCAGATAATGGGAAGGGTAAAGAATTATTTTGGTATTTCTGGAACGTTTCAAGGGTGATACGACTCCAGTTTCTGCCTGATACTTTGGGGGCGACGGTGGGTCTGATAGGGCGGGAGATAATGATCTCAAAAGGGATGAGAAAGTGGTCTGACCAAATGACCGGGATGGGAGAGGCTACCAGAATGCTGGGTAGGTTGGAACAAATCAGGTCAAGGGTATGTCCCGCTTTGTGAGTGGGGGAATCTATTTTTTGCTCAAGATTGCAGGTCGCCAGTGAAGAGATAAAATTGTTGCTGTGCGAGCATGATTCATCGTTAACGTGGAGGTTAAAATCTCCTAGAGCAGTAAAGTTGGTGTAGCGCGTACTAAGCTGAATGATATAATCCGCCAAGGCAGGCAGGTGGGAGAGGTTGGAATGGGGAGGGCGGTAAATAAGTATTCCAGAGCAGGAGGTGGACGAGGAGAAATGGATAGTAAAAGGTAGACCCTCTATGCAGTCAATAGGGTCGTATGTGGGAAAGGAAGCCGTCCATTTAGATTTATGGATTAAGGCGACTCCACCTCCCTGTCTACCGTTAGGTCTATTGGCGCAGGCGAGGCTGTAGCCGTCCGGTATGGCAAGGGTGATAGTGGGGTTAGTGGTCTCATTCAGCCAGGTTTCAGTTAAGAAAAGCAGATCCCAGTTGTTGTCCTGGAGGGACTGCCAGATGTCGATAGCATGTTTGTTCAGAGACCTGCAGTTAATCAGTGCCGCTCTGAGGGCGAGAGAAGGGTCATTTCCAAAAGAAGAAGCAGAGCAACGTGCGGGGGCCAGGCCATGAGTTGAGTCCAGAGAGGGTAGTGAGAACTGGCAGGTATCACATACATAAACTTGGTTCTGGGCGTTCGGGATAGACCAGAGGCAGGTGGGGCAAGGAGAGGGTCTCAGAGACAGCAACATGGTCCGAGAGTGGGATATGGGGGTAGTGCTGGTGAATCGGGCAGGGGAACCGGCCCCGGTCGCGTCGTGATCACGGACGAGCGCAGACGAGCTTGCCTTAAGCGCGCCTTCGGCGCGCAATCGGCGCGCCCGCTGCGCTCGTCCGCTGCGCTTCCGGTAGATACACATGTATACAGTGAGGGGGCGTGGCCTCGAAGTGGGCGTGTCCCTGTAGCAGCGAGGACAATGGCGGGAGAAGTGGATCGGCGATTTCGGCCGTTTCCAGCGCTCGTTTTTAGATGTCGAGGGGTGCCTGCACACTGCGCTCGTGTGGCAGGAAGTGAAGGTGAGTGCAAGATAAAAGCGAAGATATACAATTTTAAAAATGAGGGGCTGCGCAAAACACTAACTACTCCCGGCTGTGCCTCAGGAGGTTCCGTGAGTGATCTGCCGCGCTAGTAGTCAGCGCGCTATTTGTAGGGCTGCAGGGGGCGTGGCCTCGAAGTGGGCGTGTCCCTGTAGCAGCGAGGACAATGGCGGGAGAAGTGGATCGGCGATTTCGGCCGTTTCCAGCGCTCGTTTTTAGATGTCGAGGGGTGCCTGCACACTGCGCTCGTGTGGCAGGAAGTGAAGGTGAGTGCAAGATAAAAGCGAAGATATACAATTTTAAAAATGAGGAGCTGCGCAAAACACTAACTACTCCCGGCTGTGCCTCAGGAGGTTCCGTGAGTGATCTGCCGCGCTAGTAGTCAGCGCGCTATTTGTAGGGCTGCAGGGGGCGTGGCCTCGAAGTGGGCGTGTCCCTGTAGCATGATCCCTTATGGAGGGACTGTTTATTAGGATGTGAAATCATTGGGCTACAAGAAACCTGGGACACTGAATGTTCCTTCTTGCTGGATGGGTATACAGCTTTTTGGTCACCTGCGGTGGTCTCTTGTAGGAGGAGGGCAAAAGGTGGACTTCTCACCCTCATCTCATTGACACTTGAGGGTAATTATAGTCAAGTTGAGTCAGGCTCGCCTTATTGCCTTGCAGTGGAAATTCAAACCAACTCTAACGGGAAATGGCTTATTGTTAATTTTTATAATTCTTTTACTAAGAGTACGCCAAATGAACATTTAGTCAGTCTATATGATTTTTTGCAAATGTATAATGATAATAATAAGAATCCTTATTCGGTTATAGTGCTTGGTGATTTTAATGTTCATCGTTGTTCAAGCAACTGTTTTGTATGGGACAGTTTAGGTCCATCAAACCAAGGAAACATACATTTTGAACATACACCACAGGGTATGTATTTAGATGAGCTCCTCGCTGGCAATGCCTTGATTCACCCCGTTAACCATTTAAATGATATTCCAACTTATAAAGGAAGTGGTTTCGGCTCCACCATTGATTACATTTTTGTAAGCACAACCCTAGCAGATAATGTAAGTCGGTACAAGGTCAACTGGTCTATTTATAGTGACCATAATTCTGTCCAGATAACCTTGTCTGATGATCTAAGGAAAAGAGAATCTGACAATCCTACTGTTGGAATTCTGGACATAAGGCCAACTGACCAAACACGTCGCCTGAAATGGTGCCGAGTGGTACCAAAGGACTTTAATGAAAATCTGTTGGGAACGGTTGGGGATGAAATGTATACGTGTCTGCAAGATGGAATTATTGGTGAAGTGGTCCTGACAGCCTATGGTAAAATCTGTTCACAGGTAAATAGCGACCTTAAAAAAGTTTGTAAGGCAAAACCTATGAACGGGGAGAAATGGTTTGATCACAGTTGCTCATTAGCCCAACGGAAGTTAATGAGAGCTCTGAAAGTTGTCCCACCTGACAAAGCAGAAATCGCTGCATTCAGGAAAGCCTATAAAATGGCCCAGAACAAGCGTAAAAATGAAATTAGGGAAGAGGCATGGAATGAACTTTTATCCATCGATGTCATTAAAAATAGTGCCAAATTTTGGACCATGGTAAACAAGCCCTTTTTTAATGGTAAAAGTAATAATGAGCTTGATTGCGGTATTCAAGAAGAAAAATGGTTTAGTCATTTTAAACAGGTGTATGATGGAGATGGCTCCAGGGTGACGCCTACATTAAATTTGGAAAATTATACTTTGTCTTTTACAGAATTAGAGGTCACACATGCCATTATGCAAATGACAAGTAATAAGGCCCCGGGACCTGATGGAGTCCCAGCAGACCTATTTAAATCAGATATAAAAACATGGTCTAAAATTTTATTCAACGTCTTCGTTAACGCATGTCAACTGGGTCTGCCTCCGACTTGGGCGAAATCTGTCATCATACCTATATATAAAAAAGGCGATAGAGGTGATCCAAGTTGTTACCGCCCAATATCCCTAATAGATTCTTCGGTGAAAGTACTGGGGAGGGTGGTTCTTGCCCAACTGACTGGTTGGTTAGAGGAAACAGGAACACTCTCTAAGGTCCAGTACGGATTCAGAAAAGGGATGGGCACCATTGATCAATGCCTAAATTTACAACTATTAGTAGGCAAATACACGGTGGCCAAGAAGGGAACCTTATTGGTAGCCTTTATGGACCTGTCATCGGCCTTTGACCGTGTAAATAGCTCAAAATTGTGGTCCTTGCTCTTATCCCATGGGGTAGACAAAAACATCGTCTACTTTTTAGCTGATCTACATAGGGACTTATCGGCCACAGTACGGTATGATCAACAGGGCAATTGTACAAAAGACATACCTATATCAAATGGAGTTAGACAGGGGTGCATTTTGGCACCTCTGCTTTTTACTCTTTACATAAATGAATTAGATAATGCCTTAATCACCTCATGTAATGATATCCCTCGTGCAGGGAAATGTTTAATCCCTGCACTCCTATACGCCGATGATGCCGCCTTACTCGCAAGAACGGGAGTGGGCCTTCAGTTATTGCTAGATTCATTTGCGGGTTTTATGATGGTGTTGGATTTAACTGTCAATTTTGTAAAATCACATGTTATGGTTATTGGTCCAAAATCTGCAAAGACTAAAACTTTTAAATGCGGGGGTCACCAATTATCCAGGGTATCTTCATTCCCTTACTTGGGCGTTCTTTTCGATGATCAAGGTTCTTGGGTAACCCAAATAACAGCAAAACAGATTGTATTATCTAGAGCGACTGTGGCTGTCCTAGGTTTTGCTAGAAAGCTAGGTGCCAGACCAATGAAGGCCCTTATTCAAGTTTATAGAGCCAAGTGCTTCTCCTTGGCGATGTATGGAGCCGAGGTATGGGGCATTAAAAATGTTAAAAGTATTCAGACTGTTGAGGATAGGTTCCTTAAAAACCTCCTTTCAGTCCCGATCTCAACTGCTAACTATAATGTCCATCAGGAGCTTGGAATCGGTTTTGTAGAAGATAGTATTGCTCTGGCCCCATTATTCAAATGGATTAGCATTTGGCTAAACGCGGACCTACAGATGAATCGCACAATTATGAAAGATTGTATATTGCTAGACTATGGGTCACGTATACCTTGGCTGAAATATATTCAGAACCTGGCCATAAAGCTGGGTAGACCTGAATTATATCAGTCTCCAGAAGCCCTAGTAAAAGGTGACATAAAATGGTGCAAATAAATATTTATGCACATATCTACCATGGATAGGGAAGGGAATGAGCTGGTAAAGGGTACCGTTAGGGCTCACCAGCTCTGTAAAACAACACTATCCCTGGAACCATACCTAGGATATGTCACAAATGCAAACCACCGTTTCCTATTGACTAGGTTCAGACTAAATCAATTACACCTACTGTTTGGAGAAAGGAAAGGTTGGAAAAGGGTTGAGGATCTTGGGCCTTCCTCTTGTGACAATTTTTCTTTACAGGATATGACTCATTTTTTCTTCTTCTGTGAGCACTTTATTGACATTCGGAAACGCTTTTTACTCCCTATATTAAGAAACAAAGGCTTTGTGCAGGTGAGACCTGCTCTTCTTTACCTCCAGATGTTAAATGATGTTTGGGAAACTTTTAACATTGCGAATTTTTTATCTGTTGTAATTCGTTCTCTGAGGAAATGAACTGCATCTTTTTTATCTTGTGTCAATGTGTTTTTAGCTATAGTGAATATTTAAATGAATTTTGTATTTTTAAGTATTTTTATTGTAGTATGCTTTTATGGTTTGTACTTAAACTGAATAAATACTTTTGACTGATTGACTTAGGAGTATAGTAATCAGCCTCCTTCCAGTATGGTGTATTGAATGAGGTGAACCCTTTCCGGTTTCGAAATGGAAATAGGCGACCCACTGATTGAGAGGGGTGCATGTCTGTGTGTCTTGATTTTCTTGCTGCATGGACTTAGACAGGGAGGTGACCCTTCTGAGACCCAGCCCTAAAAAAAAAAACATTCCAAAAAGTCCCAGTGCATGTCTCTTTAGGCTCACTGCAGACTAGAGAAAGTTCCCACACATTTGAAAATCTCAATAAAAGATCCCCAAAAAGCATTGTTAGGATCAGATCCTTCCTTGGTAAAAGCGAGCCCGGCAAGTTTGGGATTACCTTCCATTAGAATACTTTTTTCTCAATTCAGATGCAATAACCATGTTAGCGCTCCAAAACAAATATAGGATACACTAAAGACAACCACCTCATGGAGTCCATGTTGAAGGGAGAATTGTCAAAAGCCATTCAATCACTAAGCTCCAGGGCCTTAGAGAGGGGACTTGAAACATCACGAAGCCTAATTGGGCAGGTGTTAAAGATTTTGTCCTGCCACTTCGCAGGGCCATGGTCAGACTTACCCGAAAATTATATGTCTTTAGGGACCAACTCGGGGTTTGAAAGAATCTTGGAATCCAAGGATGGCCAGGGGCACTCAGAGCACATCTGAGTGCACATTTCACTCGAGTTTAACATAATGGAAAAAAGATGGGAATATATGAGCAGGTGCCATCTCGATGAGCCTCTGTGGAAGAGGAAAGAGTTAAGTTAGGTTATTTTATAAATGTTATAGAGTGCATAGCTGCCCCAGCAAAGGGGCGTACCAGCGCTAATCACCAACTAACATGGGGCAGAACAAGAGACTCTCAGAAGAACAAATTATAGAGGGAAAAGATGGGTTTTATGGCTTTATGGAAATGAACGTGATTTTGAATGCTTCTAATACTCACAGGGAGGGAATTCCAAAGTTTAGTGGCGAGAGCACGAAAGGAGCGCCCTCCTGCCAGCGCTCTCTTGACCCGAGGAACAACCGCCAGATGCTGGCTAATAGAACGCAGCTGGCAGGTGGGTATATAGGGTGTACGAAGATTAGCTAAGATGTAGGGGGATTGGAGATTCGTGATTTTATGAGAGATACAGTAAGCTTTGAAATGGATGCGTTTCTCCACTGGAAGCCAATGTAGTCTACAGATCGAGTCGGAGGAAGAGCAGGTTCTCGGCAGACCAAGGAGCTTCTGAGCCGCAGCATTTTATGCCCTTTGTAGGTGATGTTTCTTTGCTCTGTTTGCCCCTAGGTACAGGGAGTTCACATAATCCAGTCTAGATAGTACAGTGGCCTGAATGATCACCTGGCGGATGGTAAGATCAAAAAAGCCCGTAGGAGCCCCAAACAGACACCGGCTATCACTTTTGTATGAGCCTGGAAGGTCAAGGTGGAGTCGACCCATACTCCAAGATTTTTGACTGTCTGCTCCGGAGCAGGTGGGAGGCCCAGAGTTGATGGCCACCAATGCTCGCTCCAAAGATGATTATCTTTACCCACCAACAGAATCTCAGATTTACTGGCATTCAGTTGAAGACAGTTAGAGGCATTCAATCTGCGATACCTGTGAAATCGTCTTTGAATTTAAGCACATCCTGTGCAGAGTTGCCAGATAATGCAACCACCAACTGTGTATCATCCGCATAAGATACCACAGTTATTCCCCTGTTACTCGCTACTGCTGCCAGGGGTTGAATGTAGATGTTAAATAGAGTAGGGCTCAGGGAGTAGCCCTGAGGAACCCCTTGATACACAGTATGTGTCTGAGAATGGATGGGGGGGACCGACACTTGGAAGGATCTCTCAGATAAAAAGGAAGAGAGCCAGCCCAAGGCCAGGCCACAGATACAGATCTCCTCCAGGCGCTGCAGAAGGATCTGATGGGGCACTGTATTGAATGCAGCACTTGGGTCCAGAAGTATCAGTGCTGAAGTACGTCCTACTTCTAGAGAACTCCGTAGATGTTCCGTTACAGCCAGAAGGGCAGTTTCAGTGTAGTGACGTGGGCGGAAACCATTTTGAGAGGGGTCCAACAGGTTGTTGGCTTTAATGAAACTAGTGAGAATGGAGTTGATGTAGGCTTCAGTAATCTTAGATACCAGAGGGAGGAGAGAAATAGGGTGGAAATTCAGCGGCTTTGAAACATCCAGTGTGGGGTTTTTGAGTAAAGGAACCACCTTGGCATGTTTCCAGGCCATGGGTACTGTAGCAGAGGACATAGATCGATTAATGAGGTCACAGAAAGGAGAAAGAAGCTGATGTAGAAATCTCTGAAATTGCTCCGGTTTAAGGGGTCTGCTGGGGATCCTGATTTGAGTTTGTTACAAAAGGTGTGCATCATTTTTTGGGAGAACTCCGGAAAAGCAGAGAGTGTGGGGGCACCGCTAGACAGAGGAGAGGGGCCTGTTTTGCTCGCAGTGTAGCAAAAGGTTCTGTAAATATCCTCTACCTTCGTAATGAAAACAAGTTGAGTTCCTCGCATTGCTGATTAGAGGAAATAAGAAATGTTTTAGGTTGCCCTGAGGATTTCAGATCATTAAGTAAGGCAAAATACATTTTGCAAGGTAACTGCTGTTTCTAATATTATCAGCAAATAGGCAGCTCTTTCCTTCTGGATGGACTTATGATAATTCTTAATAGCTGCTCGATATTGTATTTTCAGAGCAGGATCATAGTGCTGTCTCCACGCTCGTTCTAAGGCTTTACAGGCTTTCCGGGCCGGGGCCAGATTGTCACTGTACCACAGGCTCAACTGGGTTCTATGACTCTGGGACCATCTGGCGGGGATGAGAGTATCAAGTTAAAGCGTAAGCCAATCCAACAGGATGCTATCCACCCTTTCAAGGTTATCTGGAAGATTGGGTATATTGCTGAGGAGGAGGGTGCGTTAAGTGGTCGGCATCAAGTTTATGCCAGGGGCGCTTTAGCACAGATTTCCGAGGAGCGTCCTGGAGGGGCCCTACTCCCTGTAATGACATGGATACCAGATAGTGGCTGGACCAGCTCATTAGAAGGGATGGATTGACTATCAGAGCAGGTAGATTGGAAAAAATAGGGTCCAACAGGTGCCCAGCTGAGTGTGTACAACTAGGGACACGCTGCGTGAGTTGGAAGGTAGAGAGATCAGCAAAAAAATTGCCAATCTCACTGTCTTGGCTAGCTTCTAAATGCAGGTTGAGATCGCCAATGATGTTGAAATTAGCCGATTTAGTGGCTAATATGCCAGACACAGCTGTGCGGACATCCCTGATGTCTTTGGAGGGCCCTGGGGGCGGTAGATCAGGAGCCCAGACAGTGTGAAGTTGGCATTAAGGGAGATCTAGAAATGTGCACATTCACACCCCGCAAGGACCTCTTTAATCAAGACGCAGGTATAGCCAGTTTTGAAAATAATTGCAATGCCACCACCCCGGGCCCCTCTATTGAGTGTCTCAATATTATAACCCTGGGGAAGGGCCAGACTAGGCTCAGCCACAGTCCTAGCAGTGAGCCATGTCTCCGTAAGAAAGAGGATATCTGGAGCCTCATCCTGAATTGAGTCAGACACTTCAGCGAAGTGCTTTTCCAGGGACCGGCAGTTCAAGCTAAGAAGCTTGACGGTGGGCGAGGAAGGAGGTGTGGAGGCTACGGCAGGGGGGGTCTTTCTACTCAAGGGGCCCGATTCACAGAACTAACTTAAGACAAAATCCTAAACTTACTACCATTTTGTTATTCACAGAAGGCCCTTACTCATTTCTGTATTCACAGAAATTAGGAGTTCTAACTTTAGGACTCCTAAATGCCTTCTGTGAATACCGAAAGTCTTAAAATTAGGATTTTTCTCAGTTTAGGACTAATAAAGTTCGGACTCCTAACTTTACTACTCCTAAACTGAGAAAAATACTAACTTTACGACTTTAGGTATCCACAGAAGGCATTTAGGAGTCCTAAAGTTAGGAGTCCTAACCTTACTACTCCTAAACTGAGAAAAATCCTAATTTTAAGACTTTCGGTATTCACAGAAGGCATTTAGGAGTCCTAAAGTTAGCACTCCTAACTTCTGTGAATACCGAAATGAGTAAGTGCCTTCTGTGAATACCAAAATGGTAGTAAGTTTAGGATTTTGTCTCAAGTTAGTTCTGTGAATCGGGCCCAAGGTCTATGAATATATGTGCGCTATGGGAGACTCTAGGGCCCATCTCCACATATCGCGGGGGCGCGGAGGAGGGAGGCACAACATTTTGTGTTACGCCACTGATTCCCTTTGAGAAACTGATGTACCCAATACTATCAATAACCGTACGGCTGTAGAACTTCTCCCTGGTGTCTGATTTCCCATGCCTTAAGGTGTCCAATTGGGCGTGTATGTCCGTAAATATGTAATTTCTGTCTGCAGATTAAATATTATCTCATGCCTAAATTACACTTGAAAATACACAATGTTTAGCGACTCATGCCTAGACAATGCTTCGTTTTTTACCGATGGAGAGTGAAACATTTTTCATCAAAATATTTTTTTATATTAAATGCTGGACTTTAATAAGAAATATGTGAGAAATAATGTTGATGTCAACGATTATTTAACAAGAATCAATACTTTAAATAAAGATAAAGAGTCCTCAATATTCCTGTGCCAGAAAGTGGAAGTTTTAGGGAGCCTGTAGGCACTTACAAGAGTATTGTATACAAAATTCACTCCTTGAAATTGAAATCCTCCTGAACGTCAGATGCTCAACTTAATTAACAGGAAAAGAATAGTGAGTGAAGGCCGACAGTGTAGCATAAACATAATCCTAGACTTTTGGGATCTGGTTTTGTAAATACAAATGCATTTTAGTAATTATTTAGCGATGAACACTGCCCATGTAGTTTTTTCACATAATTTCTTTTTAACGGAATTTGACATTATTCATTGCTACATGAAATATAAAACCTTTCTATATAAAGCAGATTAAATATATTTATTTAACTTCTCATTGACGTCCACTCTCCTGATAAAGTGATACTTTGAATTGTATTTTATATAGCGCTTGCTACAACAATGTGGGGTGCTGAAGCGCTTGCCTAAATGGGCAGTATGCTACACTGTAGGATGCATGTTGGCAGTGTGCTGTCTATGTGTTGATCTCATGTGGGAAGTACTTCCATTTTGTGTGTGATGGCCACTAAAGCACTAGGAACAAATGATGGACGGAGATGCTGAACAATGCAAACATTCACCCCCAGTTACAAAGATCTGGGTTTAATCCATTGTTCTTTCGTTCTTTTGCTCACCACACCACCCCAGCCATATGCAAATCAGTCTTGACCTGCCCCCCATTGGAACAGTCCAGCCCAAACTGCCAAGCCAGGTCCTCCCTTGACCAGAAACAAGCATCCTGTTATTGTTTTATGGGGCACAGCTTTTAGATGTGAATGATGAAGTGTGAGAAAGGTGCATAGTTTGCCCTTTTCAGAAATCTGAGTGCTTTGAAAAGCTCGGCAGTTCTCTTTCTGGTTTTTATGATCGTAGTCTACTTAGCTGGTTACTGCACAGGGTTGTCCATTCTGAGATATTGTGTTCATGGTCCTGACGATGCATAGATTAGAGGGAGGAATGATCTGGAGATATCTGCTGGGATGGAGTTAGCGAATATCATTCCATATCGGATTGTCATGGTCTGAAGTTAAGAAGCAGTCTTAGTATGTGCTTTGTTGGGACCTGCAGCAGTGGGCTGAATTAAAGCACTCTGTTGGTCAGCGACATGTGGCAGATCTCTAGTTATTCCATGCATGTTCAGTTGGTGATGGGTGGTTTGATTGCTGCGGACTGATACAGTACTGTGTGATGCATAAAACCTGTAGCAGTTTTAGCTTATGTCAGTGTAAGAATGTCAAGCAATATAAGATAATTAATAAACAGCATGTATGAACAACAATTGACTGCTCATTTGCTATGGTAACAGGAGTGGATCAGGAGGGTTATATATTGTTCTGTATTGTAATTGCATATATGTAGTTCTTACTACTTCTGATAAGGCAAAACACAAGGTTAGTGAGGGTTTTTTCCAGGGGTTTAATTTTCGGTTATTGGAATTAGTTTTCTGCTCTTAAGGAAACCACTCCATGCATTTACTCCAGTTTCTATGAGGTGGGTTAAATTGATAGGAGTTAGGTGTGGTCTTTAGTGAAGGTGGGGGCATATGAATTCATGCAAATGGTTTGCAGTATTAGAAGATGAGCTACAGAAAATTGTAGGCATATTGTTAATATTCAAGGCTATGCAGGGTACGCCTTCTAAATACAAGTTGTGATGGTTGAAATGAGGCCTGGGCAACTTGCAGAAATAAAATGTTACAAATGAAGACAAACATGCATGTCACTTAGAGTAGGCTATGCCCATAGAATGGAGGCCTGCAAAGGTGGTAAAGTAAGTGGGGTTCATTTGGAAGAATAAGGAAAGGCAACAATTAGAGATTTTAAGTCCAAGTCAATTTTGACAGAAAATAAGAGGCTTTTTCAGATTGCATACTGCAATGTGAGGATGCAACACTGCAGATAGAAACTGAATGCTTTGCACGTGAAATAGTACTATATTAGGTACTTTTGATAAGCACTAGAATCAGGCGAACAGTCTGTCCCCTGAAAGGTTACTGCTTAGACCACTTTTTTTTGCAAGAACAGCTGATCAACTGAAGGATTGGAAGCATAGAGTAATGGCTGAAAATTGAGCACTTTTTAGGTTGCAATCCAAGTCAGCATTACCCTCACGATTACAGTAAAATGAAACAGTATACAGGGTAAATAATGTTTACACTGAAAATAAGATTTTGCAAACGCTGACGCAGATGTCTACTAATGTGCATCCTTAAAGACTGCCTCGCAGTATTAATTACGAAATCTTAGTGGAATTCTTTTTGGATGTCCATGGTTGTGGCATTGGCGCAAGATGACCGCAAGGATTTGTTCCCTAGACAGTTGAAGTATATTGCCTGCATTCCTGTTCCTGAAGGGTGGTGACCCAGACACTGAAGTGAAGAGGATGTACACAGAGCTAATGCTAGTAATTTTATGATCCTTGGTATCAGGGACAGTTTATTACTTCTTCCTAAATGCTACCATATGGTAGATGGTAAAGCTAAAGGGTGGCACTGTAGATTCAATTGTTCAAGGTGAGGAATATTTTTGACCTCCCCGAACCCTTAAAATTATCTATTTTTGTTAAAGGATTAAAATTTACAGAATTTAAGTTTCACTAATTGCAATATTTATTATTAAATTACTATTCTAATTAAATGACATTATGTAACCACATTCTCAGTCAAAATAATTAAATACACAATATTTGTAAATTATAAAATGGGTATTACTTTTACATTAATTACTAAAATAAACAATTTGAAACATTTATGTATATAAGTTATATATACATATATAAAATGTTTGACATTTTAATGGTTTGCAACGTATATAAAGCTTTAAAAAAATCTAATAACTTTAATTCAATGCAACATGAGCACATTTCTCAGTGATAGTCACAAGTACAATCTGCTGCCATACTTTCATTATGATTAGGTTACCGGTGAGTAAGAAACACCCCCCTCCCCTCAAATGGGATAAAGCTCCCTTACTATGTTTCCTGATGTCTTAAGGAGCAAAAGATGCATCCTAACATTCAAAAGATAAATATCAAAAACTCAATGGAAAACTATATGATAAAGAAGGCCTGTCCATTTGAAAGACACCTGCTTTAGATCCAAAAAGACTCTGTTAGTGGCCAGAAGGACAACAAAGGCAGGACCGAGTTAACATCCTACATTGACTTAGGAGTATAGTAATCAGCCTCCTTCCAGTATGGTGTATTGAATGAGGTGAACCCTTTCCGGTTTCGAAATGGAAATAGGCGACCCACTGATTGAGAGGGGTGCATGTCTGTGTGTCTTGATTTTCTTGCTGCATGGACTTAGACAGGGAGGTGACCCTTCTGAGACCCAGCCCTGAAAAAAAAAACATTCCAAAAAGTCCCAGTGCATGTCTCTTTAGGCTCACTGCAGACTAAAGAAAGTTCCCACACATTTGAAAATCTCAATAAAAGATCCCCAAAAAGCACTGTTAGGATCAGATCCTTCCTTGGTAAAAGCGAGCCCGGCAAGTTTGGGATTACCTTCAATTAGAATACTTTTTTCTCAATTCAGATGCAATAACAATGTTAGCGCTCCAAAACAAATATAGGATACACTAAAGACAACCACCTCATGGAGTCCATGTTGAAGGGAGAATTGTCAAAAGCCATTTAATCACTAAGCTCCAGGGCCTTAGAGAGGGGACTTGAAACATCACGAAGCCTAATTGGGCAGGTGTTAAAGATTTTGTCCTGCCACTTCGCAGGGCCATGGTCAGACTTACCCGAAAATTATATGTCTTTAGGGACCAACTCGGGGTTTGAAAGAATCTTGGAATCCAAGGATGGCAAGGGGCACTCAGAGCACATCTGAGTGCACATTTCACTCGAGAGTTCAGTCAGTTTAACATAATGGAAAAAAGATGGGAATTTATGAGCAGGTGCCATCTCTATGAGACTCTGTGGAAGAGGAAAGAGTTAAGTTAGGTTATTTTATACATGTTATAGAGTGCATAGCTGCCCCAGCAAAGGGGCGTACCAGCGCTAATCACCAAGTAACATGGGGCAGAACAAGAGACTCTCAGAAGAACAAATTATAGAGGGAAAAGATGGGTTTTATGGCTTTATGGAAATGCACATGATTTTGAATGCTTCTAATACTCACAGGGAGGGAATTCCAAAGTTTAGTGGCGAGAGCACGAAAGGAGCGCCCTCCTGCCAGCGCTCTCTTGACCCAAAGAACAACCGCCAGGTGCTGGCTAATAGAACGCAGCTGGCAGGTGGGATATAGGGTGTACGAAGATTAGCTAAGATGTAGGGGGATTGGAGATTCGTGATTTTATGAGAGATACAGTAAGCTTTGAAATGGATGCGTTTCTCCACTGGAAGCCAATGTAGTCTACAGATCGAGTCGGAGGAAGAGCAGGTTCTCGGCAGACCAAGGAGCTTCTGAGCCGCAGCATTTTATGCCCTTTGTAGGTGATGTTTCTTTGCTCTGTTTGCCCCTAGGTACAGGGAGTTCACATAATCCAGTCTAGATAGTACAGTGGCCTGAATGATCACCTGGCGGATGGTAAGATCAAAAAAGCCCGTAGGAGCCCCAAACAGACACCGGCTATCACTTTTGTATGAGCCTGGAAGGTCAAGGTGGAGTCGACCCATACTCCAAGATTTTTGACTGTCTGCTCCGGAGCAGGTGGGAGGCCCAGTGTTGATGGCCACCAATGCTCGTTCCAAAGATGATTATCTTTACCCACCAACAGAATCTCAGATTTACTGGCATTCAGTTGAAGACAGTTAGAGGCATTCAATCTGCGATACCTGTGAAATCGTCTTTGAATTTAAGCACATCCTGTGCAGAGTTGTCAGATAATGCAACCACCAACTGTGTATCATCCGCATAAGATACCACAGTTATTCCCCTGTTACTCGCTACTGCTGCCAGGGGTTGAATGTAGATGTTAAATAGAGTAGGGCTCAGGGAGTAGCCCTGAGGAACCCCTTGATACACAGTATATGTCTGAGAATGGAAGGGGGGGGACGGACACTTGGAAGGATCTCTCAGATAAAAAGGAAGAGAGCCAGCCCAAGGCCAGGCCACAGATACAGATCTCCTCCAGGCGCTGCAGAAGGATCTGATGGGACACTGTATTGAATGCAGCACTTGGGTCCAGAAGTATCAGTGCTGAAGTACGTCCTACATCTAGAGAACTCCGTAGATGTTCCGTTACAGCCAGAAGGGCAGTTTCAGTGTAGTGACGTGGGCGGAAACCATTTTGAGAGGGGTCCAACAGGTTGTTGGCTTTAATGAAACTAGTGAGAATGGAGTTGATGTAGGCTTCAGTAATCTTAGATACCAGAGGGAGGAGAGAAATAGGGTGGAAATTCACCGGCTTTGAAACATCCAGTGTGGGGTTTTTGAGTAAAGGAACCACCTTGGCATGTTTCCAGGCCATGGGTACTGTAGCAGAGGACATAGATCGATTAATGAGGTCACAGAAAGGCGAAAGAAGCTGATGTAGAAATTTCTGAAATTGCTCCGGTTTAAGGGGTCTGCTGGGGATCCTGATTTGAGTTTGTTACAAAAGGTGTGCATCATTTTTTGGGAGAGCTCTGGAAAAGCAGAGAGTGTGGGGGCACCGCTAGACAGAGGAGAGGGGCCTGTTTTGCTCGCAGTGTAGCGAAAGGTTCTGTAAATATCCTCTACCTTCGTAATGAAAACAAGTTGAGTTCCTCGCATTGCTGATTAGAGGAAATAAGGGATGTTTTAGGTTGCCCTGAGGATTTCAGATCATTAAGCAAGGCAAAAATACATTTTGCAAGGTAACTGCTGTTTCTAATAATATCAGCAAATAGGCAGCTCTTTCCTTCTGGATGGACTTATGATAATTCTTAATAGCTGCTCGATATTGTATTTTCAGAGCAGGATCATAGTGCTGTCTCCACGCTCGTTCTAAGGCTTTACAGGCTTTCCGGGCCGGGGCCAGATTGTCACTGTACCACAGGCTCAACTGGGTTCTATGACTCTGGGACCATCTGGCGGGGATGAGAGTCTCAAGTTAAAGCGTAAGCCAATCCAACAGGATGCTATCCACCCTTTCAAGGTTATCTGGAAGATTGGGTATATTGCTGAGGAGGAGGGTGCGTTAAGTGGTCGGCATCAAGTTTATGCCAGGGGCGCTTTAGCACAGATTTCCGAGGAGCGTCCTGGAGGGGCCCTACTCCCTGTAATGAGATGGATACCAGATAGTGGCCGGACCAGCTCATTAGAAGGGATGGATTGACTATCAGAGCAGGTAGATTGGAAAAAATAGGGTCCAACAGGTGCCCAGCTGAGTGTGTACAACTAGGGACACGCTGCGTGAGTTGGAAGGTAGAGAGATCAGCAAAAAAATTGCCAATCTCACTGTCTTGGCTAGCTTCTAAATGCAGGTTGAGATCGCCAATGATGTTGAAATTAGCCGATTTAGTGGCTAATATGCCAGACACAGCTGTGCGGACATCCCTGATGTCTTTGGAGGGCCCTGGGGGCGGTAGATCAGGAGCCCAGACAGTGTGAAGTTGGCATTAAGGGAGATCTACAAATGTGCACATTCACACCCCGCAAGGACCTCTTTAATCAAGACGCAGGTATAGCCAGTTTTGAAAATAATTGCAATGCCACCACCCCGGGCCCCTCTATTGAGTGTCTCAATATTATAACCCTGGGGAAGGGCCAGACTAGGCTCAGCCACAGTCCTAGCAGTAAGCCATGTCTCCGTAAGAAAGAGGATATCTGGAGCCTCATCCTGAATTGAGTCAGACACTTCAGCGAAGTGCTTTTCCAGGGACCGGCAGTTCAAGCTAAGAAGCTTGATGGTGGGCGAGGAAGGAGGTGTGGAGGCTACGGCAGCCAATGAGCTAAAACTGCAATGCATACAGCAAAAGGGGCCCTCCAGAGGGACAGAAAGTTGATGAGCACATGGACTTATCCCCAGGGCCGGACTGGCCGTAGTGGGCACCAGGCAATTCCCCGGTGCGCCACACGGGTGGGGGCCGGTTTTGGGCTCCTGGGGGCCATTTTTGTTACAGGGACAAATCGGCTGAAAACCGGCCCTGGCAAAGAGCTCGGTGGCACTCTCCTACCCCCGGGGGAGGGGGGGGGGGGGGTAGGGCGGCCGAGCACTTTGCCAGGGCCGGTTGTAGTTCCCAGTCCGGCCCTGCTTACCCCAGTGCTGATATCCATTAGGTTATCCCGAGAATACGTCCGTTTATTACAAACCGAACCAGCAGCATGCCTGGCGTCTGGCATCGTCCAGGTACGCACGGGCGCAGATAGGCTTGCATTCGGGGCGCCGGCGGCTTGCCCACTGCGCGCATCAGCACTGAGTTCACGCCACGGCAGGCACTGAATGGTCGGGGGGCACAACTGGCTCCACCCGGTCGAGCTCCTGATTGGACAAGGAATACCAATCCGCCATCAGCTTAGCCGTGACGCGAGCAGAACACGTGTGAGGCCAAACACAAAATTTAAAAGCACAACAGCAAGTGAATAAAAATGATAAAAAACATAAAAACAAGAGAGCAGCAGGGAGTATCAAGTGGTGCCTTAGATTAGTTAGCAACGTTACGACAGACTTAATGCAAAAAGAAAAAAACTCAATTATTTTTAGGTCATCTCAACTTGATATGTGATGTGCTTCTTTAATTCGCAGGAAGTAGGAGTGGCAATCCTTGTGGGCAGGTATATCAGTCACATGGAAATATGGAAAGGGTATTCTAATGCAGCACTTTACCCATCTCAAATATCTCTCTCTCTGGTGACACAAGTTGCCTTTTATGTATTTTAATTACTGGAAGCTACAAGATCCAAAATGGCAGCAGGATCTAGGTACCGCAGTCAATCAGACTTGTTGCAACAAAACATACAGTTCTTGGTGTGCAAACTTCGAGGGACTGGAGCACTAAAATGAAATAGTGGCTTCTGACCTATGCATTTTCACTTAGCTCGCAGAGGGGGCTACAGGAGACTGTGTAACTAAATATTACACATCAAACAAGGCACTCTTATTTTATACCACATGACGGAGATAAATCGTGGTTAGAGGTCACACGACTAGAGGACAGACTTTGCAAAAGGATACACCATGTTGTGCCTATAGCAACAACAAAAATCCCCTCATTGTTGAAATATTTGATCAAATTCATTAGTTGCATCAAGACAAAGCCAAGCCTCCAGCACAAGAAAGATGGCAAGTCCAAGAAACTGGATAGCATCATGGATACGTAATCACATCCGCGACCTCTACAGCGACAACGCTTGACATTACCAAAACCAATACCTGCACATTGCAATTGGCTGTACCGGTCTGACTTAAGGATCTCACTCCACTCTTCTCAAATGGGGAGCTAGAGTTTTGCTGTGGGCCTGTGGCCACTCAACGTAATGGCCGCGCAGCTGCACTGGTTTGAAAGACCAGTGGAAAGATTCTACCACCTCAAGGAGTGTCCATGTGATAAAGGTCCACCTGTAACTGCAGCACACCTCTAGAAACGGCAGAGTGGAGCTCACATTACACACATCCCGAGAGACCCACGAGGCTTGCTGAGGAAGCTAAGAGAAAACAAGCAGCACCAGCAGCACCTCCTCCACCGGGAGCCAGCTCCTGCTGAGCGCCATTTTACTTCAGTCTCCAGATGCAACTGTCTGACCTCAGAGCTGACACTCAAGCTGCCACCTATTACAACCGGGGCTGACAGAGAAGTGTGGCTTGTAAAAACCTTCATTATAATACTTCCGCTGCAGGCTAAAAAGTATGAAGGTGAGAGACAGGAAAAACTAAAGGAAGAGAACAACCTATGAAAGGCAAGAACAAAGAAGCAATCAAATATGATTACTAAGCATATGTGCTCACTGAACTATGCCCGCGCTGTTTGTATTGCTGCAATCACACGTTGTACTCTTTTATGGCCGAAGCTGTCAGTGATTAACTTCTCAATAACACTGTAATTCAACTCACTGTGGGACTGTTATCAACAGAGAGTGTGGGAGAATAGATCCGCATGCAGCGTCATTCTTTTCTTCACTCCTGAAACCGACAGAACACCTTAGAAGAAAGCATCGTGCACATCCTGTAACACTCTAGTAACAACGTATCACCAGCAGAGGGGACACTGGGGGAAGCACACATGCTCACTAGATAGGACACACAGCCCCATCAAGCAGCTAAACCTCACCGGGGCCTGGGACACTGAAAGCCCAATCTCGGACTTAACTCGAATAGACAATCTAAAACGAACTATAATGTAAACCAGCTAGCTATTATATACGTAAGGATTAGATTCATTGGTTAGATATTGTTAGGCCTGGCATCTTCGGCGTGTTTCTCCCCAGTCTTTTTTGCTTCTGACCTCCTGTTTTTGACTCTGTGCTGCATTTCATTTTTGCTGTTTTTAGAACTCTTGGCACTTTACCACTGCTGATCAGGGTTAAAGTGCAAGTGCTCCTTGCATAAATTGTGATCATGATTGGTTATCCATTATTGGCATATGTGATTTACTGGTAAGACCCTAGTAAAGTGCAGCATGTGCGCCCAGGGCCTGCAAATCAAAGGCTACTAGTAGGCCTGCAGCACTGATTGTGCCACACACATTAGTAGCCCTGCAAACATGTCTCAGACCTGCCACTGCATTGTCTGTGAGCGCAGTTTTAAACTGCCATTTCGACCTCTCAAGTGCACCCTCTTGCCAGCCCCAAACCTTCCCTTTTACTACATGTAAGGCACCCATAAGGTAGGCCCACGGTAACCCCCACGGGCAGGGTGCAGTGTGTTTAAAAGGTAGGCCATGTACTGGTGCGTTTATCATGTCCTGATATTGAAATACTGCTAATTTCATTTTTCACTGTTGCAAGGACTATCTCTCCCATAAGTCATCATTTGATCTGCCCTGTAACCTCTTACAAGTGTACCTTCCAATTGGGAAGTGATAGAGATTCGGAGTTTGGGGTTCCTGAACTCACAATTGTAAAATACATCTTTTAGTGAAGTTGGTTTTTAAATTGCGTGTTTGAAAATGCCACTTTTAGAAAGTGTCAAAAAAGAGGAAAACAGCTGGCACGCACTTGATACACCAATTAAACTTGTTTAACCATGATCATAACAATGAAAAAACAGCACCAAATGCACCACTCAACTTATACAATATAATTTAAATGAGTCCATATCCTTAGAATTTTTTCTTTTCAAAGTATTCTTCTTTATTGTTCAGTTTGTCATGTAAATATTAAAACAGCCAAAGCAGCCGACGCGTTTCGTCCACCTCTGGACTTCTTCAGGGCAACAAAAGGATGTCACAGTCTTTATGTTCTTTCTTACTTTCTTCTCCCTCACTACTTCAATTTGTAGTATTGCAACTTGACAGGGTCGGTGTTTTCTTCATCAGTATAACGATACGGAATCGGGTATCTTGGAGAGTGATATAACTGCTCTCATCACTGGATGACTTCCTGAACAGGACCACCCTTATACTTACATGATTCATTTGAGCTACTTAGCAGACAACCTTTCTTCTTTGGATTGTAATTCTTTAAATGACACTGATTATCATTTCCTGCAACACTACAAATTGAAGTAGTGAGGGAGAAGAAAGTAAGAAAGAACATAAAGACTGTGACATCCTTTTGTTGCCCTGAAGAAGTCCAGAGGTGGACGAAACGCGTCGGCTGCTTTGGCTGTTTTGGATGTTTTAATATTTACATGACAAACTGAACAATAAAGAAGAATACTTTGAAAAGAAAAAATTCTAAGGATATGGACTCATTTAAATTATATTGTATAAGTTGAGTGGTGCATTTGGTGCTGTTTTTTCATGTACACTCCAGTAACTGGAACGGCATTGTGCTGGCGGGTGCTAACCAAGATTGCACACTTGTGGTGAATGGAACATATCACCAATAGACACGTTGGGTTATTGTTAAATCCAGTGCTGCCCTAGAGGGATACCACTAGCTTTGTGTGTTTTTCATGATCATAACAATGTATACAAAACGTAATCTAGTTTAGTGTGCACCTCCTGAAGTGCTTCCACCCTACCACTGTTCAAACAACTAAATATAATCTAGAGCATATGTTCTAGACAGGGTGTGCACTACTGGAAACGCTCATATGAGCGTATGTGATGCTGGTAACTCTGAAGTATTAAACACACTATTCAGCGTACTTCGTACAAAACATGCAAAACATGTGAAATCAAGATGTTCAACCAGTAAACCATAAATAAATGTCCATCTTCTCGTTGTGTTGTCTTTATTGACACTTCTCTTAAAGAGTCCAAATTGACAGGAGTTCTGCTATCCTTGAATTTCGCAGGAATGCTTGAAAAACATCCAAAACAATGTTGCCGAGCTTATGCCTCAATCCCAATGCATTTCGGGTGTGATTATCCACCCTTTGTCAGGGGATATCTACAATCAGAATCACATGATATTACTTGTATAATCCAAGAGATAAAATAAAAAACTAGAATAAACAAATGCTGAGGCCTCTAAAATTCAGGAGGGAGTATAAATTTGCGTCGTTAGTATTGGAAGATGGTTACGTTTGCGCACTATAAATCAGAATTGAAGTTATTGCAGAAAGACTGTGATACCGGGGCTCACCTAGAGTGTAGAAAGATTACCCATCACCAAATTCTCTGAATCCATCCGCAGTGTCTAGCCACAGTGTAAGACAGAGAACTATGTGTACCTGAGAGAAAAATCAACAGAGTAAAATTTCACAGCTCGTCGAAAATTGCACCTAGTAGAAAACCTGTAAACCCAGAAATGTGCATAAATCAGTATTTGCAATGCTGTAAAAGCATCATATTCCAAAAGTAGAATACCACCAAAAAAGGGAGCTAATGACAACTCACCATACTGCTATAGATCCTCTGTTCTGAAAACAGAGCAGAAACACACTAGCACAGCGTAATGGCTCAACCGTATGCCGCTCCAAACACTCGTTCCATTGCATAAATGCCCAACTATTCGTACAGCGTGTTAGAAGGTGGCTGAAAAAAATGAATGAATAAGCGCTGCTAAGTGGGTGACTCAGCAAGTATTAAGGCTGTCGATAGACATGCTCAAACAGCAGAATTAAACTAAAACGGGCTTACCATGAACAATACGGGGTGCACCAAACTCTTCGATACGAACGCCGCATTGTTAGTACTCCGTGTAATGTCTCCCATTTACTATGTGAAACCGCGAACGTGCGCTACGTCGGAAAAGTAAAAACTGAAATAGGACTCAGATTGTTAAATGGAAATCAAACATCGGCCATGTTAGAATGGTGTGTAAATGAGATTTCACATGCATGCCAGAGAGAATTAGACGTGTTATGTCGAATATCAGGAAGCATAAACAAACAATATAAGTTTGTACCCGTATACTAAACCAAATTGTACAGGAAAAACATACAGTTAGTGCAAAGGGTTTGTTTGTAGCGCCATTAACATAAGCAATCTGCATTAACGTCCCTGAGATCAATACATTGTCTAGGTGTGGTACATCATTGTCAAAGGTTGATTTTCGATAGATTAATACAATGCACAAAGCTAGCGGTATCCCACTAAGACAGCACCGGATTTCAGAGTAACTCAATGTATCAGTTGGTGAAAAAAAAATTTTGTTCACCAGAAGTGTGCAATTTTGGTTAGCAACCGCCAGCACAATGCCGTTCCATTAATTGGAATATACATATAAAAAACAGCACCAAATGCACCACTCAGCCTATATAATTTAAATAAGTCCAAATCATTAGGGTAGTTCTTTTTCCAAAAGCTTCTTCTTTATTATGCAGTTTATCATGCAATCTTTAAAACTTCCGACAACAGCAAAAGCAGCCGACGCGTTTCGTCCAACTTTGGACTTCTTCAGGGCTGCAACAAATTTATACACAAAAGGCAATATAAATGACACACAGAAGGACCAAAACACGAGCAACAATTTCAACACAATTGAGGGTATTAAAAACATTGTAAATACAAAATTATTGTTACTGGTCTGTCTAAAATGTCGTCAGGGCAATCCATAGTACATACAGTAAAAATTAGTATTTAACGACATCGTATCAGTGACATATTGAACACATGGAATTGCAAGATGAGTGCATTTGGAAAACATATGAGCACTCCTTACAATATGTCACATTTCTAGAGGCCCATGACAACCATTATATTAAAAGAATAAAATAGGCCGGTAGGGGACAAAAGAAAGGAGAGGGAACCTCTTCACCCAGAACTTAATGTGAGGAGCGTGCGGCAAGCGATAAAATTGAAAAACCCGCAGGATAAAGCGGTAAGTTAGGTGATGGCGGCATAGAAATGGAAAGACTATCTGAGTACGTGGATGGTTTCCTCCAGCCATTTGTGCAAAAATTGCCTGCATATATAAAAGATAGCAAGGATATTTTATCTAAATTTGAGGGTTTGGAGTGGTTGGATTCCATGATTTTCGTGACCTTAGATGTAACCAGTCTCTACACCAGTATTAAAAAGGAGTTTGGTGTCAGGGCCATGGAGTTCTTTCTGGGACAAAGAACGGCCGACCATTTGGCCCACAATGAAATGTTGATGGAAATGACAGATATAATCCTATCGAAAAATTACTTCCTTCATGACAATGGGTGGTATCAACAGATACAGGGCACTGCCATGGGCTCCAGGTTTGCGCCCGCTTATGCTGGCCTTTTTATGGGCTGGTATGAGCGGGTGCATGCCTGGGGCAGACACTCTTCTACATGGACGGAATATGTACTGTTTTGGGGCAGGTACATCGACGATGTGATTATCATCTGGAATGGACCTGTCCCTGAACTCATGGAGTACTATAATTACCTCAATGATAACCCGTACAACATACAATTCACCCTGAACTGGAATAGAGAGAGGATTGACTTCCTCGATATCCAATTCTTTATCCACAATAATGCAATACAAAGCACAGTCCATCGTAAAAACACTGCCTGTAACAGTGTTTTACACTATGACAGTGCCCATCCCCGACATGTGGTAAACAATATCCCATTCGGTGAAATGGTAAGAATGAGAATGATCTGCAGTACCCAGGATACATTTGTTCAAAACATAACAGAAACGAAAAAAAGATTCTTGGAAAGAGGTTACCCCGCCACCCTGATGAACAAAACTGAGAAGAGGGCATTGAATATCAAGCGAGAAAGTACACTTGTAATGAAAACACCAAGTATAACAGGGAAATGCTCGCCCACTGCCTTGGTAACGGGTTACAATAGAGACAGTAGCAGAATTTATAACATCTTGCGTAAACACTGGAGATTACTTGAGGAAGTTCCTGGCCTCAAGAACGAGATAACTAAAAACCCGAAAGTTACCTACAGACGCGGCAAAAATTTGAGAAACATGCTTTGTCCCAGCCTGGTCTTATCACCCAAAGCCCCTAACTGGATGAGGGATGGCCAAGGTGGGTTTTTCACATGCACCCAGTGTTCCGTCTGCAAAATAGGAAAAAACAGAACCCGTAACTTCCAATTTAACACTGGCAGAGTGCATATGATTAAACATATTATTACATGTAAAACCAAGTCTGTGACATACATACTGGGATGCCCATGTAATAAGATATATGTTGGCAGTACCAAAAGAGAATTAAAAGTCAGGATACAAGAACACCTAAGGGCAGTAAAGAATGGGGATCTGAGATACCCCTTAACATTGCACTGCCAGGAACAACAGCACAAGCTGGATGAGTTATGGTTTTTCGGGATAGATCACATACTGATTTCACCAAGGGGTGGAAATAGGGAACAGGACCTGAGGAGAAATGAAGCCAGTTGGATATGTAGACTTCGGTGCGTGGAGATGGGTCATAACAGTGAATCCGAGATGCATTATTTCCTCTGAAAACCACCTGATTACCCTACTGTTCCCTTTGCAGGTGACCTCCACCTTTCCGATCTGCATTCAAGCTGTATGTTTATTTTAATGACATCATCACTGATTGTTTGAGACACTATGCTCAGCACATTTTATGGTTATGCTTTGGTGGTGAACCCCGTTTTGGCCCCACAGTTTACTTTCTTCCTTTTATTCTGCCTCTGAGTACTCCTTGCCACATGACACATGACTTTGGCCTTTTGTATCAATATCTTGTGGAGGCAGCCCATTAATGGACATTCTTTTCCTTTTTTGGTGTTCCCGTCGTTTCCTTTGCAGGCGCTCATTGTTAATACGCCTTTTTCACTCTTTTGGTATTAACATTCGTTTTTTCTGGCACTGACTGAGGTGCTTAGCATGGCGCTTTTTGTTGCATCTACTGGTCGCAAATATGTGTCCAGTCAAATCCTTGCTACCGACATTGACATATCCTTTCCCTCATCTCTTCTAGTGTTGACGTTGGCCAACTCATGGGCGCTCATCACCTCTTCAAGATGGCGCCCATCTCGATATTTAGGCATCAGTTGAAAAGTTGCTGTTATTTATAGACTTACGTTCGGGTGTGTTTCTTTACCTCTTGGGTTTGTATTTTTATTACTTTCACCATTTCCTGGACACTCCTCCAATTAGGAGATATAGCTACCTCTTACACCTTTGTTTCCCACAAACCGCCACATATACCTTTACCCTTCAAAGATGGCGGCGGACTGTGTGATTTTTTGATATGCCTTGGTTGAGACCTAAAATCAACTATACGACCATGGGCGCTTATCACCTCTTTAAGATGGCGACCATTTCTTTATTGAGACTTTGCTCGTACAGTTGCTGTTATTTAACTCGCCCGTTTGAGTGATTAGTGTTATCCCCTGGCTTTGAGTTTGTGATTATTTTTTAACTAATTCCTGGACACACATCCATTGAGGTGATACCCTTCAAAGATGGCAGCGGACTGTGTGATTTTTTGATATGCCTTGGCTGAGACCTAAAATCAACTATACGACCATGGGCGCTTATCACCTCTTTAAGATGGCGACCATTTCTTTATTGAGACTTTGCTCGTACAGTTGCTGTTATTTAACTCGCCCGTTTGAGTGGTTAGTGTTATCCCCTGGCTTTGAGTTTGTGATTATTTTTTAACTAATTCCTGGACACACATCCATTGAGGTGATAAAGCTACCATTCACGCTGTTTTTTCCCTTGTTCCGTTATAGATTGGACGGCTAACTGTTGGTCCCGCACGTCCAGGGCAGTATTATAGGTTCGTTTTATGGAAATCACGGACATATGGGAATAGTAATATCCCGACTATGTTACGATTCGGTTCATCGATATGTAGTTTTCTTTCGCCTTTCAAATATGGCGGCCGACTTACTAGACCTTTTTCCCTTCTGGAAGCGTTCGACTTGTGACTCGGAATTCCCGCATTCGGGGATTAGGATCAGGTGTTTTCACTCTCGCCTGTTATAGACGCTATATAAACAGGTATCCTCATTCGTGGATGCTGCTGTTATCGGACGGGGTTGGTGCCTCCCTTTACTCGCATCTGGATACTGAATCGGGTAAGGTGTTTCTCGCCGTGCTTTACGGAGGATAGTATTGCATACAGTTGGTAGCTCCTTGTGGCAAGTAACAGAGGGTATTTCTCATTCCCTAACTGCCCTTATCATTCTGGATGCTTATCGCAATTGATTTGACGCTCAGATAGTTATAGTTCATCAAACTTTTCTCTGCTTAGTAAACTATTGGCTTTAGTCAAATGTTGACATGTTGAGTGATTTAGTACATATTTCCAATTATGTCCGTGCTTTCCTTCTTAAAAGCAGTGAGGTACTCCTTTACTGGAACTATAACGCCCATCTTTCTGATGAAGCATGCATCATGTATGTCCCCTTTTTTTCATAGGTATCTCACTATAGGATACACTCGCCCTTATCATTGGAGGAGTTTTCATATAGATCTACTATCATACTATTTCTTGAAACTGATGGCAAAGGATTTTGAAACCTTCTAACTCGTACCATAAACTTCTGTTTTTAAATAGTAAGTAGGACTTCATTATGACCGATATATGTCCGCGGATATATAGGATGACCTTGTTTCTCTACAGTGCCCCTTATGTGATCTTCTCTTCCTCCCAGGGACTAGGATCACTTATTTGGGATATACTACGAACTGAATGGAGCAAGATTCTTGAATAGAGTTAAAAAGAACCCCACGTGTTTGACATTCAACCTACTATTTTTGGTGGGTACATACTTATCGATCTTTTCCTCTGCAGTCCTTTTTTTCCTTTCTTTATCTCCTTCGGGTTTAGGTGGGACCACCAGTTGGGTTTCCATTTCTATGCCGCCATCACCTAACTTACCGCTTTATCCTGCGGGTTTTTCAATTTTATCGCTTGCCGCACGCTCCTCACATTAAGTTCTGGGTGAAGAGGTTCCCTCTCCTTTCTTGTGTCCCTACCGGCCTATTTTATTCTTTTAATATAATGGTTGTCATGGGCCTCTAGAAATGTGACATATTGTAAGGAGTGCTCATATGTTTTCCAAATGCACTCATCTTGCAATTCCATGTGTTCAATATGTCACTGATACGATGTCGTTAAATCCTAATTTTTACTGTATGTACTATGGATTGCCCTGACGACATTTTAGACAGACCAGTAACAATAATTTTGTATTTACAATGTTTTTAATACCCTCAATTGTGTTGAAATTTTTGCTCGTGTTTTGGTCCTTATGTGTGTCATTTATATTGCCTTTTGTGTATAAATTTGTTGCAGCCCTGAAGAAGTCCAAAGTTGGACGAAACGCGTCGGCTGCTTTTGCTGTTGTCGGAAGTTTTAAAGATTGCATGATAAACTGCATAATAAAGAAGAAGCTTTTGGAAAAAGAACTACCCTAATGATTTGGACTTATTTAAATTATATAGGCTGAGTGGTGCATTTGGTGCTGTTTTTTTATATGATTTTCGATAGATTGCTTAACAGAATTTTAGAAAGTGGGCATTTTTTTGCATTACCATTCAGTGCCTCTGCATGCCTGGCTGTGGAATCCATGTCTGAGGGAGGGTGACAGTTGGGCTGTTTGTGCACTCACTCTAGACAGCCACACAATGGGAGCTGAGGTGTACCCTGCATATCCTGATAGCCCATCACCAGGCTGATGAGCCTTCCTGAGCTAGAGTAATGGGAGGAGTTGTCAATGACACCTAAATAAGGCTGCGCCTGCTCTCACACAAAGCTGTCCCCACCCCCTGTAGTGTGTCTGGAGACAGACAGGGCCGGACTGGAAACTGAAAGCAGCCCTGGCAAGTTTTGCCAGACCAGCCCCTGTCCGGCACATAGCGAGCGAGCGAGGCCGACCACCACGAGGAGGGTTTGGGGGGTTCACCCCCCCAAGAAAATTTTGGGAAAAAACAGACCAAAAAGGTGCATTTTACAGCACATTTTTCATTACAAAGCACATGGAGGGGCCCCCCATCAGGCCACCCCGCTCTCACTCACAAGCTGGCCTGGCGACATAGCTCGTAATGCAGTAGGTTTTGCCTTTTCTAAGAATTTTAAATAACGTGCTGCTATGAACTAATTTAAAGGGAATCAATGTATAGACCTCAGATGGCTGAATGGCTGAATTGGATTTGCCAAGATTCGTAGCTCAGATATAAGCCTTGTGGGCTTTTCTAGCCGAGACACATTGTGGCTTGTGGCTTCTCCTTCCTCAATCATTCATTCTCTTACTGCCATCTTTCCCTTTTTCTTCTCTTCGGTCGTTTTCCCTCCCTTTCTCACTGGTTTCCTTCACTTATCTTCATTCCCTTGCAAACTCCCTTCCTTCTGTCTGTCCTCAGCAGTTTTCTAGCTCTTCTCTCTCTGCGCCTATTCTTCCTTTCTTCTCTCCTATCCCCTACTCCTGTCATCCGACTGGACAACCCCTTGCCCTTCACTCTCATGCTTCATTTATCTTTCTCTTCCCGCAGTATTTCCTTGCTTTCTCTCTCCCTGCTTCTTTACTTATCCCATCCTCCCACCTTCATCTCTTCATCCCTTCCATCTTTTCCTCCCTCCCTGCCATTATTGCTGGTGTCTCCACTGCCCCTTTGCCTTAACATGTCTGCGGTGGTGGTGAGATGATTGCCAGCGCCCCACCGCCCACAATATGCCCCAGGGTCCAACTCTGATTCACTTTCAAAGCCACAAACTGTTTGATATTAAACGGGTACTCTTTTAGCTCTACATGGCAGCACTTTAGCATTTGTGGGGTTGTTAGTGTCTCCACCGGCCAACCACCTGTTAGCAGCCATGGTTCTGCACCCGGATTAGGTGCCTATTTCCATTTGCAGGTCTCCTAAAGTGTGCCTGAGCTGCAGCAAGCGGATTCCACCGGCAAATCCAGCATACGCTGGAAATGGGAGTCTTGAAAGACGTGACCAAATGGTAAAATTCACAAGTGTAAAAGTTGGTGTAAGCCCAAGGAAGTGAAGGTTAAATTATTAACTATCAACAAACTGGGAATAGAATAAAAAAGTGAGAAAAAAAATCAAAGTACAATTGGTGCGGCTTACAACTAAAAGAAAATCTGAGGCCAGGAGCAAAGGAGCACCGAAGCCAACAACAGCCTCGTTTCAGGTTAAATTGCTCTATAAATAGACAAAATAGAGAAACACAAGAGAGAGGTGTACAGGCAATCGAAAGGCAACATAAATGTGGTAGTAAAGGGCTATGCATGTGCTTTTTATCATTCAAAAATGAAAAAGTACAGTGACTGGGACTCCTCTTGCCCCATTTGAGTGCCTCAAGGGCATGGATGTCAAAGAAGATGGCAGTATGACTGAAATTCTTGCAAAGATAGTTATGGAATATAAAGCTAGGATCTCGATTACTTTGTTTTAGGTACTGCCACCGGGGGAATGAAGCCGAGGAGGCAAGATAAGAGTGGAGTTATAAACACAGATGTTTGCAGGCTTAAGGGCATATGCCTTTCTAGTGCACTGTACCCCTTGAGTTTAAAAACAATTATTGCCACTCGATGTCTGCTGCTGGCAGACCGAAAAAACAGAAAATCAGGAGAACAAAAAATATTGATGTTAATGAAGAAAGCAGATACTCCATTGCCGTCAAGGATTGCTGCTAACACATCTTTTGCATCAACACACAGGGTTACCATTTTCAGGCGATAACAAATGACCGAGATCTGTAAAGCAACAAAGCGTAGGTCAGACAGACAGGCTACAGTGCAGTCCAACTCTGACTCACGGACCAAAAATCGGCCCCAGCAAAACCGGCCCGCTCAGAAAAAAACGGCCCCCACCCCATCCGGCCTATCGGGGGATTGCCCGGTGCCCGGAATCACCAGTCCGGCCCTTGAGACAGATCACGGAAAGTAAGGGTCTTGTGCTTTACAAAGACTTTCCTTTGGAGTTTGCCTACTTTTAAGGCAGAAACTGGTATAAGTACTGGAACTTCAGAGCACTTCTGGACTAAGAGGACATTCTGCCAAGAACAAGAGCTGGAGAAGCTGTCAGGAGGGACTAGCACTTGCTGGGTGCTTTGTTGTGTTGGCCTTCTGTCTTGGGTAATGAAAGGACTGGACTTTGCTTTCTACATCTTGCTTGCCAAGGTTCTCCAAGGGCTTGTGTTTGCTGGCCTCCTGTTAAGAAATATCAGGGCCATCAAAGACTTTACTTGCAGCCCCTGAAATCATCTTCTGGAAGTTCTGACCTGCCAAGTAGTGTCAATTTCAGTTCTGGGTCTATGGAGGTGGCTTTGCTGCAAGGAACCTGAGAAAATCTACACATCGACCCTCCACGCCTGTTTTTTCCTGATGCAGCATCACCGTGTGGTTGAAAAACCAATGCATTGCTGCGGTGCGGCCGAAGAATCGACGCAGTGCCTGCTGTGTGGCTGAAAGATCGCTGCAGCCAGAATCCCGAGCACCGTGTCACCAACATCCGTGGCTACTGCTCAGACTTTAATGCAAGCCATGCTTTGCCGCTGAAGAAATCGATGCCTCACCTGCTTTGCAGCTGGAAAATCGACGAAGCGCATGTACTGCCGCATTGACCCAGCGCGTCTGGATTTTCAATGCATCGGCTCTGTGCACCAACTTCTTCATCGAGATTGCCCAGCATTAAGGAACCGAGGCCGCGTGTTTGGAGATTGAAGCATCACCTCCTCTGACAGTAAGGAGCTGATACATCACCTCCCCTGCACTGCAGTAAGGAATTGATGCATCACCTCCTCCGGCAGCAATGAATCGACACATCATCTACCCTGAGAGTAAGGGATTGACACATCATCGCTTTGCTTTTCCAGCACCTCATCTCCCCTGCGCCTATTTTCGTCTTTGACGCAACCCTTTGCGTTAAAAGTGACGCTTCCATAGCTTCCTATGGACTAAACTATTTTGAAGTTTTAAAAGTGATATCTTTGCTTATGTATGTTGGATTTTTGTCGTCTTAGTCTTGTTTTATTTAGATAAATATTGGTTATTTTTCCAAACTGGTGTGGTGTCCTTTTGAAGTGTTGTTGCTATGTGCGTATATATAAATGCCATACTCATTGCCTCTGAGATGAACCTGACTGCTCGTGCCAAGCTACCAAGAGGCCGAGCAGGGGTTATCTTGGCTGTGTGATCCCCTTATCCTGACTAGATTAAGGGTCCCTACTTGGACAGGGTGCAAGCCACTGCCACCTAGATACCCCAATTTCTAATATTGGTGTCAGCAGTGAGGATAGGACTTGTGTTGTTACTTTACATACAGTGATTGGTGTACACTACTACCAGATTGCAGACCATTACGCAACCACATAGTGTTTTTCTCTTTACCTTCTTGAGTTTGGATAATTTTTTAGCTTTCTTCTACAAGCAAGTAGAGAATCATCAGTTGCACATTCAAATTTGATGTTTGAGGACAGGTTGGAGTCCTACAATGTGCAGCAACTTAAGCAATTCTGCAGAGACTGCAAAGTCCAGTATGAAGTCTACACCAGAAAAGAGGAGGTACAAAAGGCGCTGAGAGCCTGGTTAGCCACCGGAGTGGGCATTCTGAGGATCCAGTTAAGGAGCAACATTTGTGTGAGGATGTACTGATGGCTCATGCTCTGCCTGGGGAAGGGGGGGAAGGTGCTCTACAGGGCAGGTAGCAGTGTTTCTATAAAAGGTCTGTCCCTAGAGGAACTTGAGGACAGATGTGAAGCCAGGAGGCATGAGATGACGCGAGAAGAGCTCAAGATGCAGCATGATGGAGCTAGCCAAACTCAGAAGAGAGGAGGAGAAAGATAAATGGGCTATAGAGGAAAGAAAGAATGCTTTTAGCTCAGGATTTGGGCTTGAAGGAGCTGGACCTGAGGGCCAAATCCAGCATAGATGGTGGCAGCATTTCCTCAGTGCACTCCGAGGGAAAGGCTCATATACCCAAGGATATTGTGAAGGATTATGTTGTGGGGGTTGATTTTGACCAGTAGTTTAGGTGCTATGAGTTAAGCTTTAAGGGCACACAGGATCCCTGAGAATGATTAGGGAGTAGGTCTGTGGTATTGTTTCACCGTGAAGGATAGGGACACTTTGTTGGCCTTAGCAAAAGAGAATCAGATGAGATACCCTGCCATGAAGGAAGCCCTGATCAGGTAGTATTGTCTCACCCCAGAAAGTTGCAGGTACTACAGGGAAAAGTTTAGGGAGACTACCAAACTTGGTTCACAAACCTGGGTTGAGTATGTTGATTTCTACTGCAGAGCACTCGATGGTTGGGTGAGGGCAGCGAGGTAACAGACTATCAGGGGCTGTACAACTTGAATGCACAGGAGCACTTGTAGTTGTCGTTTTCCAGAGCTGTGCCAGCACTTGATTGACTGCAAGCTTAAAGACCCCATGAAGCTTGCTAAAGAGGAGGACCACAGGCTCAGCATCAGGGTCCCAAAGAAGTTGTATATGGGAGACTCTGCCAAGGAGGGTCCCCAGCAGAAGAAAGATGGTGAGGGGGGACAAGGGCAAACATGAGTTTTCTAAAGGGCCCCAAATTTGTTCCCAGGGTTAAGATTCCCATTCCCCAGGTTATAAGAAACCATAGATCTCTTCAGGAAATCCTGCAGAGAGGGGTCAGAGGAAATGTTTTGCTTGTGATCAGGAGGGACACATGAAAGGGTACCCCAAGTGTCCCAAGCAGGCACAGCCTCCCCCCTACCAGTGGGCAATCATGGGTGATGGCTAGTGTAGCGCTTGGCCCAGCTGAGATGACCCTTGTCTCACTAGGGGACAGTAAGAAGGTCCAGACAAGCCTAATGCCTGATAACACTAAGAAGTACAGGCAGTGGGTGACCATCAATATACCAAGGGTAGAGGCTCTGAGAGACAAAGGAGCCAGAGTGACTACTGGCACGTGTCACCTGGTATCTGAAAAGCAAGTAGTCTCTAATGTACTTCCCCAAGTTGTGGCAGTAGACAATAGTGAGCGATTTTGTAAAGTGGCTCAGGTTCCCCTTAAATAGGGGGGGGGGGTAGGCGGGGGGCTCATGTTCCTTGAGAGTAGCTGTGAGCCCATCCATGCCTGTGGATTGTCTGCTGGGGAACGACCTGGAACACACTGCCTGGAGGGAGGTGGAATACAGGTCCCACTTGGGATGCCTGAGTGGGCGTGCCTGATCACACGATCCTTGGCAGCCCAGGGTACTTAGAAGGAACTGGAGCCTAGAAGAGTGGCTCTGGTGTCTTCCAAGAAGAGGGAGGGCAAGGAGCATTGGAAACCCGCTTCTGAATTTCCCATGGCCTAGAAGGAGGCTGACCCTGAGGGGGATGCCCCGGAACCTAGAGGGGTAGAAGTTGCCGAACTGGTGAACATGCCTGAGCTGGTTCCTTGGCAGCAGAAAGGGGGTCCTACCAGGGAGTAGTTCTGCGCTGCGCAGAAGTAGTGCCCTACTCTTGTGGTTCTAAGGCAGCAGACAGAGGACCAGGCAGCTGGCAAGGAGTTAAAATCACATTTGATCTACTGGGAGAATGGTCTCCTCAATATTGAGCCTAAGGTTGCTGAGCCTGGGGCAACCCATGTGCTGATGATACCCCAGCACTTCGGAACCTTCCTATTGGGCTTGGCTAATGATGTGCCTTTGGCAGGACATTTGGGGCAGGGCAAGACCTTTAACAGGCTTGTTACCCACTTTTACTGGCCCAAAATGTGAAGGCAATCAGATGGTTTTTGTAGGTCTTGCCAGACTTGCCAGGCAAGTGGCATGAGTGGGTGGGGGGATGTAAGGCTCACCTCCAACCATTACCTGTTGTGAGCATCCCTTTCGAGCGTATGGCCATTGACATTGTGGGGCCTCTGAATACCAAGACAGCCATGGGCAACAGGTTTGCCTTGGTGGACCATGCCACCCGGTACCAGGAAGCTATCCCTCTGAGGACAGTGACAGGGGCCCATCGTGGGCTGGGCACTGATGGGGATATTTACCCATGTAGGTGTCCCCAGGAGATGGTATCTGACCGGGGTACAAACTTCATGTCGCTGTACATGAAGGCCATGAGGCAGGAGTGTGGGGTAAACTACAAATTCATCACTCCTTACCACCCTCAGAGTAATGGGTTGGTTGAGAGATTCAACCGTACCGTGGAAGGCATGATTGGGGATTCGTCTGAACCCATGAGGCATAAGTGGGATATCCTCTTGCCATGCCTTCTCTTTGCTTACAAGGATGTACAGCAGAAAGGGATTGGCTTTAGTCCCTTTGAGCTGCTGTATGAACACCCTGTGGGAGGACCTTTCAGTTTGGTGGACGACTGGGAGCAAGGTCCTAGGAAGCCCCCCAGGATGTATTCAGCTACATGCTAGCCTTCCAGATCCAAACTACCTGCTTCAGGAAACTCGCTCAGGTGAACCTAGAAGCAAGCCATGAGGACATGAAACGTTGGTACAACCGGAATACCACTCTGGTTTAGTTTCAGCCTGGTCAGAAGGTGTGATTGATGGAGCCAGTACAGCACAGTGCTCTACATGACATATGGTGTGGACCACATGGAGTAAAGGAGCAGAATAGTGATGTCACCAACCTGGTGGACTTGCAGACTCCTAGGAACCCCTTAAGAGTTCTACACATGAACTGCCTCAAGCTCGAATTTGAGAGGTCTGAGTTGACCATTCTCTTGGCTACTGATTATGGGGTGGAAGAGGAGAATGAACCTCTCCCTGACCTCCTGTCTGCCAAGGAGTAGGATGGATCTGTGGAAGGTGTGGTCCTCTCCCCTACACTGACCATAGAGCAGCAGAGTGACTGTTGTCAGTTGTTGGGGCAGCTTGCCACTCTGCTCTCACTCACCCCCGGAGTTACCCATTGGTGCACTCACGATATAGACACTGGGGAAAGACCACCTGTGAGGCACAAGATTTACAGGCTGACAGAGTGAAGGCTAGCATCAAGGAGGAGGTGTCCAAGATGTTCACTTTAGGGGTGATTCAGCCCTCCAGTGGTCTTGGTCCCCAAAGCTCGTGCGCTCGGTGCCACCCCAGAACTGCTGTTCTGCGTGGGCTACCGTGGTCTCAATGCTGTCACTTAGACTGATGCCCACCCCATCCCCCAAGTTGATGAGCTTATTGATCGCCAGGGAGGTGCCAAGTTTCTCATTTGATCTTACTTCTGTGTAATGGCAGATTGCCTTGACAGAGGAGGCCCAGGAGGGGTCAGCATTCTCAACACCAGCAGGGCACTACCAGTTCCAGGTCATGCCTTTTGGGTTGAAGAACTCCCCTGCCACCTTTCAGACGTTGATCAATCAGGTCCTGGTTGGGCTTGAGGACTTTAATGCTGTCTACCTGTATGAAATTGCGGTTTTCAGCTCCAGTTGGGAGCATAGGCATCCGCAGAAATATTTCTGGGGGGAGGGGGGCAAAATGTTAACGTCATCACCATCCCTAGACATTATGTGTGCCAGGTGGGGCACAAGAAATACAGGGGCACAGGAGGAGCCATGGGGGGCAGAAAGCAGGACGCATAAGATTTCATACACCATAGGGTTGTTGTGCCAAGGGAACCGGGTTTCCTTGCATAATTATATAGGTAAGAGGAGATTTGTGAATGTTAAATAACTCACCTACAATGCACTATTTATTGAATACATACAGCCCTGTATGCAGTAACAGAAAGTTGAAAAAGGAAAGTGTCTGTGTTTGGCTATATGTACACACATTTACGCACACACACATTATATATATATTCACTGAAAAAGCCATAGGTTTCAGGGACGTTATAGTTAGCTGGACATTTCACTCTTACAAAACCATAGAAATTCCACCGTTATAGTTAGTTCAGCTAACTATAACTCGCGCACCCACAATGCACTGCTCATGACGTCACATATTCATGACATGGTCAGTGACATCACTGATGACATCACTGATGGCATCTCAAATGACAAAATCCAAACCAGAGTTTGCAATGACAGGGCAGGAGCCACATGGCTCCCGCCCTGTCATTGCAAACAGCAGTGTCCCGGGGGTGGGCACCCCGGGACACTGCAGGAGCCGGACCTGGGGGTGGCGGTCCCCGGGGCCATCGAGGGCTCCAGGAGGGGTCCGTCTGCCCCCCCCTTGGAGGCCCCCCACAAATTAAACAAGCCACAGGGGTGACAGTCCCCGGGGATGCGGGGGCCCCCGTTAATATTTTAATGGCCAATACTTTCTACTTAGAGTAGCGGAAGGACTTAGTGTTTTAAGGATTTTTGCATATTTTGACGTACTTCTAACTGATGCGACTCTTTACTCGTGGAAGGACCCAGTGTCTTAAGCCTTGAAAAAGTTACAGTGTGTAACGAAACACGTGTCAGTTGCCAACATCTCTCAAAACATCGGGATTACGTCTATTATTGACTCAGACAGTATTTTTGTTACTATGCTTTATGAAACATGATCTTTGACTGTCATGTGAAGTACCGTCATCAGATAATTAAAATTTTAACTTTTTTGCAAACGATTTAAGAAATTATTTATTGAAAGCTTTACCTGGCTGTGGGCAGTCTCAAAAATAGTGCTAAAACTGTTTTGTTGACTATCAAAGACTAGATTATGGACATTTAGAGTGCCGAGACACAGTGTTTTTTGTTCTAGTAACACGGAAGCTCTTAGGAATATCCGTGCAGCGACATCTTTGGGTAGTGGAATGTCTTTGTGTTCTCGAGAGGCACCAAGAGTTTGATTTGTTTATTAACAGGATCTTACTTGTCTATTGATAGGATTGATGTGCTACTGTACTTGCCACCACTGCCTTTCTTGCTGTGACGCAACGACTATTGGCGATCATGCAGGAGCAGAGGTCTCCTGCTCGCACAAACTTGCACGTCCATTTTTTGGTGTTTCCAGACTACCTCTGGAACACGTAGGAAGGACGACCCTTCCCTTCCTTTCTGATCCATACTTTCTGATGTACCCTTGTCCGCACCTGGTCGAGTTATTTTCACCGGGATTGCGACTCTTGCTTCAAGATTCCCTTGTACAGCCCTGAAGAGTCACAATTGTATCACGTTGTGACGAAACACGTGTCGGCTGGTTTTCATTTCTGTATTTGATTTGGTTTGATACATAAATATCCTCAGAAAGATTCGCTTGATGTCAACTCTCACAATTTTTGTTACACAAAGAACACACAAGTAACGGTTCCTACACTGGAACCACGAAACCTTGAAACGTGTGCACAGGACTTTGTTCTTATCGCTACAGTATGGGTCCTCACCTACACACTTGCAGGGGTTGTTTTGGGTTTGTTTTCCCCGACCTGTCAGCACCGTATGCATTTGTCACATGTGTAAAATCAATTGCGCACCTGCTTGAGCGCCATTTTCTTCCTGTCTTTAATCTAAACCCTCCTCCGAACTAGTAATCATGATTTGTTTTTCAATTAATAAATCCCTCTAAATGTTGTTGCCAACTGGGAAAAAATATTCAGGCTCATAAAGTTTAGGAATTTTCAAACCGTTCCCTTAGAGCAGATCCTAATTCCATACATATGTTTCCCAAATGACTGGATGGTCGAAGAGACACGTGTAATATTGAGAAGAAATACATGAGCATAGCGCTTTTACCAAGTAAAGACAAAGGCATAAAGACAAAAGACTTAGCAGGTACCATGAATAATTCACATAAGATCTTAGATTAACAATTAAAGAGGTGTAGGGCCAGTCAAAAATTTATTGACATATTGCCAGTGGTTGGAACACAGTTGCTCCTGCCACCAGTGGTTGGCCTTTGAACGATTATTTTGAATCCTCTTGATGCCAAGCTATTTTTGTTGTTATGAGACTTTGAGTGGAGGGCAGCTTGGCATCTCTTCCCTCTAGAGCTCCAATTTGGAATGTGACCATGAATAATTCAACAGACACAAGATGTAAAGGACATGTTAAAAGAAATATAGAAAGGGCAGAAATTAATTTTATTTTTATTTTTGACTCATAGATTACACCCAGTCTTAGCTCTGAGGAGAACCCCAAGAATAATATTGAGGATTTAAACTCGTCAGCATCACTTACCATTTGGGAAACATATGTATGGAATTAGGATCCGCTCTAAGGGAACGGTTTGAAAATTCCTAAACCTTATCAGTCTGAATATTTGTTCCCAGTGGGCAGCAACATTTAGAGGGAATTATTAATTGAAAAACAAATCATGATTACTGTTGCTGCATTTGAGAAATTAAATGACTGGTCCAATATTGTAATCCAATCAATCAATATAACTTTATTCGATCTTAAACATTAAGATCATAAAACTGCAAAAATACATTGTTCACATATTAAAATTATAGCACATCACCATCAGATTTCAATAAAAACACAAAATAAAAAGCAGATAGGAACCATGTTAAAACATTAGCCAAAACATTGATTAAAACATAGGAAGTTCATTCAATAACTCGTAAAGTGATTAGTGCGATACAGAGACAAGGTTTTTTGCTAACAGCGGGCCGCTTTTTCTGCCTTCTTCTGCCTCCAGGTAAGAGAAGATTGTGTCAGCTAAAAAAAAAAGGTGGGGGGGATCCCTTAGGCGTGGCCTCATCTTGTAAAAGAATGTAAAGTGCTAAACAGTGCCACATACCGTTAAAGTACAAGCCATCGACAAAGTAATCTTCTTTTTGATAAAGCCATGCATAGGTATGATGCAACACTAAAGTTTACATAAGGGTCGGGGAGCATATGGAGAAAAAACAAGGCTGGGCGACATTGTGCAAACTTATATTTGAAGAACAATAGGCAAATATACTTTTTCCATGCACAGGAATAAAATTTACAGAAAAATATAAAATGAAGGTTAGATTGAATAGATGTGCCATCACAGGGGCAAACTGGAAGTGCGTTAATTAAGTATGTCCCTGATGGAAAGGCCAGCATAAACGGAATAAGATTGAATCTAAATTTCAGGACTACAAATCGATGTTGAGCATTTGTCACGGATGTCAGGTATGAATTTGATTCTCCAAGGGCAGACGGGCGGCCCAAATATAATGCCACCACGGTTTTGTTGCAATTTGAAGCATACCTTGCATTCTCCCTATACTCTTTAGAAAAAGATTTAATTTCCACTTTTGATGTACCCGTGCAGATAAGACGATCTGTAAATAGGGTCTCAGCCCAACTTTAACAGTGTAGCCTTTACATATCGCAGCCAGGGAACCTGGAGCGCCTTGTCAAGAGATAAACAATCTCTAATAATATTTTGGTGAGTTCCACTGGTCCATACCGAGTGCCAGAGTAGGACCGGAGCTATAAATATTAAATCAGATCTAAATGGGACATTCAGCTCTTGGTGCATGATGTAGTATGAGCAACCTTTCGGGAGAGAAAATAGCTTTTTAAAGAATCTATTTTCTTTCTGTTGCAATAGCTCAGTTTTGGACATGCCTGAAATCCCTGCTCCATATGTGGCTGAAGTGATAGCTTTTCCATCATACATTTTTTTGATTGGTTCCAGAGGCTTTGTACCCTGTTTTTTTATGAATGAACAAATGGCCATGGTGTTCTTTTCTAGTGCTTTACATCTGTTCTCAATCATATTTGTCCAAGTCCCTTCACTGTTAAAGAGTACCCCCAAATATAAAAAAGACGTTATTTCAATTTTCCGTGTAGCAATAAAAAACGATGGTAATTTTTTTGGCTGTTTCCCTGCTATACAGACGAATGTTTTTGATTCATTAACTTGTAGATCTAGTGCCGCCATATGTGACACGTAATTATTTATTTATTTTTGCCGGGCTACACCTGTACTGGCAACCAATGCAGCGTAGTCAGCGTGTAACAGTATAGGAAGCGGTTTCTTGTTTACCATGGGTACGTCAGACACCTCAAGACTCACTGCTGATTCCACACCGTTGGTATGCATTGAGAATAAAAAAGACACAGCCTTGCCTAACCCACCGGAGGATTGGGAAAGATCTTGTGCATTCGTCCTGGCCGCCGTACCAAACCGGTGCAGTAGACTGGGAGTACAATTGTCTGATGAAAAGTATAATGTTAGCATCCACTCCCATGTCTTTCAAAATAATCCATAATTTGTTACGCGAAACAGAATCAAACGCAGCGGAAAGATCTATAAACGCCACAAAACCATTTCCTCCTTTAACATATGTATACTTTGAAGCAACTCGATTTAAGTTTAGGCACTGATCCAGTGTCCTCATCTCTTTTTTAAAGCCATTATGGACTGGAATTAAAATGTTTTTGTCAGCAGCCCATTCCTCAAGTCTATTTAACAACAAGCGGCACATTAGTTTACATGTTCAATCTATAAGCGAGATTGGCCTATAGTTCTTGGGCAACGCTTTGTCCCCTTGTTTGAATATTGGCACGATCTCAGTTTTCCCTGAAGCATTGAGGACCCCTTTAGCAATAGCTTTAAAAACATTGGTCAGGAATGGAATCCAGAGTTCCGGGTAATCAAAGTAAAAATCAAAAGGGGCACCATCGGGACCCGGAGCCTTCGCACTACTGCATTGGATTGTAGTGTAGTTCCTATTTCCCTTATAGACTCTGCGCATTGGAATAATATACACTATAGTTTTTGCATAGGACTAAGGTCAGTATGCTCCTATCGAGTACATTAAACTTAATTACTTGTGTGTGCCAGCTAACTCAGAGGTCGCTAGAAACTTCTCGAATGAACAAGAAGGTATTAGCTTCTGACACCGCATAAACATGACAACTTAGTTTCCCTTGGAATCGGAACGAGTCTCAGAATCGTGGAACCAATAGATAAGTTTCACTCAGTCAATCGTGCATGCTTAGTTTCTCCAGAGTTACACAGAAATGGAAAGACGGGCGTTTCAATAAAAGGGTTTATTGAACAGTCTTGCTTCTCGTGTAAGAGATATGAGCTGTTACAATCATTAGACAGTAAGCAAGATATAATACGCACAGCATAAGCAGTATGAAGAAATAATACTGCAATAGTATTGTATTTTAGCTATGACATATAATCATATATACATACATAAATAACACAGGCTAAGAAGTGAATACTCGTCTGATGCTTCTAAAATAGTCCTACCCCGGTGTACCTAACCTAGGTGTAGTGCGAGGTAAAAGTACGTGCTGTTTTCCATAGTATGGTATATACTAAGTTCAGTATGCCAAGAGTCGGCTCCATACCTTTAAAATGAGAGAGGTGGGAATCTCTATCCGGGTCTCAAACTCTAGCACCTCATGAAGGGAGTCAGAACACTGGATTCTCTGTGAGCAGGGATGACAGCGTCTGGTCAGTGCGTCAGGCCGGGATATGGTCTCTTCTGAACTTGCCGTGGCGAACCGTGCAGTCAAGACGTGCTGTGGTTTGCCAGGGTAAGGGAAGGCATATTTATACCTGGAGGGTGCTTAGGAATGCTAGCATTGATGTAAAGTAGGGCAGAGGAAGACGTCATGGATGAACCCCTAAGGAATAGTAGTTCTTGCATAATAGAGGAGTTCTTGGAGAAATCAATAATCCTAGCTAGGGAAAGCCCCGTTCGGCTTAAGGGTCTGGTTTCTAAGAACTCGTTGTGACGTGGGATGGACAGATGTGGGTGACCATGCCTGTATTTGGTTAGCATGGCTAATGCCTAAATAAGGACTGGGATTCTATGCCTAAATAAGGGCAATGTGAATTGTGCCTATATAAGGACATGATTCAGGGAAACCTATATACGGGTATCTAAATTGAAACACAACACCCTCTCCATTGACAAATGATTGATAGTACTAAATGCTAAACATGCTAAACACATAAAACTGAGTATCACATGTTCACTAAAAACATTTGTAAAAGCATACTAAAAGGAGTCTTTGTTAAAAGTTTGCTACACATGAAATGCAAAGGTGTTGTACATATTACCGCAATGTTGCATTCTAAGCATATATTTACAGTGAATGCTCAGAAAATGAACAGAAATATATATACACATATGTAATGAAATGGTCCATGTTTACAGAAAGGAAAAAGTTTCAGAGCCATTTCATGTCATCATTATATAAATTTGTAAAAAGGTGACAATGTGTCCTTGGAAGTGTTTCAAAGAAGTCTGTTCTCTATGAATAGTTGTACTGTAAGCAAAGCCTTTAACCATAAAAGAAAAAGTCAATATTCAAAAAGTGCGATCTTAGGAAAATTCCAAATTTAGTCATTTTGTTTTGAAAAAATGAAGGCCGAATTCATGGATTACATGGTAAAATTGTGAGCCAAATCAAAAGTTATTTGAAGATGCTGGGGAAAACATTAAATCCTCTAATCCTGTAGACAAAAAGTCATCTGTTGTTGACGGTGATAGGTCGATTACCTCGTTTAAAAGACTAACTGCTCATAGATGTGATGCATCGTCAGTAGCAGTGTTCGTTGATACCTGTGTGCCTGTTGATCCATCTCGTACCTCAGCAGTAGCATGTTGCGTCTGAGATCTCAATGAATGCCGTCATCAGGATCGGTAGCCGCTGGGGACAACACAGAGCATGGGCCGTTATCGGGTCCAGCAGAGTTTCGATATCCGTTGGCATGACTGATGGGAGTGTTAGACAGATGTCTAGCACACATTCTTCACCGCAAAGCAGGCAGCGTAGAACAGGTAAGATGCAATCTTGCCAGATTGGTCTGAACGACAGAAACCATGTGGTATTTAGTTCTCATAGACGAGGTAAACCCAATAGTTGCACTATGTGCTCACGACACTTCCTTTCCAGGAGAGCATTCTCCAAGGTGCTGGGAGTGACGCTGGTGGATTAGCTTGCCATAGCATAGCAGAAGGAATAAAAAGAACATTCCTGCAATGAGTGCTTGAAGTAGCGGCAGACCACCAAACACCGAGAGCATGAAGTTTGGAATAATTCCGAGGACTGCGTGAAAAGGTGTTTTTGATGCGATTTTCTGGACCTGGCAAGAATTCCCTAAGGTCTGCGTCTTCTTTAAGTAAAGATAAGTGTTGTTTCACATCCTCTAGTGTAGATGTCTGTAGCCAATCAAGGCATAATTTTCCTACACTGTATGTTGTTACTACCCCTGGATGCTGTCTTTGAACATAGCGTGGGTCTGGCCTATTGATTGTTAAACCTTGTGTTTTGCTCAGGAATCTTTCTTGACAGATGTTTGTGTCTGTGGGCCAGAGCAACCATTTTTTCCATTCAGAATCTGATCTGTTGTATTGTAAGATAGTATGTACGTCGACCACCCCCTGTGTAGTGCTATTACTTGCAGCTGTAGGTATGGACGGTTTGCTCATGTCTTTGATCTTGGCTAACCCAAGGCAAGACGTTTGTTGGACAGTGTCATTCAAAAATATTATCTGCTGTGGGACGATGCTGGCTCTAAACAAAGCTTCTATCCCCTGTACTTGCCAATCTTTTGTACCCCCAGACAGATTTCATGTCAATCTTTTTCCAAAGGTTGAAATCTTGTCTAGACAGTAGGGCAATAAAGGCTGCAGAATAAATCTGTTTGGTATTTGTTTACATATTTTTTGTTCCTGTTTTGTTCACATTTTTAAAGTAAAACGTTTCTGGATTGGATATATTGTACCCTGAAAAATATGTAAACTTCATTTCCAACATTTTTGAGCTACCCCTTGGTGGTGTAGGACAATGTTCCCATTGGTTATACATAAATACATTTCTAGGTGTTGCAGATTTATGCAAGAAATGAGGACCATAGTGGTTGTAACAAAAAAGCTGTTCATAGTCTGTTGAACCCTCTAAGTAGTCATGGTTAGAAAATGCAGCAGATCTTTCTAGATCAGACATCATGTTATTAACAGTCTCAAAGTCCTAATCATCAGAATAGGTACTGGAGGTAATAAAGTCATTTAATGATATCTGAATAAGTGTGGAATCTTCAAAAGTTCCGGCGGACTGAATATATCATAATCCGTTTTGTCCCACACTATACCATCTTGTATAGGAACGGCTGTGATGTTCACTGCTGACAAGTCTCTTGCTTCACGATGGGATGATTTGTGTGGTTTCAAAATTAAGTTCACATTTTTACTTTCTGTGTCCGGATGAATGTATCTTCCATTTAGCAGCATGCTCAGAGTCATTCCTAAAGCTAGCCAAAGCAGAAAGAAAAATATTTCAGAAATAATCCATAGTTCAATCAATGGTGAAACCAGATAAGTCTTTTCCACGTGTTGAAAAAAGTCTTTTGCTTGTTCTTTGAAAGTTCTTTTGGCTGGCGTCGTTTCAGGCTCTTTGGGATCCTCAGAAAACGTATCAAAGTTAATGAAATAGCCAGAAGCAGTTCTGTCAATGGTTGAAATTGCATCAGGATTCGTTGAAATCGCTGGAACCAGTGGATCACTTGCTACGTTGGTGTAGACCGGTGTATCAGGACGAACTGTTATTTGGGTTTCAAGAGGAATGAGTTCCATAGCATTGTTGCTTAGTCCTTCATTTCTTACTGTTGGATTCTCAATGGTGAGGAGTCTTTCAGTTTGAACCTCTTGGATAGTAGCTAGAGGAGTGCGTCTGCTACTTGGTCGGAGTCCACATGGCCTACTGCTTAGTATCGGCCACATAGTGTGGTTTGATGAGGTCAATGGACACAAATCTTTTCTCCTTTCTACCAGCAAGGGGCGGCAGAAATACTGTTCTTGATCCGTGGATTGCTAGGACAGGTACTGGTTGTCTGTAAGAAGGTCCAAATTCCTTCTTGTCCGCGATCTTCTCTCGGACTAGATCCCCAAGCTTTGGGATACAGACAGGCCTTGCTGGGACGGCTGGATTATCCCCAGTGGTGGTTGGCTTCAGGAACACATTGCTTGGTTTCGATCTTAGTTCATTTAAGTCCTGTAAAACAGTCAAACGATCTTTGATATCAAATGGTTTATTTTCCACCACTGTGCCTTTACATTCGCGATCAGAAACCCACATTCTTGTCCCAAATAGGACCTCATATGGAGTGACCCCTCCTAGAGAACTTCTTGGCCAATTGTTTAATGAGCGTTAGACCCCCATAAAGACGTTTAACCCACCCATCACCCGAACCTAACACCATAGCGGTTATAGACCGCTTTATGTCACGGTTTTTCCTTTCCACAACCGAATTTCCCTCAGGATGGAATGGAGTGGAGTACCGCAATGCAATGCCCAAACTGACCATGGCTTCTTTGTAAGCCCGAGAGCTAAACAAAGGGCCCTGGTCAGAGTGTAGTGTGCCTATTGTGTATGTGCCGATAAAGACTCGCAAATCTTTTATAACAGTTCAAGCGTCAGCCGAGCGCTGAGGCCACATCCATAGGAACCTTGAGCACGAATCTACTGCGACCATGATATATTTATAGTTACCATCCCTTTGCAAGGGACCGCAGTGATCCAGGTAAACACAAGCTAATGGTTTATCTGAAATTAACAGGGGCGTCTGCGCAGGATGTTTCACTGTAGAGACTTTCATCTTTTGGCATATTTCACATTCCAAAACATAGTTTTTGGTCGGTTTCCTAATGCCAGGCCACCAATATCTCTGTTTTAATAACGATACTGTGGCGGAAACACCTGCATGGGCAGAGGCTATCCCTTCATGTGCTGCTAGGATTAGTCCTAATCTACATTCCATGTTTGGAATTACCCCATCCCCCACTCCAGGGATTCGCTCAAACGGAACGTTGTTCGCATCAATTGTATACGAGTATTTGAGTGGAAACTTTTTAGGTAACGCTGCACCACTGCTTTTGCTTGAAGCATTGACAACCAACAATATCTCACTGTCTATTTTCGTTTTTGAACGAGTGATTGCAGCTGCGGAAGCAGTTTGCACAGCCCTCTTTGCGGCTTCGTCAGCCAATGAATTCCCTGCAACGTGAACGCCATCACGTTGATGACTCAGCGTGTTTATCACCTAAGTGTTTTGTAGTCCGTCTCGCAACTGAACTACTTGTTTCCAAAGCATTTTATGCTTGATTGTGCCACCGTTTGCATCTTTGAAACCATTTCAAAGCCAATTCGTATGATTGTACACAGTAAAGAGAATCGCACACTATAAGGGTGGGGAATTCGCGATCCGTATTTTCAAGTGCCAATTTGAATGCTTATAGTTCAGCTCGCTGAGCTGTACAATCTCCTAGAGATTGTGTTTTAGTGACCATCGGTCAGAATTTACCATTGCGCATACGACCTTTAACGATCGCGCAGGCTGCACTGTAAGCTTGCTTACTTCTCGTAGTGGGTTGTGCTGATCCGTCAGTATAAATTATAAATTCATACTGGTCTAGAGAGAATCTCAAGAGGCAGAGGACATTCGTGTTCATATTGCAGGAATGCTTGTGTTTTTAGATAAGGATCAAAAACATATTTAACATCTGTTGCAGCAAGAGAATTAATCTATTGTACCCATCTCGGATGTAAAGCTTTTGCATTCGGAATGCTTGCTTTTGTTACCACCTCTAAGGCTGGTACTGGAGTCACGACAATAATGAGTTTCCCCTGAGCTAGAGCTCTTTCTTTTGCTACAGCGTTTTGAACTGCTGTCAGAATTTTTACTGTCAAAGTGAATCACATTTCTGCTTGTGTGTACAAATGTGATTTGTATGCAATTGGTACTTTTTCAACCTTCATTAAAAGTTAAGTAGGTGAATCCGCATTGACCCGAAATTATTCGGATCTCTAAATTGCGTGTATTTACGCGTATTTGTAAGTGATTTGTTGCTAACAAGTCAGCTTGTAGTGAACGCAGGATTTCTGTGTGTTCCTGTGTCCAATCTTTGATTTTGAAATCATGTTTGATTAGTTCGTAGAGAGGTTTAACCCTTTCTGCATAATTTAGAATGTAAGTTCTTCCAAAATTCAGGAAACCTAGAATCGACTAAGTGTTTCAGTGTTTTTGGAGGTTGGAGCAAAGCACACTTTTCTAAAAAGTTCGCTGCCAGGCTTTTGCCTTCACTTAAAAGTTCATATCCTAGGAAAAGGACATTAAGATGGGCAATTCTAGATTTTTTAAAGTTGAATTTATAGCCCTCAGAGGCGAAGCCCAGTATAATGGTGTTCATCCTGTTCAAGTGCCTATCCAGGTCATCGTCTGTCAGATAGATATCATCGACATATGAAAGTGACGCGTCATCATAAATTTGTAGTAACTGTTACTCTTGCTGAGAATAACCCCCAGATGTACTTGAACCCTTGCGGGAGTCGACAGAAGTGACGCTGTGTCCCCATTATTAAGAAAGCTTTCAAATACCTACTTTCAGGTGCTATGTTTTGACAAAAGAAACCAGTTGAAATATCCAATGTGGTTTTATATTTTTTACGCACAATGTTATTCATTAATGCTGTACTGTGTGCATTTTGCACGGCAAATGTTTTAGAACAGGTGTTCAGGTGTCTGTAATCCAAAACTAGACGATATGTGTTGTCTGGTTTGGAAACAGGAAACAAAGGATTGTTCATTGATGAGGTGCATGTTTCAATCACCCCTTGGTATTCAAGTTGATCCAAGATCTCCCTGACCTGTTTTTTTTAGCTTCCTGCTTAATTGGGTACTGCCTTTGTGCAGTAGGTTGACATTTTAATTGGATTTTGTGGTGAGGCGAGTCCTCATTCCATCCTACATGATGTATGTATAATGCTGGGGCCTGGGCTAATGCCCCTTTCCTGGCATACGTATATTTTAAATGTATAGGAACATGCTTGGAGAAGGCTGGCATAATGATGTCTTCACCATGTGGGCACTCCCTGACAAATTCTGGTGGCCAGTCTTTTTCTGCTATCATAACCCCTTGAAAGCTTCTCCCAAAAGAGTGCTTTCACTTTTCTTGGTATGTCTCCCTCAATCCGGAGTGTTATTTCATATAACATTTGTGGAGAACTAACCCTGGTGTCTACAGTTTCAACTGTTATGTATTCATTCAAGTCCACTGTCTCCAGAAGTTCCTTCAGGTTCCGGCGAGCTATTGTTACTTCTGCTGCACTGTCCAGCATTGTCTAAGCCCATTCTCCGTTCTTGAGTTGTGTCCTCAGGATTTTAGGCATGTCCGATCTTCAGACCTGCTACCTTTTTCTTGGTGCATTGAGGTTTTGGTTTGTTTTTCTGAACGTGTTGATCGTCTCTGGACTTCATGCGTTCTTCTTTGTGATCTAACCGTCCTCCTCTTTCGGATGTCTGTGAAGATGTCTGAAAGGTACGAGAGGAACGTGTATCAGTATCTTGATACCTGACGGGTTTTTTCAAATTATCCCTATTCCTGAGGTTATACCTCTTGTCAGAGTGCTCCTTTTGAGGAGACCTACCTCGGTATTTAGAACGTTTCTCTTTTTAATGTTGTTTTTTGTTTTCTCACTTCTTTTTAGAAGATGTAGGATTGTGTTCAATTGAGTCTTTTTCAGGACCCTTAGACAGTTGTGGTTTAACTGTGTGATTCTATTAATTCTTGTATTTGATTAAGTAATTCCTTATCTGACATTGCCTCAATGTCAGGATGAGGTATGTAGCTGGCTAAAATCGGCCATGTTGCTCCTGGTCTACCTAGTGGACCAAGCCTGGTAATGTGATTGTAATGTTTTAGGGTGCCTTTAAACAAGAGCTGATGCTCCTGGTATGTGAGTGGAATTTCAACATCCTCGAAGGGAATGTATTCCTCAGGTGGTTCATCTTCTTTGAAGAAGTGAAACATTTTTGATACTGAATTTGATTCTGGGAATACTATCCATGAATGGAATACCTCTGTCTGAAAAGATTCATGTGCCTCTATCACAAAAACTGCTCTGCCACCTCTTGGTGTTAGGCCATGTGTTATAAGTTTTAGAGTGATGACTCTCCTTAAATTTGGATGGATATTTAGAACACCCTCATCAGTTATATTTAAACCTGTAGTAATTAAACCTGTTACGACTGGATCAGCCATAGCCTCTGTATCAGACATTTTGTTTAATGAAAAATGTAGAACAAGTTTCGAGGAAACAAAGATAAGGTGCACAATATTTTGGAACACTGTATCCTTCAACGTTGAATAAACCAAACAGCTAATACATAGGATTTTCGTCCTACTCCGCTATGGCAAATATTATCCCTACCCACTCCAGACGTCTTATGGAGTATTATGAGTAGGGGTCTCTGAGAAAGGCACGACTGAGTTACTTCAGTATCTAGCGTTAAATTAGTGCCTAATCAAACCGTTGGGCGCCATGTAGTGTAGTTCCTATTTCCCTTATAGGCTCTGTGCATTGGAATAATATTCACTATAGTTTTTGCGTGGGACTAAGGTCAGTATGCTCCTATAGAGGTCATTAAACTTAATTACTTGTGTGTGCCAGCTAACTCAGAGGTCACTAGAAACTTCTCGAATGAACAAGAAGGGATTAGTTTCTGACAACCGCATAAACATGACAACTTTGTTTCCCTTAGAATCGGAACGAGTCTCAGAATCGTGGAAACAATAGATAACAGTTTCACTCAGTCAATCGTGCATGCTTAGTTTTTCCAGAGTTACACAGAAATTGAAAGACGGGCGTTTCAATAAAAGGGTTTATTGAACAATCTTGTTTCTCGTGTAAGAGATAGTAGTTGTTACAATCATTAGACAGTAAGCAAGATATAATACGCACAGCGTAAGCAGGAAGTAGAAATAATACTGCAATAGCATTGTCTTTTAGCTATGACATATAATCATATATACATACATACATAACACAGGCCAAGAAGTGAATACTTGTCTGATGCTTCTAAAATAGTCCTACCCCGTTGTACCTAAGTGTAGTGCGAGGTAAAAGTAGGTGCCGTTTTCTATAGTAGGGTATATACTAAGTTTAGTATGTCAAGAGTCCCTCTAGGTTCTAGTCGACTCCATAACTTTAGAAAGAGAGGTGGGAATCTCTATCCAGGTCTCAAACTCTAACACCCCGCAAAGGGAGTAAGAACACAGGAAGCTGGATTCTCTGCGAGCAGAGAGGACAGCGTCTGGTCAGTGCGTCAGGCCGGGATATGGTCTCTTCTGAACTTGCCGTGGCGAACCGTGCAGTCAAGTCGTGCTGTGGTTTGCCAGGGTAAGGGAAGGCATATTTATACCTGAAAGGTGCTTAAGAATGCCAGCATTGACGTAAAGTCGTCATGGATGAACCCCTAAGGAATAGTATTTCATGCATAATAGAGGAGTTCTTGGAGAAATCAATAATCCTAGCTAGTGAAAGTCCCATTCGGCTTAAGGTTCTGGTTTCTAAGAACTCGTTGTGACGTGGGATGGACGGATGTAAGTGACCATGCCTGTATTTGGTTAGCATGGCTAATGCCTAAATAAGGACTAGGATTCTATGCCTAAATAAGGGCAATGCGAAGTGTGCCTATATAAGGACATGATTCAGGGAAATCTATATACGGGTATCTAAATCGAAACACAACAGGATAATGCCATTTTCCACCTCTATCGTTGAGAAGATAATGGGAGTACCCACATCACAGTTTGGGTAGTCATCAGTTAGGTTTACCCTATCTACGGCTAACCCGAATATAGCTGTATAGTGAGCCACCCATGCATCCTCCCCCACATTTATATTTAAAGCTGGGTCTGTGTCTTGACTCAAGAATGGTGAATTGACTATGTCCCAGAAATCATTAGAGCTTTTTAATAGTGAAGCAAGCTGTAATTTGTCACAGGCATCCTCTTTTAGAGCCATAAGTGTCTCCCGCCTAAATTTTTTGTATTGAGCCCAGAGAGCGCTGACCACAGGCAATATTCCTTGGCCTTTCCTTTAGCGCTTTGTGTGTAAGCTACTGAGGGTTTTTGTGCAATATATATTAAACCAGGGCGGGGTCTTTAATAGACGCTTATTCTTAGATTTTAAATTGCTTTCCACCACACTCAGCAGTGAAATAAAGGCCCAGACTATACTTTGTGGGTCACTATGCAAGTCAAGACACGTTGATATTTATTTCTGGGTGCTATTAAAACAACCCTTCCATTGGATTTGAAAGGTCAATGCAACATGGTCACTAAAAATTGAAGTAAAGGTGTCTATCTGGTTAAAAAACCTCTTAGATGGGATCGCCATCACTAGGTAATCTAGCGTGGAACCATGTATTGTGTCCCCAAAAGTTTATGCCAAAGTGCCTGTTTGCTCGTCCACAGGATTAAGAATTACCAGGTTTCTCTGAACCAAAAGTCTGTTCAATTCGTCCCCGTACTGCGTATGTAGGAAATGATAAGGTACAACCCCTTCTTCATCTACCAACCCACATAGCGGTGTTGTTTTAGTGCAACTATGAGAGTTAAAATCACCTACCCACACTATATGGAAGGGTTTACGATAGGTGGTTATTACTTTTTAAATTGCACTTTCAAGTGAGTGGATTAACTCTGTCCTGTTGCCTTCAAAATAGTTATTGTAATCGTTGATTAAAAGCATATCCTTTACACCAACACCAGTACACACTGAGATGGTAATAAGAGGACTGGACATTTAACTAGAGTATCCTTAAACACAAGATGTTTCTTTTCAAAGTTAGTAAGCCTTCTCAAGCTCTGCCTGACCAGGAAGGAATAGCAGGGGTATGAATTGCACGGAACCCATCAATATACACCTCACCAACTTCCCATGTTTCTTGAAGGCACATTAGGTCATAACAATTAATCCTAGACCAGTCTTCCTTTTCCCTCTTAAACCTAAGCCCGCTATATTCCAGGCTAATACATTAATAATATTGATTCCATGGGCCAGAGGTCAATATTGTAATCCATTTTTTACCAATTCATTTTGTATTTGTGTATTGTCTGTGAAGTTTCTTAAAGTTGATTGTATGTTTATTGTAAAAACAAATAGTGTTTTCCATGTTTCCGGTAGAAGAGACAAAAATTAAATGGTCTAATAAAGTACAGAACGATCGTTAAATAAACACTAAAGACCAATGTAATCAGTGATTGAGTCTGTTCAAGTAGAAAACAGCATTAAACGTGACAGCTAGATAAAACGTTAAAACGGGAGCATTTTCTTGCTTTACCATTCTGTGCCTCTGCCTGCCTGTGTAATCCATGTATGCGGGAGAGTGACAGTTGGGCTGCCTGTACATTCACTCTAGACAGTCACAAAGGGAGCAGAGATGTGCCCTGCATATCCTGATGGCCCATCACCAGGCTGATGGCCCTTCATGAGCTAGAGTGGTAGGAAGCGTGGTCACTGACACCTGAATAGGGCTGTGCCTGTCCTCACACAAAGCTGTCTCCACTCCACTGTAGTGTATCTGGAGCCAGGTCAGGAAAATGCAGGGTCTTGTGCACTACAAAGACTTTCCTTTTAAGTTTGCCTACTTCAAAGACAGAAACTGGAATAAGTACTGGAGCTTTGACACCATAACTTCAGAACACTTCTGGAATAGGAGGACATTCTGCAAATAAGACCTGGAGAAGCTGTCAGGAGGGGCTACCACTTTGCGGTGTTGGCCTGATGCTGGCTGCTTCTGTCTTGGGCAGTGAAAGGACTGTACTTTGCTCTCTACAACCTGCTTGCCAAGGTTCTATAAGGGCTTGTGTGTGCTCGCCTCCTGTTAAGCAGTCTCAGGGCCATCAAAGACTTCACCTGCAGCCCCTGAACTCCTCTGCTGGGTGTTCTGACCTGCCAAGTGTTGCCAATTCCAGTTCTGGGCCCTTGGAGGTGACTTTGTTGCAAAGAACTCAAGAAAATCCATGCATCGATTCGCAGCACTTTTTTTTGCTCCTGACGCAGCATCGCTGTGCAGGTGAAATACCAACGCATTGCCGCTGTGCATCCGAAAAATCGACGCAGCGCCTGCTGTACAGCTGAAAAATTGCTGCAGCCTGAGGCCCGAGCACCCTCTCAGACGCAAGCCCTGCTGTGCGATTGAAGAATTTGATGCATCATCTGCTTCGCAGCTAGAGAATGGACGTAGTACCTGTTCCGCCACATCGACGCAGAGCGCCTGAATTTTCTACGCATCGCCCTTGTGCGCCAAGTTCTCCATCAGCGTTGCTGTAAGGCACTATGGCAGCGTGTCCGGAGATTGACGCATCACCTCCCTCACAGTCAGGAATCGAAGCATCACCTCCCCTGTGCTGCAGTAAGGAATCGATGTATCACCTCCCCTGGCAGCAAGGAATCCATGCATCACCTCCCCTGTGAGTAAGGAATAGATGCATCGCTTTGCTTTTCGGGCACCTCATCTCCCCTGCGCCTCTTTTCATCTTTGATTTTGATGCATCCTAGGTACTTTGTGATAAAAGTGACGCATTAAGGACTGAACTATTTTGAACCTTTTAAAAGTGATATCTTTGCTTGTGTATGTTGGATGTTTGTCATTTTGGTCTTGTTTTATTCAGAAAAATGTTGGTAATTCTTCTCACCTAGTGTTATCTTTTTGTGGGGTTTTCACTATGTTACTCTGTTTGTATGTGCAAATGCTTTACACATTGCCTCCGAGATAAGCCTGATTGCTCATGCCAAGATACCAAGCAGGTGAGCAGGGCTCATCTTACCTGTGTGATCCCCTTACCTTGGCTAGACTAAGTGTTCCTACTTGGACAGGGTGCAAACCACTGTCAACTAGAGTCCCCAATTTCTAACAGATGTGTGATGAAAAACAATTGGAAAGTAGGGAGGGTTTGTATTTGTACCTCACCTTGGCTTGGTTACTTCACTTTCATCTGAGTAAATCTCAAATGCATTACATTACATTTGGAGATGGTCACCTCTGCACCACCTCACTGTGTGATCTTGCATTTTCTTTCAATTAATGTTCATCAGGCCAAAAAGTTAGGCACATTTTCCTGAATACGGAAAATGATCCCATTTGCGTTCCATCTCTGGGAGCCCACGACTATGTCTAGCCTCTGCAAGACGATAATTATAGCTGGTGCTAATTCGGATCGATAGGCCAAGGAAGACTCTCCAGTGGGCTTTTCAGTCTGGTTTGAAGCCAGCACCAACTTCCTAGATAGATCAATAGCCTGGGAAAATTATATATACAGACTACATCTCTATTCCTAGGTCCCAAAAAAAAAAACAGTCTTCGATCCAACACAAATAGCCTTTAGACCATTTCATGAAACAGAGAGGGCTTTTGTCTGAATTCTGGATGAACATCACTAGATGCTTGATGAAGGAAGAAGAGAAGAGCTACTCGGCATCTCTACCTCCTTCTATACCATCTGACAAAACATCCTTAGACTTGAAATTGGTACTCAGAATAAAGACTTGGCTTCTCTGCTGGCTACACGATAGGAAACAGGCAGTAAAAGGGTCTTCCATGTTCTCTACTTTTAAACCAGGGGAAAAGGGTGTGCCTCTGGGCTCTTCGTAAAACCCTACTTTAACACCTACGTAGCTCTTTTATCCCAAATCAATCATTTGGCTTTACTTTCATAATATATATGGATGACATACAGAAAGTCACACACACAAACCCTGTGGGGGACACAAGCCCTGTACGAAAAAAAGAAAAATGATGCTACAAAGACTAAGATTCTGAACTGGGGTCAAAATGAACCAGCAATAAAATTACACTCAAACCATGATTCACACTTTATTCTACATTAAGTTTGCTGGTTTTACAAAAACACAAATTGAACTTGTATAAAGCCTTTATTTTTGTAGGTGAACAAAAATGTCTTCCCTTTTTTGGCGAAGGTTTGAGCAACAAAAAGAAATCCCAAATATTAGTGGCCAAGTGCGCGGGAAACCTTATTTAGCAAATCGGGTTGGAATTTTAACCCTCTTTTTGGACCTTAAGTAATGCTCATGCATCACCACTCCCTCCCCAAGAAATACAGAAATCCACAGCAGTAGATAATTCGAAAGGTGACAATGTTTAGAGTGCAGCACTGCAAATTAAGCTTTCCGAACAACTGAAATATTCTCTATACTTCTCTGAAATGTGATCTTGGATGTCCCTCTTCCATGTTTACGCAACCAATTCCTTACTTACTAAATCCCCCCGTGGACCGAAAATGCAAGAACTATCTTGGAGATGTTCCAGATCTTCTCTGTGACAAGCAGTATATATTAACAATATGATTGCTGCAGAACAAAGAGCAGTTTCCTTCACACAGTTTCTCGTATGGAATCATGACGAAACGCATGAATTTCTGTGGCCAAGTCCCATTTTGTTCCACTGTGCATCTATCACTCTCACGAGACAGAATTAAAGCAGAACCCTTTCCCAATCAGTTCAACTCTGCATCAGAGGCTCCAGAGCATGGCCACAGCCTTGGAGATGCCCACGTCATGATAGTTGAAGTAGCAAAGACCAGCGAACGTCAAGGCCGACAGAGCGAAAAGGCCTGTATTGGCCACTTTGACCAAGGTGTCTCCTTTCACATAGTCTGTCACTGACTGTCCAAGACCCCTGGAAAAAAACATAAGAACACTCATTAAGGGGAAAACATCTATTCTGACAACTAATTTAAGTCTAAACATCCAGATTTTACATATTCTATATTATTAGTTTTTAGATTTGCCGGTAATAACAATTTAACAAAGTAGGAATAGTAATGTGCATGAAGCTCAACAGGTCCTTAGTTATTCAAAGCTACACAATATACTCTGAAAAGAAAAGGTACAGTATGAATATAGACCATATATCTCACCGGTGCGGCAATACAGGTCCCATACTTAAGTATATTTCAACAGTTCTCATCACAGAAAGCCTAATGGTGCATATATGGGAGAGAGTCCTTTCAATCAAGCCATGGTCATTTGGCATTTAGCCAACAGAAAATGAAGCCAACACAAGTCTGATGGATCTTGAAATGACAGCCACATAACTTCAGAAGTAACACGTATGACTAAGAATCAATGTTAAATTATCTGCTCTCAATATATATAAGTGGAAAGGGTTCTGCACCCAAGTGAATCGGTGAGACCCTTGCATCACATGGATATATTAGTAGGATCCTCACCCCCTAGCACCACCAGTGGCATGCTTCATCATCGGATCCTCACCCACTGCAACTAGTGTGAGTGGGTAGGATCCTGAAGGCTTTAACTTGAACTTAGGTTTTAGTAAGAGATCGGCTTACAAACCGCGTTGAACCCACCCGCTCACACTAGGTGCAGTGGGTGAGGATCAGATGATGAAGCATGCCACTGGTGGTGCTAGTGGGTGAGAATCCTACTAATATATCCTTGTAATGCAAGGGTTGCGCCGATTCACCTGGGTGCAGATCTCTTTGATATATATTGAGACCAGTTAATTTGACCTCTCAAAACATTTGGAGTTCATCAGTTGCAAGGCTTTCCCTCTTTTGTGTACTGATTACATTGTTTAAGGGAGGGTGAGGGTTGCCACAATTAAGCTTCTCACGCCTCCTTGTTTTTCAACACAAGGATCAATGTTAGTCTGTGATGTAACATCAACTGTCATTATCCAATAATCTTGAATGCCTGAGTACCTCTGTGTAGATGTGCACAAGAAGGGCTTACCGTTAGAGCAAACCTATGTAGGTGTACCGGAGTACAGTACATTTGAGCATGTGTCTATAGTGCATAGAAATCCTTGTAGTCTGTACAAAATACAATAGCCAGTGATTTGCATCTACAGGTATGCATGGGGCATGCTCCCATAATCTGTGTGCAGGGTGTACTGAAAGCACCCCAGCAATTGTAAAATTCAAAATTAGCCAGCATAGCCTCAGTCTAAAGAATGTAAATACTTCTAGTGATTTTGTGTCCGGACTCGATCCAAGCTGATCTAAAGTCAGGAAAACAACCCCCTGGTTGTATAAATACCCAATTTGGCCCACACCTCTGATAAGTCATTACTCATTTGTCCATTGTCGGGGAATTACGAGGCAGGCAAGGGATTATTTGGGTGGCAAAAAGCAGGTGAATATAGCATAACATGTCCTGCTAATTTTCCCATCTCCTGCCATAACCAACCGGTGCATTGACTGTTTGTACAACAGCGATCGGTTTAGGTTAATTCAACACACTTTGTAGTGTTCTCATTTCAATGTGATCCATTTCTACAGAAGGTGTGCGGCAAGTAGAAAGGTGATAGAAACCAATTAAAGGGCGGCGCAGACCTGAAAATCCCTTTTATCCTAGGGTAAGGTGAATAGAACTCATTGCAACAAATTTTGTGTCTAAGTCCAGATCAACACAGATAGAATACTCCACAGGCTATGAAAGCGCACGTACCTGGCTAGACCATCCAGCACTCACTGTCCACAATTATCCATATCACAACATCGGCTTGTATAGAAATACCCAGATATCCCACTAAGTGCCCCAGCAGTAAGGGTATTCACTAATTTACCTGTGCTGAGGCCTGAGTGAGTGGGTATACCTACCGTTTTCCACAGGTAACTTTTATACCAACAGTTACCAATTCTAATACTTTTCAGATACCAGTTCAAGGCTAGCAGCAGGGTACTTCGCAAATGGAAGATCGTCAGCATAAAGGAGGGCACAACAATTTCTCAGCCAACAAGCCAACAGCAATAGCTACAAGCAGGGTTGAAAACGAGTATCTGTCAATCATCCCTACCTGTAATGAAAGTTTCAGACAAACGCTTATTATGCACCCTGTCAACAGGTTTAGTATAATAGTTTAATAAGATCTATCAAAAGTCACCTTATTTCCTCTTGAGTAACACAGCCATCAAGAAAGACCACTCCTTTGAGTCAAAGTCTGCTTGGCGTTCAAGTACACCAAGATTCCTACTTCGGATGTAGAAGCATGAATACAGTGTGCATGCAAATTATGCTATTTAGCTCTGCTCCTATCAAATTCAGCCTGGGTTGGGAGGATCAATTTGTCCATCAAGGACTTACATCTTTTAGCAATAACTGAGGGCAGAATTTTATGTTGAGATTTAAAATAGAAAACGTGCCTCAGGCCTTAAAAAGCCTATCATCTTTATTGAATTTCAGAAGAACCATAGGTAGCAGGGGGTAACTTTCACATTTCCAGTGTTAACATATATACCTCAGGTAAATGTGGAGCCAATAAATTCCATCTGTAAAGCCAACAGATTCACGCACGGTCTGTAAATTTACAGATTTATTGGCTAAGGTTTTGGTAATTAAAATTATTGCTGTAGTACACATGCTCTACCCTTGAAGGATCCCAACTCCATCAGGGGGCTCCAACACGGTGGATACAAAAATTAATCACTTAACAAAAGGACAACACTCCTTGAAAAGCTATACATGTACATTTCAGTTAAATATTCCTATTAATTCATTGCTATTTAGTTGTGTATCGCTGACTCACTGATGTTCAGAGAAAGTTAAGAATTCAGTCTGACCAGACCACCTGAAAATATACATATGTCTTCTGAGGCCTTTCAGATCTGAATCACCTTCTGGCTGACCCTTTTGCCCAAAAATATGCACTCTTTTCACAGAAGTCCACAAGAATGCACACATACACAAATTATGTTATTAACACTGTGCTTTTCATTTATTTATAGTATTCACTGGGCAGCCTCCAGAATGGCTAGTTTAGGTTACGGTTTGTAATTTGACAACGTTTTGCACATGTGGTGAGGAAGTGTGCAAAAATCTGCAAGCAGTCAATGTATCACTACGGGAATTTGTGCACCAAATGAATTCAGTTAATTTGAGGTCTACCTGAAACAGCGCACGCGCTGTCGATTACAACATTCTTTTGTTCATAATTTTTTTTTTTTTAAACCTCTAAAAAACAGGGACTTTTAGCACACACATTACCTACCTTTGGCGGACTTCATTTTCACACTTATTTTCTTCCTTTTCACTGGTGCAGGGGTATCAGTTTCACTTTTGCCTCAGTGGGTTTGTTTTCTTCCCCAGAGCATGGATCAAGTATGGATTGATTTCTTGATTCATGTTCTTACTCAATACCTGCTCTTAGATTGTGCTACTTATTAGGCCGAGCCTGGGCAGTGTATGCACTGCTATGGGAGGCATGTAGTTCTTAGAATATGGGCTTTAAGCACCGCCCAGGTTTTCAACTGGCTTCTCCAACTGGCTTCACTAACTGTCCTTTGTAAACGCCTGCTTTTGATTGGTGGATAGGTTTACTAGTTCCTCCTTAAGGGCTTTTGTATCCTCCCATGAGGACTGGCCCTCTTACATGTGCTCACACGCTTCATGTTATTTCCCAAACTTCAACAGCACTCCTTTTTTGGCTGCCCTGCCTCTGCTTATGTTCCTGCCATGAAACCTTCATGGCGCTTCATTTTTCAGCTCGGCCCCTCACTTAACCTCCAAGTGCCGTTCCCCACACCACCTCACCCCTCCCACACACTAGTGCATGCCAGTCCCCAACACCCCTCCAAGGTCGCGGTTTTTTATTCAGAAAAATGGCAACGCTTTTAAGCTTTAGCACCCGCTGTCCGTGTAGGAAGTGGGAAATCCATAATGAAGGAAACACGAACAAAGAATTGTGAAAATACGCGGAGGTTTATTCAACGCGTCTGCATGTCACCAGCTCAAGATTACAATGCCGTTTCACCCGCCAGACTCATGCCCAACCTTCCACCCTGTTTTAAAGATCAACATTCCTCCCCACAACACGAATCAGTCACGAGCTGGAACACAAAGCTCCGCTCGTGACAACTCGTGACAGGTAAACACGTTCCCAACACACCTTCCCCCCCTTGAGAAAAGAAAACAAACAAAAAACAAACAATATAACAGCAGTAAAAAAAACACTTTAAAATAACTTACAAACTAATTCATGACAAAATCTTTGTACTTAGCAGGAAGGCGACGAGTGCGCACAATCCTTGAATTATCAGAAACAGAACTATTAGGAGATAAATCCTCATGGTTATTGTCATACTCCAAATCCAGAAATACATTACTGGTGTGGTCATCTTGATGAGTAATAACGCACTTGTACTTAAAGAAACTCTGTTTAGATTCCAGACAGAACCACCGTCAATTCTGACTGCATTCTTAAATGTTTCAATTACTTTCCTTGGATGTGACCAAATAGACAAACCTTTGCATACACCCTTTTTTTTTTTTATGCGAACCAAATCCCCTACCTTAATCACCTGTTTAGTTAATGAGCCCAATTTCTTTTCCATCGCATCTTTCATTTTAGCTTTGTATGATTCTACTCTTCGTTGCACCGCTTCATAATCCACTTTAAAAAAAATCATTAAGCTCATTCCTGTTTTTCTTCATCCACCAAGGAACTAAATTAGTGCTAGGTTTACGCCCTCTTAAAAGTTCAAAAGGACTGACTAAGGTAACAGAATTTGGAGAAGTCCTGTATGCTAATAACATAGATTGCAAAGCATTTCGCCAATTCAACCTACCCTTAACAGACAATTGAATAGCCTCTTTAACCACAAGATTAAATCTCTCCACTTGACCATTTGCTTCAGGATGGAAAACAGAAATTCTATTGTGAGTAATTCCACACTTAACAAGAAAATCTTCCTCCATTTCCTTGCTAATAAATTGTGGTCCATTGTCAGTTACAATTTCTTGAGGAATGCCTTCCCTACAAAAGACTTCATCCAAAAATTCAATGACACTCTGGGAGGTAACATCCTTTACCATCTTAACTTCCGGCCATTTGGAATAGTAGTCAATAAGAACTATTCCAAATGCTTCGTGCTTAGGTAAAATATTAAAAGGACCAATGATATCTAACCCAAGTTTACACCAAGGGCCAAACGGAAATTCTACAGGATGCGGTTCTGGACGTAAAGCCACTGCTGACTTGTCACTGTTGGAGCAATGAACACATGAACGTACAAAATGATCAACTGATGCATCAATACTTGGCCACCAAAAGGATTCCTTGACACGTCTCCTGGTAAATGAAATCCCTAAATGCCCTTCATGAGCAATTCCAAGAATTGTATTCCTAAGAGAAAAAGGTGGAATAATTTTGTCACCCCTCAACACCAAACCATTTTCAACTGCTAGTTCTTCTTGAACCTTTGAGAAAGCCATCATATCTCCAGATAACGTCCTCTGTTCAGGCCAACCTTGAAACACATATTTCTTGACATTCATTAACTCAGAATCTTTTCCCATCTCTTCTGACCAAATGTTTTCTTGCAAACCGACTTGTTTGCCAAATACCAAATTCATATCACCCATGGTAAAAGCTACTTCACAATCATCATTTTTAATTTCGTCTGGGAATGCCGTTGGCGAGATTAATCTAGACATGCAATCAGCATGTACATTGGCTTTACCCTGAACATATTCAATTTGAAATTGGAAAGACTGTAATCTTGAAGCAAGTCTTGCAAGACGTGCAGACATAGAACGTCCACCACCTGGTGCCATTAAGTAAATAAGCGGCTTATGATCGCTTTTAATGGTGAATTTAGTGCCCCACAAAAAAGTTCTAAAATGTTCAGCTCCCCAAACACAAGCTAAGAGTTCTTTCTCTATGACTGAGTAATGTTTTTCTGCATCTCTCAAAGCTCTTGAAGCATAAGCTACAACCCACTCTTTACCATTGTCTCTTTGTAGAAGAACGCCACCTAACCCGGTACTGCTGGCATCCACCATGATAATACATTGCTTACCACAGATAAAAGGTTTAAGGCACGGGGCTTTCACTATGAATTCCTTTAAATCTTGAAACGCTTTAGACATATCTGGGGTCCAAATAAATTTAGCATTTTTCTTTAATAAACATCTAAATGGGTCTACTTTAGAGGCGAAATTTGGTATGAATTTGGCGTAAAACTCTATGAGACCCAAAAAAGCTACAAGTTGTTCTTTGGACATAGGTGTGGGAGCATTTATAATGCTTTCAATATGATTCCGTTTAGGTTTGATTCCGTTTCCACTAATTGTATGTCCTAAATATTCTACTTCTTTTTGTTTGATTTTACACTTATCAAGACGGAGAGTTAGACCTTTTTGGGCTAAAGCAGCAATTACATTTATTAAATTTAAGTCATGTTCCTCATTGTTTTTACCATATACAAGAATGTCATCTTGAAATGCTATAGCTCCTTCTAATCCCTCCAAAGTATCCCTCATAAGTCTTTGAAAAACTGAAGCAGCGCTAGCAAGGCCGAAAGGCATGCGGCAATATCTAAAAAACCCTTCAGGTGTAATGAAAGCAGTGATATTCTTAGATTCTTCAGAGAGGACCACTTGGTGATAAGCACTAGCTAAATCAATGCAAGAAAACACTTGTGCCCCTGCTAAGGTAGAAACCATCTCATGGAGATTAGGTAAAGGATGAGCATCCACCCAAATTGCATTATTTACACTGCGAAGGTCCACACATAACCTAAGCTCACCTGAAGACTTAACCGAAATCACAATGGGTGAAACCCAAGGTGAAGACTCAATAGGCTCAATAATGTTCTTACTACATTGCTCCTTGAGCATGTCCTTCAATTTGCCCCTGTAAGTGAGAGGAACATTTCTCACTCTGTGTCGTACAGGAACTACATTGTCTTGCAACTTGATGACATGTTCAAACCCTTTGTATCTTCCTAACTCTCCACTAAAAACATCGGGAAAAGATCCTTTCAACTTATTGATTAACTGAGGATCTTGATTGTGAGTAAAATTGCAGGAGTCTACTACATAAACAGGAGGGTTAGCCCTGGGATCAATTTTAAGTCCTAATTGGTGTTGGTGAGGCCATCCTAAAAGTGACAAACCTGATCTTGCTACATAAATCTTTCCAAAAGTGTGACGACCTGAAAATGTTAAATTTGTGCAAAAAAACCCAACCAGATCAATTTTGTGTCCGGTATATCCACCCGGAGATACATCAGGTGGAGATAAGCTCTTCGTTGGCCAATTTTTTCGAAAAATATTTAGCGAAATAATAGTGTACCAAGCACACGAATCTACAAAAAATTCTAAATCAACGTCACCTACAGTAATGAAACATGACGGAAACTTGGTACTCTCACCCCCATCACACATGTTAATGACAGTGTTGACAACCTGGTCATCGTCATCTCTTGGATCCTCGTAATCATCATACATGCAATTGACTTTTCTAGAAATTGTTTTGCAAAATTTCCCAAAATGACCCTTCTTATTACATTTTGTACAAACTCTTCCTATGGCATGGCAATTCTTAAAATCAGCTAAATGGCTGTCACTCCCACATCTGTAACAAAAGTAATGGATAAGTATTTTTTTCGTATTTCTTACTCTTGGCTTTGCCATCAACTTTTATCAGCTTGTCAGCCTTTTGTGGAAAATGTTTCCTTTGTTTATCGGAGTCTTTAGAAACATTAAATACATCATTTTTGTCAGTTCCTCTAATTTCTTTTACAAATTTTTCTGAATGTTCAATTGATTTTGCAATATCAATAGCATTGTTTAATGACATGTCTGATGTGGTCCATAGACGCTCTTGCACTTTATTGTTAGTTCTCATTAAAATTTGATCTCGTAACACTTGTTCATAGCAAATATGCTCAAAATCACAAGTGATGGCTAAAGATCTTAGAGCTGATACGAAATCTTCAATGGATTCATCATCTTTTTGCTTCCGTGAATAAAATATAAATCTTTCCATAACAATGTGTTTTTTTTTTTCCATATCGTAAATTCAATTGTGAAGATGCATAGTCATACACATTAATGTTGCCAGGATTAATCAGTGCAGGTAGACTTTTAAATTCTTTCAAAGCAATCCCTCCTAAACAGTGTTTCAAAAGCGAACGTTTTCTCTCTGGTTCACATTCCTCACCCTCTAACACTTCAACATAAGCTAAGAAGACAGGTTCCCATATTTCCCAAGACATCGGAGGATCACCTGGAGAAGATAGGAATGATGGAGGAGGAACAATGCCAGACATTGCGAATATAATAATAAAATAAAACAAAACATAAAAAAACAGAAAAAACAGTTAAAACAACTATATAAATTAATATTTGTGCTTGTTGTGTGCCTGTATTAGTTAGGACAACACAAAATAAACAACCAAATCATGTAATAACAATTTTTTGTTCCAGGAATTACAACAATATGAATGACACACGGTGTGCGTGTCACCGAAGTAGTAAGTATTACCCTCGAATCTGCTTTCCGTATAAGCGAACCACAGTGTGAGTCTTTTTTGCAGTTGCTAGGAAACGAGGAGGTGAAACGTCTAATATGACGTGGTGCTTGCCGAAAATGACGTTGGCTCGTTGAAGAAAGGTGTGTCTCAATAGTTGCTAAGAAACGAAGCTACTCTCATGCACGTATATTGACGCGCTGCGCTCGCTTTAACTTCCGTCCTTGAATGTATGACTCCGGTAGTTGCCAGGAAACAAACCAACAAACCAAATCTCACCAACGTATATTGACGCACTGTGCTTACGTCAGCGCGCGTCCTTCATACGCTAGAAAATGATGGCGAATTCTCATCCGTGACAGGCTTGCCGGTCGAATCCTTGACAAATACAGGTAAAAGTAGAGTTCCGTTTTCCTTTCACAGTTCCCAAGTTCCTCGTTGAAGAAAGAAAAAAAAAAAATCCGATGAAATCGTAACTTCCAATTTAAATATATTCCGGATCGGACTTAATTGTGGTTAAGCATCCCGCTCGTCGTCAGTGTAGGAAGTGGGAAATCCATAATGAAGGAAACACGAACAAAGAATTGTGAAAATACGCGGAGGTTTATTCAACGCGTCTGCATATCACCAGCTCAAGATTACAATGCCGTTTCACCCGCCAGACTCATGCCCAACCTTCCACCCTGTTTTAAAGATCAACATTCCTCCCCACAACACGAGTCAGTCACGAGCTGGAACACAAAGCTCCGCTCGTGACAACTCGTGACAGGTAAACACGTTCCCAACAGTCGGCTGTTCTGCTCCTAATCTCCCGGTGCTGTTCCCCACACCACATCAGCCCTTCCACGCGGCTGTGATTTTTTCTTCAGCACCACAGCTATTCTTAACTCTCAAACCTAAGTTTCGGTTTTAAATACTCACAAAAGGGGATTGAATTTGTGAAGATCTAGGCTAGCACAGAAAACAGGCTAAGTAAGTGACAGCGGGGAGGTGCAGTGAGAATATGGGTTTTTTTACTCAAATTTAGCGGTTTATCATGTAGGGCCCTGTGCTGATACCAGCAGTCAGTATGTACCCTGTGTGCTGCTTTTATGTAGCAATCCTCTTATGCACTGAAAGCTGTCCACTTCAGTGCCGCTCTTAATCTCCCCCTGCCATGCCCTTCCCCACACCACTTTACCCCTCCCAAACAGTGCATGCCCGCCCCCAACACTGCTTCGTCTTCTTTAGTGCTCTAGTTTGCTTTCTCGCCTGTGGGCATTTGTCCTCGATCTACATTGCAATCTTTTACCCGTGTGGTTTCTGCAGGTTGTGAAATCTCTCCCAATATCGATTGCTTTTTCAAAGTTTTTTTTTGCTTTCTAATTTACATGCGCTTAAATAATATATAAGGAACTGATTTAGTGCCAGCCTTTTAAGTTTTAAAAGCGCTAAGATTATGGTCCATTGGGAGCTTTACATTACTGTTGCATGTATTGCGCTCTTAGTTGCCTGCATACAAACTTTATAGAACATTGGAATGTTGGGAGCTCCACTGAAGACAACGGAGTGCTCCATGCTTTTACCGGCCGATAAAGGCCCGCAAAGCAACATTCCTAGAGGGGAATTTAAACCCCTCGACCTCAGAGAGGCCTTTGTTTTATTTGTTGGACCATTCTGCCCTCTAGTGGCAGAATGTTCTAATAGCCTTATAGCCCTTTGAAGCTGGGTTATACCGGCAATTAAAGTCCTGCTCCCTTGTTAAATTCCCTAGCCTTCGGCTCGGGCCTTTAACACTGGAGCGGGCCTTTAATAGCCGGTATAGCCAGCGGGCTATAAGGCTATATTAAAATATCTTCAGAGGTCGGTTGTTGGTTTACAGTTGCGGTTGAGTTGCTTTTAATTTCTAACACGTGTTTAACTATTCTTCCGATAACAGTAATGCACAACTTTTATTCTTTGTACAGCAAAAACAAAATGCAGCACGTTTCTTTCCTTGTGAGGTATCCGCGTAACCAAGGGAGTTTTCTGAGCTACTCCATTCCTGACACCGATAGGTGTAAAAAAACAATACTCCCATTTACCAGATACTGCAGCCTCACACACAAATAGCTGCACAAGGGCATATATTTTCCTTCCTACGTCAGTCAGTTGCTTTTGGAGGTTTCTGTTTTTGAAAACATAATGCAGCAATGGCCGGAAGGTAAACTAGAGAATCCATATATCAAGGTAAAGAGTGGTTTCTCCAGCTGCAGGCGGCTCAGAACTCTCTTGCTAATCTTATTATGTAGTTTCCTTGTAAGGAAAATGTGCTAAGTGGAAAACAAATTAAACAGTTTTACATTTACACAGTTCAGTTTTTTTTGCCAGGAACACTGCATTGTGGGATTTGTAGTTGTGTTTACCTTTTTTATTATGTGCTTGTCCAGTGCAATCACATACAGACATAATTGGATGATGGGATGCTGGCAGCTTTACAGGGCTGTATTTTTTACAGTAGAGGTGAAGTTGCAGAAGGCACAACTTAAAATGAATTGCATTGCATTCTGGGATTTTCAGTCTGGAGTTGTGCTACTAAGACTACAAGCACAAAGTGCATTGCATGTTTCTGTTAGGCTTATTTCAAGCTCTGCACATTTTTTTGTTCAGTGCTGCGGATGTCGATCCATGTCCGGGCAGTGTCTCCTATCCATGCAAGAGTTACACACGTTACCAGGGTGACCTCACAATTTATCTGAGCCAAATAATTAGAGCATTCTTTGTTACTAAAAAGACTCCAATATCCGGTATATTTTTACTCCGGATTACGAATGCTTGACTGCATTACAGAGTGTATAAATAGCTCAAAACAGACTGTAGAATTATTCTCTTTTCAAAAAGTCAGTATTCATGCTCTTTGGTAAGGAGGTTAAATTTAGATTTGACTGACCTGCATGGATGATAAGTGAGAATTCAATGTACAGATGAATGAGTGGGAGCATGGATGGAAACATCAAGGCACCGTAAGGGATAGGCCAGACCTACTTGCTTTGCCAGTGCTTCATGTTACAGAGCACCAGTGTTAAATGCTTGGAAACCAAAAAATATCACAGAAAAACTGTCATTTACAACACCAATAGCTCCGACTTTCAAAATGCCAGACAGCATTGCAAGCGCTTTTTTTGTTGTTGCTTTGACTTGCAAGACATCTTGAATCCATCAGGATTGAAGGTCGCGTGTCCCGATATTTCCAAGAGCTGAATGCAAACAACTAACAATAACAAAACTCTGTCCCATGTGACCAATTTGCAAAACATACATTTTGGCCGCTTGTAGCTTTTTTGATGATTAAGCTGTAAACATTCTCACTTTACAGTATTAGTTTTCACCCTTCCCCTCGTTTACCTGTACCCACCCCAGACCCTTAAAATCCCCTTTACCTCCCTAGACACTATAAATCACCCTACCTCATCCTTATATACTAAAATCACTTTATTTTTCTTACCATAAAAAAACTATTTAAAAAAAAAATACTAACCTGTATGGTAAAGGTACAAGTACCTGCATGGTAATTAGTACTAAGAAAACCAATCACTGTTCCTCGTGGTCAATGCTGGCTGAGTCATTGATTTTTTCCCTCCCAGCCATGCGGTTGTACAACATGGCTAAAAGGCATTGACAAAGCCAATAGCTATTGCATAGGCAAGACTTATTGGCTTTGCCAGTGCTTATTGATTTTTGGAACAACGCTGATGCAGCTTTTAAAAAAAATATATTTTTAATGCTTGTACAGGTGTCTAAAAGTTATCATAATTGCTTCTTTCTTTAATTTGGCAGTGTAATGTTAAATTAAGAATCCCATGCTAAGGTTATTGCTATACAGGTACAAATATATTACTAGGTGCAAGACGTTAGGGGGTCAAATAGAAGCATGCTGGGCTCAATCAATCAGAGGTTTGTTAAAGCGTGACTACTCACCTGTAAGGGTCTCAAGGCGCTAGGGGTGGCGGGGGACTGCAGGATCCATTCCATCATGGAAGAGGTCTGTCGAAGAGCCAGGTTTTGAGGTTTCTTGCAAAGATGGGGAGCGATGTGGTCTGTCTGAGGTGGAGCGGAAGGGCGTTCCATGCTTTGGCCGTGAAGAAGGAGAAGGAGCGTCCTCCCGATCTGGTTTTTCCTGGTTCCGGGGACCACGGCATAGGAGAGCTGGGATGATCGTAGGGTCCTTTGGGGTGCGTGGAATTTTAGTCAGCTGTTTAGGTATGCTGGTCCGGTGCCGTGGAGGGCCTTGTGTGTGTGGGTGAGTATCTTGAAGGGGATTCTCACCTCGACGGGGAGCCAGTGGAGTGTGCGCAGGTACTGGGAGATGTGGCAGTGTATTGGCAAGTTGAGGACCAGTCTAGCGGCGGCGTTCTGGATGTTCTGTAGCTTGCGGGTGAGGTTTTTGTTTATTCCGGCTAGAGTGAGTTGCCGTAGTCGAGTCTGCTGGTGACCAGGGCATGAGTTACAGTCTTTCGGTGTTCGCGGGGGATCCATTTGAAGGTCTTACGAAGGAGGCGGAGGGTGTGGAAGCAGGAAGACCAGACTGAGTTGATCTGGTGATTAATTTCGAGCTCGGAGTCCAGGATGATTCGTGGGGGTTGGCGGGTTTCCGAGGGCGGAGGGGCCACCAGGTGTCACTCCAGGCGATGGGGTTTGGGCCCATGATGAGCGTTTCTGTTTTGTTGGCATTTAGTTGTAGGAGGCTGTTTTTCATCCATTTGGTGACGGTTTCCATGCCTTCTCGAAAGTTGTGTCTGGCGGTGTTGGGCTCGTTGGATAGGAACAGGAAGAGTTGGGTGTAGTCTGCATATGACACAATGTTGAGTCCGTAGGTTCTGACGATGGGGGCGAGTGGAGCCATGTAGACGTTGAAGAGCGTCAGGCTGAGGGAGGAGCCCTAGGGGACTCTGCAGGTGGTAGGTGTAGGGTCTAAGAGGAAAGGAGGGGGGTGGGGGGGGGGGGGAGAAGAGGGAGGAGCGGATCCAGTCAAGGGCCTTGTCCAGGATTCCTGCGTCGTGGAGTCTGCGTATTAGGGTGCGATGAGGGACTGTGTCGAACGCCGCTGAGAGGTGGAGGAGGATGAGGGCTACTGTTTCTCCTTTGTCCAGTAGGGTGCGGATGTCGTCTGTTGCGGCGAGGAGGGCAGTTTCGGTACTGTGGTTTTTTCTGAAGCTGGATTGGGAGGAGTCAAGGATGTTGTGTTCTTCAATGAATGTGGCGAGTTGACTGTTGATGGCTTTCTCGATGACTTCGCTGGGAACGGGAGCAGGGAGATGGGTCTGTAGTTTGAGGTCGGTGGGGTCCGCTGAGGGTTTCTTTAGGAGGGGGTTGACCTTGGCGTGTTTCCAGTCATCGGGGGAACGGGGCTGTCGCCAGGGAGCAGTTGATGGTGTGGCGGAGCCTGGGTGCGATGGTGTTGGTGGCTCTGTTCAAGATGTGGTGGGGGCAGGGGTCCGTGGGGGACCCTGAGTGGATTGACTTCATTGCCTTCAGTGTGTCTTCGGTGGTGAGGGCTGTCCAGTTGTCAATCGCTGGTTTCTGGGTGTCGGGGTGGTTGGTGAGGGTTCAATGTGTTGGTCGTCTTCGTTGAAGTTGTTGTAGATGCTCTTGATTTTGTGGTGGAAAAGGGTGCTGATTTTGTCGCAGAGGTCTTTTGAGGGAGGGATGTCGGTAGACTCGCTGGTGGGTTGGCCAAACTCCTTGATGATGCTGAAGAGTTTCTTGCTGTTGTGCACGTGGGTGGAGATCCTGTCTTTAAGCGCTTTTTTCCTCGTTTTTCTGATGAGTTGATGGGGAGCGTTGGTGGCGACTTAAGTTGTTGTGGGCATCTGTGGATTTGGTGTTCCTCCAGGCCTTTTTGAGGTGGCGGCAAGTGTATCTGGACTCTCGAAGTTCGGTGTTAAACCATCTGGCTTACTTGGCGCGGTGTTAGAAATGAGATTTCTGGTTGGCTAGGGCTTGCGCCAAAGCCAGGCAGAAACCACCACTCTAGTCAGGGCAAGGAAGTTACACGCCAAAGATAACCCCTGCTCACCCCCTTGGTAGCTTGGCACGAGCAGTCAGGCTTATCTCTGAGGCGATGTGTAAAGCGTTTGCGCGCGCACCCAGCAACAACACCCAAGGCCCACCACAAAGGAAACTCCACACAAGGTATTCTATAAAAGTAGCCTTTGTATTATACAAAACACATTAGATAAAAACACACACTTTACAATGTGCCAACAGGCACGGGCAGAATTTACAAGGGATTATATATACAGGGGACAGGGCCACATGGACCACTGTCAGGAATTAGCACTTTTAGAACTTAGCACAAATCACCAATAGTAAATGTAGAACATAACACAAAGTAACTGTAGAGCACAACCAGTCTCTACTGGCGCAATAATGACCTCAGCGTCATCACACTAGCATCAGGTATAAAACCTATCCTGCATCTATCACAGGGGCATAAATCACATTATGCAATTCTCATTGGTCTAACTCATTAGACCTAACCACCTAGGTATAACTATACTAGGGGCGCACATCGCACAGGGAAGTACATTCTCCCTACCATCAACCTAAGCAGGTAAAACAACCTTCTAGGCAGAAATAACCACATTTAGAGGTATAAGACACAGGGTGCGCAAAACATGCTATATACAGTACTTTTCCTAGCACCAAAAGCATGAACACAGGGTGCGCCAAACATACTACACCGTACATTTCCTAGCACCCAAAAGCATATTAGAGTCCAGGTTGCGCCAGAACCTAAACGTCGCAGATGCCCACTACTTGCTGGGCAGCTGGGGACAAAGCAGGGCCTAAACGCTGCAGCTGGCACTAAGTGCTGCGCAGCTGGGGAAGGCACAGAGTAAGCAGGGGCTCTCACTAGCCCCTGAGACAATATCCAACGTTGGAGCCACCTAGGCTCGAAAATGACATGTCCCCCATGGAGCGCACGGGCTCCTAAAATAATGGTGGTCCAATATAGAAAAAGGGGCTTGCCCCAAAGTACTGTGGGGCGCACTGGTGCGCTCTGGGCAAACCATGCTGGGTTGGAGCCTCTCTGGCTCAAGGCAATTCTGTCCCCACATCGCTAGGGCCACCCGGGGCTCTAGAAATACAATACGGACCCTGCCCGCCTCGTTGGAGCCTTGGGGCTCAAAACATCAATCGTTGGAGCGGCCCACTGCAGACGGGGCCGCTCAGACTATGTGCCTCATCTGGCACACACAAACAGGGGAGGGCATGTTGGAGCGGCCCACTGTCAAGCGGGGCCGCTCAGCACCGGCACTAGTGCCTTCACCTCGCCCCCTCCCCCTAGGCAGCCTCACTCACCGGCTCTCTCTCTCTCTCTCTCTGCCCGGTCCCGCTTCTGGGGCCGGGACTTCCGGCACTGGCGGTCATGGCGGGGGCTCTCTCACCACATGAGAGCTCCGTCCCTGGAGGCGCCGGTCTTCGCCCGGTCCCCCATCTCGGGACCGGGACTTCTCTGGTGGAGCCTGCGAGGCTCCGGGGACAATGAAGGCACTTCCGCTTCCGTCCCGCGGCCCCGCCCACAACCAGGCGGGCCGCGGACTCGGCGGCCGTTTTTACATGCAGCTCGGGCCGCGGCGGTGATCTCTTTGGCGGGCAAAGTGCGGGGTGGGCACCCGTCATTTTTACATAACTCCATAAGCGGGGTAGGCACCCGTATCCCTCCTGAAGCACGAAGACGCAGGGTGGGCACCTGCATAGAATTAACGCAAAGGCAGCGGGGTGGGCACCCGCGAGACCAGCATTACGGGGGAATCCCTACGTCGGGATTCCCTCGGCGGCGATCGCTGCCCAGCACTGCCAAGGCCCACATGTTCCTCCTTCCTGGGGGAAAAGATAGCGCTTTTCAGGCGCTAGGTCACAAGTCCTGGAGGCATAAAGAAAGGGAGCAAAAATCTCCCAGCAAAGAGGCCTTTAGAAAGTAAGGGGCAATGGCAAAAAGAATAGTCCCAGAAGTCCTTCAGCGTCCAGGGCATCCAGGGGCTGGGCAGGGCCCAGGGAGGCAAGCCTTCCCCTGGGCCCCAGCAGCAGCACGCCCCTGGTAGATTCGAGTTAGAACAAGAACATTTTGTAAGTAGACACAGCCCCTTTTTATACACCAAATCCCTTTGTTCTGGGTTCAGGGTGAGGGGGAAAACCAGTCGCAGCTGGTTGGGGAGCACCCTTGATGTGCTCAGCCCCTCACTCTATTCATTGGCAGGGCTAGGGTCGTCAGTCGCACCGCAGGGGACGGGGCCAGCATTGTGTGTGGAAAACCCTGTCCTATTCAGGACCCAGGTGTACTCCTCCCACCCATCTAGCTGTTGATCTCCCCATTCACCACTGGGTGACTCATCCTGACTCTGGGGAATCCCTAGCCCGTCACATGACACGACCAGCCAATCACGCGACAGACACACTGCACACAGAAGTGCCCACTTCTAGAAGTGGCACTTCCACACTAGGTACATGCACGCCGCACACATCATCGCGCAGCATTCACTCCCACGAGTCCGCACATACCAAACTCGGGCCTGCACACCCCACGCATCAGGAACTACTAGGGACACATACATTCCCCATGCATTCCTATGGGAGGGCAGGCCTATCTCACCACATGCACTCAGAGTGTGCACGCACTTTACCCTGGGACACAGGGAAAGTGCGCAGAAACCAAAAATCACCACACCAAGTCACCAATAAAAAGCAAAAAGTTCAGGGGTGAACCTGCCAGAAGGGCCAAGTCCAACACGTGGGTATTGTTGTTTTTCTTGAGGGGGGCTATGGTGTTGGTGCTGTCCGAGATCCATCTATGCAGGGTTCGGGCTGCGGTGTTGGGGTCGTCGTTTTCCACAATGGTTGGGGTGGAATTGTTGAGTGAGGAGGTGAGCTGTTCGTCGTGATTTTGGTCCAGTTTCTTCGTGGGAGCAGGTGCTGGTGTCTGTGGATGGTGGGTGTTCTGAAGGTGAAGTGGACGCAACGATGGTCAGTCCATGGGAGTTCGGTGGTATGGCTGAAGGTGATGGAGTTTCCTGTAGTGCAGGGGGTGTGTCCTGCTGAGTGCTTGGGCTCGGTCACGATCTGGCGGAGTCCAATGTTGTGGAGGTTGTCCAGGAGGGATGTGGTGTTGGAGTCCAGTTGGTTGTCGAGGTGGAAGTTGAGGTCTCCCAGCAGGGTGTAGTTGGTAGATGCGATGGCCTGCGGGGAGATGATGTTCGTGATGAAGTTGGCGAAGGGTCCGCGGGGTTGGTAGGGAGGGCTCCTCGGTGGGTGGCGGTGGGGCTGGTCAGTTTCTTGAAGTGAAGGTGTTCCATCAGTTCTGTGGGCTCGTCGGGAATTGTGCTCAGGCAGAGGCTGGATTTGTGGACAATGGCGATTCCTTCTCCTGGGCTGTCCTTCCTGGAGATCTTGTATCCTTGGGGGATGGGGATGGCGATGTACGGTCCTGAGGTGGAGCTGGTCCAGGGCTCCTATTGACTTTGACATAACTTCTTTAAAATTAAATTAAATAACTAAAAATCGAGCTATTGCTATTCAGCAGCCGAAATTTCCCTGTGAAACATCACTCTACCCGCAAAATTCACACTCATTCGAAAGTTAGGAACACAGGCTTTTAGCCATGAGAGAGACCGAGAGGCGCCTAGCACACACTCAGCCCCCTAATCTGCTAACTGCTAAAAACCCATCAAACCACATACACTAAAGCCCATTCACACACCCCAATAGAAGGCGAGGTATACTGCTGACACATTCACTTTTACCATAGACAGGCCCACTGGCTCAGTTCACATCAACAACAAAGCCAAAAAGTTCAAAATATTGTCTTTCACTCAGCAATTAACAACTTCACAAAATTACATTGTCCATGTCACTTCTGATGGATAATTTTACATCTGCGCATCATGCACCAGCGAAAAAATGCATCAGTGCACATGGCTTCCCTATACAAATGGCTCTTAAATTAAAATTAACACCTAATGAATGGAAATCACAAAAAGAGAATTCAGTTGATCCAGTCATCTGCTTTTGCCTACGGTAGACTGAAATATGAAGAATAGATGTATACTTCGTCCCTGGCGACAACCCAACCTCCCCTCACTTACGGATACGGCTACCTGAACTATATTTTGAGTGGTGGGCCAGGAGAAACCCACTTATAGGCTGAATGACCAGTCGCACATCTTTAAAGCACATGGAGCCCTTTCAGTACGAGTGCTGCGGCATCACTTGACTTCCTGCCCAGTGGGGACGGGGGTTCAGGTGCGCCACGCGGGGGAGCAGGGTACGGGCCACGTGGACCAGGGGAGGCTGGTCGACTTTTTGGAGGCATGCACACCACTGATGTCTCCTGCATGCACTCACCCTCCCACTTTGCCTCCCTACCCTCACTCCCCAATCTCCCCGAAGCGCTTCTTTTGCCTGCCGAGAGAGTGCAACAAACTGTTGAAGAGGCGTCCTCTACACAATGCGGGTGTCATCAACATCTGCCCACCGCAGTCTGGTCTCTGATATTTTGTGCAGTTGATGCTAGCAGTCTGTGTACTCCACTGCGACCCCAGTGCTGCACCTTGTTTAACGTCACTGTATCTTAATGTGCTTTCTTCAACACATACTCCTCGATGTACTCCTAACTCTTTGGTTGACACTGTACTGTTAAGTTTTCAACAAATAAATGTTGCAAAAAACATGGAACGTCAAGAATATTTCTCCTACACCAAAGTAGAGGCAAGTAGACCGCCTGGTCAGAGACGTGCTCTCCCCCGGCAGCTCTGATCCCAAGTGCCACCTCTCAGGTCTGCTGGCCTCTGTAGTCTGGTTTGGTCCCCGTGCCTCTTCGTTGTTCTGTCTCTTATGTGCCCGGATCTGTCTCTGTGCCTCTTTGTTGTTCTGTCTCTTTTATGCCTGTATTGGTCTGTGCCTTATTCTGCCTACTTTTTCTGTCCCCCTCGTGCCTGGTTTCTGCCTCCTCTCTGCTCTCCTTCCCACCGCTGCTGCACCTGCGCCCCTCCTCCTTGCCGGTACCCACCTCCCAGCTGCGCTTCCCTCCCCCTCCCCTACTTAATGGTGGCCGCTGCGAGTGAGTGTGAGCAAGACCTCTGACCGCCTGGCCAGGGACCTGCTCTCCCCCCGCAGCTTCGCTCCTGAGTGCCACCGCCAGGGCTGCTGGCCGCTGTAGTCTGGTTCGGTCCCTGTGCCTCTTCTTTGTTCTGTCTCTTCTGTGTCCATATCTGTCTCTGTGCCTTTTTCTGCCTACTTTTTCTGTACCCCTCGTGCCTGTTTTCTGCCTCCTCTCTGCTCTTCCTCCTGCCGCTGCTCCCAGCGGCCCCTCCCCCCCTGCCGGTTCACGCTTCCCAGCTGCGCTTCCCTCCCCACCTACTTAATGGCAGCCACTGCGCATCGGGCACGCCGCTGGTGCACCAGTGGCAAGTCCATCTGCGCCCCTCAGCGACCCGACCGCAGCCAGCGCCAGGGACCCTGGTCCTCCTGCAATCCACAGGTATGACTCAGCTGCCCTCCTCGCTCTCAACCCCGGAAGACAACAACTGCCATAGATCGACGCCTACCACCAACCACGGCCAGTTCTCCTGACGACACTGCCGACAATCCTTCAGCATCAACCACCCCACGACTGCTGAACCGAGGCCGGACTCCCGCACCACCAAAGCCCTGACGTGCATCCTCCTCAACGTGCGCTCCCTCCACGGAGATCTGGGACCTGCTCAACACCCTCTCGCCAGATGTTGCCTTCTTCATGAAAACATGGACCAAAGCCACCTCGTCCCCCGACATCCCCGATGGATACAAGATCCAAAGAAATGCCCACCCCCACCGCCCAGGAGGAGGACTCGCCATCACACACAAGAGCTCCCTCCGATTCTCCACCTCCAGCACGAACGACCCCCTCTCCAACACAGACCACCTCCACTTGCAGATCCGAACCAACCCCAGAACCAGCGGGACCCTAGTCTACAGATCCCCCAGCCCTCGCGCCTCCTCCGCCACCACCATTGCCGACCTCGTCGCACCCCACGCCATCGCCTCCACAGACTACACTCTCATCCGAGACCTGAAGTTCCACCTCGACAACCGCAGCGACCCCGACTCCACCACCCTCCTTGACAACCTCCGACTGAAGCAGCTTGTCACCACTCCCACCCACAGAGCCGGACACACCCTCGACCCCATCTTCGCAGGAGGGACAAACATCCACTTTAGCCACACCACGCAGCCCCTCTGGACAGACCACCACTGCGTACACTTCACCTTTAACTCCACCACTGCACCCAAACCCACCCCACACCCTGTTGACAGAGGAACTGGAGCAAGATCACAGAGGAACACCTCAACACCACTCTCCTCCACGACCCCCTCCGCCACCACCAACGCCAATTCCGCAGCCAAATAACTACACCGCTGGATCACTAACTGCGCAGACAAGCTCGCACCCCTCCTCCACCCTGTCAAGCAACGCCCCCTGAAGGCCGCCTGGTTCCCCACTGACCTCCAAGAAGCCAGGCGCTCCTGCAGACGCCACAAGAAACTTTGGCGGAACAGGAAAACCACCGAAGACCAGAACAACTGCAGGAATGCCATAAATGAATACCACCAGCGCATAAGAGCCACCTGTGAGAAGTTGGCCTGGTATATGCTGTCCACTAATTAAAGTGGGCACCTTGTACCAGTCCAAACAACCCTTATTGATGATTAGGTTAAAGACAACCTTTATTGAAAGCTATCCTAGTGGTAGCTATGGAGAGCAGCCTTCAGGCTAAGTCTCGGAGGATTTTAAAGCAGCTTGTTTTACCAGATCAGAACCTCCTGAATGACCAAATGAAGGGAGAACCAAACAAGAGATATATAAAATATATGTATCTATTACTAACACTCTCTACTAACCTCTTTACGAGATTGGAGCAAAAAGCACACAATATAAAATCACTAGAACGACAGTAAATAGCACAATACACAGCGGGCTCCAGGGGGGAGACGGAACCATATACTAAGAAAGTGGTATAACAACCACGACTTAACTAGACACAGTGCCTAGAGCACTTAGAATCGCTGGGACCCCAAGGAACCACCCAAAGTAGTGACACAGGGGACCCACGGAGGACGGGTGCAGTGTGTGCACACAGGCGGGAGCTCTGTACAATCCTATGGGAAAGTCGCAGTTGGAATTTTAAAGATTAAGGACACTTCGGAGAGGACTTTAAGCAAACCCCTTGGAACATAGAAGGTTCTAAGGCAAGCACCCTTGAGAGTACCGAGATACCCGTGTTACCTATCCCAGAGGAGCCGGTTGCATAGGGGTCAAGTGGTGTCGGAAACCTTCGTCGTTTTCAATGGTGTGATGCGAAAAAGTGCTGCTGCCTGGAAGATGAAGTGTCCTGTGGGATCCAAGCCTGGATCCGAGGGGAGGAGAACCTGAAAGCAGAGGGGACAGACTCTGGGTCACTTCAGGGTGACCTGAGGCACGATAGATGAATGCCCACCGATGTCGGGTGCTTCAGGTGGGATGATGCGATGCTAGACTCTGCAGCCACGGGGACCAGGAGATGTCGACGACGACCAAAGTCCAGAGGTGAGCTGTCCCATGAAGGATGTCGAGTGCTGGGGGGTTAGTGTCCGGATTGAACACCAACAAGCCTTGGCAACTGCAACCCAATCGGGCAGAGTAAATAAGCTTTGGTGAAGACCAGCAAGGTCCTGGGGACTCTCCAAGCAACGGAGAGTCAGGGAACGTCTGGAGCAACCATGAAAGCCCACTGAAAGTCAGTTACCTTCACAAGGACCCACAGGCCAACGGACCAGGGATCACGAAGGGACCTCGGGCTGATTCACAAAATAGCAGCCCACGGAACACCCGTGGAGTGTAGGCTGGAAATCTTCGGTGGAAATACTGCTTGGGGTCAGGACTACAAGTAGCCCAAAGCACAGCCTCAGGGATCGCTGAAACGCATATGCTGCTGCAAAAGTACACGGTGCACTGGGGTTCGGGTTGCACGGTCCCCACGAGGGATACGGGTCTCACGATTGCTGAGAGAACTGATCGACCTCAGGGACGCTCGGGAACCCACCTCCTGTGTTGCAGAAATCTTCAGAGTCCTTAGGAGCTCATGAGATGCAAACCAGTCAGATGCATTAAAGGTGCCTGCCTTGCAGGGGAGTAACTCCTTTACTCCAAGGGAGATTCTTCAGTCATCCAGCATAGTGTAGATCGTCGAAGTACTTGGTTTCTGTAGCAGAGTTTAATCCAGGTAAAATCTAAAGTCCTGTAGTCCGGGGTTCCTACTTTATACCCAAGGAAGGGGTGGGACAAACTCTGGGGACCCACCTATGGGAGGGTCAGGACAGAGGGGTGGCTACATCCATGTCCTTTGTCCAGTTTCGCGCCACAGCAGGACCAAATGGCTCCTGCAACCGGTTTGAACTGGACTATGCACAGGGACACCAAATGTGCCCCCAGTGCAGACTTCAAAGCACTCTCAGAATGCACCCACCGAGCCCCAATACACTAAATCCTGTCTGGGAGGTGGTCACACCTTCCTGTGACAGGAAACCTATTGTGAAGCTTTCCCCCCTCCTCGAGCTTGGCTCAGCAGCAGGAGGGCAGACTCGTGTCTGTGGCTGGCAGCATCCATTTTGTGATACCCAGGTCGAGAAAGCTGGTACCGGGTGTACCAGTGTTTCACACAAGTCCCTCTAGAAGGGTGGAATCATACCTTCCCCGCCAGTTACTGGCGGGAAGGTACGATTCCAAGGTGTTTGACACCAAACACGATATTTTTCATGCAGCCATTTTAAAGTTAGCATTTACAGCGAGGTTATAATGCACTTAAATATATATGGTTGGCTACATCACAAACAACCCTGGAAAATAGGTTTAGAAGGCTGCAGAGGGGCTCTGCTCATGCATGGGCACCTTCTCACATAAAACCCAGCACCCTGCCTTCAGGATTGATAAGGCCTGCCATAGGGGTGACTGATAGGTTTATATGTGCAGTGATTTAGAATAGATATAGTGAACTTATATCTAGGTAAGGGGTGCATGCACCACCTTACACAGGCTGCAGTAGCAGACCTGTGGTGTCCGTTTGAATGGTCTCTCAGGGGTGGCATAATACATGCTGCAGCCCCTGGTAGACCTCTGGGGTACCTATGCCCTGGGTACATAGTATACCATATACTAGAGACTGATAAGGGTACCCCAGAATCCAATCTGGAGTGTACCTAAAGTACATGCACAACCAATTTATGGAGAAGCAGATAAACTGATTAGCAGGATCCCAGTCAGACTGGTCAAAAACCAGCAAAACACCAGGAAAAAAGTGGGGGTAACCATGCAGTCAGATTCCACCTTCCTACACCACCAAGCGGACCTTTACAAGAACAAAATCCAAACCAAAGCAAGTAACGCAAAATAACTCTTCAACGTCATACAGCAGTTCATCAAACCCCCAGCGAAGCCACAGACGTTTCACCTTCTCAGGACCTCTGCAACAAGCTCAGCTCGTACTTCCACCTGAAAATCAAGGCCCTCTATGTCAACTTCAGCGGACAGACTCCGGACACCACCCCCCTCTCCACCACAGACAACCAGCCGACCATCACTACTTGGAAACCTGCCACCACTGAAGACACCGCCACAACCATGAAGAACACCCTCTCAGGAGCCCCCACTGACCCCTGCCCTCTGCACATCTACCACAGAGCCACCGCCGCCATAGCACCCGAACTAGGCCGGACCATCAACGCCTCCCTCGAATCTGGCCTCTTCCCAGATGACTGGAACCAGGCAGAGATCAAGCCCCTCCTCAAGAAACCCTTGGCCGACCAGACGGACCTGAAAAACTACCTGCCTATCTCTCTCCTTCCCTCTGCAGCCAAAATCACCGAGAGATTCATCAACGCCCAGCTGACCACCTTCATTGAAGAGAATGCCATCCTCGACTCCTCCCAGTCTGTATTTCGTCGCAAGCACAGCACCAATACCGCCCTCCTCGCCGCCACCGATGACATCTGCATGCTACTCGACCAGGGCCACACTGCGGCCCTCATCCTTCTAGCCCTCTCTGCAGCCTTCGACACCGCCTCACACCGCACTCTTGCAGCTAGACTCCACATCGCCGGTATTCGAGGAACCGCACTTGACTGGATCCGCTCCTTTATCTCCGGCAGAACCCAAAGGATCAGACCCCCATCTTCCTCTCTGAACTTACAGAGATCAACTGTGGAGTATGCCAAGGATCCTCGCTCAGCCCCACGCTCCTCAACATCTACATGGCCCCCCTCGCCGCCTTCGTCAGACAGCATGGGCTCAGCACAGTATCTTACACCGACGACACCCAGCTCATCCTCTCTCTCACGAAGAACCCCAAAGACACCAGACTCCGCTTCCAAGAAGGAATGAAAGACGTTGCAGCCTGGATGAGCGACAGGTGCCTTAAACTTAACTCGGAGACAGAGGTCCTCGTCCTCGGCCCCTACCTCACTGTGTGGGATGGCTCCTAGTGGCCCCATGCCCTCGGAAACCCACCCACGCCGACGGACTACACCCGGAACCTCGGCATCATTCTAGACTCCTCTCTCACTTTGACCCGCCAGATCAACACCGTCCCCTCCACCTGCTTCAACTCCCTCCGCATCCCCCACAAAACCTTCAAGTGGATTCCCCCCCCCCCCCCCCCCCCCCCGAATGCAGAAAGACCGTCACCCACCCACTCATAGCCAGCAGACTGGACTACGGCAACGCCCTCTACGCCGGAATGAACAAAACCCTGCTACACGAGCTCCAAACCATCTACAGACCCAAAGAAAGCTCACAGAAGCGAAACAGTCAGTTCCTCCGGACTTACCAGTGGCCATGGAGAGTGAGTGCTGCCGCCAAAGAATAATCAACAGCTGCACCAGGGTACAGGTAGGCTGCAGGGAGCAGGCCCAGCAAGATAACACTAACTGCCCTCTCGGCTGTCCAGTGCAGGGACGCGGACTTGGAGCCACCTGGATAACGGGGAAAAAAGGGACAGGGTCACATTAAAATAATATTTTTTTTAATACATGCTTCATTTCATCCCTCAATCTTCAGCATAGGTACGCGCTACATCTGCGACCGACCACCATTGCTAAGGCTAACTATGCAAATATGAGCACAAATTGTGACGAAAACAGCTCCATCCAGTAAAAAGAATTAGTTAGCTGAAAAAATGTGTTAGGAAATAGAGTACTGTTAGAACTGGGATTTTCTAGTTGGCTGAGGTAGGTACCTTCGGCTAAATAGGGACCCTTGCTTCTAAGTCAGGGAAAGGAAGGACACCTTTTAAGATAGCCCCTGCTCACCCCCTCGGTAGCTTGGCACGAGCAGCCAGGCTTATCTTCAAGGCAAGTGCATAAAGTATTTGCAACCATGCTCACAGCAACCCAATGACGACACCACAAATGGACTCCACAAGAATTTCATTAAAAAAACAAGTAGTTTTTATTTAAAAAGAGACTGCCCGACAAATCCAACATATGCGTATTTGTAATATTCCTCCTGGCCGGTTATTTTTTTTTTTTTTTTGAAACCGTTTATTACAAGACTCAAAAATATACAAATATGGGCGTACAACCTTCCGGCCGGCCGCTAGCAATGAAAGGAGCATACGATATACATTTATAAAACACATGGTGCTGCGGCTGAGCATGCACAGGAGGTAACATCGTTGCGAGCCACACTATCCAGACCCCACTATACGGTTCCATTTTAAACTTAAAGAACAACAAATACAAACAAACCCACAAGGCAATCCTCAATCGGAAATAGCAACACGTGCTCCCCTAGAGGGGGGATCCTAGCCATCCATAGGAATCTCAAGAGGGGGGAGAGATCAGAACTAGGGCTGGGTACACCTAATGCCCAGGTACCGGGGGGATGAGTTGGCTAAGGGGACGGGGCCGGCGACGGATCAGGCAATAACGGTGGAGCACAGATTCCCCCGCGGTAGGCGTCCCAGGGGCCCCATACTTTCACCCATGTCGCAGGCTTACCTCTCGCCACATACACCACCTTTTCCCGAAACATGCACCAATCCATATGTTCCTTCCAGGCCGAGACAGTCGGGGGCCTCTGGGATCCCCACAGTTGGGCAACATCACGCTTGGCAACCATATACCCCAGAGTCACCCACCACGTCTGCGGCACCGAGTAATCGGTAGGCTCCCACACATTCAACAGGCATCTCCTCGCTTCGGGCAACAGCGCCACATGCGTGACCACTCGCAGCACCTCATGCACACCACGCCAGAACCCCTCCACCTCCGGGCACTCCCACAAGATATGCAGAAAAGTCCCCAGCGCACCACACCCACGCTTACACAAACCGTCCTCAGCATAGCCCATACGCAGGAGCTTTGGCCCCGTCATGTAGACCCTGTGGAGTATCTTGAGCTGGACGAAACGAAGGCGGGCCGGTATGGCCACCTCTTTCGGGGAGGCCACCGCGGAGATCCAGTCCTCGTCGTCCAGCTCCAGCCCATCGGCTACCCAAGCCTCACGAAGGGCAGTCAACAAGTCTGAGCGGTCGTTGATCAGTTTTTTGTAGATCAGTGAGATCGTGCTGTCAGGGACGTGTCCATCCAGCACTCTATCCTCCAGGGGGGAACACTCCGGGATGGAGGCAACGTCCGGAAAGACGGAGCCCAGCGCATGCCGGACCTGCAAATACCGAAAGTACTCGCTGCCCTGCAACTGAAATTCCGTCTGCAGCATCTCGAACGTTTTAAATCCTCCCCTCGTCCAGAAATCCCCCACTTTGCTAATGCCTATTAAGTCCCACTTCTCAAAGCCCTTCGAGGTCCACAAGGAGCCCAACCGCTCAGACGCGTATAGTGGTGACGCCCGGGTCAAACGGTCCTTCCACCCCATAGCTGCATTGGCCGCGTGCCACACTCGCACCATGACACGCGTGGGGCCCGTTAGGCGAGCGTCGGGCGCGCTAGAGTAGAGCGCTCGATTATGGTCACCACCTGGAAGTAGCATCCTATCCATTTCAAACGCCGGGTTTAAGGCGGGCCCATATAGGCCCTGATTAATCGCAGCTAGCTGGGAGGCCCAATAGTACCGTTTAATATCCGGGAGGGCAATCCCCCCGTCATACCATGGGAGCGTCAGCTTAGCCAGGGCAATACGTGGCCTCCCGTCCCAGAACAGGCGGCGCTGCAAACTCTCCACTTCGCGGAAGTAGCTCGCTGGGACGAGGTCCATAGTGTTCTACAACGCGTACAGGAAACGCGGCAGCGACATAATTTTAAACAATGCCGCCCGGCCGAGCGGCGAAAGCGGCAAACGCCGCCAGCGCGCGACATCCTCTTTCAAACGCTGGAGGGGGGGGGGGGAAAGCAAGTTCCGATCATACCGAGCCTCCGGGTCCAGAGTAATGAAGACACCCAGGTACCTAAATCCCTGCGGGGCGACCTGGATCGGACAGCCCCGCGGGAGGATAGGAGCCTCCCCGGAGAGAACATACACACACGATTTAGCCCAGTTGATGACCAGACCGGAGTTACGACCGAATGAATGCAAAACATCAACCAGTACTATGAGTGATTTACGTGGGGAAGCTAGGTACAAGAGGATGTCATCAGCGTATAGGGATACGCGGTCCTCATACTCAGGGGTCCAGCGGAGACCACGGATGGAAGGCTCCCACCGCAGCCACTCCGCCAGGGGCTCCAAGGCAAGTGCAAAGAGGAGCGGCGATAAGGGGCAGCCCTGCCGTGTGCCCCGGCCCAGCTCGAACGGAGCCGATACTCTTCCGTTCACCACCACCTGCGCCAATGGGCCCGAATACAGCAATTTGACCCAACTGATGAACCCTGGGCCAAATCCAAACTTCGCAAGCATCGCCCAGATATATGGCCATTCAAGCGTGTCAAACGCCATGGTGGCGTCTAAAGACGCCAAAATGGCCGGCTCCCGTATGAACGGGGCACGTGCGAGCACACCGTGCAAACGCCGCAGATTAAGGGCTGTGTTGCGATGGGGAATAAAGCCAGACTGGTCCTGATGAACCAAATCGCCCACCACGCCGACCAGCCGATTGGCCAGTACCTTGGCGAGAATCTTGGGCTCCGCATTCAGTAGCGAAATGGGCCGATAGGATGTAACCCGGTCCCGAGGTCTCCCCTCCTTGTGGATGACCACGATTGTAGCCAGACGCTGGTCCAGCGGGAGGGAGCCCACCGAGTGTGCCGCCAGGAACATAGCCCGGAGGTGGGGTGCCAGCGTATCCGGTCGCAACTTGTACAACTCGATAGGGAGACCATTCGGACCCATGGCCTTGCCGGAAGCGACCGAGCGTATGGCGAGGGCGATCTCGTCGGAGGTGGGAGCGGCGTCCAACGACACCCTGTCATCCCCGGAAAGGGACGGCAGCGCGATATCACTGAGCAGGGCACGGGAATCCTCTTCCGAGCAGGGAGACACCGGGGAATACACCCCACGGAAATAATCCGCGAAACAGGAGACGATTTCTTCTGGCTCAGTTACACACACACCATCCGTTTTCTCAATCAGCGGGACCACACGATTCGCTCTCTCTTTTTTGTCCAACCACGCTATAAGTTTACCAGCCTTATCACCCACATCATACAGTCGCCCCTGTTGCTCTCTACTGAGGCCCCTGGCCGCCTCCGTGACGAGGGCCCTATAGGCCGCTTGCTTGAGTTGGAGGACATGTAATGCGGCATCCGTCACCCCACCTTCTAAATTACCCTCCAACTCGGCTATTTCAGCCTCCATCCGGGTCACCTCCTCCCGCTCGCGCCTCCGGGCGTGGGAAATAAGGGATAGGGCCTCCCCTCGGAGTACTGTCTTGAAGGCCTCCCATAGCGGTACAGCCGAAGGCACGGACCCCACATTCTCATCAAAATAGCGCTGAAGGGATTTAATCAATTCAGCGCGAATGGTGGGGTCGCGCAGGTACCAAGGATTGATTGGGACCACCCTACCCTCACCCCTCGGAAAGACATCAAAGTGCAGTAGGAGCGGGGAGTGGTCCGAAATACCCCGTGGCAAATGGCACACCTCTCCCACCCTCCCAACATAGGCCGCCGGGACAAGGACATAGTCTAGTCGTGAGAGACTACCATGGGCTCCCGAGTGGAAAGTGTACTGCAGCTGCGTGGGGTGTTTTAAACGCCAGCAGTCCACTAATCCAAATGTATCCAAGAGGCCGGGTAGCCACGCCTGTGCCCGGGGGAGGTCCCTAGGGGGGTGACGATCCACAGTCCCAGATACCACCGCATTAAAAACCCCCCCACAACTAAAAGCCCCCCCGGAAGGCCAAGGAGAAGGCGCCCAAGGTCCGCAAAGATGGTCGACTGCAGCCCCGGTGGGATGTATACTGACACAAAGACAACCACTTTGCCCTCCAGTCTTCCCACCAAGACCGTGTAACGTCCCCGGTCATCGTGGAGCACCTCATCAATCTCCAACGGGAGCGAGTTCTTCACCATGATGCCCACACCCCTTGAGCCAGACGTGAAGCCCGAGTGAGCCACTAGGCGATAGCCACGCCGATTCATGGCGCAGAAGGAGGGCGCAGAAGGAGTTGCCAATGAGGTGTGTCTCCTGCAGAAAGACTACATCGGGCGAGATTCGCTTCAAAAACTGCAGGACCACACCTCGTTTGATCCTGTCCCCCAGTCCATTCACATTCCAAGACAACAAAGTTAATTCCCTACCCCCCATCATATACAGAAGCCATCATTCGTCCCCCGGAGAGCACTTTAGAACTAACACAAAAATACGTTTGCCTTGTGATAAAAACGAACAACACCCCATCCCTACCCACCCACCCCAACAGAACTCCCCCCTCCCTGCACCCCTGCATGAGCCCGAACAGCCCCCCCAACGTGCAGTGTGCCTGTCGCCCCATATGTAGTTAGACTAACTAGACCCCCTAGAGGAGGAGGGAGAACCCCCAATAGACCCAACACAACCTCCATAGGAGGGGAACTTACAAAAACTGACGCAGAATCGAAAGTGGCATCATTTTCGTCCAGAGTGAGGCCCAATATTAGACCCTCAGTCCCGATCCAGCGTGCCGTCTCCCCCCGCCGCCCCCCCACCACCCCCCGATCACGATCCCCGGGCAGAGTATCCAGCCAGTCCCCGGCCGCTTCGGGACGATCAAAGAAGTGCGTGCGACCATCCACCTCCACTCGCAGCTTGGCTGGGAAGAGCATGGCGTATTTGAGGTTTAGGTCCCGAAGACGGCGTTTGACGCCTAGGAAGCTCAGTCTCTGCTTCTGGACCGCTGGGGTGAAATCAGGATAAAAATTAACCTCCATATTGTCAAGCTTGACCGGTCCATGCAGTCTGGAGGTTTGCAGGATAGCGTCTCTGTCCCGAAAATTGAAAATCCGGGCGATGAGAGGTCTCGGAGGGGCTCCGACCTTCGGCCTTCCCCCGGGAACCCTGTGGGCCCTCTCCACAGCGAAGAGTTTGCTCAGCCCCCGTGGCTGGAGATGGGTAGCAATCAGGTCCTCCACAAAGAGATCCGCCGCCGCCTCCTCGCGTCCCTCGGGCACCCCGATAATGCGGATGTTGTTCCTCCGTGCCCGACTCTCGGAGTCCTCCAGGCGTCGATCCATAAGCGCACTCGCCTGACTAAGCCGGCGCACCTCTGTTTGCAAGGCCGCCACATCTGTCGTTAGGCCCGATGCGGTGTGGGCCAAAGAATCTACTCGGTCGTTGGTTTTGGAAAGATCGGCCCTCACCAGGCCAACATCCACGAGGACCGAGTCGATCTTCTGCGCCAGTGTATCAAACCGCTGGCCCACCGAGGCCTTCATCTCGGCAATGGCGCCCATGACATCTCGCAGAGTCAGATCTGCGGGCAGGTCTGGGGCATCAGGAGGGCTCTCAGGGGACTTGCGCGGTCCATCGGAAGATCCCTTCTGGAGGGTATAGCGGTCCATACTGTTGGCCTGATGGACGGCGCCACGCCGGGTCGATTTGGTCTTTGCCCGGTCTCCATCTTGTTTCGTGGCCATGGCCACCAGTCTCCCAGTCGCACCAGACACGTCGTGTAGGGCAGGAAAGCAGGGCCACGAGCTCCGGGGGGGGCCCCCTCAGAGCAGCGGGGTGGATCACAGCCTGCAGGCAGGCAGGGTCTCCCAGCAAGGCCACACCAACACCAAGGGCTCCGCGACCCAACCTCGCAGAGACGACAAGGGGGTGTGAAAGCGAAAGTGCGGGGTACGCGAGTCGCCAGGCCCTGCCTGCCGCTGTTGTTCACTTTGTCACTGGATCACCCCACAGCGCAAATCCGGGGTCCGGCGAGGGGAAGGCCGCAAACCTCAATCGGTGCTCACTCCGGTGTCCGAGGTCCGATTCGGAAGCGGGAAACGGGTGCCACCTCAGCTCAGGTTCACCAACATAGTCCCCTCATCCAGGGCAGGATAATTTCAGGATAATCGTAGGAGGTTGCGGAGGTCCTCGGGAGCCTCGCACCTACGCGGCCATCTTGGTTGCGCGCTAGGCTCCTCCTCTCCTGGCCGGTTATTAAGCCAGCCAGCCCTTGTAGGTTCTGGCGGAATTAATGAGCAATTCTAGATGATCCAATGCAGACCTAATGCAATGCTATGCAGTTCGAAAAGTAAGAATCAGGCCGCAATGTAAACATAATGCAGTTTGTTATGCAACGATCAAGCAGTTCGTAATGCCAAAATAATGCAATGCGTAAAACAACAATCAGGCAGTTCGTAATCCCAAAAAACTATGCAATACGTAATGCACTCCAGCACCGATCACGGTGCTTTAGACGGTCTCTCTGCCACTCGTACTGGCTCGCGGTCAGCTTCCACCAACATATGCCCCCAACAGGGGTATGGTGTCAACCAAAGTGCAGCTCCACACTCCGGCCCCAGTACTGCCACTCCTCGGCAAGTACGGGCCGCAATACGAGCTTGGGCAGAGGCTCGCGCTGCAAGAATGGGAGAGACCAAGAGAGTCTCTCTCTGAGCCCGGACCCCGCCCCAGGCGGCGACACACGTTACTTGGGGGGGTTGCGACCTCGCTCTCCTCTCCTCCTATCGCGACTTGGGCCTCCGATGGGACTTGGTTGATTCCAGGCAGTGGAACTCGGGTCCTCCCCCGACGGAGTTGTTTCGTGGTCCCGCTTCTGGCAACAGCGGGCTCGGGCCGGCGGCACAGCTCCTCTGGGGATGCCGGTCCGGGCCGATGGCGATAACGAAGATCACACTGCAACAGGGCACACGCACCCAGCGTCGCTGAGACTCTGTTGTACTCTTACATGAAGTAGACGCTGTTAGCCGTGTAAGATCTTTTAGTACCTTTATTCCAGTTGTACAGCAAGATGGCTCACAGGTACATCAAACAGGTAGTACAGGTAACAGGATAAGGTAATGTAGGTTAGCCCAGTAGTCAGTCCTTGGTAACATGTCACAGCAAACACCTTTGTGGTATCAAACCCCACCAGGAGCAGCCTGCCTGCTGCTCAGCCCATCTGTAACTGTCATCTCTCACCCAGTCAGACTCCCAACGTTCTATGCATCACAGCATTCTCAACATTCTACTCCAAACACACGCTGTGGCTGAACAGCAGGAGAACTGGGAAACTGCAAGATATGAAAATACTATGCAGGGCATAACATATCCCCCTTCTTTTAAAATGAAAAACAAAAGTGACATTTGTACCATGGAAATGCAACAATGCAATATGAGCAAGCCATACACAAAAGAAAATACACTTGTAATAAAATGAATACAATAGATTGAGACAATAAGTAGCGTATAGCAAAAGGGGAACAAACCCGCACAAAGCACATATTGCCAAGTCTCAAACATAGCAAAATTACCCAAGAAAAGAATGAATCAAAACCAGTGATGTGCAAATAAGAACATCACGAGAGATAATGAACCATTCAAAGTAGAGAACGGATAATATACAACAATTGTAAAAATTGAGTACAACAACCCATCCTCTCCCAAAAACAAAAATGAGAAAGTGTCATTGCGTTAGACAAAAGGTAACCACCTTGCCACTGTATTTGAGTCTAACTCCCATGCATGCACATCCTGAGTAGGAATGACCTTGAAAAGCATGGGACCCATCCGACACATACCAACTCTATAGTACAATCCCTAAAGAAAGGGAACAAATGAAAAGCAAAGTTCCTAGCATAGGAAACTCACCTACATTGTGAAGATGACAAAAAGCAAACCTTCACTCCTCTTGTGAGGTACAAAAACTCGGGATTATGACCCTAAAAACCACCCTAATGAAAGGGTCTAAGACTATAACAATGAATATGGGACCACATAACTAAAAGATACACCCTGTGTAGGGGAACCGTACCCATAAATCTAAACCAACCCAGAGAGGGTAAAATGTAACGTTAACTGGTGGAAACCAAGAAAACATGACCCGCGTCCGGGTTACCATAAGAAACTAATCTGTAAACCTTGAATGGGAACAATACCCATAAACTCACCTTAGTAAAGGCTGCGTGTAACGCACTATGGAAAGGGGCTCGTACCCAGACCATGACCATCCCTATAAAATGGGAACTGTGAGTAGAAATCTCACTCACCAACTCGCCTCAATAAAAAGGCTGCGTGAACCGCTTAATGTGTAACAAGACCACATACCCACCCCAGAGCAGGGGTTCCAATAACTCTAAATGGGAAGGAACTAGAACCAAACCCATACCTAAAATAAGGGAACGTGTAAACACAGCCCATTAAAGACACTAAGAGGGCAACCTGTGGAATTTGAACCACTGAGGACTAGACACCTCAACTTTACACTCACTAACAAAATCAGGCATACGTGTAGCCTCTGCCCAATAACACTAATAGGGCATCCCTTGCCTAAGGGCACTATACTGTGTGATGAGCACACACCAAACTCGATCCCTGTAACTAGGGAAAAACCTGTGATAACCACCCCGACAAAAGATGTCCAACCCATATGTAGGGAAACGAAAACTGTGGCATATCACTACACTAAATAACATTCCATAAAACTTGCAAGTACACTAGATGGAATACATCCATTGTGAAAACAATTTGATGGACCAAACACTGTTCAAAAACAAGACATGTTGAAAATTTTGACTTAGCTCCACAACACAATTTTGACATTGCCCCAACACCTTGCACAAATTTTGACTTTGCCACAACACCTTGCACAAAAGAACATAAGGCAGCTTGAATACGATATAGGTGCATGTAATTGAACAAGAACCATAAGCACCAAACATCTAGTTGACAGAACACTATTACTAAAGATTCTGACTGCCATAAATATAATTACGTGAAAACAAAACTTCGTGCCATCCATGTCCAAACGACGAAAAAAAAACCCGTTATCCAAAGATTCCAGGAGGCGACATCGCACGTTAACACCAGCGTTAATAGCTTAGTCCCGCAACGGAAGTCCAGACAGAATGACGCATTCAAAAAAAACTTTAATGACTAATGCCCCAAAAGACAGGGACGTGGTTGGCTTTAGACGTGGTTGGCGCAATATGTGGATGTCAAATAGAAAATGTTCATGTCACAAAATGGCGGCACGTTTTCCACGCCGAGTCGAGTGGCTCACGGCACGCTCTGTGTGCCAAACGTCCACAACAAGGAGTGCAAGACCAGGAAGACGTCATAGAAGACGCAAGAAGCCGCGATCATCTTCGTGAAGGTAGGCTTTCACGCGCCAAGCAGAACTCGTGCTACGTTTAATTTTTTTTTGAAAATCGCAAAAAACGGTTGAGACTCACCGCGACCTTAAGGCCTCTGGACGGCTTCCAAAGACCATAAAAAGAAAAAAAACTAAGTCTCACCAGCCGCTCCATGCTCTTAGCTACTCCCAATGAGAAACTCGTACTTGTCCATAACTTGTAAGTGATAGTGCACATCACTTACTCTCCTTCGTGTGAATACTCCACGATTGTAGATCAATGAGGCATGTACAAAACGTAATTTCAGGCACATCTAAACCGCCTCCCATGTAGACTTGACTTGCGCTGTATCCAAAGTAAACTGTAAATTGAAAGTCAGTCTTTAAGCACCTCCAAAGTAGCGCCAACACCAGGCATCATCAAAATATGGTGCTAAACAACAGTCCAAGTTTGTCTTGATCTTTGCTGCGCCTAAGTACTTGTAGACAAATAGTTCCAAGACATTAACTTTCCTTTTAGGCGCAGATCTTGTGGGTGTACGCACAACCACACTGTACAGCACTCTGTTGCTGGGGCTGTCCGAAGTGCAGGACACTGGTGGGGTTGCGAAGAGTGCTGTGCCACTTTCTTTTGTTGCTTGTGTCATCTTGAGTTACTTCTTTTGTTGCGTTGTTAGAAATTTCTTCTTCTTGTTCCTAGATCATCTCCAAGGCCATGTAGGGCAGTGAGTAAGTCTCCAACTCTCGCTCGTCGCCAAAAATATGTTGTACTCTTACATGAAGTAGACGCTGTTAGCCGTGTAAGATCTTTTAGTACCTTTATTCCAGTTGTACAGCAAGATGGTTCACAGGTACATCAAACAGGTAGTACAGGTAACAGGATAAGGTAATGTAGGTTAGCCCAGTAGTCAGTCCTTGGTAACATGTCACAGCAAACACCTTTGTGGTATCAAACCCCACCAGGAGCAGCCTGCCTGCTGCTCAGCCCATCTGTAACTGTCATCTCTCACCCAGTCAGACTCCCAACGTTCTATGCATCACAGCATTCTCAACATTCTACTCCAAACACACGCTGTGGCTGAACAGCAGGAGAACTGGGAAACTGCAAGATATGAAAATACTATGCAGGGCATAACAGACTCACTTAAGCTTCGGGTGTGCACAATCACAGGGCAATCCTCACGAAGGTCTCAGGCTGCATGAGGCACACGCACAGTGTCGCTGAGACTTGCATGGACTCGAGGTGCCCACGATCACAGGGCAATTCTCAAGAAGGTCTCAGGCTGCACAAAGCACACGCACACAGCGTCGCTGAGACTTGCTTGGACTCCAGGTGCCCACGATCACAGGGCAATTCTTACGAGGGTCTCAGGCTGCAAAGAGCACACGCACACAGCGTCGCTGAGACACACGTGGAAACTTTTGTGTTCCTGAGTTTCCATAACAGGGAGCCAGCTCTCCTCGGGCTCTTGGGGATAAGTTACTTCAGGACACAGCACATAGCAAAGTCCTTTCAAGAAGGGGGACACAGCACACAGCAAAGTCCCTTTAGCCTCTCCTTGGTTAAATCAGCAAACTGCAGGCCAGCCCCATAACACACAGCAAGGGGCAGTCCTTTCCTTCAGTCTCCTCAGCTGTTTCTTCCTTGGCAGAGGTTCCTCTTGACCACGAAGTAGTTTAAGTCCTTTACAGTCTTGAACAGTTCCATTCCTGTTGAGTCTTGCTCAATTCCATTCCTGTTCAGTCTTGCTCAGTTCCATTCCAAAGTCCAGGGGTTTCAGCTCTCATAGTTATACCCCTAAATGTCTTTGAAGTCTTTGTGTTCGGGGGGGGGGGGGGGGGGGGGGGGGGGGGAATGGCCCCTCTCCAAACCAGTTCTGGGTTTCTCCCTGCCAGTGAAACCTTCTTCCTTTGATAGTGGGGGTCTGGATCCTTGATCACTCAGCAGGAGATGGAGCCATTGTTTTATGACGGCAGCCCAGGTCTCTACATCTCCAGGGGCTACTCCTCCCCCCTACACTCCAGATGCAGGTCAGCCTGTTGCTGTCTCACCTCCTTCCTTGGGTCAAGACAATCCCCAGAGCCTATCACATTCAAATCCAGACAGTGAATCCACAACCAGGCAGAGACACACACACACACACACACACACACACACACACACGTTAGAGCACAAAAACCCAGTCAATTCTAAAAGAGTGGTTTCTAAACACAATGCAGAAACCAACTTCACAAAAAGATGTATTATTAAATTGCGAGTTCAGGCACACTAAACTTCACCTCTCCATCTTAAGCCTTTGCGAAGATAGGCTGGAAACATTTTACACAGCCTCCCCATTCTGTCCTATGTGCAAGATGGCCTTTTAACAGTGAAAAACGAAATGGGGAGTATTCCACTATTAGGACATGGTACACACCTAAGTACATGTCCTACCTTTCACGTACACTGCACCCTGCCCAGGGGGTACCTTAGACCTACCATGGGGTGTCTGATGTGCATAGAAAGGGAAGGGTAAGGCCTGGCAATTGGGTGCACTTGTCAGGACAACATGGCAGTTTAACAACCTGTGCGCAGGCACTGCAGTGGCAGGCCTGAGTTCTCTCTTTAAGGCTACTTGTGTGGGTGGCACAATTCGTGCTGCAGGCCCACTAGTAGCATTTGCATTACTAGCCCTGGCATACATAGTGCACTTTACTAGGGACTTTACAAGTAAGGCAAACATACCAATCATGGACAACCAATTACCATTACACTTTACACAGGGAGCACTTGCACTTTGACACTGATCAGCAGTGGCAAAGTGCACAAAGCATCTATGTTGGCAACACCATGTCAGAAAAAAGGTCTAGGGGGGGGGGAAAGCAAAACGTTTAGTGAACTTTAGCCGAAAAGGGCCAAGTCCAACAAGTACCATTTGCCATTCCCGACTTTGACAATTAACCCTTTCCATGCGTGCGTCGGCCAACGGCCGTCGCAACACTACCTCTGTAGTGCTGCGAACGTCCGTTGGCCGACGCGGCCCCGCCTGCGCACGGAAACGCCCGCACCGCGGCAGATTTTCCGCCGCAGTATACGGGTTAAGAATTAATTAAACCTCTTCAGTATTACCGTGTTGAAATGCTCAACACACGTCACATTATAGCTCAGGATGATGTGTTAGTACGATTAGTTACAGGTAAGAGAAGTGCGTTACCGCCATTTGAATGAACAAACTCTCACACACTGTGCATCTGCAGCATTGGATTGATGTGGGATCGTTTTTAAACATTTGAGCTGCCTCAGAGGGACAGCCCAAAAGAATAATATATTTCGGAACATTTATACAACCTAGGGCTGAAGAATTTAGGGAAAGAATAGTAGGAACAGTACAAATGAGTTAAAATATTAAATGGAAATATCCTATTTTTTTTCTCTAGATATGCCGACAAGAATCATAGGCATCTCATGGTCTTACTCAATTTTCTAGTTCCGTAAATAACTCGCCACCATTTTTTAATTAAATGCTGCTGAATAACTTGAACCAACTCAACCTCGACAAGTATTCACATGGAACTCACTTTTAGAAAAGTTTTTTGTTCACAGATCTTTCTGTATAGAATGAATCAGTTAAACAATATGTGTAATTACATTAATGATACTCTCGAGTAGGGAAAAGAAGATTCCAGAGCAGCCAGTAATGATAAACAACTACGGTTCAGCTGAACAGAGTTTATTAAACAAGGATTTTTGTTAGACAAACAGATGTGAGTGTTTCTCAAAGGAAAAAAGAGGAGTAAGTATACCTCAAATAAAAAGACAAACCAAAACCGAATTTAAAGACTAGAAAGTCAAGTGCAATGTGTACATATTCACAATTGGTTGTATTGGTTGCTTTATAACAAAAGACAGCATTTTTATATTCAGTAGAATTAGAGACACAGGGAATCAATCATTGTATCACAGTTCCTAGAGACAGTCTGTCTTTGTACATATGTCGACGATGTTTCGACCCTTGGCAGAATAAAAGGGTCTCACCAGGACTGAAATTGCCTGGGGTTGGCTGAGGTATTGGAGGCCCAGTCTGTGAGGGTAGGGCCACTAAACGTAGTGTGAACAATTGAGAACAATTAATCAATATCTGGGATAAGGCTAGTTGGGGAGGCAGTCCCCTTCTGAGTCCCTTAAAAGGTGAGGAGCATCTGCAATGGGCTCTCTTCAGACAACAAATGGTCTTGTGCGGGTGATGTAGATAGCAAAGCAGTGAGCTATCAGCACAAAGGCAACCTTATTGGGCAAAATAACTCTTCAAAACAAACCGCTGTGCGGTTCTGTTTGCGCCGGATGACATGGCTTAACTTGAACAACTCGTGCTCCCCTTTCGATGCCTTGAGATCTAGTTACTATAGACAACAAAAGGTCCCTAGGAGCGAGTAAAAATAGAGAAGGGAATCAATAAGGACCCAATCAGTGCTTATTTTTAAAGACTTGTCCAGCCGGACAGTGGTCATAAATTTTACTGATATAGTAATTATGCAACAGTTACAAAGAGAATTCGCAAAGTTGGACACAAGCCTGCGTTCCGTACAAATAATGGAGAAAACATAAACAACAAACAGGGTTCAGGCAAAAAAATGTTTGTTACAATTGTAAGGGGATGGAAAGTAAACTTAACAAACATTACATAGAGCACCCTTATGTATAAGGCATAGTATAGTTAGGTACATATAGGGTGTGTACAAGTGTCGACGGCGTTTCGATCCTACACACGCAATATTAGGATCATCATCAGGACAACATTAATAAGGCCTGTACAATTTAACCTGAGTAACATAATTGAAGAAGGGAAAAGGGAGAAAAGGAGAAAAAACAATAAATACACATGATTAAAATCAGTAACCAATTATTACAAGGAAAATTCTGACTAGGCACACTGTAAGTCTTCTTTTGTCAGAGGACAGAATTATCACTGTCGAAGGTCAAGGGAATAGGTGAGTGAGAATAGACAAAAAGAAATTATGAGAAGGACAGTACCGGTGGAAAATTCGTAATTCTGTCAAGGTGATAAGGGTCGGTAACCTGCCTTAAAAAAGGGGGGTGGAAGAAGGCGTAATAGAACATGCCGAGTAGGAGAGTGCAATAGACTATGGACTGAAGGTGAAGTAATACGAATAGCTGGATGAATATCAGACTGGTGAACGAAGGGGAGGGTGACGAAGTGAGACGGCGAATGCAAGATCAATAAAGGAGTGAAAACGGAAGAATTGGCAACAAGTGCGTGCTAAAAACCGTTAATGTACCGGCGTGCACGGAACAACCAAGCTGGGGTGAGAACCGAAACTTACCGGGATCATACGGGAGAAAGCATAAACCGCGATCCGGGTCATGAAGGAGGGATGGATGGAATTAGAAGTACGATGGAGAAGGAGGCAACCACAAGACTTGGGAGGTCGTGTGGAAGGGGCTCGCTGCAGGCCGCGTTAACACACTACAGGAGGGAAGGCATGGGTTAGAAGGAGGAAAGGAGGGGAAGGGAAGCGTGAGGATGTGTGGGGCGATCGCACTCACCGTGAACAGGAAATAAGGGAATCCAGAATTAGTACGCGACGGATACAAACAATTGCCAGCAGTCGGCAAGGTCCGCGACTGGTGGAGACAGCTTCAAGGGGATTATCCCGATCCGCGGCAATGCGCTGCAGGAGGGAACGGAGAGGTTAAGGAAGGGAGGTGCGGGAGTGAGAGAGTCAAGGGCTTGGGAGTGTGCGGTAGGACTCACCGTTCGCGGGGTGATTTCCGGAATCCGGCAGTGCGGGAGCAAGGTCCGGTGATACGGCTGCTGCCGTTGGTGCAGATGGGTGCATGTGATAAGGGCGAAGAGTGAAGCGCTGATTGGATAACTCTGGCAGAAGATTGAAAATAGAGATAGGACCACAAGGACAGAAGGAAGGACGCCATATTGGGTAGGGATAACCCTGGCAGAATAATGAGAATAGAGAAGGGACTGGAAGGACAATTGGAAGTGCGGCATATTAGGTATGGTGACATGGGAAAAGGGTTGGGAAAGAGGTGATTTAAGGTAGTGAAATAATAGTCTTTTTGCACACTGTAGGACTTCTTGTGTGCGAAAGTACTAGGTGATATTTAGAAGTAAAAAATAGAGAATAGTAAGACAAAAAGGTAACCCAGCATAGAGCAAGAAGCATGGAATTGGGAAGAGTTATACAGAAGTTTTCAAGGCACTCGAAGAAAACTGATATGCAAATCAAATACTGGTGGACCAATCCTCGTGTCTGTTTAATCCGGAATTGAAACTGTCAGTCTTCAGAATCCATTTTAATTCTTCTCTGTTTAGTGTCTTTATCATATCGCCTCCTCTTGGGGGCAGATTTACAGCAACAATGACTGTCCATCGAATTTCATCTTCAGAGTGTTTCTTTTCTAGAAAATGCTCAACCAATGGCGCTGTGAGGATTTTGCATCTAATTCTACTGCGATGCTGGGAGATGCGTAGACGAATCTTTTGTGTAGTCTGGCCAATGTAAATCTTATTACAGGGACAGAAGATTGCATAAACAACATTTGTGGAATTACAGTTGGTGAATGTTTTTAGTTCATTTCTGATGTTGCCAAAAACAAAGACTTTACACTCAATGGTCAATGCACAGACCACACAATTGCCACATTTGGCATGCCCTTTCAATGGTGGGAGGGACCAGATATCATTGAGAGTGGTGGCACTTTTTTTGTTGGTAGTAATGGGTAAGGCTGCACGAACAAGGTGGTCCTTAATATTCTTATTGTTCTTGAATGCGAATAGCGGGCGTTCCAGGTGGAGGTTGCCAGCATTCAAAACTGACCAGTTATTCAGGATACTTTTACGGATCGAGTTAGACACTGTGGAGAAGGTGGTGACGCACACCAGTCTGTTTGTTTCGGACTTGGGTTTGGGTTCAAGGAGAGTTTCGCGCGGGCAGTACCAAGCACGTTTCATGGAGTTCCGTATTAGTCTTTTGGGGTAGCCTCTTGTGGATAGTTTGGCAGAGAGTATTTTGGCTTCATAGAAGTAGTCCTCTTTTAAAGAACAATTTCTACGAATTCTCAAAAACTGCGAGAAGGGGAGAGAGTCTTTTAAGGCACGGGGGTGACTACTCTTATAGCTTAACAGGGTGTTCCTTTCCGTGGGTTTGCGGAAAAGACCTGTGACAAGAACTCCATCGATATGCTTAATCGTGAGGTCAAGAAAAGGGATGGATTCCCTTTGGTGACTCAATGTAAATTTAAGGCCACCACAGTTGTTATTGAGCCAATGAAGGAACGAGGTGAGTAGACTTTCATTTGCTTGCCATATCATGAAGATTTTGCTAACAGACCGGATTTTGGTTCCATGTTCAGCATTCCATTGCACTTGGGTGAGGTCATGTTATATAAAAATTGTAATAAGAAAATAACTATTTTTGCAGTAAATATAATGTATTGTGGCAGACTAATATTAATATTGGTTCTGAACCATACAGGTGGCAACTGTGCTAGCACAGTGCTTGAAATGGAAATATAGAACTGCTAGTACTCACCATTAGAATACCTGCTTCTTACCGAGAACTGTCGGTATTCTACCGTTCAAAGTAATGCACCACTGCAGAGAAGTGCATGTACTCTACTTTTCAACTTTAAGTGTACATATAACTCAGTACCTGCCCATTTAAAAGCACTCCACTAGCAGGCATCCAATAATGGTCGTTAAATAACAGAACAGCTATTTGCCAACAATTGTCACATCACTATAAACATGACATTGCAATAATAAACAATCGGAAAAACACTCCGCAAACGGAAAAGCCTGCATGAATTTTTTACCTTTGAAAAAAAGAAATGTAATGAGCAAATAAATAAGTGAAACCACAATAAAGCAGTGTTTTATTAGAGGACAGAAGGACTTGAATAACATAAAAAAATTATATGAAGATAAATCTACTACACAAACTCAGTTTTTAGGTGGAGCCTACCAGACAGTGCGGTCTGGTTTGTGAAACACATTGTGAGATTACCAGGAACTTAGAGGAGTTTAGAGCCTGCCCACTGGTAGGCTTTGTTACTTGGATTTAGTTGCTTCTTGTTTGATGGTTATCCTTGTCCAACTTGTGTTTGTCCCTCCTCTTCAGCATAGTCTTGGTCATTCTTTTTTAGGTCTCGCCTAGATCGCAGCACATGCGCTGCACGCTCTGCGAGATCTATTGTCGCCGAGTCGATTTCGGAAGTGGAGTGGAAGCTCCACCCATGCTTTCGATTGGCGCGCGTTGTCCTCTATGGTAAACGCTGGCCTCTGATTGAAAGTGAGGATTTTTGGTGACCGCCCTTTCTCCTTTAGGCCCCGCCCACCCGGACTGGATCGTTTGCTTGCGGCTTGAGACTGTCTCCTTTTATTAGTGGGTGAGCACTTATTTTTTTACATTCGCGCGATGGCTTGTTGAATGTGGCCATTTTGCTGCCATTTTCACCAGCGTGTCTGCCACAAAGAAGGACTAAATAAAATGATGATGTTTATTACATGCCTCGATTAAACGTTTTAGTAGAACAACTCATGGTTTTCCATATTTTGCACACAAAGTACGTCATGTATATATATATGTTCACACATACAAAGTCACACTAAATGCATCAGAAAAATGAGAGTCAAGCAAAATAGCCATGTAAAAAATAGTAATATATAACGTTGCCTGCCCCTTCCATTTCATTTTATGTACTAGCATTTCTTTTATTTTATCCTTTTTATAAAATAATGCGCGTTTTGTGCCTTTAGAGGTGTGTTTTATTGATAAGAATTGCTTTTCAGTTGTTAATTTTTACATTCAGATCACTTTCTTTGTGCAAGAGAAGTTCAGCGAACACGTCCTCACATGTCAGAAAAGAAGCAAATGAAATGAGGGATGCAGAAACCGCGACTTCAAACACTGCTGATGAGCGGCGCATTCACATCTGACTGTTATTTGATATCAGATTTCCTATACTCTGTATACACATGGAAACACGATCTTGTGACTGGAGGTCAGGTGTAATATATTCTTCCCACAGCCCTTTAGCACACTCTTCCCACAGCCCTTTAGCACACTAACAGCCTGCTGTAGCAAGAGCTACAAGGAAGGTGTTAGTGCGCGTCCCTTTGTGAAACGCTCTCGGTCATTCATCCGCCATCCTGTGGGGATTTGATTTGCGGGCGCCCCGCTGACTGACGCTTAAAATGAGACGGCGTAGAATGAGGTCTGCGGGTAACACCCTCATTCTTGTGCAATCTGTCCACCTGTTTGCCAATACAGACGAACAATCACTGGAGTAAACACTTCTGTGTACTCCGCACCAGGCTACAAAGCAGAGCGAGAGACAGCAGGAACCGAGCAAGACAAAGGGTGGCTGCAAACACAAGTCAGGACAGGATAGCTGATCAGAGAGACAATGCTATCTATCCTGTCAACAAATAGGAAAGTGAAACAATATCCAGAACCATTTATAATTACATCACAATAAGGGGGTGAGGAGGCGGCGGGGTGGGGAAGGAGGCGGTTAGAAATGATGCAGCAGGTGCAGTGGGGCCAGGACCCCAGACTGTGGAATGCCCACTGAAGATCAAATATTGCGCCCTTTTACAACCCACTAAGGGGATAGCGGCCTATTTTCCTTTGTTTGTATTAGGGCCTGTTGCAATCTAGCTACGCCACAGATCGCAGTTTAGTCATACTACAATGCTTTATGTCCTTACATTTTACGTTTGTCATGCTTTACTCGAGCAGAAGCGAATTCCAAAGTGAAGGGGAACCAAAATCCAAGGCTAGGGGAGCGGTCTATTGGGTCTGTTAATAGTAATAGTTTTCATCCAAATGTTTTTTCAGTCATGCCGACATCTATGGGGTGTGGTATTTACCATCTGTAGCTCTGTGACGCTCACCTTCTGTGATCAGCGGCCATCCATCGTGGGAACAAGCATTTTCAATGCAATAGGTCTCGCATTAGAGAGAGTTTGAGCTGTTGGTATAGTAAACAACACTGCCTTTAATTTATGTGTTTTGAAAACCTGCAAGCGGACCATAAACACGGACTTTGTACTTATAGTCCTGGCTTACATGAAGCAAGGATGGCAATAAAAAAGGCACAGTTACTGCCAGCCTTGCTTCTCGTAAGCAATGACTATTAAGTGCAAAGTGTGTGTTTACGGTCCCCTTGCAGGTTTTCAAAACACAAATAAAAGGCGTCGTCATTTGCAATGCCATAGGCCAAACTCTTGCAAATGCGAGACCGATTGCATTGCAAATGCTCGTTACTGACTTGTGTCTTTGAACTGCCTTCTTTAAATGAACTATTTTTATTTTTGGTTAAGTACTTTTCAGAGAGCAGGTGTGTGCAGTTCTCTCCCTCTTGTATTTCTCTCACCGCTCCCAAAATACTCCTCTGTGCTCTGGGTGCTTGCTCTCGCCCATGAGCTTCCTCGCCTGCGTTCTGTATTTGCCTCCATAGCTTTTCCCCTGCCAATTGTTGCAGTCTCACTCGTGCTTCTCCCCCTGCGCTACCAAATGTTTGCCTGGATGAAGACCCCAGATGATTTGTTGTAGTGGGCTAAACGTCTACATTTCATGGGCCTACCCACATCAGTAATTGTTGAATATTCTAACTTAAATGCTCAAATCATTGTGTTTATAATTGTTTCAATCTTATATTCCAATGGTTTTGGCCGTTTGCACATATTGTAAATACTCATCGATCCTTGTACTTTTTCCATTATGTGTTAAAGCTCACCAATTTTCACTTTTTACTGCACCGTCACTTGGAGAACAACAGCATGACAATCAGTCTCTAATTCAATGCCTCAAATACATACCTGAAACATCTGCATTTTTAGGTGTATGTGTTTTGTCAAACGTTTGAAGTCTGTCAGTTCCCTGCAAAAATGGATTCTTGACCCATCCATATGGACATATGCATATTTGCACCATTTAACATGTGTAAATGATGTGTACATGGAACGTGTATGACCCCAGCCACACTGGGATTTTTTTTTCATGTATTGCATTCAAGTGGTACCCAAGATGGAGGTTTGGGGAAAAAGCTCAGACAGAGGATATGAAATGCAGGTTCAACCCCAGGCAAATTCCAGACAACATTTTAATGGGTCAGGAGGAGTTTTAGGGAGAGGAGACATAGGGGCCTTTACTGACCAACTGGTGTTTGGAAAGGCTCTTCTCTTGGTCCTTGTGCTCTTGTCTTGGGTGTTTCCTGCCTGGAGACTCCCCACTCCAATTCACCTTCCTGCCTCACATCTTGCAGGAAAGACTTAGACTGGGCTAGTGTAAGTGGAATAAGCAAAAGGGTAAAACTGAACTATTGGAGTACTCAACTCTTATTTTCTACTATAGTACAAGGATGAAGCAAAGACTTGCAGTCAGTGTGCCCAAATTTCTCTGCAACGAATCCAGGGTTTCCATACTGGTGGCAATTGAGAAAAATCACTTTGCTCCAAGGTTAGGATATCCACAGCCAACATCCATTGCCAGGATCAGGACCAGAAAATTGGGTACATCAGCTAAGACTAAAAGCAAGATTTGTGCAGCCCCTCCTTGCAAAGGAAAGAGATGACCAACTGCTCCAGAGGAGCACTGGAGGTGTCCTTGTCCAAGGAATGTGCTACTCAGAAAAAGGGGGCGTGAAAGAGTCAAGGCTCGAGAAGCTGAAACGTCTGTTGCTACACTGGCGAAACGTGCACTACTCTGCGAGGGCGAGGCTCAGGAATCCCAAAGTACCCCCAGAATGGGAGTAAAATTGTATGCCTAAATGAAAAGAGGGTCCCAAAAGTTATACTGCAGATTTACAGCATCAAAAACTCAAGTGGTGTTAAAGAAGATCGGACCACAATGTGCACTTACCACAAAGAAGAACCAAAGTACCAGAGGAGAACCAGAATGGCTGAAAGGCTTGCATCCAGTACTAAATAATCACTAAGACCATGAGGAGCAGATATCTAGCTTGTTAGGGTGGAGGGTTGTGTGTCATAGACGGGAAGACTCTAAATTTCAAGATTCATTGAGTCACAGGTAATGCAACTCTACACCAGCCTCATGGACTGGTGCTGGCTCCACTTAACTCATTCCGGCGCCCAACACGTTTCCCCCACACATCAGGCAACAGGGCCCGGGCACACCACATCAAACTGAATGGCCCTACCAACTACTGCAAGTGGTGCCTGCACCAGTAAAGAACTAAGGGCCAGATGTATGTAGGGTATGGTTTGCGATTAGCAAATTTTTACGATTCGGTATTTGGTAAATCGTAAACAGCCATGTACGAATGTGTGTTTAACACAGTTTACAATTACCAGTGGGTCGCAAATAGACCTACCTCTTTAATATTCTTGAGGTAGCTCTTTTTTGCAACCCATTGGGAATCGCCAAAATCACAGAGATAGTGGCCTGCTGGGGTAAGCCGACCACCATGGATGTCTGTGATTGCTTTTTTAATAAAGCAATATACATATTGTATTTTGCAGCCTGTATTCCTGAAAGGAAAATGTTATGCGTTTCCAAAAGAAAACGGACCAGTGAGACATGGCCTGCTCTTAAAAAATGGTTCTCCAAACATTCACAAAAGGGAAGGGGTCCCTTGGGGACCCTTTCACATTTGCAAATGGGTTACCACCTACTTAAAGTAGGTGATAAAATGCGAATGTTTTGCGACCGCATTTCGGTCACAAAACATTCAGACATACCACTGGGTTTTGGATGGATGGGACGTCCTAAACACGTCCCTTTCTAATACCGAATTACAAACCCAATTAGCGATTTGGTAATTGCTTATCGAATCACAAATTGGGCCTTTGTACATTGAAAAAGGCATTTTTGCTCCCAAATGTCCTGATTCTGCGAATTTGCAGTTTGTGAACCAAAAACCTTTGTATAGCTGGCCCAAAGTGCGACAATGAATAAGGTAATGGGTAAACATAGAAGAGCAGAGAAAAACTTGGAAACTCTAAGAGGCTACACTCCACACTCCCCCTCCGGGAACAACAAATGTGCTTCGATCAACCTCAGAGATATAGTAGTAAAAGCCAGTAAAATTTGTTACAGTTGAAACTTGATGTGCTGTATTAAAGTGAGTGTTTGAGAAATATACTTATTCTTATCCAAAGAAAATGCATTGGCTGAACACCGAATTACTGACTTGCACTTTGAGGCCTCATTCTCTTCACACCATTCCCAGAGTAAGTCTTGAAATTCTAAACTTGACTACCTTGAGGCAACCATGTAATAAAATATGAACATTTTTGCCTATTACTGTACTGAAAATTAAAGGAATATTGTTTTTTAGGCGTCCCTCTGTAGTCATGAGTTACTGAGCTCCGATTGAGTCACAACTTAAACCCCAGAATCTCCTGGACGCTGCTGGTTTCTGACCCCAGGATGCTGGCCAGAAATCTTGGCAGAGGTTTCTGCATCAACTTTATACCCAAGTTACAGACAGTCATTGTATATTGAAGATTTGTGACTGGTTTCAGAAAGTTTCAGCTGGCTTTATGGCTACTGTGAGCAGAAAGGACGGGGGAGCTGAGAGTCTCCTGGCAGAAGCAACCCAAATCAAGAGCACTAAGGAAAGGGGGGCTGCCCCCACTTAACTTTGCCTGTTAAGCTGAGGAGGTCAGCCTCTCCGAGGAAAACAATAGTTCCGGAAGGGGCATGTGGAACTCCCTAGCTTCAAATGAATATTCTGTCTCCTTTCTTGATTTCAGCAAATAGCCTACTGAAAGAGATCCCTTGGTGTGGGGGAAGTTTTGCAATATACATATTCCTCTGGGCTCTCCCTCCAAACCTTCATCTTGCATTCTATACAGAGTATGCCTGATACAAATGGAGTCTACTGTGGATGTAGCTACACATGCATTTTATAACATAGTAGGTGTGCGCACATACATCTACACACCTGCATCATGCATTGCTCTTGTAGATGGGCAAACAACTCAGATGGACTTGCATAAGTATTTTAAATGCAAGAGACTGCAGTAGGCTTCTCTCCCAAAGCAGGCAACAGAGATAAGGTCTGCCATTCACTTTACAAAAAAAGATCAGGGCATACACAGGATCGTAACGTGTACTAAGTTGGGGGGGGGTTCAGAAAAATCTGCACCTTGCTAAGGGGACTTCCAGGCAAGGGTGTGCGCTTTCCAGAGATATGCATGGGTTCTTTCTTTGCCACAATTAAGTTAGGTAGATTTACTTCGTAAATAAATTTAGTTTACAAAGAAGGATCTGAAAAAAGAAAAAAAAATCTATTGTACTCTGTACTTACTGTGATGAACTGGAGACACGTGGATCTGAGACGCCAGCACAGCGGGGTGCCCTTGAAGAGCCGCACAGACAATGACAGGTCTACTCAGCAAAGCTTTGTTGAAGAGGTGAGCTGTATAAATGACACAACATACTTTAAAAATTCAAACACTATAAATGTGGAAAACTGTTCACTATACATGACTATACGGGCCTTTACTGAAAACTAACATCTGGCAGTGTGGTTCAGTCATAAAGCATCACAAACCTGAAGTCAAGACCTGGTGGATTTTAATGTAATTCAATGCATCTCAATATGCTATGCAACTTTGAAGAGATACTTTCTCTGGAAACCTAATTTAAATGTAAATATAAAACATTTAGGGGTGGTAAACACCTAGGCAGTGCAACATTCCCAACGTAGCTCATGATCTCTGGATGTTTTAGGAGAATATGCTGTGCTTAAACAGAGCGTGTTCAACGTTTTCAGATGACCATTTTTAGTCCAAGAGATGGACAACAAATGCTTATTGCATTTAAGAAAGCTAGCGTTGCTAACTGGTTCAAGTGGTATGCAATATAAACTGATAAGGAGCAACAGTAACTAACTGTAAGCATGCAAGTGTCTGCTCTCACACACCCACACAGCAAATACACAAATAAATTGGAAAATTGCAGTCTGTTTACATCTGTAATGAATTGTCCTTGTGAAAAAAATAGATACCAGGTAATTGAAAATACAACTACCCAAAGTTCCAGATTTGAAAATACTATGTGAAAGTTTACCTCCAATCTACCACCCACACTCCCTGGGAGGAAGCAGGACCAATAGCGGCTCACTCTGCAATCGGGCCGTGATTCCAGCCCACAAGGGCCCTAGGAGCTCTCCCATACTGCCCCTGCCCAACCCCAGGACAAGGATTTTTTCTTGACAGGGAAGGGGTGGGGGGCTTAATGAGGAAGATGCCAGGAAAAATGGTAAAATAAAAAAAATATAAAAAGGAAACACACAAGCTCCAGGCATTGTGCCCTGCCACAACCTCAGAAACAGCCCTGCAATCTTATGTGCACCCCCACCCTCACAGGCAGCAGACACCACACTACACAGCACAGAAAGAAAAAAGAAAATATGGGGAAGGCTAGTCCTGTAATCCCAGAACAGGCCTCACAGTCTTTCCAGTGAGGTAGGCCCATCCAGGCATCGGGCCAATCTTCAAGGTCTAAAGACCTTGAAGGTCTAAAGTCTTTCTGCCTTCCTGGGGCCTAGAGAATCCTTATCGTCATAGATAGCGAAAAGAAGTTTGGCTTCTTTTGGACGTGGTTTAGACATATCAGCTGCTAGAGAAGTAGTAAATCCTAATTTCATATCACTTGCCATGTCCAAGTTTGGCAAAAAATAATGTATGTTCCTCATATTTCTGAGGAAAATTTTCAGAATTGGCAAGGATTGACAACATTCCTACCATCCAGCATTCCTGTGCACCTCCCGATAAAAACTGTACTCTACTTGTGTAGGTCGGCCTATTGCCCACAACAGGATTGACCAAACCAGGGACCATGCAAACATCACCAATATTTTTGTTCTGTTCCGGTCGTGGGTGACAGGCCCACCCACACAATTGAGGTACCGTTTTAAAGCGCAGGAATGTGGGGAGACACAAATATGAGAAAAAAGCTTGAGGTTTTCAGGGGATTCTGGGTAACAAAATGTAGCTTAATCCACGCAAGCTAAACCACACTGGATTCCCCTGGTTGTCTGGTTTTCAGAAATGTCTGGATATGGTAGGTTTCCATAGGTGCCAACTGAGCCAAGGTAAAATTTAGCAGCTTCCCACATCGCCGAAAGGGGTCATTTTTCATGGCAAAAATGTTACGTTGCCTTTCCTATACCGGGCGATCAGCTTATCTACAATAGTGGGATACCGCTTTTATCTGGAGACCTATGGGAACACAGAATTGATGAACACTTGTTTTTTTTTCTACCGAATCTGTCTCCATTTCTGGCTTTCAAATAAATGTAAGGCAATGTGCAAGGAAAAACACATAAGCTAGAGATCATTTGTTGGCACTGCTTATCCCATGTTTTTGAACAATCATCAATGTTATACGTTATATATTGCTGCAACCAGAAGTGTATGACCGATGTAATGGTATGTTATTTTTTTTTCTTCTTCAATGGGCAATTTTTAAAACTAACAGATGAAAGCTGCGTCACCAACTGCTATCTATTATTTCCTACCCACTTTTTTAATTTCAATAATTTGCTTATTTGGGAAAACCATAAGCAATCTACATAAAATAACCCCTTTGCTGAATTTGGCCTTTTTTCCACTACTTAGTTTTAAAAAAAGGCTCAAATTGGCCCAATTACCTCGTGTAAAGAAAATGCTATGGAGGATTATGCTGAAGTTCTCCCAACTTAAAACAAACATTAAAAATGCAATAGGTCTCGCCTTTAATTAAGTTAAAGCCATTTGCTTTGCCATACAATACCATTAGCAAAGCAATTGGCTTTAACTTAATCAGGGCGAGACCTATTGCATTTTCAATGCTTGTTTAATCTAGCCACTCATCCTTCTTACCACGTATCCATACATCCTTCCTTCCATCCACCATTCTATTAATCATTCTCTATCATCCACTCTTCTTTGCATCGGTCTCTACATCTATCCTTCTCCCAGTACTTCTATTTCTTCATGCGTCCCCCCATCCATCCATCTTACTCTCTAGCCACACATCTCTGAATCCACCCGTGACACATCCACCATCCAGGAGGGTCACTCACCCGAGAAAAATTGTTCTGAAAGAAAAATGAGAGACTCAAGCGCCCCTTGGCAATGAAAAAATGAAATATATCTTTAAACGGTAGATAACATCAAAAGTGGAATGGCGAGAGTATACATTAAAATTGCACCAGTAATGATACTATACCAAGGAAACAATTGTTTAACATCCATTACAGTGGAAAACAAAAAATGTGGTCATCTAGGCACTGTCCAGACCCCCAGAGTAGCCCTTTATTCGAGGCTGTAATTCCAAAATTAGGAAACAGAAAAAAGCGCTAGGTATGCAAATTTACTCTAGCAAATTAGCGCAAGTGACTTCAAGTCTACTTTGACAACCACCGACTCCCCCTAAACTAAAAGGCTAGAGGGGGAAATGTGTGGAGTTTGGAGAACTTAAACAGAATTCCTAGAAGTTTGTTTACTTTCTGTCCCCGACGCTGCCTTCGGGATTTCTGGGAGCAGGGGTAGGTAGAGAAGTACCAGGACTACCAAAGAGGAAGTTAGGGGTAGCACTAGCAACAACTACCCCTCTCTACTCCTATTTAACGCTCATACCCTTTTAGCTTTAATGAAACCAAGCAGAAGTTCTGATCCGGGGCTGTTTTCCGCCCTGTCTTGCTTTGTCCCCCGCGTGTGCGGCACGTGTCTGCGTTCCCTGGGAGCCTGGTCTGGTTTAAGTGCAGTGGAGGCAGGAGACATGCTTATGGCTCTGTGGCACTATGAGCAACAGTTATTACTGCTGCCCAAATCACTGAGCCTATCCCTGATGAGGATGAAAGGTTGAGCTAAACTCACCATTGCTAGTATCTGTGACATGCCACTCGCCACGTCAACCCACCGTGCTGCCTCATTTCTCTAGTCGGTCAATACGGTGTTCTCAAAAGATCACAAGCCACTGTGGCGGCGCTTGTGTTCCGTTTGTCTAATATGGGGCATCCCTGGAGGAAAAATCGGCCGGACAATTTACAACTGGTTTCAGCTGCAGCATTTATATGTACATGTGACCATATGCCTGTGCTCTTCGAATTAAAACCCGACAGACACCACCATGTGCCACAAACAAATTCCAAGGTACAACTGGGACTCATCCACAGTAGTCGAGCGCTTGCCCCAAGCACCCTAAAGCCAGGAAGCAACTGTGTCCAATGGAGACCATATGTAACTGGAATTTCTACATGAGCACAGTTACGTTACAGAAAGACACACATATATAGGAATGGGACGATTAAGTGATTTGCCCAGGATCACAGGATGTTAATCCGATGCAGAGACTCGAACTCAGTTCCACAGGTCCAAAGTGGCAGCTCTGGTCGTTATACCACATTCTCTCATTTCCAACAGCAAAGGGCGCCTGAGAGATTAACCATTTCCCGTGGCGGTCTGATTTTAGGAGGCTTGGAAGACAACGCCGAGTACCACTAGAGCAGAAGGCACCATTGCCTCTTTCACTACCCACGACTTCCCCCTCGTATGCAGAAAACGCCTTGAGGCGGCCCAAGGCTAGTGGTTTATGAATCAATTAATTCCATGACCATACGGTTTGACGTGGCAGCGCATGAACCCACCGAGTTGTCGCTCTCTTTTAGCTGGTCGGGCGCAAGTTGGTCTCGAAATGCACTGTCCCAATTTTTATTTTTTCCCCCACGATTTAAGGGACCTTGCAACACTCCACTAGTTTTAAAATATCTGCATTTTTTGTTGTTGAAATACAAACAGTTCCTGAACTGTATTTTGTCGGAGACCATCTATGTACTTGCCAAACCCGCGATAAGCTTCCTGTTGAGTTGCTTGCTTGAACGAAATCCCACGAACACATGAAGAAACAGATGATTTATTGAAGAACACAACCTGGCATCCGACCACCTCGACGATCCAGCAGCAACTGACATCAATCGAGTGCCGTCAGCCTTACAATCTAAGAACGCTCATGGCAGAATACTCCAGAACAGGTAGGACAGCACCAAGAACCTGAATGCACAGGTACGTTACATTACAACACATCCTCCTCCTTAATAATATAATAAAAAGAAAACTACAATTGGTACTACAGGAAAAGAACACACAGAAAATGTGAGTTAAACAGTGACATAATCCTGCAAATAAGAAGGTGGCCTGCGTGTTCTAACACTGCACCTTAATTGAGACCCTTCTACAACATCCTCAACCCCATGAGTATCTGAATGCAACCCTGAAACAGAACCTCTCTCCCTTCCCTCTTGTTCAAGATCAGGCGACTTCTCAGGGATGAACATCATACCAGAGCACCCCTTATCAGCACGAGGTTGTTCCACAACAGAACCACCCCTCTGATATAGAGCTACTCTGCGCAAGTTCCACTTTTGTCCTCCTTCAACCACAACAAAATGATTCCCCACGCCAATCACTTTACAAGGACTAGAGAATTTGCTTAACCCCGCTTTGACTCTACCATGCTTCAATTTGACCCAATCTCCCACTTTAAATTGAGCCAACAAACTCTTCAGGATGTTCACCGCCCGAAACTATCCACTCCCTGAGCCAACCTGGAACTAACCGAGACCCTGGTACACGTCCTCTCATGCTTTGGAACGGAGAAACATGAGTTACACTATGCGTGGTGACCCGATATGCCCAAAGCATCTCTTCCACAAGATGTCTAGGAGACTGTCCATTTACCAACGCAAGCTGGATGGTCCCTTTTACTAACCTGTTCGCCCGCTCAACCATTCCATTCCCCATGGGATTGTATAAGGAAGTGCACACATGTTTAACACCACTCTTTTCCAAGAAACAGCGCATTTCACCAGAAGTTAATTGCGTTCCATTATCCGTCAACAGTATGTGGGGTACACCTTCATCCACAAACAATTTTCCCAAAACACCAATTGTCGACTGAGTAGTGATATCCTTCAAAAATTTCACTACAAGCCATCTTGAATGAACGTCAATGATAACCACAGCAAAACGCATGTCCCACGATAGTTCAGACATAGGACCAATGAAGTCCAAGCAAATTGTATGCCACGCCTTCCCTGGGTCAGTAATGTGCCCCATGACTTTCTGGTTTCCAACTTTAAGCCTTTTTTCACTCTCCTTGCAGAGTGTGCAACTTTCTACCCAGCTACGAATTTGATCGTCCATTCCTGGCCACCAATATTCTTGTTTTACTCTTCTAATGCTCATCCCTTGACCAAGATGACCCTCATGAGCTAGTTTAAAAATATGCAAACGCAGTCCATCAGGAGGCACAAATCTATCCCCTCTCATCAGTACGTTAGAACCACTCATCGAAAGTTCATCTAAAAGTTTCCAATAAGGTCTAGCCCCAACCGAAACCATGTTCTCACGAGGAGCCCCTTTCTTGATTAAAGCCATAACCTCTAACAACGTTCTGTCATTCTCCATTTCATGCGTCCACTGAGCTTTGGAAAACGTTCCGAGACTGCACTCCCCTACTTCACATACAAAAGCTACTGCTTCTTCAGACTCGGATTTCTTCACCAAATCCTTGTCCACCAACTCCCAATCCAAGGACATTCGAGATAAACAATCTGCCTGCAAATTCCTCCATCCCTGTATGAATTCAACTTCATACGAGTACTCTTGCAACCTTGCAGCCAATCTCGCTAAGCGAGCAGATCCTTTACCAGCTCCTCCCGCAGATAGAATTTATCAGCGGCTTATGATACGTCCTGAGGACAAATTTTGAACCCCACAGATACACCCTAAAGTGCTCAACTCCCCATGCTGCTGCGAGTGCCTCACGCTCAATTACCGAATAATTTCTTTCAGCTTGAGTTAAGGTTCTAGATGCAAATGCTATAGTTCTCTCCCCACCACATTGGTTTTGCGAAAATACCACACCAATCCCTGTGAGGCTTGCATCCAAAGTGAGAAAAGATTTACTCTTAGGCATAAAGGGAGCTAATATTCTTGCATTACAAATTCCATGCTTAATGTTTACTAAAGCTTCCTGCTGCTCGACATTCCAGATAAACTTTGCACCCTTACGGAGAAGACATCTTAATGGCTCAGACATATCAGCAAAACCCCGGACAAACTTGGAATAGTACTCGAAAAGGCCCAAAAATGATCTAAGCTGATCCCCGTCTTTGGGAGGAGGCGCATCCTTTATTGCCTCCAGCAAGTCACGTTTAGGGGCTAATCCCTTGTCAGATATAGTATACCCCAGATACGCAACCTGCTCCGTCAAAAACTTACACTTGTCCCTGTTGACTGTAAGACCTGCATCTTCCAATTTCCAAAGAACTTGTCTCAGAAGAGCATTATGTTCTCTTACAGTCTTTCCCGAAACTAAGATGTCGTCTTGGAAATATACTACTCCCATCAAACCCTTCAACATATTGGACATCATCCTCTGAAAAACACTTGCAGCCGAGGCTAAACCAAATGGCATGCGAGTAAATTGAAACGTTCCCTCTGTGGTGATAAACGCTGTGAGTGGCATAGAGTCTGGGTGTAACTTAATCTGATGATACGCACTTCTCAAATCAATTTTTGAAAAATACTTTCCCCCACCCACAGATTGTAGTAATTCATTGATGTTAGGTAGAGGAAATGTGTCCATTACTATGTCTTTATTGAGAGACCGTAAGTCAATACAGAATCTGAGACGGCCATCAGATTTAAGTGTCAAGACCACAGGTGAAATCCATGAGGATGCTTCTACAGGTTCAATAACTCCTGATTTTAATAGATCTTGTAGAAGATCCTTCAACCCCTGTCTCACGGCTAAGGGTACCTTTCTCAACTTGTGTTGCACTGGACTAGCATTCGGTTTAAGAATGATTTTGTGAAGATACCCTTTTACACAGCCCAATCTGTCTTCAAAAACCTTGTGTGCACCTTGCAAGATGTGATCAATTTGCACTTCATCATCAACCACCATTATTTGATTTGGAGACCTTGGATTGATGATAATGTGCAAGTCATACTGATGCCTCCAACCAATGATTGGTGGACCGTCTTTAGCTACGTATACTTTCCCCTGAGTACTCCTTGTACCAAATTTGATGGAGCCAGACATGTAACCCAAAATGTCAATCGATTCCCCTTGATAACTTACCGGATTGATATCCTTATCCAACAAGGTGACACCCTTCCACACCATGAGGAAAAGAGATTCAGGAATAATCGTGAACATGGAGCCTGAATCCACCATAAGGGTAACATTTTCTCCACACACATTAAACTCTGCAGTAGGTCTAGTTACTCTGCGTATGTCTTGAAATGATTCTTCACCCAAACTGTTGGTTCCCTCTTCCAAGACTAACACACGGTTAATAGTTTGTTGAACAACTACACCTGGTTGAACTACATTTACCTTATACTTAGACTTGTCTAATGTTTGACGATTTACACATGCGTGCATAATGTCCTTTGCGGCCACACTTTTTGCACAGCTGATCCAGCGCAAAACATTTCTTATAATCGGCTAAATGGTATTGGCTACCACACCTTAAACATTCTCTATTCTTCGTTCTAGATATAGAAGTAGAGGCATGAACATTTTTCACACTATTTTTCGAAACAGCCCCAACATCCCCATCCACATCCAACACTTCCCCTCCCTCCTTTCCACCCAAACGCATCAATGGCCTTACTGTGTGTGTCCTTGTCTATATATAGCTGCACTCCCCTTGTGCACGCTCCAGCAGGTACATTAACCCACCGAGTCGCTGAGTTTGTGGAAGGGGGCCAGGGGCCAGTAAGGGAGAGGAGGAGACGGCTGAAAAGATGAGGGGGAAGGAGGTGAATGAAAACGAGAGAGAGAAGGGACAAGTGCGTGGAGAGAGGACAGGCTGTTGAAAGCAAAACCCGACCCAGTGAGAGGAGCAGGAGACAGATGGGTGAAAAAAGAGAGAGCTAGGACTAATGAGGGAGAGGGGACCAGCTGAGGAGAAAGAGAGGAGGGCAATAGAAAGGAGAGCAATGTGCAGGCACTGGTGAGCGCGAGGGACAGACGGGCAGATATTAACGAGGGAGAGACGGACTGATGGAAAGGAGAGCAGTGTGCAGGCACTGGTGAGTGCGAGGGACAGACGGGCAGATATTAACGAGAGGGGCAGATATTAACGAGGGAGAGATGGACTGATGAAAGGGAGAGCAGTGTGCAGGCACTGGTGAGCGCGAGGGACAGATGGGCAGACCTGAGCTGGGAAACACAAGGATAGCTGCAGCCAAAGCAGTAACCCACTAAGCTATCTACATCAGTTACAAATCTGTGACCTGGTGTTCTGGGCTGTTAAACCTCCTGTGCCTATGTTAAGCAGTGCACACGATCCCTCATTAAGTGCATTAACCGCCAGAGTTATTTTACCACATCTATATCTTGGAAGTTTGCACCACTCTCCTCCTCTCTCGCCGTGCCTCTCTTTCCCAGAGCCGGATAATCAAATGCAGCTTTTGGTGTGTCTGACAAGCTTCAGTCTTTGAGGGCGGGAGCTGCATCCGTCCAGCGGCTCAGCTACCTCACTTCTTGCTAAAAGCCGGTGTTTGATGTGTCAATGTGATCCCGATTATAATAATCTCTAACTATCACGTGAAGGAGAGCTACAGCTCTCCCGGGTGTTTCCTTGGTTTGCATTTTCCTGTCTCCGTCAAACAAAGAGTGCGTGAGTAGAAGGGCGGTGTCAGTCTGTCGGTTAAAGGTGGGAGGACAGTGAAACCAGAGCACAAGTGTGGGAGGGGGGCCGGCGGGGGTTCAGCCCCACTTGTCATGTTGTCTTGTAGGAAGTCATAACCCGGTTCAGCAGAGTCGAACCTAGTACAAGACAAGGTTCACCAGAGAGCTCCCTCCGCAGCCCACAGCGAAGGGAGGAGAGAAATGTGACAAGGTGGACATTTGCTTCCCAAACCCCCTCCACATTCGCCACTTGGTTTTGAGGTTGTGATGGAACCTCTTTGGCACGACCCCTGGTGCCCCTACCCCCTCGCCTACACGCCCCCCCCTCCTCCAGCATACTGGCTGCTCCTGCTCGCACAGACAAGACAAGCATTGGTATAGGCAATAGGTCTCGCCTTTGGGACCTATTAAGTGTTGAGCCATGCGGCACTTGATGTTGTTGCACCAAGAATATTGTGCTGGATAACTAAACACTTATAAGGTCCCAAAGGCGAGACCTATTGGCTATGCCAATGCTTGTTCTTATTCCCTTGGATGCTTGGGAGCTACACATTATTAATTCCCCAAGCATGGTACCGATTGGGCCAAATTTCTAAAATTCGATATTTTGAGGTTGAGATGGGACTTTTTCCTCAAGGTTGTCTCATGTGTGCTCACTTCCATTTATACTTTTGTTGGGTTTCTTACACAAGAAAAAATAGAATAAAAGAAAGTAGCAGGCCTGGAGATTTTTATGGGCTCACTGTGTTGTTAAAATAAATGCTGTTCTACAGTGTCTGGTTTAAGCACAAATAACAAAATAAAAGATTTTCAATAAAAAAGGCACAATTATTTCCACCCTTTTAGTGATACAGATAATAGCACTTCCCAGTCCATGACCAGAGGACATTAACACTGTCTGGTTAGCAGTGTATCTCATTGGTAGCAGCCTAACACCTGAATAATAGTGCCACTGCATTAGTACCAGTTCACCATCTAAATAATCAACAGCTGAAAGGTGACCAGTTAACTTTTCTAAAGTGCACTGAAATTAGAGTGTTTATTAATATTTAATTTTCTAAGTAGTTGTGGACCACCTGAGTAGGCTTTATGGAACGCCAGGAGTTCCCGAACCACAAGTTAAGAACCTCTGCTTTACGGTATGAAAATAAATTAAAGGTGTCTGTGCTCTCCAACACCTGTGTGTGCAACGTCTTCCTCTTGCATCAAGAGTAGATAGGAAACTAGACAGAGGATACATCAGAAGTACAAAAAACAGCAGCATGTTTTGAACACCCTAAATGCAAAAAATGCAAAAAGACAGGTGTTCGACTTTTGTCTATGTGGCCTAGAATCATTCCCGATAACCACAGAGCTGTGGGGTAATATTCAGTTGAGGCAAAGAGATCTTGCGGGTATCCGAAAAAACTACATGGACCCCGCTTTAACGCACCAACTCTGGACACCTGTGTGGCAGGGCCTACAAGTGATACTTACAGCGCAAGGGGATCTCAGAGCAAAATCACAGGAGATGAAAAGCATGAATTATGTTATGAGTGTGCTGGAGTCTTGATGGCAAGCACTGGGTGCTGCAGTCATTTTAAACTTCCAGTACAGACTAAAAGGTAGACGGCAGGGAAGAAACAGTAAGCAGCATCCTATCCAGACAAACCTGCTATTCCTGTCTCAGACTTCTCAATGTACCTTTCTCTACAGATGCCCGCAAGGGGCTGCCTATATAAGTGGGGAGCAGCACTGCACACAGCAATATCAATGTATATGCACGAGAGTCGGAGGGTGCTGTTGAAGACTACCCACAAAAAAAGACTGCGCAAAGAGATTTGAGACACCTGTTCAATTTCACTATTGGTGTTTTGCACGGAGCCATCCCTCACTTTCCCGCCACTTTGCAGTGATGCAACGATGCACCCCTTGGCAGTAAAGACTGAGAATCCCACCTTCCACATACCCATGAGGAATGGGCATGAACTTGAACTTTGAAAAATTGAACTACTTACTTTGCAGTTAGTTCGACAAGATGGGTGCAAAAGGAAAAGAATTTAGCTTTCTCACTAATATGACATCTACTCTTTTTATTAGTGGTGCACTGGTTCCATGAAAAGAAAATGGAGCTTCTAATTAAATCCAAATTAGTGAACTAAGACCCGAGAATGGTCATGAACTCAAAGTGACGAAGAAGTCCACAGATGCCCAAAACTAATCCCCAGTTGGTTTGTATTTTTTTCCTAATCTACAAATGTATGCTTAACTACAGAGCACAAAAATGTGCATATTAAAATAAATATTTATTTTTAAAACAAAAAACAAAAAACAAAAAAAAAAAACCATCTATAAAAAAGTAGTGATAGTTGCACCACTAACACAACTGTCATTATTACCCTTTTCAGCAGCATTTGTTTTCTGAAACTCTCATGGATAAAGTGCTCATCCGGATAATCTTCCTATTGGCATTCAATGACCGGACTTAGATCTGCGAGTGGCACTGAAACAAATGAGATGCCCTTAAAATAGCACACGGAAAATCAACTGCTTCTGCTTTCCGTGAGCGGACGGGTGGCTCTGAATAAAGTTGAATTTATTTGCTTCTTTGCCTTTATTTTGGAACGGAGTTATTATTTTTTTTTTTCCAGAGTTTTATACAGCGCGAACTTGACCCGAAGGTATCGGGTATTGTTAGGCACAGGGAGATGAAGTGATTTGCTCATAATCACAGGATGTTGAGCGTCATCATTGCCGAGACTCAAAACCGGTTCCCCAGATTTTAGGTCGACCGCCCTAACCGTTAGACCACATCCTCTCCCCAAGGTGATTACTTTTAGCAAATACATCAGATGGCAAACACTTGAGTAAAGTTCTAAATGTTTATGTAAACATTTAAACTTGATAAGGGAGCATACATAAATCCTAGGAAACGGAACCCCATGCAGTTCACTGTAAAATAATCTCCTACCTAAAATTACGCAAATTTGCTCAATGACATTGTTAACAACAAATGTTCTCTAACCCTACACGTGATTTGTAGTATCAAGTCAGTTTTCAATGTGTTTTTTTTTTGTTTTGTTTTTTAAAGTGCCAGATCCCTCGTCAGGAGGCCACTTCCGATTGAGTCGCCAATTGCCGCGTCAACTCTGCCAGGAATGACAGATGGCGCTGAAGGCTGGTGGTTCGCGCATGAACGCAAGCTTGTCGCCAGCCAGCAGCACTTTGAAAACTCACCTACTAAAGTCTCTCCAAGCAGCGCATGTGCGCTGACTCAGCGAGACCTAAAAAACAACCGACCACCAGTGACAGATGCGCACACATTCACAAAGATAGAACAAGCACTCCCAGACAGAAGAGGGTAAAAGCAGAAACACACACATTTGGAGCAAAATGAAAGCTTTTCTGCATTTTCCTTTAGTCTATATTGTCCTGGAAAGGCTTTCAAACTGAACTTTATTGTCCCAATAAGTTCCCCGGTCCAAGGATCCCCGCTGCCTTCACACTTCCATCCACTGTAGAGAATTCACACTGCTTGTTTTAAAGTGCTCCGTCCAGCATCTCCTTGTGTTTGCTTCGTTTTAAAAAGGCCCCATTTTCTGGTCTGGAAACCAAATTAGGCGCTCAACAAACTTTTGAAAAGGTCCGATTTCCAAGAATTCTAACTTTTTGATAGAGTAGGGGGGCGCATTTTTCTTTCCATTCTGTACATTTAAAATATAGAATAAATCCTGGTGTTCTTTCATCGCACGTAGCCAGTGAGTGTGGCAAAGAGCAGCACACTTCAGTGTTTGTGTATATAAAATGCTAATACATGGTATAACTGACACCCTAAGAAGCATATGCCCTGCTTTGTTATTAACTCGCTGGCTTTGCCTGACCCCGTAGACTGGTTATTAATATTCTAAACTGGAAAAGGGCATAAAAACCAATATTTGTTGGATTGTATTAGGGGGAAAAAAATTGAATTGCAGTGTAATCCTGTGCTGATTTACGTGGCACAAAAAGCAATCCCGTTTCAAGAACTGCATTAAATCATTCTTAGAGTTACTGTAAACGGTGGCCAGCATGACTGGAATATTCTAAAGCATCAGGTCCCTTCTGAAAGGCCCTTTTGTTCACAGCGGTGTGTAGTATGTCATAAGCATGGCATACCTAATTGCCTCACTGAGCTGTAGCGTGTTCACTATAGAATGTCAACAGTGTCATCTGTGATGTCACTGAGTTCTAGGCTGATGCTGGGTGTTCAGATGTAAACTGGATTTGCTGGGTGGAGTTTAGATGGATGGGATCTCTAGGAATAAACCTGCATTTCAACCTACTCTTCTGACTCCTGCTTTCTATATGAAGGATTTCACACTGGCGTAGTCGGCAGGAAAACACCGGAAGAGATCCCAACACTCTTGCTAAAAGAATAGAACACTATTAAATGCGTCGCTGTTTTGAAAAAAGATTCATCAAATGAGTGCAAAGTTCAAGAAGTGAAGAGCAAGAATAAAATAGACTATAAAGTTAAAGATAAAACTCACATGGAAGCTTCATCGTCAAAAGGAAAGACAACGGCAAGTGCCCAACAGCAGTGGACCAACAGCAAGTGTTTTAGATGTGGGAAATTAGGTCATTTGGCAAATAATCCTAAGTGTCCAGCTCTTGGCTTTATGTGTCCGAAATGTAAAAAGAAAGGTCATTTTGCTTATATGTGTAACAGTAAGAATGTACCAAATGTAAAAAAAATCCACATATCTGATGATAGTTATGATGAGGTTAATAGTGAAGAATATGAATGTGGTCAGATAGTTGAGCAAGTGGTAACTGGGGAAAGGAAGAAGAACTCACCTATGGACGAAATTATAGTGGAAGGAAAAAAGACCAGAGTCTTATTTGATTCAGGGGCTAAAATCACCATTGTGGCAAGTGAATTCTACATGAGCAATTTAAAAAGTAAGATTAATCTTTTAAAACCGGATATAAAGCCTCTAGCTTATGGCGGACAGCCCATTAAATTACATGGTTATTTTGTAGGGCTTATTGAATATAAAGGGAGATTAATTTCAGGGAAAATTTACGTGTCAAAGAAAGGTGACAGCATTATTAGTTGGATGCATCAAGGAGATCTTGGAGTCTTCTTAGATCCCAATTCGGATCCTCCTATACGGTTGAAGGGTGATGTGAACTCTGTTGAGGAGGTGGAGAATGATAATGACAAATTGGTCGATTGTCTTAAAAGAGATTATCCAAGTGTGTTCAGGAAAGAATTGGGTTGTCTCAAGGGGTACAAACATAAAATTCTTCTGAAGAAAGATGCTAGTCCCGTATGTTGCAAGGTGAGGAATGTACCTCTTTCAGTAAGGGACGACATGCAGGAAGAGATTGTTAAATTGAAAAAGGGAGGTATAATTGAGGAGGTTGAAGGGACTGAGTGGTTGGCCCCGGTTGTAGCAGCACGCAAACCTAATGGGGATCTGAGACTCTGCATCGACTTGAGGCAACTAAACAAGTGTGTAATAATTGATAAATATCCTTTGCCGAATATTAATGAGTTACTGACTCTATTGGGTGGAGCTAAAGTATTTAGTACCATTGACCTGACTTCAGCATACCACCAAATAGAATTGGAAGAGTCGTGTAGGGATTACACTGCGTTCATAACGCCATTTGGAACTTTCAGATTTATACGCATGCCCTTTGGGTTAGTATCGGCCTCCTCGGTATTTCAGAGGGTCATGGAGAACATGCTTAAAGGCTTACCTGGTATTTATGTATACCAAGATGACATTTTAGTGTTTGGACAAGACAACAAGCAACATGATAGTCGCTTGAGGTCAGTTTTAAAGAAGATATCTGAACATAATTTAACCATAAAAGCTGAAAAATGTAAATTTAGGTCCAACTCCATTGACTATTTAGGTCACAATATAACTTGTGAGGGTGTGAAGCCTAAGAAAGATCTGGTCAATTCTATTCAAGACATGAGTCCTCCCATTAATAAGAGTGAGCTTATGAAATTCCTAGGAGTTGTTGAATACTACTCTAAATTTGTGAAGAACTTTGCTAATTGTACATTGAAGATGAGACAATTACTAAGGAAGGGGGTAGATTTTCAGTGGACGGAAGAATGTGAGCGTGAGTTTAGTGACATTAAGAATAAACTTAAGGATGCTCCTTCTCTAGCTAGCTTTAATCCCAAGATTAAACCAGTGCTGATTACAGATGCAAGCGAGAAGGGTCTAGGTGCTGTCTTGCAACAACAAGGAGAGGGTGGCATCTATACGGTTATGTGTTTATCACGTAGCCTTAAAGATCCTGAGACGAGATATTCGGTGGTAGAGCGAGAAGCTCTCGCAGTGTACTGGGCGGTAAGAAAGTTGAAGAAGTTCTTGTGGGGTAATAAGTTTGAGGTGAGGACTGATCACAAGCCGCTGGTAGAAATATTCAGTAAAAAAGGTCTGGATTTGGTGTCTAGTAGGATTACTAGATGGGTGATAGGCCTGCAGGAATATAATTTTGACATAAAGTATATACCAGGTGTTGAAAATAATGTTGCGGATGTACTGTCACGCCTCACCCCTAAGGACTCGACAGAGGTGGATGATTGGGAAGATTCAAAAGAATGGGTGTGTGTAGTGGAGCAGAATATCATTAGTGAAGAGAGATGGGGAAATGAAATGACTATGGATGATGTTCTGAATGATATTATAGATTTGGTTAAAAAGGGTTGGAATTGTAATAAACAAGGTTCTTCTGACTCCAGGAAGTATTGGACAGTGCGTAATGAATTGTCGGTTGAGAACAACCTTTTGTTTCGGGGAACGAGACTGATACCTCCTTCTAGTCTCAGGAAAGAACTCATAGATTTAGTGCACTCTTCTCATGCTGGCATAACTAAGTCCAAAGAACGCTTGAGGATGTCTTATTGGTGGCCGGGCATGGATATAGAGGTGGAACGGGCAATTAGAGATTGCATACCATGCTCTTTAAGTGAGAAGACCAAATGCACACGGGTTCAGCCCATGGTGGTAAGGAGACGTCCGTTGGGTCCGTGGCAGGACGTTGCAATGGATATTCTGGGTCCCATTCACTCTAATGGATCACAGTCATTTGTGTTGGTGATCATTGATATGTTTTCACGGTGGCCTGAGATCTTCTTTTTGTCGATCATAGATTCAGTACACGTTATTAGGTGCTTGAGGAATCTGTTCTCTAAAGAGGGTATACCCAATTCCATACTGACGGACAATGGTGTGCAATTTGTGTCGGTTGAAATGCAAAACTTTCTAACTTCCAAGGGAATTACTCACAAGTTGTGCTCTCTCTATCATCCTGAAGCAAACGGGATGGTGGAGAGATTTAACAGGGTAATCAAAGAAACGATTGCTTTATCAAAATCTTTGTCCTCAAATTGGAAGGATGAGGTGTTAAAGAAAATAGAAGAATATAGATTGTCTCCACACTCAACTACTGGGAAAACACCTTTTTTGTTGTTTCGTGGGAGAGTTCCTAACACTAATGTGGAACCAACATGGGTCAACAAATATGAATTGGAGAAGGGTAAGGAAAAGGAATGTGATAAAGATATGATACAGAAGAGGGAGGAAGAAAAATGTAATTCGAGAAAGAATTATTATGATAAGAGGAAAAGTGTGAGGTCTACTAAAGTTATGGTCGGTGATGTGGTCATGATCAAACGTCCTGGATTGATGGGAAATGCTATTTCTAAATTCATGAAACCTATGTGTGTCATTAAAGTGTTTAAAAATGCAGTAAAAACACAGGATCATAGGATTTGGAACCTAAATAGGGTTGTAGTGGTAAAAGGAAGGGTGGATGGATGTCGTGGGGACAACAATGATGATGTCAAGCCTAGCTCACCTGATGGTGTTAGGAATCGTGCTTCAACTAGAGTCTGTAAGAAGCCATCTCCTGATGGTGTTAGGAATCGTGCTTCAACTAGAGTCTGTAAGAAGCCATCTTATTTATTGGACTATGTCAGGCCAGCACAGAGTTATTGTTGCCCACCCACCACCAGGTGCCATGGTACACCCTGCATATTGTTTTACTGTTACCCATTTTCATTGTTATTGTTATGTTTTTTTACAACTGGAACATATCCTATATTGTCTGTACCTCGTTTCCATTCTTGATGACGGGTATAATTTGAGATTAGATCCCGGTCATTAATATACTTGTGTTGAATGTTGTAACTTGTGGATTATTGCCTAAGGTAATGAACTGTAAGCACTGTTGTAATATAATTGTTACATTTTAACACTGTATGAATGTGTAAAAACTGTCAATTTCGTACCTCATTCCCTCTACTTTGTTACTTATAAATAGACCATTGTTTACCTACTCTGGAGCCTCTGCTAAACGTGACGTTAGGTTTTAGTTCTGCGATGCTTCTTAGGGGGACCGAATGTGTATTGCACGCTGCATTACTGGATAAAATGCCTTAGTCTAAAAGTACAGATTTACTAATAATATATGCCTCATATGTCTTTTATAGTTCAGTCTTTTCTTCAATATCACGTATGAAAGCACTTCCAGATATGCGAGTTCAGACTACCAGTTGTACAAAAATAACACGTTAAGTACATCTTAGTGCAGTGCTATAATGTGCCTATTAGTGTCAAAGCTTACATGTTAAAGAACAGTAGATGTTGTAGCACCCAGGATGATGTGCTGCATGGTTAAATACTTATAAGGTCTCAAAGGCCAGACTATTGGTTATGCCAATGCTTGTTGTATAATGGTATTGCAGATTTATCGTCCATGTCGTCATTAATCGCTTCTCGCCGAAAGCGCTTCAAAGCCTTGTCTGGGGTACCAAGCGGTATAAAAATGCAATTATTTTTAGGATTGTCTGCTAACTTCGCTTGAGATGGAGTGCTAATAGGAACTCCCCTCGAGTTCATAGACTTGCGTTGAGAATCAACGGACTGTGACAGACACTATACATACACCCTGTGCCCCTTTACAAAGTAATTTCCACAAACATGCTGCGACGTAAACCACTGACCTTTCGCACCCATGGAACAGCTCAATCTCAGTAACGCCGCCATGATGGGAGAAGAGAACTGACAACCAAGGTTACCTCCTCCACCCGGAAGTAAACGACCTGGACATGCCCTAAAGTTTGACAGGGAGCTTTAATGGTGGCTGAAATCACATCCGTTGGACTCCGCCTCTTTCTACAGCATGACCGCAAAACAAGCATTCGCAGCATTGCTCTATTGGTGATCAGTGGTTAAAGCTGCATCGAAGCGAAATAAGCATACTTGGAAAATATATCCTAATCCAAGATGACGATTTAAATAATTATGAGAAGATCGTTGGGATGCGTGCATCGTGACGTACTATACACGGCGTCCACCCGATATTTTGCAAATCCTAACCGTTCCAAAATGGCCGCGGTGCACGTGCATTAAAAAAAAAAGCAGGGGTGTGTACAGTTGAGCGTTTTGTGGTTGTAGCGGAGACTGGTGAAGGTCGTATTTCTGAATTAGCTGTTGTCACTGGGCACGATGGCCGAGTACTCCCCGAATATGGACTTTTCTTCGGGCAGCAGCTCCAAAGAGGTCAACGCGGAGTTGCAGTCCATGCTGGCTGCTGAGCAGCAGAAGGCGCAATTCACGGCACAGGTGCGAGCGAGGGGGTCCTGGTGGGTAGGTGTGAGTGTACAGTAAGCGTGCCCTAAGCGCTGCTGCCGGTGTTACGGGTAACGTGCTGGCTCCAGCTGACAGTAATTTGTAGTTATGGACCAGAGTGGGAGTTCTGTTTTGTGGCACAGGGTAATGTGTCGGGCTACGGGTTAAAGAGCCCCCGTTCATAGAAAAGCAATACTGGCCATTATTTAAAAAAAATTGATATTCTGGAACATCCAAGCTGGTAAGTGTATATAATTCGTGTAAGATTGCCAGGGTTCTTTGCAGGTCCGGCTCCAGGAATTTTTATTTGAGTGGGCCAAGGGTGCATTTGGGTGGGCCACTGTGGGCCCAAATTGTCACTTCTTGTAGTAGCCTACAAGCCCTAGATTACATCATACTTGCAAACAGTCGCCATGATACAACAGATCGATTCTGTGTGTATACAGAGCATGTAGAGAGTTATTTGAAAGTAAGAGCAATGTCTGGACCTAAGTGCAAACCCTCAACTTCCAACAGGTCAGGCTACAACACAAGTACTTCCAGGCCTGATTATCCACATTTCTACCATCCCTCTCCTGTGCACCTTATCTCACAGCTGACCTTTGGGCCACAGCCCCATATCAACCACCATCCAGCTCCAATTTCTTTATTCCTGTAAAAAACATTGGTAATATCACCTACAAAGCCATGTTAAAATATCATATAAAGTTCTGTTTAACTATCATGCCTTTTCAGAATCTTAAAAAAATTGCCTGGTATTTTCCTCTGGAGAAATTGGCAACCCTACTTGGGCTAACTTGTGACCTATTTCCCTTTGTAAAACAAGATTTTAATGAAGATGTTTGCTGCACTAAAATAAACTCCCGAGGCGGTAGAGATTGGGTGGGTTGTCCCGTGCATCCATCACTATGACTCTCGTGCTAAGCGAACGTTTACTCTGCCCCCACTTGAGACTTAAGAGCCACCCTAATTGGGTCTATTTTTTAGAATCACTGTAAAAAGCCAAACTACAACTAGGTTTATTTGTGATTGGATTATCCTTGACACCAGCCCAGATTCCAGCCACTGCGTACAATAATTCTTTTTTGGTCCTGATGAATTGCCATCTGATTGTTTCTGACACACAGCAAGAAACATGTTGACCTTTTGACTTTTTTTTTAGCTAGCCGAGACACAGCAAGAAACATGTTGACCTTTTGACTTTTTTTTTAGCTAGCCGAGATCATTGTGTCTACTGCTAGCCACCCTCTTTTTAATCAGTCAAGTAGACTCCCCTATTAAAACTTGTTTTAGATAACTACTTAGTCTATTTTATCAACACCATTTTTACACACACACACTTCACTACACCATTCTACACTTGCCGGCCCTACACCCCCATTTCACATATAGCTTTGGAAAAAATGATCTCCGATAAACATTCCCTTCATGGGTGCTCGTCGGGTGTTGTAGCGCCGCCCGACGAGGCTCATGCCCTATCATGACAATCCATCTGGGTGTGTGAGGGCCCCAGTTCCAAATTGAATGGACCCCTGTCCATCTCCTTAGACCACGGGTACTCATAGTACGGCCCGCGAGCCGTCAGCGGCCCGGCAAGCCTTCCTTGGCGGCCCGCGGACCTTGCAGACATAGTGCCTGTGCCCTGTGCTTGTCAGCGAACACCGCCGGTTACACGGTTACAGCAGCGCGGAGCTGTGAGGCCGGGCGATTCTTTTAAAGGCCATTTACTTGTTAATGAGGCTTTGTTGTATTTCACCTCTTCTTAGCGCCCCTGCATCTCCCCTCTGATTGAGTGGAGATGCAGGGGCGCTAAGAAGAGGTGAAATACAACAAAGTCTCATTAACAAGTGAATGGTCTTTAAAAGACCTGTGAAGTACTTGGGTGCGGCGGCCGTGTGTGTTCCCTGGAAGCAGTCTCAGCGCGGGGTGAGGGGACAGAGGACAGCAGGGTGAGGTGATGGAGGGCAGCAGGGAGTGAGAGCAGGGGGTGAGGTGACAGCGGGAGGAAGACAGAGTGCGACAGAGGGAGGAAGAGGGAGGGAGAGGAGGAAGACAGGGAGAGGAGGAAGACAGGGAGAGGGGGGAAGACAGGGAGAGAGAGAGGGAGACAGAGGGAGGGGGAGGGAGGGGGAGGGAGACGGAGGGAGAACGGAGGAGGGAGGGAGACAAAGTGAGGGAGACAGAGGGAAAGAGAGAGCAATAGAGAGAGGGAGGGAGACGGAGAGAGGGAGGGAGAGGGAGAGAGAGAGAGGGGGACAGAAAGAAAGGGAGACAAACAGTGAGTGAGACAGAGGGAGGGAGAGAGAGGGAGGGAGACGGAGAGGAAGGGAGGGAGAGAGGGAGAGAGAGAGGGAGACAGAGGGAGGGGGAGGGAGGGAGGGAGAGGGAGGGAGACGGAGGGAGAACGGAGGAGGGAGGGAGACAGAGTGAGGGAGACAGAGGGAAAGAGAGAGCAATAGAGAGAGGGAGGGAGACGGA